>NC_047089.1:72696569-73321569 GCF_902459505.1 Geotrypetes seraphini | reverse complement strand
ATTATACAGGAAATATATTTCAAGTTTAATGTGTGAATATAAACATATTTTAAGAAAGTATATATTGTGGCAGGCAAGGGATCTGTCATGTAAGGCAGTAGCCACAGGATGGAGCTGTGTCAATGGGTAGCTGGTAAAGGTGAGTTGTACACCATTTAGCCTCTAGGGAAAGCTCCAGGGCACTGAACTAAGTAGAAAGACATAGGAAGGCAAGGCTAGTTACTATGAGGAAATAAATTCCCAGGGACCATCCTTCAGAGCTCTAGTAAGCTGGAGAAAAGCCCAGGGCTAGAATCCTGTGAGGTAGAGGTGTGTCCCAAAGTGGACTGATCTTGAACCTTCTTGCCCTCTGTATAAAAGCAGCCTTATTAGAGGAGAAGGGGGATGTGAAAGGAACTGCCTAAGCCTGACGAAAGGACATAGAAGGAACTGCCAGAGCCCAAGCCTAGAAGAAAGAAGGAATCCTGCCTAAAGATGCCTAAAAGGTCCTTGATGGAACACAGTACTACAAGCAGCTGTAAGTCTTGACAGAGCTGGAACATGAGACAGTCAGCACAACAGCTGTGTCAGAACATTCTTCAAACAGTTCACTGTAATCTAACTATTGTGTTCAAAGGACCCCTGAAGAAGGCTAGACACCACTGAAACACGTCCCGTGTAGGGTCTGTTGACCGCTTATACAGTACTATTATTGCTGTTCAAGTGTTGGAATATGTTTGGCTTTTATATTTTGTGAATTATTATATGTTCAAGCCATCAACAAACTTTGCTCTTGGAAGTCCAGGATCTGGTTCCACATCTCTTCTTTTGCATAAACTATTTTTTGCGGTACCAAGGTCCATTCCTGTGGGAGGTAGGACTGTCCTGGTGATGTAGACCACCCCTACAGTGGTTTCTTGTGTCTGGAAGGTAAATAAGGTATTTCATTTGAAGGAAAGGGAAAGGGAAGAAAGTTATAGAAGGATGAAATATCATGAGCTAAAAATCTCTATTTTAAAACTTTCTTTCTCTTGGCAGCTCTGATATTGAGAAGAGTTATGGTCAGAGATTGAACCAAGGGAGAGTAGACTAGCACCATTCCAATTCCTCACAAAAATTAAAATATTATTTCCCCATTACATTTCACAGGAGGTAGAAATGGTTGTGGCACTGGGCTATGTGAACCTAAAGAAGGAGCACAGCAGCTGCAGCAGGAAGATTGGCAGGAGATCATTGACAGTATTGGGCATGTGGAAGAAGGGACATACATGTACTATCCCACAAACTGTGTTTCCTGGTTTGACTCCCCATCTTTCTTCTTGCTTAATTGCTGGATCCTTGCTCCCCTCATTGCCCATGATAAAAGTAATAGGTACTAGGAGATCTACTATTTTTTCGGTTATAGCACCCCAGCTCTGGAACAACTTACCAATTTACTTACGTGATGAATCCTCACTAGAAAAATTCAAAAGCTCTTTAAAAAGTTTCTTGTATAAGGACACATTTGAGACTTAGATAGGATAATTTGTCTATCATTAATGCTTATGCTCTAATAACTAATTTTAATTACGTATAGGTCACAATCTTCTTTACCTTCTCCTCTAGGCTTAGCCATGCTTTCATAATTATTCTATGTTACCCTCCAGATGTTTTTTCCCTAAATGTTTCTTTATTTTCTTTAAAGATTGTAGTTCATCCCCCCTCTCCTTTTGTAGTGGTAATTATTTGTACCTATATACTGTACATTTATTTGTACTTATATACTGTGGGGTTCATAATAAAAAAAAAGTGTCTAAAAAGTGTCCCTAATGGCTACTAGGATGATCAAAAAGCCTGATCGTCCAAGTACCCATAACCAAAGCTGGTTTTTAGACGTATCTAAAACCAGCTTAGGACTTTCCCCTGCCTCTAGACACACAGAGAGAAAAGAGGTGTGTTTAGAGGAAGGGAAAGTGTGGGCGGTGGGCGGGAGGTGGGCCGACCTACACCTAGGCGTACAATACATATAACCAAAACAGTTGACAGGTTGCCTAGTCGGCACTTAGACCTTTTTGACTTAGACGATGTCAAGCCAGGTCTAAGTGCCGAAAAAGGGGCCACTGAGCTGATGGCCGCTGGTGCGATCAGTTCAGCGGCCCGGCAACCTACCCACCACAACCATCGCGGCATGAGAGATACCTCATCTACCCTACCGCGATGCAATCACCCCTATACACGAACTGCCGCGGGTTGTGGCAGTTCAGTTACAGGAATGATTGCATCATGGCAGGGGAGATGGCAATCTTTCCTGCCGTGATACATCACCCCAACCGCCCCCCCCCCCAACGATATCAGGGCAAGAGGGAGCCCAAGCCCTCTTGGTGCCACGGCATCCGCGGCACCCGTGATGATATCGGAGCAAGAGGGAGCCCAAGCCCTCTTGCCCCGGCGATCGTGCCCCCCGACTCGATATGGCCAGGAGGGAGCCCAAACCCTCCTGGCCCCGGCAACCCCCCCTCCGACACAACAGGCCAAGAAAGAGCCCAAGCTCTCCTGGCCCTGGTGACCCCCCCTCCAACACAACGGGCCAGGAGAGAGCCCAAGCTCTCCTGGCCCCGGCGACCCCCCAGACTGGATTGGGCTAGGAGGGAGCCCAAGCCCTCCTGGCCCCAGGGACCCCTACCCTCCACCCCCCACTACAATACAGGCAGGAGAGATCCCAGGCCCTCCTGCCCTCGACACAACCCCCCTCCCCAAAGACTGCCCCCCAGAATCCCCAATCGGACCCCCCCACCGACCAGCGACCCCCACGGCTGACCTCACGAACCCCCCCACCCCCACCCCCACCCCTTCCCTGTACCTTTAATGTTGGCCAGACGGACGGGTGCCAAGCCCGCCCATCCGGCAGGCCAGCCAGGTCCAGAATGGGGCCAGATTGGCCCAGGCAGCAGAAACCCCACCCACAGGTGGGGCCTGAGGTGCCTGGGCCAATCAGAATAGGCCCAGGAGCCTTAGGCCCCTCCTGTGGGCTGGGCCTTAGGCACATGGGCCAGATTGGCCCAGGTGGCAGAAACCCCGCCCACAGGTGGGGCTTGAGGCACCTGGGCTAATAATAATAGGCCCGGGAGCCTTAGGCCCCTCCTGTGTGTATAAAATTGTTTTATTTTTTGTTTCCTATTTTTAAATTGTTATACGCATTTAAGTACTTGGCATTGCATGTTCAACAAATTTTTAATAAAATTGAAACTTGATAAACCTCTTCTCAGGTCTCAATTCTTTGAGCTGGATTCTTGTTCCTTGGCTACTGGAGTACTATCCTGCATGCAGCCCAGAACACAATGCCTTAGTATGAGTGCAAACTCCTATGCCCTGGGCTGCTACAACATATTCTTCAACTCAACATGTAATCTTTGAGGTTTCAAACTGTGATCCTTGCTGGGTTTCCAGAGCTATGGTGAGCATGTGGCAAATAATCTTATGCGGACTTTACAGGCAGAAGGTGGCCATTGGCCTGGAATATGTGAGTGCCAGGGGATCCAGTTTCAGAAAACAAGAATGTGCCTAGAGCCCGGAGACAGCATAGAAGGGGAATAATCCAAGCCAGTGGTCAATAGAGAATCATAGATTAAAGATGAATTAAATCTACAAACATTAGGAAGTCTTACCTGAGAGGAGAGTGAGAAGTGGGAATTGGTAAAGGGATGTGTGAGCCAAACCTGCATCGAACAGCAGCTGGCTAGGGAAAAGTGCATCTGGAGATTGCTGGGGAATAGAGGGAAATAGAAGGCTGGGTTAAGGGAAAATGAAAAGCAGAACAGGCTAAAAGGACTTGGAGAGTGGAGCAGGAAAAAGCTATTAAACTTCCTGCCTCTAAATATAAAACATCAAATTATACTTATCCAGGAGTAGAGGGGTGGGGGGAAGGGGGGGGAAGAACCACAAGGAGCGATGAGGAAGAATACATTTGGGGAAATGAAAAATTGGGGGAAAGAGTGTGGTATAGATGAGGTGAGGGAAGAGAAGGGTTGGTTGAAGATTTGAATGAAGAGAGAAAGTATGATGCTGACAAGCTGCAAGGGGGAGGAGAGTGTGGAGTACCCTAACTTTTGATAAGTCCACATTACCTGCCCTGCTCTTGACATTTAGATTCAGATTGGCCACTCACTACCAGATATATTTAGTTTAGTTTTGTTTTTTCCTTTGCTGTATTTATTTAAAAAATTTATACAGGGCAGGATTAATTATTCGAGGGCCCTTAGGCACACAAGTACACTGGGCCCCCTAGCCCTGCTGCGCCCATGCCGCACCCTGTCACGCCCCATTCATTTACCTGTTTTCTTATTTACTTTTTTATTTCCACTTGTATTTTTTTTATTTTATTATAAAATTCAAAACAAACAACAAAGATTACCATACCACTGCCAGTGTAGTTTTAGTTCTAAGCAAGCCCCAAACATTTCTTAACAAATTCCCCCTTCCTTGCCTTCCCACCTACTTGCCAAGGACTTTAACTGAGAACCCTTTCCATACATATATAAAAGTGTTCAAATGCATTGTAAAGCAGCAAATACTATCTGAAACATAAGTCTATATTAACAACCAAGTCTATATTAACTGCCTCTCTCTGTGTCGTCCAACTATAATCCATATGTATGTATAAACAACCAAATCTGCAACTCCTCTAGTACGTACCACTCCATGAATATTAACTTGTAACAAAACAAGACAAGTGGTCCACCAAAGAATCCACCATGGAACAAAAGAAGATCAGCAGAAAATAAGGAGATTCAAATCAGGTTTATTCAAGTTACGAGGTGCTCCCAAGTACCATACCTGATGCATTTTGCCAAATAAGGCTGGTCAATGCTAAGAGAAAACCATGTATCTCATACCCACAGAATCACCTTCACCAAATATGGAATAAGTAATCACAAACTAACCCTCCCTCCCTTTTTACAAAAACAAAGAAGAGGATTTTACCACTGGCTTGCCTGTTGAATGTTCTGTGCTGCTTCAATGCTCATAGGAGCTCTATGACTGTTGGAGCAGTGCAGAGCATTCAGCATGCTGGATGGCACTACAAACCAAAGGAACAGTATAGTTTAGGGGGTGAAGAACTTATTTGCACGACAGAAGAGTGGGACTTGGAAGTGATTGTATGTGATGAACAAACAGGTTGAAAAGATGACGGCGAAAGCTAGAAGGATGCTAGGGTGCATAGGAAGAGGTATGGCCAGTAAGAAAAAGGAAGTATTGATGCCCCTGTATAAGACTCTGGTGAGACCTCATTTAGAATATTGTGTGCAATTCTGGAGACCACACCTCCAAAAAGATATAAAAAGAAAGGAGTTGGTCTGGAGGAAGGCTACTAAAATGGTCTGTGGTCTTCATCATAAGGCGTATGGCGACAGACTTAAAGAACTCCGTATGTATACTTTGGAGGAAAGTTGGGAGAGGGGAGATATGATAGAGACATTTAAATACCTACTGAGGAGTAGTGGCTCGTGGCCAGCAGGGGGTGCTGTTTATGGGACGGTAATGGGAATGGATGTCAGAACATGATAAGTGCAGTATTTTTTGTGGAGTTTTTCTACAAAAGCGCCTGTTTTTCGTATGATTCTGGGTAATTCTAGTTAGATACATCTGTGTCAGTTAAGGACCACGCCCAAATAGAAGCGTACGGAAAAACGGGTGAATAATAAAAATCTAAATAATATGTAACTAAGGCCAGAAGAAAAAACACACTAAGGATTAATATAAGGGAAAGCATAATAATATCTGTTTATGTACTTTGCTGTTGAGCCAAATCATGGTGGAAATCATGATTACATGGAATCCATTTTGTGTGTCCAGGTCTTTGTTCTCAGCAGCGTGGTGTTAATTAATACCACATGTGCTTGGTTTAGACTGGTAAAGAAGGATAACGTGTCCCAAATTGAATTAAATATAGGTTTGAATGCAAATTATGTATGGAAGGCTTGGCCAAGTTAGTGCTGGAGTGATTTGTGTGACTGTGTTGAACAAAAGCATAGGGTTTGAAAAAACATAATATATATTTGCAATCTAAAAGAAATCCTAAACCAACATCTGGAAGTAATTAGAGTCAGAGACTGCTGTTTCAGTCTCAAGCATAGGAAGGGGGGCATTGGAAGCCCACGCTTAGCACTGTGTCGGTGTAACATGAAGCTGTCAGCTTTCCTCCTCCAGACTAAGGTTACTGTGTAAGGCTATAACCTGTCAATTTAGGGAGAGGTTGAGGACTTTTCAGCACCATGTTAATAATTGTAGATCCTCTTGCATAATGTTATAATGTTACTTTAGAAATTAAAAGTAAGTTTCTAAAACTGCCTAACTTGGAAACATGGAGGAATGTTTCCTTTGTCTAAACTTTTAAGACCACCCATAGAACTGTTATTGGTTGTTATACTGATGATGTCACTGAGCCAAAAGTTATATAATAGAATGACCAGAGATATGAGTTCGAGACCGTTATGAGAAGGCCAGCATTTTGGCATCTATAATTATCTCCCATTAGCGCAACTGTAAGCAATTATGCTGGATTCTTTTGATATCATAATGGAAAAATAGAAACAATAATTCAATAAATCTTAATTATAATTTTGAAAACCTTGCGCTGGTGTCATTTTGCATGTGTTATTATTTTCAAACCTAAGCTTTCGAAAGGCGTCGATGTCCCTTGCTCACTACATGGTGTAAATGTGCATGAGGTGAGTCTCTTTCATTTGAAAGGAAGCTCTGGAATGACAGGGCATAGGTTGAAGTTGAGAGGTGATAGGCTAGGAATAATCTAAGGAAATACTTTTTTATACAGCAAGGGTGGTGGATGTGTGGAATGGTCTCCCAGAGGAGGTGGTGGAGCCAAGAGACTGTCTGAATTCAAGAAAGCCTGTGATAAGGACATGGGATCGCTTAGAGAAAGGAAGAGATAATGATTACTGTGGATTGGCAGACTGGATGGGCCATTTGGCCTTTATCTGCAATCATGCCATCATTATGTTTCTTCCGCTCTTTTGTAAAAATGGGGTGGGGGTGGGAATAGAAATATGTATACAAAAACGGAACCATAAAGAAGCCAAGGTCTGCATACAATGCAATACCACAAAACAGTGGTGCATTTCCCCTAATACTGTACAAAATATAAAGATAGCAGATATACATTTGAAACAAGAGAAATAACAAATCACTTTACAAATTAACAAATAAAAATACTTAGTATATAGAGCCTGTCTCTGGTACGCAGTTTGTAGTAAATGCTATATATGGCCTAAAAAAATCAGCACTGAAAAAGTTGGTACTTAGATTCTATAAACTGCCTCCAAAGTCAGACCCAATTTATAGAATTACTCATAACTCCGGTCCATGCAACTAACATTTAGGCTCTTGCATTTATGGAGGTGAAAACCAGGCCTAAATGCCTCATAGACATAAAAGGAGAACAACCCCTTTAACATATCAGACTCACGGACAAATCTAGTCCTCTGAAGCATGTAGGTAGGAAGAACAATTTCCAGACTTTCCAAACCCAGCACGGCCCAATCCTATTAGATGAAAACAAGAGTAGACAGACCTACCCAGCCAATTTACCTACAAGCAGGGATAAAAGAAGTTCAATAGGTGCTCTCAATCTCCCCCTCACGGGCTCTTAGGGTAGGAAGCCTGTGCAGGGGGGTAAGGAGTACCTGTGAGCAATGTATTGACACTCCTGAGTCCTGCATTAAGCAGTGATGCTGCTCGGCTAAAGCTCTCTCTGCTCTGACGCAAACCACCCAGGAAGCTGCGTCAGAGCCGGGGAAGCTTTGGGCTGAGCACCGGTTGCCGTTGCCGATCTTGCTGTTGATGCCGAGGGGGGGGGGAATTTTACTTACATCAAAAATGGAAGTTCCATCAAGATCGGAAGTAAAACGGGCAATGCGCCCCCTCCCCTCCCCCCACATCAACAGCAAAATCAAAAGTTCTGATCTTGCTATTGATGCCGGTGGGGGGGGTAAGGGGGGGCGCTGCTGTCTATTGGGCCCCACTGCCAATGTTGGGCCCTAGGCACATGCCTACTTGGCCTATCCTTTAATCTGACCCTGAATTTTTATAACACTTGGAGTCTAAGCGGTATGAGAGCAAATTTGTTTTGTTTTTTTATTTATAAATTTATTGATTTGTTACAAAATATAACAACTTCAGACAATAAACAAATTCAAAGAAAATACATCAAACTAAAAGAAAATCTTGATCAAGTCTACATTATAAGGGCTGATTGTCCTGTAGGAGTCACATCACTAAAAAAAAAGAAAACAATATACCATAATCCTCTAAGTCAGGCAGAAAATCATTCTAATTTCACTCATTCTCAACCTCTGTATTAGTTACAGGCAATATATCTAATTTAGGTTTATCTTGAAGAAAAATGTCCAAATGAGCTGGGACAACAAAAATATATCTAGTATTCTGATATGTCACTAAACACTTACTTGGGAACTTAAGAAAAAATAAAGCTCCCACAGCCAAGACTCGAGTCCTGAGTTACAGGAACTGTTTTCTGCTGAATTGCGTCTGTTTAGAGATGTCTGGAAAGATATTTATCTGTTGCCCACAAAACAGGGCATTTTTATTTATAAAATATAATTTAAGAATAGCTTGTTTTTCTATTTCAGACCTGAAGGTGATCAACAATGTTGCTTTTTTGTCTAGAAAATCTTTTGACAATTCTAAGAATTGAGAAATATTTAAACTGTCAGGTGACACTAATTGATCTTTTTCCCCCTCTTTTGAAACCAGATTATCCAGAGAAAAAGTTTCTAACTGATTATAACAAAGTTTATCCTTCAAATACATTTTTAGTAATTCCAAAGGAGAAAGTTAATAAAATATAGGAAAATTCAGAAATCTGAGGTTCCTAGATCTCTCACTGCTACTATCCATTCAGTTGTGTCCCTGTTTTCCATGGCTTCTTTCAATTGCTTGATGTTCATTCCCGTGTCATTTTTTATGGCATCCAGCCAATGAGCCTTTGGTCTCCCCCTGCTTCCTTTTACCACTGACCATTCTGAGTAGCACCTCCATTTCTAGTGAATTTGCCCTCATCACATGTTCAAAATAGATCAGTTTCTTGTCTGGTAATCTTGTCTTCTAAGGACAACTCTGGGTTTATATTATCAAGAACATCTTTGTTGGTGATTCTAGCTGTCCATACTTATATGTGGTTCTAATTCTCAAACTTTCTACCACCCTCAGAAAAACTATTTACTCTAAATTTACATTTTAAAAAACCCACTAGAATTCTCTTTTGTGCACACAATGATTAATCCATTTTGTGACTGAATCAACAGGGTTTCCTTAGCAGCTGCAATTTACATTTTGAATTTGTTGTGAATGCAGATTCTATAATTACAGCAAGTGTATGTAAAATAAACAGTGATTATTATGAATTAACATTTTTAACTTAATGATTAGATTTGTTTTCATTAAGATTGGTAGTTTTCTAATAAAAATTTTCTGCCACTCAGTATTTGAAGAAAGGCTTTTTATGATGTTAAAAAGTCATGATATCATAACATTCATGAATAGTTTTTATGCTGACCTAGTAAAAAGCAAATATATATATTTTTCTTCCACCAGGATAAGTAGGACTACAAAAAGTGTCATTTAAAAAAAAACTACTGTATTTTCAAATGTAATATAAAACAGGTTTCACATTTAAAAAACCTGAAGAACGTTCCTATGTGTCATAATTCTGCCAACTCCAGTCTGTATGCCTTAGTTAACACAATACTAGTAAGAGATTTCTGAACTATCAAAGAATCTGTGGAGATCCCCTCCCCTCTCCCCCCAAAAAAAGAAACAGCTATATAGGAAACAACTATATAGTACTTTTTTAGAGACATGATTTCCTATCATTCTTCAGTACAAAGTAGTCTTGCTAGTAGTCATCTATTTTTTTTTTTAAATTATTTCATGTTAAACCATTTGTTTTCCATCACTCAGGGCTTCTATTACTAAGGTGAGCTAGTAGTTTTAATGTGCGTTTAGCGCACGCTATAATGCCATGCATGCTAAATGCTAACGTCTCCATGGAGCTTGTGTTAGTATTTTTTGTATAGCACATGGTTTGTGCACGCTAATCTTAAGCGTGCATTAAAAACGCTAGCGCACCTTAGTAAAAGGAGCCCTCAGTGTTTCAAGTGTAGAAGAATAGCTTTAAAAGTAGAGCATGGGCCAATCAGGCCTTAGGCTTAGCGGGGATGGGCGGAGATAAGCGGACATGATAAGCCTAAGGCCTGATTGGCCCATGTTCTACTTAAGAATGGCCAAGTGCCAACTTATGACAGTTTTGGATGTTTTTATTTTTTGATTATGAGTCTCTTAACCTCTTACTGCATATTAATATTTGCATCTAATGTGTGATAAGTGTAAAAATCCACTGATCTTTAGTAATCAACTCCCTTAAACACTAAACATCAAATTTAATAAGCTTTCAAGGTCACTGAAGGTAGTGGAGTTTTGGGGTTTAAGTATGAGTTATTGTATTTTTTAGGGGGATTAATTGTTTATGAGGAATTTATTGGGAAATAACTTGTATATGTTGTAACAACCCCAGCCCTACAGCTAGGCTTGTACCAGGTAGGAATCCCCAAACTACTAGACTGCAGCTAAAAAGAGCAGATCAGTGCAGTAGTTCTGTTAGCCCCAAAGTTGCTGAGCATAAAAAGTCTGACTTTGTGCAGAGACTCAGGGGGGAGGGGGAATGTCATAGGAACAGCCTCAAGGAACCTGAGATAGCCGGTAGGAAGGAACAGCCCAGAAGTCAGCCTAATTCTGGAATTGCTCAGCTGCTGAAACTAATTAGGGCTCAGGAGAAAGCCCAGCAATCCAGGAAGCTTAAATTAGTAGCTCCTGAGCCAAGGGAAGAAGAGGTCTTCAGAGCCAGTTCTCTTCCCTCTCACCTGGAGAATGAGATTGAGATGGAAGATCTAGAAGCCTTCCCTGGAGCAAGCCAATTATCCAGCCTTCATTCTACAGAAGATATGGACACTTCTATGGAACCTGCTAAGGAACTTATGGACGAGAGTTAAGTGTTTTTTTTTTTCTCTCTTGCCTGTTTGGAATTGCTGCTGACAATTGGTGAGCAGTGTTGGGCTTGTTGCTGAAGCTCAGCGTTTTTGTTTTTGAAACTTTTTGGAACAGTTGTGTTTCTCTCTTTTTGCTACTGCTCACAGGGGACTTGAAAACTAACTGGGGGTAGTGTGGGGTGAGTCCCCGAAGATCTTTGGGTTGGGATTGTGGGGCCAGTTTGGCAAATGTTAATTGTGTGGACTCAGCTGCACCCCTCCCCCACCGGCTTAGTAAGCTGAGGTGGAAAGCCTGTTGTTTCAAAGGCGAGTACAGTACTTTGGACTGTGATAGAGGAACTTTTGAATAAGTTACACTTAAAGACTATGCAAGCTGGCTTCTCCGGATTGCTATAGTTCTGTTATGGACTGTGAATTTATTCCTGGAAGTTAGACCGGGATACTTACCTGTGGAAAGGCAGAGGCCTGTGAGTTTTGTTAAGGCCTCTTATTTTTGATTTTGTATTCAAGCCTGTTTTGAGAAACAGTACCTACACTGACAGCACTGCCAATTCCAGAGTGCTGCCTGATTAAAGCTTGCTCTCATACAGAACTTCTGGTTTGATATTCTTTTGTTCTTGGGGAATGTTTTATTACCCTACTATTAATGCCAGCACGACCCTTCTACCTTAAGAAGGCATGCTCGGGACTATTATTTTGCACACTGCCCGGTAGCCATTCTGACAACCTAGTACCGGGGGTGTGACAATGTCGAATGTATTGTGTCATGATTTTTTTTATTCTGAATAACTTCTAGTGGTGAAGTGAAAATCAAAGTCTTTAAAATAAAGATAAACACCAACAACTTCAGCTCTCGGTAAATATGTACAGTAAATGATCAGTTGGCAACCTCATCTCTAATAGTAATATTCATACTAAGCCACCTTAATCAATTCAATTGCATCCCTAATCTCACTTATAAATTAACCACATTATACTCAACTGCGGAACACAAGTCTGGCTGCAGCTTTATTTCCACCTTCATCAATATGAAACTCATAATTTAATTAATTAAATATTGTATAACCCCCAGTATGGCTGTCCCAAGCCCCGAGAACTATTTGAGTCTGGAGAGATGGGGGGAGGTGTTCACTGGGGGTGGTTTGAGGTCTGGGTCTCTTCATTCAGGAACAATGCCCAATCACTCCTGGCTATTCCAGTACCATCAAAAAAATAGCACCCCTAGCCACCCACTTGCACTTCATTTTCTATCTCCTTCTATTTGATGCTATCTGATATGAGTTTTGGGTAAAATTTCTACATGATAGTGGGGACAATGGGAATGAAAATCCCAGTTTGGCAGCTGGACCCTTGATGGACAGCTGATTTTTTTTCCCTTTTACATGTTTCATTCCTGTGGGTATATGTTACCCCATTCACCCACCTCCTCTGCATTGAAGAGCTATTCAATGGAGCACCTTTCTATAGCCTGAACATGCTAGTACCTGAGTACCAGGTCTAAATACCAACATCCATCTTTTTGCAGATAGACATCTCTCCCCCTTCTGAAATCAGAATTGGATATCCATATTTTAGCTCCTCCCTAGTCCCACCTAAAACATGCCAAGACTGTATATAACGACATGCTACAGTTTTAGATGTTAGTTGTCTGGCTTGATAAAATTAGGATTTGCATCATGCAATATAGATGTTGAGACAAACCCAGCCCCACGCTGGTTTGGCCCCTAGAGCAGGCAATAAGATCTGGTGCAGAAGAGCTGACCAGAGAGCATCTTGAGACTAACCTCCCTTGCCCATGCTGTAGGACCAGTAGTGAACATGATCAGATTGATTATGAGCAAGCAGGTACACAGCATTTGCACCCTGTCAGTACCTTTAAGAACAAGGCAGAACAGACAGGTGGAGCATGAGTTGACAGCCTGCTGTAGAACCAAACCCATCTCCCTCTACAGGCTGAAGGGGAGTGGCTTTGGTCTGGTTAAAGGCAGGCTGAAGGAAGCAGTGGGGGAGTGGAGAGTGACGTGGCAGACATACTCAAGCAAGCTGAGGAAAGGCAGTAGCCTTGCCCAGACTAGGGATATTCTGGAGTCTCAGACTGGCCCATGGAAGAAGTGGAAGAAAGTTTCCCCACTTCTAACTTCCAGGTTCCAGAGGCTTTGGAGGGAATGGAAATTCAGGAAGCCTGCCCTGTCTCAGAAAACCAAGCAGAGCAAATGGAGATTAGCTAAAGCCGTGAGTAGCTGTGAAACAGCTGGCGTTTTTTTTTTCTCTAGCCAAAGTATGCTCTGTTTGTTCTGTGATTTTGAGTTTGGCATTATTTTTCTTTGCAAAGAAGCTTACTTACCTGGGCTTTTACTGTCTGCCAATTCCATGTACCAAAGAACTTTAAGCAAAGGAAGTGTTTTTGAATGCTGGATAAATCACACTGGGTTTGCCGTTGCTAATAGCAATCAGAGCACACTGTTCAGCTGAGCTGTTTACCAACAGTTGCTACAGAAATCAGAGAGCCTTATGCAAAACATATTTACTGCTACCACATCTCTCTGGGTGCCTCAGAAAAGGTATAAACTGTCAGCTGCTGAGTTATAACCCTCCTGTATGCCTTATTCTGTGAATGTTCTTGATCTACCTGGAATTTACTGCCACAGAGAAGTAGCTCTGTTTCTTGAGAGCAGTTTTGCTTTGAATGCTGAGCAACAGTGAAGTGCCTCATGCAAGACAAGTTAATTTTGTTTTTCTTCTTTCCAAAATACCTTTTGTAATATCTAACTGCAGTCAGGACTGAGGTACATGACCTTATGCAAGCAACTGAATGCTTGTTAATAAATACTTCAGTGCTGGACTGGAGCTAGTTTAAAGCTCATAGCATTATCTGTGCTGTCTGCCAGAAGCATGTTTTCTTTGGAAAGCTGATTTTTGTGAAAGCTGAATGTTATTATCTTTATGCTATATATTTGACCATTGGGGGGTCAGAATAAAGACCATTCCTGATTTTGAGAACTTTATGTCTGAGTTTGAATATTTTAATGAATGCAGCCAATATTTACCTATGCTCTCAGGTCTAGGCAGTTGCCTAGAGCCAAGTAAAAAATCCTGAAGATACCACTGGTAGTAGGGGATGTATCAGATTGCTGTTTTTTTTCGTCTTTCAATTCCGCTCTGAGGGGTGTTGGTGACAATGTCCAAATGTTTATTTAAGATTTGATATACCACTCCTGCATTTTATTGATCTAAGCGGTTTACAATGTATTAAACTAAAATGAAATTAGATACTTGAGAAAAACTACCCTATCTTTCCTGACAAATACCTGTTTTCAGATGTCCAAGACATGAATAAAGTTTCTAAAATAAGAAACACAGCATTTCTGAGAGACAGCAATGAGTCATGAAAGGAATTCCAAAAGGTCACAAAATACCACGATTTGCAAATGCAAAGATTTGAGGGGAAAAAAATCCAACAGTGGTATCAATTGTCATCAGGGCACTGAATTCAATAGTACAAGGACTTAGAAGAAATTCACGTCATTAAAATTGGAATACAACTATAGATAGTCACACTGTTGGGCATCTCACATATTATCAAGCATTACATTCATGATTCCCCTTGGGTAAGACTTGAATCATGACAAATAAAATTAGTCAACATTGTGAATTATGGATGATGATGATGATAATAATACCATTAATGGGAACAGGACATTCATATGTCATACCAAAATATGTCTTTCTTCTTGTACTATTTCAATCTAATGATAAATACCTGTGACTGTCTCACAGTATTATTTAAAGTAATCAGAATAGAACAGCTTCCTAAGACTTCTTTATGATTTTCTTTCAATTTCTTCAAAGTTATTGTTGCAATTTTTGTCATGCATTTCATCTTTGAAAAAAATTAATTCTTATCTCTGCTAGCTGGCTGATAAGGTGTCATAATGTACCCTGCCAAATGACTTTCAGAACCATTCAAGCATTCAAAGCAAGGGAAGCCATTCATCTAGATAAGATCTTGTCTGACAAGTCAGGCTCAAAAAATCTTAGCATAATTATGTAGTGTTAATGAAGGCCATGTACATAGGCAGTTCTCACTATTAACCTTTATGTTAGTCTGTCAATAGGAATATAGATCAGTCATTTTATATTACACAAATATCTTGCTTTAAAAAAAATCACATATTTTAGTAAATACATAGTTGCATCCATTGCAATACCTCCTTAAATCATTATTTTATTAAGGCTCCAATGTTATACCTATTGGAATCAACCATTGTTTGTTAGCCAGGTATTACAAAATAATAAATAGGCAACTTCATTATACGGAGATGTTGCTAACTATTATACATAGAAGGCTCGTTGATGTCATTATTTTCTCATTTAAATTAATTTATATTAACAGGAAAATCAAATGGCATAAAGTTTTTGTTTTTCACACTCCTAAATTTATTCAAAGCTCATTTCACACAAAGGAAATGACTTGTCATTGTGCTAATAGGGCTTCGATGATGAGGTATTAATAGCAAGTAAAGATGTGCAGATTTCTTTTCAAGGAGTTTCTGAAGCAATCCAACAGTCCTGCCCAATAATTTATGTTATATTTCCTTTCTTTTTATGTGTACCATTCAACATTATCAATATGCATAATGTCTTCAGTTGTATTTAATCTGTATATTCACTGACTTATACAAATATTTGAAGTGACTAAGATAAAATACATGTCAGATGCAGATAATATACAGATTTATTGTAAACAAGGTAGCAATCTGAATCAGATTCATTATGTGTTGATCTAGTATCTGATACAAGTGATGCCATGGTTAACACTAGTTCATTTAGTCAAAAACAAATTTTATGAGTTAAAAGGCCATATATGAAATTCCCAGGCCTGGAAATATAATTTTAGCTCCAAGTGATAAGATAAAGATAATATAATAATATTTATTATTTATTGAGATTTATTTGGATATATTCTTTTCTTACCAAGCAGAAACAAATTTCATCAATTGTATAATTTTTCTTCTTTGGAATATTAGATATATGCATTCTTATTTTATCAATGAATGACCTACATATTGTAATGGATACTTTGATTACCTCACAAATTGACTATCCAAATTCACTGTATAAAGCTACAGTTAGAAATTGCAAAGGGTACAGAACATGACTATTCATGTAATATTCAGAATTAAGATTTATGATCATGTGAAATTAGTATTTGAGATATTGCGCTGCCTGCCTAGTTACCAGCGTATAGAATTTAAGATACCATTTTTTATATCATCAGTTAAATTCCTGTTGCTTATGTACCAACATAGTTAAATATTGTGACAGGGAAACTCCCATCTCTGGTTCAAAATCTGCTTTAAACCCTGCCACTAAAGCAAATGTGCCTATTCCTAAGCCAAGGAAGCTGCCCATTAACTATGTTCCCAGTGCTAAGATCAGATAGGCAGGGCAGAACAGAGAAGGGATGACAGAGAACAGAATACCTGTTCCAAGCCCCTATAATTCCTTTAACAAACCATCTGTTAATTCTCTGGTTAAACCTCTGGTCAGGCAATCTGACACAGCAAGGGTTAAGGAAAGGGGTGGAGCTGACAGGCAGAACATGCTGAGAGCCCAAAAGAAAGTTTCACAGCAGGATAAATTAAAGCCATCTGAGAACACACACAGGCAATCAGGAACCTGGAGGGAAGGATGTTCTTCACAGAACAGGGAACTGAAGGCTAGAAGTTCTGTCTTACTGCCTTCTGCTAAGAAACCTCCTGTCCCACAGCACTGCTATGCTTTACTTTCCAAACAGAGACTAATTGGAAGGGAAAAGCTCTATGAGCAAGGCTGTCCAAATGCTGTTCCAGAGGATAGCTTGTACCCAGCTTCAGAGAGTGAGGAGTCTCTTATGGAAGTAGAAGGATTTGTCTCTGAGAGGGATGAAATGGACTGCAGCCTAGAAGCCCTAGACTATATGGCTGAATGCAGCATGATACCAAAATATAAGTTGGGCGTGTCCTAGGGCATTGCAGGATAGTTAACTACCTAGACTCCACCAAAAATATATAAACCTCAAATCTTAATTTTTAAGATAAGGAGTACCCTCAGGAGTTTGAAAGCTTTAAAGAGCAACTCAAAAAGCAGCTCTAGTCCTTAGAATAGCAAAACCAGAAAAACTGAGCAGAGATTACAACTCACTGCCAGCCACACACCATCATCTGGGTACTTCAGTGTGCTTTAAAGTGCAAATCAAATGCAAACAATGTGCAATAAATAAATATATAAAAAAAGTGGAAGACAAAAAGTTCACTGTCCTGCAATGCCCCAAATGCCAAACCCACTGACCTGAACAGGGAATGAAAAAAGTGGAGGGGCATAATCAAAAGGAATGTCTAAGTCCGTTTTCGTCCAAGTCACAAGTCATCCAAAGTAAAAAAAATAGCTTAGGACACATTTTTGAAAAATACGTCCAAAATTTTTTTTCATTTTGAAAATCGTCTAACTATATGTCCTGCAGATCTGATCATCTAAGCCGCTAAATCATCCATCTTTATACCACATTTTCATCCAACTTTTCATCCAAGTCAAAAATGCCTAGAACAAGCTCTGTTGGATGTGGGAGAGGTCTGCAAAGTGATGGACTGAACACCCAGACATGGCACCTAAATAGTGGGGTACATTACAGGGCACTGCTGTGAACTTCACAAAAAGGGTGCCATGTCTTCATCTCACTACAGCTCCCTTATAGGTCATAGTGAGCCCCCAAACCACCTCCAGAGTCCCCTAGACCCACATATCTACCACCCCAATAGCCCTTATGGCTGCAGGAGTCACTTATATGCTAGTAAAAAAGAGTTTGGGGGGTATATAGGTGAGTGCACATGTTTCAATATCAATGCAGTGATTACAGGGGCTTATGGGCATGGGTCCACCTCTCTATGGGTCCCTAACCCACCCCCAAGACAGTTTAGGATGCCTCTGTGCAGCACGACTAGGCTTTCCTTTGCCAGGCTACCAGATGATGATGTTCTGGAGGCACAATTTTAAAGTTGTGTGTGAACAAGGCTGTGCTGTGAACAAGGCTGCCATGTGAACTTCTAAAAGCTAAGTTGCTCAGCATTTCATATTCTGCTCTTTTCACAGTTTTCCAGCATTATATCTGCTTAATTTCTCTTCTTCTCCCTGTTTCTTACTTAAAAAACAAAACACATAAAAAATAAACCCTTCTATTTCCTCTGTTAAATCTTATTTCCTCTTCCTTTTCATAGGAATAAGGGTAAGACTTATATTAACTCTAATTAAATCCTGGTGCCTATGGCACAGGGTGACTAAAGTAGGAAAAATCCTGTTATAAATCCTGTGTTTTAGGGTAGCCACTGATTTGGTATAGAGCCTGCATTTTTGTTCAAATTCCTGTGTTTTAGGGTGGTATAGAGCCTGCATTTCTGTTTAAAATCCTGTACTTTAGGGTAGCCACTGATCTGGTAAAGAGCCTGCATTTCTGTTTAAAATCCTGTGTTTTGGGGTAGCCACTGATTTGGTATAGAGCCTGCATTTCTGTTTAAAATCCTGTGTTTTAGGGTAGCCACTGATTTGGTATAGAGCCTGCATTTTTGTTTAAAATCCTGTGTTTTAGGGTAGCCACTGATTTGGTATAGCGCCTGCATTTTTGTTTAAAATCCTGTGTTTTGGGGTAGCCACTGATTTGGTATAGAGCCTGCATTTCTATTTAAAATCCTGTACTTTAGGGTAGCCACTGATCTGGTAAAGAGCCTGCATTTCTGTTTAAAATCCTGTGTTTTGGGGTAGCCACTGATTTGGTATAGAGCCTGCATTTCTGTTTAAAATCCTGTGTTTTAGGGTAGCCACTGATTTGGTATAGAGCCTGCATTTTTGTTTAAAATCCTGTGTTTTAGGGTAGCCACTGATTTGGTATAGAGCCTGCATTTTTGTTTAAAATCCTGTGTTTTAGGGTAGCCACTGATTTGGTATAGAGCCTGCATTTTTGTTCAAATTCCTGTGTTTTAGGGTGGTATAGAGCCTGCATTTCTGTTTAAAATCCTGTACTTTAGGGTAGCCACTGATCTGGTAAAGAGCCTGCATTTCTGTTTAAAATCCTGTGTTTTGGGGTAGCCACTGATTTGGTATAGAGCCTGCATTTCTGTTTAAAATCCTGTGTTTTAGGGTAGCCACTGATTTGGTATAGAGCCTGCATTTTTGTTTAAAATCCTGTGTTTTAGGGTAGCCACTGATTTGGTATAGCGCCTGCATTTTTGTTTAAAATCCTGTGTTTTGGGGTAGCCACTGATTTGGTATAGAGCCTGCATTTCTATTTAAAATCCTGTACTTTAGGGTAGCCACTGATCTGGTAAAGAGCCTGCATTTCTGTTTAAAATCCTGTGTTTTGGGGTAGCCACTGATTTGGTATAGAGCCTGCATTTCTGTTTAAAATCCTGTGTTTTAGGGTAGCCACTGATTTGGTATAGAGCCTGCATTTTTGTTTAAAATCCTGTGTTTTAGGGTAGCCACTGATTTGGTATAGAGCCTGCATTTTTGTTTAAAATCCTGTGTTTTAGGGTAGCCACTGATTTGGTATAGCGCCTGCATTTTTGTTTAAAATCCTGTGTTTTAGGGTAGCCACTGATTTGGTAAAGAGCCTGCATTTCTGTTTAAAATCCTGTGTTTTAGGGTAGCCACTAATTTGGTATAGAGCCTGCATTTTTAGGGTAGCTACTGATCTGGTATAGAGCCTGTATTTATGACTTACTAGTTTTCAGCCATTGTTTTCTGCTGATTAGGTGTAGAAGAGAGAGGCTCTGATTTATTACTAAGGTTAACTGCATTATCTTTGGAACAGTGCTGTGAACAAGGCTGCCCTGTGAACTTCTAAAAGCTAAGTTGCTCAGCATTTCATATTCTGCTCTTTTCACTGTTTTTCAGCATTATAACTGCTTAATTTCTCTTCTCCTCCTCCCTGTTTCTTACTTAAAAAAACAAAAAAAATAAACCCTTCTATTTCCTCTGTTAAATATTTCCTCTTTCTTTTCATAAGAATAAGGGTAAGACTTATAGTCCCACCAACCCCAGGGACCCCTTTTCATATATAGAGACCCAAATAATCAGGACTACTCAAATCAAGTCACTTCACAACCAATCAAGATGACCTTTATTCTATGCAATCACTGTGGTGCTTTAATTCCAAGACACATTATTTGGAGGCTTAAGGCTTGCTTATCTGTCTTCAACTTGCTAGTATTAAGGAGGAGCTTTACAAATTTAAACAGGAATTGAATACAATTAAAGCAGCTTCCATCGCTCCACAAAATCATACCAACTTACCACCTTCAACCTCAAAGAATAAAACAGCCCAGGAATAAATGGGTCACAGTAGGCTCAGGAAGACTGCAACATGTAACACAGAAACATCCACCTTCACTAATATTACCTCTACAGAATTCCTTCACTCCACTAGTGCACTGCGATACTCAAGAAAACAGAAGGGAGGTGGGACTGGAACCAGTGAAGGTAACTCAAGAGAACAAGCGAACCCTAAGCACAAATAAAAAGCCAAAAACAGAAAACTATTACTGTTGGGGGATTCCATCATCAGAGGCATTACCTTTGGAACACAAGGCGAGGAGACCAAAATAGTGAAATGTCTTCCAGGATCCTCAGCTACCAGGAGTTCCAGGCAAATACAGACTATAATTAAGGAAGAAAATAAGGATTTTAACACTGATGTGGTTATAGATCTGGGAAAAAAAATGACCTGCCCAACAACTCCACACTTGCAGCACAGAAAGCTTTTCGAGAGCTTGGTAAGGGCTTGAAATCTTTTGTAAAGACTTTAGCTTTTTCTGAAATACTGCCTGCATATGGAAAGGGAGAGCAAAGAGTGAAAAACACAGAGGTCTTTAATAGATGGCTCAAAGCCTGGTGTCATCAAAAAGGCTTCAGGTACATAGGAGGATGGGGAAATACATGGAAGGACAAGAAGCTATATTGCACTGATGGGCTACATATTACTACAGCAGGAAAAAAAAAACCTTGCAGAGAAATTTAGACAATATGTTTCAAGGCATTTAAACTAGAAGGTGGGGGTGGTGTATGTATGAAGGACAATTATAGAGACCACCCCCGGCAAAAGAAAAGATGTGATAGTAGTAAATATTGCAACATAAACAATATCAGCAACTCATTTCTTAGTATTGCAACGGAAAGTGAAATGAAACAAAAATCTATAAGAAAAAGGAGATTACCACTGAAAAATAGCTGGAAAGCGATGACCACAAATGCTCGCAGTCTAATTAACAAAGTTCATGATCTGCAAGCCCTGATGTTAGAGGCAGATCTAGATATTGTTGCTATCACAGAGACATGGTTCAGTGAATCACATGGATGGGATGCAAACATACTGGGATATAATCTTTTTAGGAAGGACAGAGATGGTCTAAAAGGTGGAGGAGTAGCTCTCTATGTAAAGATCAATATCCAAGCAACCGAAATGCAAGGGATCTGGGGAGAGGAAGAAGCGATATGGATCTACGTGGGTGTAGTCTACAGACCTCCGACTCAATCACAGCAAATTGATAAGGATCTGATTGTGGATATCTAAAAGTTTGGAAGGAAAGAGGAGGTTCTGCTGTTGGGAGATTTCAACCTGCCAGATGCGGACTGGAATGTTCCGTCTGCAGAATCGGAAAGAAGTAGGGAGATTGTGGATGCCTTTGAAGAGGCTCTGCTCAGAAAAATGGTGACGGAACCCACGAGGGAAAAGGCAATATTGGATCTGGTCCTCACAAATGGAGAGAGTATCTCTAATGTTCGAGTGGGTGCTCACCTGGGAAGTAGCGATCAAACAGTTTGGTTTGATATAATGGCTAAAGTAGAGCGCAGCCGCACGATACTTAAAGTCCTAGACTTTAATGCAATGGGAGAGTACCTGAAGAAAGAGCTGTTAGGATGGGAGGACATAAGAGATGTGGAAAGCTGAAAGGAGCGAAAAAAATGGCTACGGAC
Organism: Geotrypetes seraphini; assembly: GCF_902459505.1. Classification (NCBI taxonomy): domain Eukaryota; kingdom Metazoa; phylum Chordata; class Amphibia; order Gymnophiona; family Dermophiidae; genus Geotrypetes; species Geotrypetes seraphini. The sequence goes on along the minus strand of NC_047089.1, from coordinate 73,299,526 downwards.
CTTTATGTTAAGAAAATCAATAAAAACAAGAGAAAAAGGAAGCTGATATGGTTCTCCAAACTAGTGGGGAGAAAATAAAGGCGAAAGAGTTGGTGTTCGTGAAATATAAAAAAACTCAAGAAGAGGAGTGCAGAAAGGATTACAGGGTGAAACAGAAAGAAGCCAAGAGAGAGATACGTCTGGCGAAAGCACAGGCGGAAGAACAAATGGCTAAAAATGTAAAAAAGGGAGACAAAAATTTTTTCAGATATATTAGTGAAAGGAGGAAGATGAAAAATGGAATTGCTAAGCTAAAAGATGCTGGGAACCGATATGTGGAGAGTGATGAGGAAAAAGCAAATGTGCTAAACAAATACTTCTGTTCTGTGTTCTCAGAAGAAAATCCTGGAGAAGGACTGAGATTGTCAGGCAAAGTTACACGAGAAAATGTAGTAGATTCTGCGCCGTTCACGGAGGAGTGTGTTTATGAACAACTTGAAAAAATGAAGGTGGATCCCCAGACGGGATCCATCCCAGGATACTATGGGAGCTCAGAGAGGTTCTGGCTTGTCCTATTAAAGACTTGTTCTGGAGACAGGAGTGGTTCCTGGGGATTGGAGGAGAGCGGACGAGGTCCCTATTCACAAAAGTGGTCACAGGGATGAAGCAGAAAACTACAGGCCGGTGAGCCTCACTTCAGTTGTTAGAAAAATAATGGAAGTGTTGCTGAAAGAAAGGATAGTGTACTTCCTTGAATCTAATGGGTTACAGGATCTGAGACAACATGGCTTTACAAAAGGTAAATTGTGCCAAACGAACCTGATTGAATTTTTTGATTGGGTGATCAGAGAGCTGGATCGAGGACATATGCTAGATGTAATTTACTTAGATTTCAACAAAGCCTTTGACACAGTTCCTCATAGGAGGCTGTTGAACAAACTTGAAGGGCTGAAGTTAGGACCCAAAGTAGTGAACTGGGTTAGAAACTGGCTGTCGGACAGACGCCATAGGGTGGTGGTTAATGGAAGTTGCTCGGAGGAAAGAAAGGTGAGTAGTGGAGTCCCTCAGGGTTTGGTGCTGGGGCTGATCCTGTTCAATATGTTTGTGAGTGACATTGCTGAAGGGTTAGAAGAAAAAGTGTGCCTTTTTGCAGATGATACCAAGATTTGTAAGAGTAGACACAGAAGAGGGAGTGGAAAATATGAAAAAGGATCTGCAAAAGTTAGAGGAATGGTCTAATGCCTGGCAACTAAAATTTAATGCAAAGAAATGCAGAATAATGCATTTGGGGATTAATAATCAGAAGGAACCGTATATGCTGGGAGGAGAGAAGCTGATATGCACGGACGGGGAGAGGGACCTTGGGGTGATAGTGTTCGAAGATCTAAAGGTGAAAAAACAGTGTGACAAGGCAGTGGCTGCTGCCAGAAGGATGTTGGGCTGTATAAAGAGAGGCGTAGCCAGTAGAAGGAAGAAGGTGTTGATGCCCCTGTACAGGTCATTGGTAAGGCCCCACTTGGAGTATTGTGTTCAGTTTTGGAGACCATATCTGGCGAAGGACGTAAGAAGACTTGAAGCGGTCCAGAGGAGGGTGACGAAAATGATAGCAGGCTTGCGCCAGAAGATGTATGAGGAGAGACTGGAAGCCCTGAATATGTATACCCTAGAGAAAGGAGGGACAGGGGAGATATGATTCAGACGTTCAAATACTTGAAGGGTATTAATGTAGAACAAAATCTTTTCCAGAGAAAGGAAAATGGTAAAACCAGAGGACAGAATTTGAGGTTGAGAGGTGGTAGATTCAAAGGCAATGTTAGGAAATTCTACTTTACGGAGAATGGTGGATGCCTGGAATTCGCTCCCGAGAGAGGAGGTGGAGACTGTGACTGAATTCAAAGAAGCATGGGATGAACACAGAGGATCTAGAATCAGAAAATAATATTAAATATTTAACTAAGGCCAGTACTGGGCAGACTTGCACGGTCTGTGTCTGTGTATGGCCGTTTGGTGGGGGATGGGCTGGTGAGGGCTTCAGTGGCTGGGAGGGTGTAGATGGGCTGGAGTTGGTTTTAATGGAGATTTCAGCAGTACCAGGTAGAGCTTTGGATTCTTGCCCAGAAATAGCTAAGAAAAAAAAATAAAAAAATTTAAATTGAATCAGGTTGGGCAGACTGGATGGACCATTCAGGTCTTTATCTGCTGTCATCTACAATGTTACTATGTTCCTGGGGTAGTGTATGGGGGTCTTATGTGTTTTCAGTGCTTATTTGGTCACTTTAGGAGGGATTTTGTGACTTAGACCATGTTTTAAATGGTTTAAGTCACAACGTCCAAGTTCTATCAATCCTGTGCTATATAACGTTCAGTTATACATGCAGTATGACTAAATCTAAGCCTGCCCACGTTCCGCCCAAATCCCGCCCTTGACACTCCTCCTGAAATGCCTCGTTTAGCTATGGTCATTCAGCAGCACTATGAACTAAACTAAACTAAACCTTAAGTTTATATACCGCATCATCTCCACAATCGTAGAGCTCGGCACGGTTTACAGGAGTTTAGTCACACCTACAGTGGTGTTTGGTGCCATAAAACACCTATGGAGGCATGATTAGGCACCAGTAGGTGCCTTGAAAATCATTGAAAAACATTGAAAATCATTGAAAAACAGTTTCTCACTGAGCTTGGGAGCCTACCAGCACCTAGAAAAAATGGTATCATTTAGAGAAACTGGGCCTTAATGCTAAGGTGCCATTAGAAATATAATGGGTGTTTTTAATGTACGCTAATTATTAGTGTGCATTAAATCAATTATTGTTGTAAATCACCTTGTAACCTTTGGACAGGTGGTATAAAAATTAAATGGATGAATAAATAAATACAATAAATATTCTAAGGTTCACTGAAAAGTTTTACTAGTTCTTGCTCTAGATTTTTAAATGTATTTGAAAGTTCCTAATCTGAGACTACTGTTTCATGTTCATACTTTATGCATTACTTATTACAGGAACTAGCTGAAAGTGTAATTAGTAGCTTCTTTGTTAAATCCTAGGGGTGTTGAAGAGACTGGGTACATATTATAATTAGTATAGATTTTCAAGTAAACAATTTTTTTTACATAAACAGGAAATTAAATGCTACTTAATTAGCTACTGCTTTCACTTTCTATAAACCTATATTCCCAACTCTATCCTGTATTTATTGTTTTGCATATCAAACTGGATAGCAATCAACTTTATTTTATAAAACTTTAAAGACTGGTATAGTGGTGTAGAACTTTGATAAACTTCCAGAAGCTTCATCGATATTTCCAGTGGAAGTTCTCTAAAGGTTCTGCATTATGGAGAGCTGTGAACCAACTATTTACATTGATTGATTTGTAATATTTGATTTTGTACAAGTCTAATCTGTCCTATTTTATGTATGTTACTTTTGTAAAGCCGCCTAGGAATAGGCGGTTGAGAAATCTTTTAAATAAATAAATAAATATATTTTGTTTTAATATGATATCACATAGCTATTTTTTTAAAATAAGTACAAGGTATAGCTATGAGTATATGTTGGGATCTTCTTACCTTGTGGCAATAAGCATATGCACAACAAGGCCCGGATTCTGTAAACAACACCATTATCGGCTAATCACATGCCAATCACACAATGATATTGTTTGCAGAATCTAAACTATGTGAAAGGTAGGCGCCTGAAATATAAGCCAGGGTTTTAAAGGCCTGCATTTCCAGCATCTATCTTCATGATAATCAAGCTTACGGAGGTGCCTTATGAAGCCTAACACCACTTCTGGCATTAACTATGCCTACAGTGGCATTAGGCATTGTAAAGCAAAAAACACAAGTGGCGTTAGTGATCTTTTTGGAGGTACCCTGTTTTTTTAAATTGTGTTTAAATTGTTTTTTAATTGGCATAACCAATTAGTGCGCCAATTAAAGTGTTTAAGTTAGGCGGCAGTCGGGTGCCTACTGCCACTTAACTTTGGGTAATGTTTATAGAATATAAGCTATTAGAGTTGCCTATATGTCTTAATAATCACTTATATATAAAACTATCATCAAAATCTAAGTCCATTTGGGGCCAAAGGCACTAGTCGTCCAAAGTCCATTCTTAAAAAATACGTCCAAAATATATATTTTTTAAGAATTGTCTACTTCTACGTCTAAGATAATAAGTAGTGAGGTAAATGATCTCAAAGTATACAAAATAGAGAGGTCAAAAGCAATAACAAAAGTGTAACTAGAACCAAGACTTCTCAATATATGAAAGTCAAATATGAGCCTTAAATATAGGTGTTGAAATAAGGTAATACAATTTTCACATACACTCAGATTTGTGTAATTCGACCAAGAGCCGTGGCTCCTATAGCCGAACCTACCGTGCCAACACTGTGTATGACTTTAGTGCAAAATAATAATAAGTAAGGCAACGTGCTCTTTGAATATTAGATTTGTTCTCAATGGCAATAAGAGGGAAAAAACACTCCACTTAGCTTTAAAGACAGGTACAGTGGCATACCTAGCATATGTGACACCCGGGGCCCATCATTTTTTGACACACCCCCCACACAGACATCTATATGAAAAATATGATTTTTAATAACAATCTACATATCGCACAACAAGAGTGTACCTAGGAAAAGGCAGCATCTTAAACACTGCAGTGAGCACTAGAACACCAACACATACATTGTAAAGCTTCTTTGATTGGGTAACAGGAAAGCTAGACTCGGGAGGGTCTCTGGACATAGTGTACTTGGATTTCAGTAAGGCTTTTGACAGCGTTCCACACCGTAGACTATTAAGCAAGATGAAATTGATGGGGTTAGGTGAGACACTAACTGCATGGGTCAATGATTGGCTGAGTGGAAGACTTCAGAGGGTGGTGGTCAATGGCACCCTCTCTGAGACATCGGAGGTGACTAGTGGAGTGCCACAGGGCTCAGTCCTTGGCCCGTTCCTTTTTAACATATTCATAAGGGACTTGACCCGAGGGCTTCAGGGTAAAGTAACACTATTCGCCGATGACGCCAAACTATGTAATATAGTGAGTGAAAGCAATCTGCAGGATAGTATGATGCAGGATCTGCTTACGTTGGAAAACTGGTCCTCGACATGGCAGCTGGGCTTCAACGCTAAGAAATGTAAGGTCATGCATCTCGGCAGCGGTAATCCATGCAGAACGTACACCTTAAATGGAGAAACACTAGCTACGACTTCAGAAGAACGAGACTTGGGAGTAATCATCAGTGCAGACATGAAGGCTGCCAAACAAGTAGAGAAGGCCTCATCCAAGGCAAGGCAAATGATGGGATGTATCAATAGAAGCTTCGTCAGCCGCAAACCTGAAGTCATAATGCCACTGTACAGAACCATGGTGAGACCTCATCGGGAATACTGTGTACAATTCTGGAGGCCACATTACCGTAAAGACGTGCTTAGAGTAGAGTCTGTTCAGCGGATGGCCACTATGATGATCTCTGGGCTCAAGGGTCTCTCGTATGAAGAAAGACTAAACAAATTGCAGCTCTACACTCTAGAGGAACGCAGGGAAAGGGGGGACATGATTGATACATTTAAATACATCACAGGACGTATTGAAGGGGAAGACGACATCTTCTTTCTCAAAGGACCCTCGGTCACAAGGGGACATATGCTCAAACTCAGAGGAGGGAAATTTAATGGTGACACCAGGAAGTATTTCTTCACAAAAAGAGTAGTAGACCACTGGAACAAGCTTCCAGTGCAGGTTATCAAGGCCACCAGCGTGCTTGACTTTAAGAATAAATGGGACATCCACGTGGGATCCTTACGAGGGTCAAGATAAGGAACTAGGACATTAGCACTCAAACTTAATTGGGGGGGGGTCAGTAGAGTGGGCAGACTTGATGGGATATAGCCCTTTTCTGCCGTCATCTTTCTATGTTTCTATGTTTCTAAACCAGATCCTGCACAGTCAATTGATCCAGTACAGTCGATGCTATCAGAAAGCCATGTCCTTTTCATACACACAGACAGATACACCTTTGCCCAATATGGAATAATCACAAACTAAAAATAGAAATATGTAGACAAAAGTTAAACTGAACTGCCAAGAAACCAGACTCTGCATACAATGCAACACCACAACACCACAAAAATAGTAATACATGTCCTCTAATACTGTGCAAAATATAAAGACAGTAGATGTAAATTTGAAAAACTGATACATAACAATCACCACTTTACAAATTAACAAATAAAAATAAAACAAATAATGAGAAATATGAAAATACCATTTTATTGGACTAATCCCCATAAGCTCGGTCCTCATCCCCACAAACCACCAGATTCCATCCACACAAGCCTTGAATTGTTTTATATTGAACTTATTATATTAAAGTATAAAAAGAAACAATATTCTGTACAATTGTCAATTTATAAATCAGCGTCTTCTCCCCACTCTCTCTTCCCCATTTCCCTTCAGCGTCCTCAGCCCACTCTCTCTCCACTTTCCTTCAGCGCATGCACATAAAAATAAGCAAGTAATTTTATATCATTTTCATTCTATTCATTCATAGAAATTAAAGTCTAAATAATGCCAGTCACATAACAAAGCATGATTTTACAAAAATAATTCCCTGCAGTCAAGCCTGCAAGGATTACTAGATGTCTTTCAGCAGCTCCCCTCCCTCCCTCCCCGTTACCTTCATGGCCAAGTCAAAATGATCTACCAACAATAAAATTTTAAAAAAAACAAAGCACATTGTACGCAGAGAAAATGAATATTATCATTTATATTCTGCGGGTTTTCAAAGAGGTCAAGGCAGATGACTTTATGCAATGTCACCTCAGTAACAACTATACAAAAATAGACAAATATACCCCCTCCCTTTTTATTAAACCGCGATAGTGTTTTTTAGTGCAGGGAGCTGCGCTGAATGGGGCTCTCGACGCTCCCTGTGCTAAAAACTGCTATTGCAGTTTAGTAAAAGGGGCCCATAGTGCAAAATATAGACAGCATATATAAATTCTCAAAACGGACACATTTTGATCACTAAATTGAAAATAAAATCATTTTTCCTACCTATGTTTGGTAATTTCATCAGTCTCTGGTTGCACTTTATTCTTCTGACTGTGCATCCAATATTTCTTCCCTTCTTTCAGCCTCCTATATGCTTCCTCTCCTCCAGACTTCATTCCCTCCCCAACTTTTTCTTGTTTCATCCTGTCCCCTTCTTTCTTTCTCACTCCATGCCCCCTTTCTTTCTGTATGTATGTCTGTCTTTCTCTCTCTCTCTGTGCCCCATTTCTTTCTTTTACCCTGCCCCCTTATTTCTTTCTCTCTCCATGCCCCCATTTCTATCTCTATGTCTGTCTTTCTCTTTCTTTCCCCATGCCCTATTTTTTTCTTTCTTTCACCCTGCTCCCTTTCTTTCTTTCTGGATCCCTGTCCCCCCCCCCACTTTCTTTCTTTCTGGCTCCCTGGCTCCCCCCCTTTCTTTCTTTCTCCCTTCCCTCCCCCTTGCCACCGCCGCTACCACCACCATGCTGCCACTACCGCCGGGGAAAGGCTGCCACTGGCTATCAGAAACAGGCCAGTGCCGAATTCGCCCTCCTTCTTTTCCCGCGGGCCGACCAACTCTGGCTGCCCGACGTCAATTCTAATGTCGGAGAGGACATTCCGGGCCAGCCAGGCAGTGATTGGCTGGCCCAGAACGTCCTCTCCGATGTCAGAATTGACGTTGGACGGCTAGAGTTGTTCGGCTCAGGGAAGAGAAGCAGCAGGGAGGGAGAATTTGTCGCCGGCTTCTTTTTTTCCCTGGCGGCAGCCTATTCCCCGGTAAGGGGCCAGCTGAACACCCCCTCAGGCCTTGCACCTGGGGTGGACCGCCCCCCTCTTGGTACCCCACTGGACAAGTATGCACTTTTTAATTCTAATTTTTATGGCGGGGGGGGCGGTCAGTGATCACTGGGGAACTGTGTGTATGTTTGTACTTTGTCCCTGCAGTGGTTAGCTGGTCATTTTGGATACCTTAAGGCACTTATACCTGTTTTTAGATTGCCTAAGTCACAATGCATAAGTTCCATCTAGGCAGTCTCATTAAACTTTTGATAATACAACTGGACCTATCGGCGGCATTCGACCTGGTAGACCATAACATCCTTCTACAGATCTTAGATGCAATAGGCATCTCAGATAAAGTATACGCCTGGTTCGAAGGATTCCTAAAACTCAGAACCTACAGTGTAAAATCTAACAAAGAAAGATCAGAATCCTGGTCAAACCCCTGCGGCGTGCCACAAGGATCTCCACTATCCCCCACCCTCTTCAATCTATACACTGCCTCTCTAGGAACTCATCTGGATAATCTAGGCATAACATCCTATAGCTATGCGGATGACATCACCATCCTCATCCCATACGATCATTCCAAACCAACCATGACAGACGAACTTCACCAAACACTGGAAGCAGTCACAACCTGGATGGAAAACCACAAACTTAAACTCAACCAAGACAAAACCAAATTCATCCTCCTAGAAAACGACAAGATCCAAACCACAACCATACTAGACATAAACGCAACCAAATATCCCATCCAAACAACCATAAAACTACTAGGCATGACCATAGACAGATGCTGCACAATGCAACCGCAAATAAACAAAACAACTCAAAAATCATTCGCAATCATGAGAAACCTGAGACAAGTCCGAAAATTCTTCGAAAGTACACAATTCCTACTTATAGTACAATCCCTAATACTAGGCATATTGGACTACTGTAACATACTCTTCCTCCCATGTCCAGCAACCACGATAAGACAACTACAAACAATCCAAAATACAGCCTTAAGACTCGTCTATTCATTGAAAAAACACGACCACATCACCGAGGCCTTTATCAACTCACACTGGCTCCCAATCCAAGAAAGAATCCAATTCAAATTCTACTGCATATTATTTAAAACCCTACACGGAGACAGCCCATCATACCTGAACAATCGCCTCATCCAAGCAACCAACACCAGACACAGAAAAACGCACTCCCCATTCATACCCCCCCCATCCAAAGAAGTAAAAAGAACAAAACAACATGACGGCCTCCTAGCCACACAAGCTGCAAGACTGGACAACCAGATATCCAACCTGCTGATGACCTCCCCAGACTATAAGACGTTCAGAAAAGAAATAAAAACCACACTTTTCAAGAAATTCCTAAAACAGCAATAACAACACGACTTCTAAAAAACCCTTAAGATCTACATCTTACCTAACTAGCTATTCACTATGTAATTTTGTAATTATGTAACTCTGTAATTCTGTAATTCTCTAATTCTGTAATTCGGTAATTCATTGTAATCCTGTCCTTAAACTAACCTTTTGTAATCCGCCTTGAACCGCAAGGTAATGGCGGAATAGAAATCCCTAATGTAATGTAATGTAATGTAATAATCACTGCAGGACGACTAGGTCAGCCCACATCTCATCTAACTCCCACCTTAACCAGTTCTTCAAAAATGCCCCTTTTCACTCTGGGCACACAACAGAAGTGAAAAGGCCTAAGCCGCTTTTAGATATGTCTAAACTCTGTTTTGATTATCGGCATTTGGACAACCTTTCTTTTTGATCGTCCAAGTGCCAATTTAGGTGGGTTTTTAGACATATTTCCATTTTGATTATGAACTTCTTAGGGCTAAAATGTACATATATTGGCAGTGGCATGCTGTGACATTTATAGCAGGGGATTCAGTTGATGAGCTAAACCAGGGATGACCAACCTCAGACCTCACCAAATTGGGTTTTCAAGACCACAATGAATATATATTATATCTTTTTGAATACATTGGAGGCATTGTATGCAAACAATCTAATGCATATTCATTGCAGAAATCATGAAAACCTGACTAGATTGAGGCAGATACTCATCTGCTAAACATTACTGCAATATGTATCCTTGTGACGGGGTGTATATCCCATCACTGGTCAGCAGAGGGAAGTCTCAGCAGTAGAAGAAGGATCTCATTTGCTTATAGATGCTGAAAAGATACCTGGGAGCTCTTTACTCACCCTGAGAGGAAAGGGGATTTGAAAACAAGAGTTCCAGAATGTATAGCTAGGAAAAGAAAGAGTTCTTTCTGGAGCTTAGGTGACCCTTAAGGGTAGGAATTCTGACAAAACCCTAACCATCGGTAAGCCTAACCTTGACTGGCTGTGACCAGTGACAGGAGGATCTATGGGGGACCAGTATATTGGTGGTATCCAGAATGAAAACTGGCAAGTGACCAGTGGAGGGATCAGAGGAAGTGCTCAAAAGACCCAGAGAGAAGCAGTTAGATGAGTTAAAGGTCTTAAGTTGATGGTGATTGGTGAGGGTCCATCAGAACTGGTGGCAACCAGCAGATAGACTGGTAATGGTACCAGAAGCAGCCAGATGACCCAGAGGAAAGCAGGCTGAAGAACCAGAGCCTCTTGACTGATGGTGACTTATGAGTGACTGGGAAAGGGACCGGTGATGATTAGCAGCCAGGAAACCCAGAGGTCCTGCAAGAATTGTAATGGATTTATTGGGATTGGTGGAGACTGGAGTGATCTTTGGTGGCCAGAGTGGCCAGGGAAGTGAATTCAGAGGAGCCTAGTCATGTTTTGAAGAGAGTAGAGTAGTGAAGCATGTAGAAGAACCTGAAGGTGGAAAGAAAAGAAGACCAGAGGAACTTGATGGTTATGAAGTGATGGGAGGTGACCGCTCAGTCCATTAACAATCCTTAATCAAGGTTAATGTGCTCATGGTTTCTGAGAGTCACCTATAACATTTTCTATTTCTCCTTTTGACTTCTGTGAAGAAACTAAGGGCTCCTTTTACTAAGGTGCGCTAGTGGTTTTAGCGCACGCTAGACGCTAATACCTCCATAGAGCTTGCGTTAGTATTTTTCGTTTAGCGCATGGTTTGTGCACATTAATCTTCAGCATGTGCTAAAAATTCTAGCACACCTTATTAAAAGGAGCCCTAAGTTCAGTATCACTGTCACTTTTCTAAAAAGTATCCTTCAGAGTTATATACAAACTGATATTATGCAGTGTTGAACTGCAGATTCTATCAAAAAATACTTTGAATACAGACTTTGTAATACTTTGAGACTTAAGCAGCTGGTAGCTGTTTCCCAATGATGACTCCACCCCCAACTAGCTGAATTCTCAGTACTGTTTTAATGTTACTACTATTTTGATCTTTGGGCTGAGGAAGTTTGACCACGTGACACCCTACTACCGGCAGCTGCATTGGCTGCCAATGGAGGCGCGTAAAGTTTAAATTTGCCTGCTTCTGCTTCAAAGCACTACACGGACTTGCCCCTAAATATATAACTGACCTTTTTGTCTTCTCAGCCAACAGACACAAGAGAAGCTCACATTCCAACTTCGTTTCTCCCCCAGTGAGAGGTTGTAAACTGAAAAAACTCCATGAACATCTTCTCTCACACCAAGCAGCATCATGGGGTAAAGACCTAGAACAATTGCTTTCGCCCACTACTTATGAGGAATTTAGGAAACGTCTGAAAACACACCTGTTCCTAAAGTATCTAGACAACTGATCCTCTCTTCTCTCTCCCCTCTATAGCGATTAACTTGTTCTATTGATCACTCTCTCCTCAAAAATGGATTTCCTGTCCTATTAACCCTCTTTCTTCCTCCCCTCTTAAAGTCAATCAATTTAACCTTTGCTTAATCTTTGTAAACCACATAGAACTTCACGGTATTGCGGTATATAAGCTGTTATTATTATTATTATTATTATTATTATTGTAACCTGGATAGACCACTGTTGAAAAAGGAAACTAGGCTAGATGGCTATTCTTACAGTATGTTCTAATTTGCAAAGCAGCATTTTCAAAGCAGCTTTCATCAAAATGACAAAGTCGGCCATCTCAGCAAGGTGCTTCCTGCCCACAACAACCCAAATTACTGAGAACTGCATGTTTGGAATGTGAAGGAGTGTCTTAAGTAATTCTTTCATATAAAACTTTTAATCTAACACCACAATAAAGCAGCATTTCAAAGGTAATTGGCTGAGATTATCTGAAGAGATAGAGAACAGGACCAATTGAGGTTTCCAACTGATTCCAGATTTGCCATTCCTGGTATTATCTCATTTCATGCAGAATACTCAAGTCTTGATTTTCCTAAGAATACAACTGAGAAGTCAGAACCACAAAACCCAGCATACATAGATATAGAACTAATCAGTGACATAGAGAATATCACCTTGCGTGGGGATACAGTGTTGTTAGGAGACTTCAACATGCCTGATGTGGATTGGAACACACTTTCCTCTGCATCCAGCAACAGCAGGAGACTATTGAACTCTATGAAGGGAGCTAAACTGAGGCAACTGGTATTGGAGCCAACGAGGGAACAGGCAATACTGGACCTGTTGCTTACCAATGGTGAAAGTGTCACTGAGGTCTCAGTGGGCGACAAGTTGGCCTCCAGTGACCATAATATGATATGGTTCAAGCTCAGGAAGGGTTTCGCCAAAACTAACACATTGACCAGGGTCCTTAGCTTCAAGAACGCCAACTTTGAGGGTATGGGGGATTTCATCCATCAAGCACTACAAAACCAAGCAGGAACAGATAACGTAGAGGAACTGTGGTCAACTCTGAAAGCTACCATTCAGGAGGCAACCAATCGCTATATAAAATCAGGGAGCAAACGGCGTAGGAACAATAAGCCACAATGGTTCTCTACGGAGATCTCGGACCTCATAAAAGAGAAGAAAAAAGCGTTCATCTCCTACAAACATACAGGATCTCAGGACTCTAGAGAAGTCTATTTGACTAGAGCAAGAGCCGTCAAAACAGCAGTTAGAGAGGCCAAAATCCGAATGGAGGAAACTTTAGCAAAGAACATCAAGAAGGGCGATAAATCCTTCTTCAGGTACATTAGCGACAGAAACCGCAGCACATGCGGGATAGTACACCTTAAGAAACCAGACGGGACCTATGTAGAAGCAGACTTGGAAAAAGCTGAACTGTTAAACGAATACTTCTGCTCGGTATTCACCCGCAAGGCGCCAGGTTCCGGCCCTCAACTACAAAAAAAGGATGGCTCAGTAGACCCATTTAGTAACTTCAAGTTCACAACAAGCAGTGTCTACTGTGAGTTGTCAAAACTCAAGGTTAACAAAGCAATGGGGCCAGACAACCTACACCCCAGGGTGCTCAGGGAGTTAAGGGACATCCTGGCGGAACCACTATCCGCGCTCTTCAATCTCTCCCTTAGTACAGGTAGAGTCCCATTGGACTGGAAAACGGCTAACATCATTCCACTCCACAAAAAAGGTTGCAGGACAGAGGCTGAGAACTACAGACCAGTGAGTCTCACATCAATAGTGAGCAAACTAATGGAAACTCTAATCAAACACCAATTAGATATGATCCTGGATGAGGAGAATCTGCGGGATCCCCGTCAGCATGGATTTACCAAGGGGAAATCCTGCCAATCCAACTTGATCAGCTTCTTTGACTGGGTGATGGGGAAGCTCGATGTTGGAGAGTCCTTGGACATTGAGTACTTGGACTTCAGCAAAGCATTTGATAGTGTCCCTCACTGCAGGTTATTGTGCAAAATGAGTTCTATAGGATTAGGTGACACTTTGACTAAATGGGTTGGGGACTGGCTTGGTGGTAGGCTTCAGAGGGTGGTGGTGAACGGCACCCCCTCCGTAATGACGGCAGTGATCAGCGGAGTGCCGCAGGGCTTGGTCTTGGGCCTGATCCTTTTCAATATCTTTATAAGAGACTTGGCTGAGGGGCTTCGCGGTAAAATAACATTATTCGCCGATGACGCCAAACTGTGTAATATAACAAGCAAGAGCACAGCGGACAATATGAAACACGACCTACTCCTACTGGAGCAATGGTCTAGGACCTGGCAACTGAGCTTCAATGCCAAGAAATGCAAAGTCATGCACCTTGGCAGCCAAAATCCATGCGAGACTTACACCCTAAATGGCGAGATCCTAGCAAGGACTGTTGCAGAACGGGACTTGGGGGTAATCATCAGTGAAGACATGAAGACTGCCAATCAAGTGGAGCGAGCTTCATCTAAGGCTAGGCAGATCATAGGATGTATACGTAGGAGTTTCGTCAGCCGCAAGCCTGAAGTCATTATGCCATTGTCTAGATCCATGGTGAGGCCTCATCTGGAATACTGCGTACAATTCTGGAGGCCTCATTACCGCAAGGATGTACTGAGGCTTGAGTCGGTCCAGCGAATGGCCACCCGGATGGTCTTGGGACTCAAGGATCTCCCGTACGAGGAACGGCTGGATAAATTACGGCTATACTCACTCGAGGAACGCAGTAAGAGGGGAGACTTGATCGAGACGTTCAAATACCTCACAGGCCGAATCGAGGTAGAAGAAGATATCTTCTTTTTCAAAGGTCTGACGGCGACAAGAGGACATCCATGGAAAATCAGGGGCGGGAAATTGCACGGCGACACCAGGAAATACTTTTTCACCGAAAGAGTGGTTGATCGCGGGAATAGACTTCCACTTCAGGTGATCCAGGCAAGCAGCGTGCCTGATTTTAAGAAGAAATGGGATCGTCACGTGGGATCTCTGCACAAAGATAAATAGGGGAGGGTCATTGGGGTGGGCAGACTAGATGGGCCGCGGCCCTTATCTGCCGTCTTTTTCTATGTTTCTATGTTTTTCTACTGGGGTAAACAACATAGCATCAACCTGGTCAGGCAAATGAAGAATCAGTTGGCACAGGGAAATAAAGTGATTTTCCAAGAGTTACACACTGAGTCAGTGGCAGAGGTGGGACTGGAACTGAGCTAGAGGGAGCTAGTGGAGTAGGTGTGATAAGGAGATTTTTAGAATGTAATGGGAGGGGCAGGTCCTGGTAACAATTTTAATTTTCTGGCTTATTAATCACCCTTACAAAAATAGATTAAAGCAAAAAATAAGTCAGACAGCAAAATTTTATATTTATGGATTTCTGCACTAAGTAATGTTGCACAATATGATTTTAAAAAAATACACAAATATATAAAAGGATCATGTGAAAAAATGGTTCATTTTATTTTGGCATAAAAGGCATCCAAGATGCCTGCTGAGGATCTATAACATTTTTTAATTTTATATAGTATTACAAAACTGGGTGTTTTGTTCTATTGATTGTTGATCTTAATTATCAACATCCCAAAATCACAATGAAATGGATGGCAACAGGTGGAATAAAAGCGAGGAAGTTAAAAATGATCTGGTGTAGCATATTCAAAGATTTTCAGACCTCGATACCAACTGGGAAGAGATGGAAACTATTGTGATTAATCACACATTCTACAGAACACTTAAGGGGCAGATTCTATAAATGGCAACCTGATTTTAGGTAGCAGTAGCGTTTCAGAGGCTTAAGGCAGTTTGAATAAGTTTCAAAATGATCATAGAATTGTGGCTCATCTAACAAAAGAGCAGGAAGATGCTAATAACAGAAGTAGAAGAAATAATATCAGATTATTGGGTCTTCCAGAGGGGGGTGGAGGGCTCAAATGCAATAAGTTTTTTAGAAGACGTTTTACCTAAATTGTTTTCTCTCAAGCTGAAATATCCATTGGAGATAGAGAGAGCTCACCACATACCATCACGTGCAGATAACAGACAAAACGGGCCCAGACCCATAATTTTCAGGGTACTTCATTTTTAGCAGGCTTTGGATATCTTAACTACTGTCAAACACATTAAATTGCTGAAATGACAAGATAATAAAATTCTTCTTTTACCTGACTTCGCTAAAGCAACTGCTAATTTGAGGAAACAGTTTCTGCTTCTCAGACCTCAGCTGCAGCAGTTGGGGGCTAAGTATGGGCTTTTGTATCTGGCTGTCATGAAGATCACTTACAATAATAAAACCAGTCACTATGATGATCCAATTAAACTGCAAGAGTATATTAATCAGCATTTGGAGTCTATGACATAGGAGTGACAAGGGAAGACTGGATTTATTTTTCAAAAGTGATACATTTTTTGTTTAATTTGGATTTTTAATGGAAGATTTTACAAAGGTTTGGACCAGGTATTAGTTTTAATTTCTTATAACTTAGTTTTATTTTTTCTAATGAAAGAGTTTTTGGTAAACTTGTAATAGGTTTTAAGAGAGCCAATGGAATACAGGATAGTAAGTAAAGGGTGTGGAACTTTAAGGTGCTTTTGTGTAAACAAGATGGAGACACCTGTTATAACAATAGTGAACTGCATATGTCAATCTCCTGGGGGCTTTGGTGTGTTCGGGGCAAGGATTGTCTGATTTTTCAGCTTCAGCTCACATATTGTGAATGGTGTTTCCATGGAAATGGAGTTGACAAAGCAAGTGAGCTTTCAGTTTGTTTGGGATGGGTGCAGTTCTGCTGGAGTTGTGCGGGCATCAGAGACAATGCTGTTGGCTTTGCAGTGCAGTGAATAGAGCCAAAATATTCCAGTGTTATCGGTGGGGAAGGAGTAGATTACTTGAACCAGGAGAGCAGTGACCTCTTTATGGATGGCTGATGCAAAGTCTCAGCATTTCAGAAGCTTGTACATTATTTGTGTAAGCAGCATGCAAGCATAAGTCTGAAGATACATGTCTATATAAAGAGGTGAATGAATTGTTTGCAGAAGAGGAGGATTAAATTGGTGACAAGGAGAGCAGTAATGAAGAAGGCCACAGTATTACTCGAAAGTGTCCAGAGAAGAGTGACTAAATTGGTTAAGGGTGTGGAGGAGTTGCCGTACAGTGAGAGATTAGAGAAAATGGGCCTTGTCTCCCTTGAAAAGAGGAGACTGAGAGGGGACATGATTAAAACATTCAAGATAATGAAGGGAATAGACTTAGAAGATAAAGACAGGTTGATAACCCTCTCCGAGGTGGAGAGAACGCGAGGGCACTCTCTAAAGTTAAAAGAGGATAGAATTTGTACAAACATAAGGAAGTTCTTTTTCACCCAGAGAGTGGTAGAAATCTGGAACACTCTTCCAGAGGCTGTTATAGGGGAAATCACCCTCCAGGGATTCAAGACAAAGTTAGACAAGTTCCTTTGACCTAAGGCCGTCGCATGAGCAGACTGCTGGGCAAGATGGACCACTGGTCTGACCCAGCAGCGGCAATTCTTATATTCTTATGTTCTTAATGGTAATGAGGATTGTACTAACTGTGTCCTATCTATAACATGCCTTCTCAGCACCTTTTGTGGCATAGTCTAATTTTGAGAGCAAAACCCATTCTAAGAACCTGAGGATAAAAGAATAAGGACACTGTGGATAAACTATTTTCAGCAGAGCACCCCAATAAACTTTGCTGGTCCTTTTGTGCTCCAAAAAATAAAAAGTTAGGATTCAACAGACTTTGCCATTCAATAACATTCAAGTGCTGTGCTGTGGGCCAGACAGCACTATGTGGACAAGAACAGAAAAATAGGTTTTGACATAGGGCTCCTTTTAAAAAGGTGCGCTAGCGTTTTTAGCGCATGCACATGATTAGTGCGCACTACTCAATAAACTACCACCTGCACAAGAGGAGGCGGTAGCATCTAGCATGCACGGCAATTTAGCATGCGCTATTCCAAGCGTTAAGGCCCTAACGCACCTTTGTAAAAGGAACCCATAAGTTTTTCATCCACAATTGCTGAATTTTCTAGCACTTCCCCCTCTTCCTTAACTACTATGCCCTCTTCTTGCTCATATTATTGCTAACGAGTCTTACATGTGGATAATCTTTGTATGGGCATAATTATCTCTGTCTAGTACTGGGCACCTGTTAATGCATTCCTGTATCATATGGTTCTTTAATCATTTACTGTAATATTTATTTTCTTTTGTTATGTTCTTTAATGTTAGGTTTTTCTGTAATAATATATTATTAGATAAATCTTTCAAGATTTAAATTTATAATTTGTAGTTCCAAACAGCTATATGTCTTAGTTTATATTTGCTTGGAGGGCTATATATTCTTATTAATTCATTAATTTTATTTATTGGAATAAGGGATGATGAGCTTATTAAAACAGTGCTTTTGTTATTATTCTATTGATTTTTGTAATTCCTATTTTATTATCAATTTTTATTTATTATATGATTATGATTCTGAGAACTCTTCTTATTAAATTATTGGTTTTTCTAGTAGGTTGATGTATTGAGCTCTATATAAGTTGCTGGTACTTTCTAGGGTTATTCTAAGGAGTCCTTTTACTAAGGTGAACTAGTGTTTTTAGAACACGCATGAAATTTTGTGGGAATGATATTAAGGGCTCCTTTTACCAAGCCACGCTGGCCTAAAAACTAATGCCTGCTCAAGGAAGGTGTTAGCGGTAGCACAGCCGGTGGTTTGGCATACGGTATTATGCGCGTTAAACCGCTAGCGCGGCTTGATAAAAGGAGCCCTAAGTTTCCAGTCCCTAATATATACATATCAAACAAATGGCTTTAAAATGTTATTCATTGAATGATAATGGGCTCAATCATTCCATCAAGAGGTAAAAAATTCTTACTTTTCTAAAAAAGCAGCAAGCTGACATATATTTCTTACAAGCGACGCATTTGTCATAGAAACATAGAATATGACAGCAGAAAAGGGCCTTCGGCCCAATAACGTTGCCTACTCAAATAACCCTCCCCCCTAAGTTCTTCTTTGAAGTGAACCCATATGTTGATCCCATTTGTTCTTAAAGTCAGTCATGTTATTGGCCTCAACTACCTGAAGTGGAACATCATTCCAACGGTCAACCACCTTTTCGGTGAAGAAGTACTTCCTAGTTTCACCATGAAATCTCCCGCCCCTGATTTTTAGCGAATGCTCTCTTGTCGCCATAGGTCCTATAAGGAAAAAGATGTCTTCTTCCACCTCAATATGACCAGTAATGTATTCGAACATCTCTATCATGTCACCCCTCTCTATGCGTTCCTCGAGAGAGTATAGCTGCAACTTACCTAGACGTTCTTCATATGGGATATCCTTGAGTCCTGAGACCATCCTGGTGGCCAACCGTTGAATCAATTCTATTCTCAGCACATCCTTCTGATAATGTGGCCTTCAAAATTGTACACAGTATTCCAGATGTGGTCTCACCATAGACCTGTATAGCGGCAGTATAATCTGCTATGCTTGAGGGTAGCTGGATCAAACATTGTTTTTTTTGCTCCAGTAATGAGGAAAAAAGCAGGAGTGGCAATTCTGGTAAATAAGATATCTGTTACTTTTGATGGTTTACATGCTGATCCAATGAGTAGATGGCTCCATGTTAATATGATTTCAGGAAATTATACTCTGATGCTTTTTAATAGTTATGCACCTAATACAAATCAGTCGGAATTCTTTATAAAACTCTAATTCTTTCACTTGCTATGCTTAATTTAATCGTAGCTGGAGACTTCAATGCTGTAGTGGATTCATATATGGATAAACAACCAAGTAGACAACTGAAATCTTTGGGTTTGGATAATCTTATTAACACTTGTGGTTTAAAAGACATATGGTAGATTCTTCATTCTAATGCTTGAGAATTTACATTTTGGTCCCAAGTACATAAGCCATTCTCAAGAATAGATTATTTTTTAGTATCAAATCATTTAACTCATCCGGTTGTAAAAGCTAACATAGATCCTATTATTATCACGATCATGCACGTATTTGGATTAATTATCAATTTACTAATGAAGACTTCCAGAGATTCAATAATACACTGCTTGCTGACTCAAAATTTCTGGAGGAAATTAAAATAAAAATAATTGAGTTTTTTCAGTTTAATACTTCTGATAGTTTACTATCTTTGGAAACTCTATGGGATGCCTTTAAGGCAATCTTAAGAGGGCAGATTATAGCCTATTCAGCTCGTATTAGGAAATTACTTAGGCTTGAGTTTTCAAATTTAGAAATTACCATCACTGATTTAAAATCCAAATTAGCTTTACAATGGGATCAAGTAACTTTAAATGCCTTGATGAAGGCTAAATACAAATATCATTCTATTTGTACACAATTGGCTAGGAAAGATTTTTTCTTCAGCAAGCAGTGTATTATGGAAATTCAAATAAAGCAGGAAGAGTATTGGCAAATTATCTTAAAGCTAGGAAATGGAGAGAAAAAGATTACAGCATTAAGGATGAAAAAGGCAAAGTTTATACTCCTATATCTTATGTTTTACACCAATTTAGGAAATATTATAAAGCTTTATACTCTTCTGAGATAAATTTGAATAACAAAAATGGACAAGAATTTTTAGAGTCTATTCTTGGGCCCAAAATTCCAGAGCTTGTAAAAGAATCTCTTGATGCGCCTATATCTTTTTCAGAACTCTAAATCAGCATTGAAGTCTCTTAGAGCAGGATCTGGGTGGTGATGAATATTCTGTGGAGTTTTTAAAATCCTTTCAAAGTATACTGCTATCTCATCTTTTTCAATTATACCTTCCACAACTGGCAAATGGTCAGATATGGAAGAAGCTCTAACAATTGTTTTGCTAAAGTCAAACAAAGATCCTATGTTGGTAGCGAATTACAGGCCAATCTCTTTAATTAATGTAGATGGAAAAATCTTGGCTAAACTATTGGCTCTGAAGTTAGCTAGGGATCTCCCTTATGTTATTGGAATGCACCAAATGGGTTTTGTTGCTTGAAGGTATTCTGAAAATAATACTAGATTGGCACTTCATATGCTCAATTTGGCAAAAACATTAGATGACCCGGTCTTTTCTGTATCTTTGGATGCAGAGAAGGTCTTTGATTGATTAGAATGGACTTTCATGTACCAAGCAATGGATTGGTTTGGAATAGATTCTGGATTTATTCGGATGATTCAAGCCTTGTATGGTTCCCCCTCACCTAGATTTTATAGAAATAATACATTTTCTGAGCGATTTTGTTTAGAGATGGGAGTTCAACAGGGTTGTCCGTTATCTTCTCTGCTCTCTAATATTGTTTTGTAACCCTTATTGTTAGCTATTCGACAGGCAGAGGAGATACAGGGAATAACATATGCAGATCAAAGCTATAAAGTTTTGGCTTATGCAGATGATATATTGCTTAATTTACTGAATCCTGAATTAACTATCTCACATTTATTACAATTGATAGACTGTTTTGGAAAATGTTCTGGGACAAGATAAATTGGAGTAAATCAGAGGTTCTTCCATTAAATGTTCATTGTGTAAAGGGAATATTGTGTAAATTGGAAGGAAGAGGGTATAAAATATTTAGGTATAATGATACAAAAAACTCTGGAAGATACTATGTTGGTAAATGAAAGATCTTTACTGTCGAAGGTCAAAGAAATGTGTGAGCAATGGAATTCACTACATCTTTCTTGGTGGGGAGAGTCCAAATGATCAAAATGATGATTTCACCTGTAGTTTGTTTCCAAATGAGTATGTTACCAATTTATTTTCAATCATCTTTTTACAAAAAACTAAATGGGATTCTTACAAAATTTCCTTGGCTTAGTAAACCATGATAAAACAACTACAAACAATACAAAACACAGACCTAAGACTGATCTAATCACTAAAGAAATTTGACCACATCACAGAGGCATACCACGACTCACATTGGCTCACAATACAGGCGAGAATACACTTCAAATTTTACTGCCTACTATTTAAAGCAATAAACAAAGACAGCCCAGCCTATTGGAACAATCGACTAGTTCAATCCACCTCAACCATACGTAGGAGAACCCACGCACCATTCACACACCCTCCAACTAAAAACGTCAAAAGGAAAAAACTGTACGACAACCTCCTAGCCACTCGAGCTGCAACACTTGACCCACAACTCTACAACCTATTGACCATGGCCACAGACTACAAAACCTTCAAAATAGAAATAAAAACCCTTTTATTTAAAAAAACACATAAAACTGAACTAACACAATCAGAAATGTCCCAAGCATGTCCTGCATCACCTGCAACTACTACATATGTATCTCCAATATCATGACAGCTCAGATGTAATCCTTAGCAACTCAAAGAAATGTATAAACTACTCCCTAAATACTTCTAATCTCTGGACAATCCATTTGTAATCCGCCTTGAACCGCAAGGTAATGGCGGAATAAAAATCCCTAAAGTAATGTAATGTAAAAATCCTAGAATAGCCTTAGGATTATTACAAAAGTCTAAATCGATGGGAGAGGTAAATTTTCTAAATTTTTATAGGTATCATCAAGCTTTTATCTTGGATCCTTCCTGAACTCATGTAGAAGCTAGCGGATTGGCTGATTCTTGAAAGTCATCTTATAGCTTCACTTCATTTAAAACACATTTTGAGTATTAGGCTTCCTAAAATCTATAAGGACAATATTATTTTTCATTCAACCAGGACTACGTTGAAATTTATTGATTGTTTAACTCCAATCCTGATACAGAAACAAAATGCCAGTCCCTATGGTTAAGCTCCAAAATCATGATAGGCAACTCAAAGATGCTTTGGAAACATTGGCTAAAAGCAGACATTCGAACCTTAAATTATGTCATTATGGATGATAATTTGGCCTCTTTAATTCAATTACAACAATCGTTTAATATTTCAAAAACTCAAGGTTTTAAATGGATGCAATTAAAACAAGCCATTCAGAAAGAGTTCGCTGAATGGCGTACTTTGGTAAATTAACACAGTCTGCCAGCCATATGTTTCCAAGTGGATTTTCAGGGTCATCAGGCTGCCAAATGGTATAAATGAATATGTGAATTTCTTTCAAAAACACCAAAAGCAAGCTTAAGAGATATTTGGAGCATAGAAACACAGCAGAATATTTCTGCTATTCAATGGTCATGGATTTGGACACGACAAATGAGTTGTACAGCTTTAGCATCTATGAGGCAAACTTTGTTTTTTCTGTTATATAGAAGACTTTGGTCTCCAATTCGATTGCAAAAATTGGATAGTACAAAATCTAATAGATGCTGGCACTGTCATCTTGAAATTGGGACAATGGACCACCTTGTATTTTATTGTCCGTTGATACTTAGGGCTCCTTTTACTAAGCTGCGCTAGCAGTTTTAGTGCATGGTTAGCACACACTACATTGCCATGCGTGCTACACGCTAACGCCTCCATAGAGCTGGCATTAGTATTTTCCATGTAGCATGGGGGTTAGCACGCGCTACAATGCCATGCGCGCTAGATGCTAACGCCTCCATAGACCTTGCATTAGTATTTTCCATTTAGCGCAGGGTTTGCACTCGCTAATCTTCAGTGCATGCTAAAAACTCTAGCGCATCTTAGTAAAAGGAGCCCTTAACTTCTGGAAGTCAATTTGGGGAAAAATTAATTTTGTTCTAGGAGTGAATATTCCTTTGCCATATGATGTAATTCTATTTGGGACATTGTTTACATCGAATAGTCCAATTGATAAACATAAAAATAGACTTCTTCTTATAATGACTGGGGTGGTAATTCAATTTATTACTAGAAATTGGAAAAATTGGGACCGTTTAAATTTTACCTTATGGTGGGAAACACTTTGCTTATACTATCATTATAAAAGAATGTTAGTGGAACAATCTGGGAAAAGTAAAATCTTTAAAGAAATTTGGAGTCCATTAGAGTCCTTTGTTAAACAAATTAATGAATAGTAATTCATTAG
Organism: Geotrypetes seraphini; assembly: GCF_902459505.1. Taxonomy (NCBI): domain Eukaryota; kingdom Metazoa; phylum Chordata; class Amphibia; order Gymnophiona; family Dermophiidae; genus Geotrypetes; species Geotrypetes seraphini. Next base: position 73,275,939 of record NC_047089.1, on the reverse strand, counting down.
ATTAAGTTTTCTTTGCACATACATCCAGGGAGGGAGGAATGGGTAATTTGTTTTAGTAATTTGCAAATATGTAAGTGCTGTTTTTTTAATTCTGTGAATGTATACTGTTTGCACTTTTTATCTGCTTAGAAAATCTATAAAGATTTATAAAATAAAAAAGTGTTCTACAGCTGTCTAACCAGCCAATCTGGATGTACATTTTCTAAAAAAAAAAAAACAACAACAAAAACAAACCTAAGGCAGGTCGCCTACACTGTAGACATCTGTTAAGGGTGCAGGAAGATATGTTGGGACACTTAAGCTCACACAAGGCTGGGTTTTGGAGTGGTTTTGCCCTGAAAGTGGCCTTGGGTAAGCTTAAGCAGCCTAAGGGATCTCCCTAGGGCCGCAATAGATGCCTGAAATGTAGGCCAGCAAAATGCTGGTCTATATTTCAAATAGACATGGTTACTGAGCTGATCATGGCTAGGGAATCCCCCTGGTGCCATCAGCTGAGCAGCTGTGACAAGGACCCCCCCAAAAAAAGTTTCCCAACAGGAGGGATGCCCACTTCCTCCTTCTGCTACCCCCCCTCAGTTCTGCCAACCCCCCAAAGTTCTCTGTCAGGAGGGATGCCCACTCCCTTATGCCACCACCACCCCCACAAAGTTCCCTAACAGGAGAGATGCCCACTACCTCCTACTGCCAATCCCCCAGAGCATCTGACTCTCCCTTCCCTGAGATGCAGTAGGAGTGATCTAAGACTCCAGTTGGCCCAGGTGCCTAAGGCTCTCCTATGGGAAGGGCCTTAGGCATCTGGACCAATAAGAGCTTTAGTCCTCTCCCCAGTGCATCGCAGAATGCACCGGAAAGGGGAAGGTCTACCATTTTGGAATGGCAGGCCTGCTGTCCGGAGAGTGTAAGCATCCCTCTGGCTGGACTTTTGACATACAGGTATGGGGTGGGGGTAAGGTTGTCAAGGTATACTTTAGTGTGTCGGGATCAGTTTTAAAGGGGTGTTAGGGAGTGTTTTGGAAGGGGTGTCAGTGTTTCTGGAGGGGTGTCAGCAGGAGAGAGTATGCATCTTTCCTGCCAGGAAACTTGAATGGGGTCGTATGCTCCAAGGGGGTGGCAGCAGGAGGGAATTGGCATCCCTGCTGCTGGGGAACTTTACAGGGGAGTTCCCTGCCACAGCCTTCAGCTGATCACAGCAGGGGGATTCCCTTGCCAGAATCAGCTGATGGCAACACAATTCTCTAATCAGCACATGGGTGCCAATTAGAGAATTGGGCTAGTTAGGCAGAGTTAGGCATCTGTCCGTTAGGGCAGAATCAATTTTTTATAAGATGCCAGTGTGTGATTCTCAGCAGTTGCTGAGACCGGCATCCTATACAGAATTTCCCCCTTGCTGTCCAATGTGCCCATGTGGACAGGTGGACCTAAGTCTAAGTAGGTTTAAAGAACCAAAGATATTAGCCATCAAATGCATCTGAATTTTTTTTTTTTAATGGTTATTTTCAAAGCACTGTTCTTGTTTTGGACATCTGAAAACTAGCATTTATTCAGCTATACTGCATGCAACTGCTTTAAAATATTGCCCCATATACTTTAAAGATGTTTCTGATCTGCTCCTGGCCCCTCATGCATGTCAACATCTGAACATGGAATAAAGAGGAGTAACTAAGGGGGCAACTACAGTTATCAAATAGACATTTAAATCCATGTCAAAAAATACAAAATGCAAATTACTTGGATCTTAACTGTCCTCAGATGTGTGGTTTTATAAAACTTGGCACTTACACATGCTGATTGTTTAATCTGTAATCTACAAATGTAAGTGCTGGCATTTACACATAGCCCCAAATGGTGCAGCTTTTTTTTTTTAATGTGCCATTTTTGTAAAACCGGCATTCCCTGTGTATATTCAGTACCATTGATTACAACTTTGAATAGTAAGCCTTTTGCATATTTTGAACATTTCAGCTTGGACGATCTTTTTCCTATATAGACGACCTATGCAACATTGGGTTTTAAATATTATATTCAGGCCTTAAATTGTAAATGCGATCAGTTACAGTCTTGGTTCAGTGAAGTTGAAAATTGAATCTGTGAGGTTGAGGACCAAAAAGTAATTCTGCATGCAAATATTTTTTTTCTCTCACACAACTGTTTTTCTTTTTATTCCTTTCAGATTTAATAATAGGCATAAGAAACAGCTTGTTTTAGTATAATCCTTGGAAAATGGGAGTAGCTGTGACTCAGAAGTATCTAATCTTGTGGCACTGTATATAGGATTTGTTTTATTTGAAATTGATTGGACTCATCAGCATCCTCCTTTCCCATCTGAAATAGGGAGGAATTTGGTCATGGGTTCTTTCATCTCCTGGGAGAACTTGCACAGTGCTGTGGACTCATTCTATGAATAACATCGGACAGCTACTCATCCTGATACTGTCAGCAAGATGATGTCCAACATGTGCCTCCAAAATAAAGTAGAGATTTCCCCATATTTGAGAGGACTTTATTGTACATTTGTGTCTATCGAGTATAGAGTATTGAGTATAACTCTAAGGTCTAAACCCTAATATCATCTTCAGCATGGCTGTTTGAAATTACATTTTTGTTATTGAATGTTTTATTCAAAGGCAATTATCCAGTTAGTAGGCACCTATCTTTGCTTGCAGCAATGTAAACATTTAAACATAAAATAACACACTTAAAACAGTTCACTCATCTTCACGAACTCAATGTGAAATATCAGGAATATGTATAATTGTTTAGACCATTCAAACCCAAAACATGTCATCTTTAAATCTGCAACCTCGAAGGAGACAGTCCCCTTTGCACACTGTCACACCCCACAAGCTCCTGTTCACTGCAGCGAGCTGTGGACCCCGTGACCATAACTGTTTCAAACGTGTACCCCTTAACCAGGGTATCCTTCAGGCCTTCTTAGGCGCCTGCCTAAAGTACAACAGGTCCCATGTCCTTACAGAAACCAGGCAAGGGAAAAGAAATTCACACACCTCCAAAACAGGTTAGAAGAACAATATTTTATTCCTATACTTCTGGTTTACTTTGTCCAGGTATTTATAGCACATTGGAACAATTTTCATACAGGTTAAAGAAAACACAAAACTTTAGGTCAAGCTGACCACTCTGGTTTTATACATACCAGCCTGACTCTAATGTCCAAAAGAGAAGCTCAAAATAAACACTTTAGGCTGGACTCCAGTCTTTTTGTCATAGTCCTCTTCACCAGTCTTTGGTGTGTCAAGGATAGCCTCAGCAAAATTCCCTCTCCAGGCAAAGGCAGAAGGAGAAACAAAAACTATACTCCTGCAGTCCAGGCAAAATAAAGTTTACAAAAAAACAGAACACAAAGCTGCTGCCCTTGCAGCCCTGCTTCAGAGTGACTGTAGATAAGGAATTCCTCTAAAAGGAGCTTCCCTGTGCTTGCCGTTCTAGTGGAGCTTTATCTCCCTTAATTAGCCTCCAGCTGGGCTGAGAGGGAACAGACAAATGCTCAGTAATATAGTCAAATGTCATAGTTCAATTATAGCAGTGCTTCTGAGATCAGAGCTGACAAGCTTACAGAGATTGACACACAAGCAACTTCAATCTCAAAACTATTAAGCAGAAAAAAGAAACAAAGGTAAGAAAAAAATCAGCAAAACACTTTCAAACCTCTGCTTAGTTTGTATCCATTGCCTCCAAGCATTCACTAGGCAGACTAGATCCTCCAATGTCCATTGGTTCCCAGTTTGGTAACTCTGTCTCAGCTTCAATATCCAGCACATTGGATATGTCCACCATGTCCCAGTTGTGGCTTAATTCACCAGGCTTCAGTTGAGGAGGAGAGTGTTCTCTTGCGAGCTCACCCTGGAGCTTCCTCAGCTCCTCCTCTCTCCTATGTCCCTGCTGCTCTCTTTTAACCTCCTTCAACTCGCCCCTCCCTGCTCTGAAGAGGGGGAAGGGAGAGAAATCTTTCTGCAGATGAACCTGCTTCTGTGACCACTTCCTGCTCTGAGCCTGGCCTTCTGGAAGCTGTAGCTCCTTGGCAGATACTGTCTGGCTCAGCAGGAATAGACCAAGGGAAGTCAGCGTTTTCAGGCTCTGCAGGGCCAACCTGGTCAGCTCTCCTGCATCGGGGTTTACTGATCTTCTCTAACCCTGTGTCAAAGCTAGGCAGAGAGCTAGATTTGTCACAACACGCAGTAGCAAGATACAAGAAAAGGAGCAGAGTGTGCCTGATCTTCAAAACCCTTCTTTATTGGTAGCAATTAAAATATGTGCAAAGTCTGAAAAATTCACATAAATATGGTGGATAATATTTTCAAATCATGGACTCGGCACGGCCCGTGTTTCGGCTATAGTGCCTGTATTAGGAGTCTTGTAACATACAATAATATAAAATGCTACAGGACATAAAACAACATGAAAATGTCACATTTTAACTGTAAATGAATAATGTAAAATGAAATAAAAGTGAGTATACATACCCAAGTAATTAAAAAAATCTCTAATGATATCTAAATTCCACTAAAACAGTAAGAACAATAAGAAAATATTGTTTGATTATAATAATATACTTAGAAAAATCACATTGCTACATAACATAAATGTCACAAATTAAGAAAATTAGTACAAAATGGAAGATTAGCATACATATCCAAAAGATAAAACCAACCGTAAATGAAATCCAAATGCGGGTAGGGTAATAAAAATATGCATAATTACAAACATGTTGAGGTATTGATAGTCACTATACTGGATATATATATTGGCTTTTTTAAATATATTAATCCGCTTTAAAGTGAAGCCAATCTAAATAGCTCATACAAAAAAAAATTCACTTCCTTTCACTCAGTATATTCACAAAATATTTTAAATTCACTCCAAAACTCTCATAATAATCTGTAGAATAATACAGAATGGTGGATTAACTACCAAGAACAAAAATGGATTTATGATTTGAATACTGTAAGTCCTAGAAGCCTCAATTTGGAGGTCGAATGGATGACTTTAGTTTAAATTCCCCACTGCTTTTGGAGTGGTCTTTACTGATTGGTCTGATAAATCATGTGACTAGATTATATTTAAAGATTTTTGTAGGCTGTTGATGGGTCGTCTGAATAGTAAGTAGATGTTAAACTACTAATATAAGTATGTAGAATTTAAAGTTGTTTCTACTCTGAACTTCTTGTTTGCTAATACAGTGCAGGGATTGATCCTTGATACAGCAACATGGCGAAACATGACTTTCATGTCCTATGAGAGTTTTTGTATGAACTAATTACAAACATGTGCATAATATACATGAAAATATCATATTGCCAAAAGGAAACAAGCACTGTTACTCATGGATCAAACCATTATTATCCACCATATTTATGTGACTTTTTCAGATTGGTTGCATATATTTTAATTGCTACCAATAAAGAAGGGTTTTGAAGACCAGGCATACTCTGCTCCTTTTCTTGCATCTTTAACCCCCTTTTTTACTAAGGTGCGCTAAAACGCTAATGCGTCCATAGAGTAACATGTATGCGTTAACGTTTAGCGTGTGCTAAATCGATTAGCGCACGCTAATCAGTTAGCGCACCTTAGTAAAATAGATCCTAAATCTGCACATCATAGGTCATCTACACATATAAATAGTAGCATCCTTTCATATATTATTTGTATTATAATGTAAACTGCTTAGGTCTGTAATATGCTGATGTGGTATAAGAAATGCTAATTAAACATAAACATTAATGTGACAATTACACATTCATGCATTCTACATATGTAAATATCACTGGTTACACATGTAGATGCCATGGGAGACTTCTAAAATGACCTCTAGTATTTCATAGGAATACATATATATTGTAAAAAAAAAAAAAAAAAAAGTCTGTTTCCTTTTCAAGGTTCTCAGAGTTATCTTATCACACAATTCCTTTACGTTTTACATTCCAAATGTATGACTCTGCACTTTTACTTTTTAAAGATGTCATAATTTTGCCTTCTCTCACTGGGGTGTCTACTTTTTTGTAAATATTTATGTTATGAACTAAAAGGTAAAAATTCCCTTCTAATTCTTCAGAGATATTGCGAATTAAGATGCTGAACAGAATCAGTCCCATGACTTACTCTTGTGGCACTTCCTTACTCACCTTTTTTTCCTGAATGAATGCTATTTACCACTACCCTTTGTTCTCTGTCAACCAATTTTTTATCAAGTTGACTACCTTAGAAACCATCTCCAGGCTGGTCAATTTTTTTATATGCCTTCTATGGGGAACTGTATTAAAGACTTTGCTGAAATCTAAGGGCTCCTTATACTAAGCTGTGCTAGCTGTTTTAGCGAATGTTTAGTGAGCGCTAAATTATTTAGGTTCTCAGCGCGGCACACGCGGTGCCTTAGAGCAGTGTTTTTCAACCGCTGTTGCCTGGTGTGCCGTACGGTCAGGGCCGCCATCAGGGCAGTACCACCAGTCCTGCATTCAGGGGCCCGGAGCTGACAGGGGGCCTGGGCTCTCCCAGGGTCCTAGGCCACAGTCTAGGGAGAGGGGCGGTCCACTCCACGTGGACAGGAGAGAGCTGGATGGGGGACCCGCGGAGTTCAATACATCTCGAGCCGCGAGGCTCGTCTTCTGTTCCTGCCTGCCCTGCAGCTAACATATAGCCGATCGCAAGCATTCCCCGATGTCAGCGCTGACGTCGGAGGGAGGGCTTAAGCAAAGCCTGCCCTCCAACGTCAGTGCTGACGTCGGAGAATACTTCCGTTCGGCTATTTGTGCGCGGCAGGGCAGGCAGGAAGCAGAAGACAAGCCTCGCGGCTTGAGCTTCGTTTTGCTGAGAAAGTTGCAAAGATGGGCTGGGAGGCAAACACGGAACACAAAAGGGGGGAGGGAGTGCATTTTGGACACAAGGCATGAACTTGGGAGAGAGGAAGGGAGGGAAAGAGATGCTGAGGTGGGGGAGGGAATGAGTGTTTGGACACAGAAGGCATGGACTTTGGAGAGAGGAAGGGAGGGAAAGAGATGGTTGTGTACACGGGGAACCCACGTGTACACGCGTTCCTGAACCCACCCCTCAACTTCCGGTATATGATACTTAAAATCTGGCACTTTGCGGCCACACAAGCTGTTATAAGAAAGTGGGTAGATTTAATGCTGCCACTTGTTATGCGAGGAGGTCAAAGAGGTCTGCTAGTCTGGGATGCAGCTAGCACTCACCGTGCTAAAGATATGAAGTCATTTCTTCATGAAAGAAAAATAGATCAAATAATGATTCCTGCGGGAATGACGGCCTATCTCCAGACCCTTGATATTGCAATCAACAAGCCATTCAAGGACAATCTGCGCATGGAAATTAATGACTACATTGAAAATAGAATGGAGAGAAATCAGCGTGGAAACTTTGTGAAACCTAAACTGCAAGAGGTTGTGACTTGGGTGAAGAATTCATGGGATAAAATCACTGACAGTTGCATTGAACATGCATTACCAGCAGCTATTGCTATTGCTAAACATGAGAGATTTGGTCCACTGATTGTGAAAGAAATGGAGTCCCAAGTAATTGACCTGGAACCTCAGGGTGTGAGTTATTGTGATGATGTTCCAGAAGATGATGACTTGATTGTCATTGATTAAATGTGTAAATGTATCATACTGTAAACTGTTATACAGTAAATGTTTTTCTGGTTTGTGATACAGTTTTTTCTGGTTTGTGATACAGCTTTTCTGGTTTGTGATGACCTGTACCATATACAGGTAATAAATGTCTTTTTTTCAGCAATAAATGTGTACTGTATTCTTCTTCATGGAAAAATAAGACCTTGTGCATATTTTGGAGTTTTTAAAAATATAAGACAGTGTCATATATTCGGGGAAACAGGGTATCACATATTATTCCATATTATTGACTGTAATGTATGTATCTCTGTTCCTGAAAATTTTGTGTATGTATTCTTGTAACCCATTCTGGGCTCCTGGGGAGGATGGACTATAAAATTAATAAATATATATAAATACCAGTACAATAAAAAATATGTTTCCTTTATTGTTGGACCTAACATGGTCCGTGTTTTGACTTCAGAAAAAAAGCCTTCCTCAGGGGTGATGGTATCAATCCAGTAGATAGCACTGAAATACTGAAACGTCTAAAATAAATGTTCTGGGCCCATTTTATGGCACTCACCTCCTCTTTTACTAAGGTGTGCTAACCAATTAGCACGCGCTAATCAGACTAACATGCACATGTTAGCATTTAGCGCACGCTAATACGATTAGCACGTGCTAATTGGTTAGCACACTTTAGTAAAAGAGGGCCTCAGTGACTTAGGAAAAATGCTCACCAATGCAAAATACTCGCTTCTAAATACTGCATGGGTATACAGGTACAGGCAGCGTTAGAGCTAAGGTTTACCTTACGTGGGGTTGTTTTTCCTGTGTTTGTAGCAGAAGCAACATCTGACATACCAAACAGATACATAATCTGCTATCACTTGGGGCAGAGCTTATCATACTCGGGTATGATGAACCACTTAACATATAAAGATTGTGAAAACTTTAAGCATAATGCAACATAAAATAGCACTTGCAGCAGGGGTGACATCTGAATATTTGATGACATCACTGTGCTCAAAGAGTAGTTCCATTAAAATGCAAATAATTCATAATTTTAAATTGTGGAGTGCTATTGTGAGGTAAAAATCAGCACTAGTTCTCACATGCCAGGTTGTGATTCTGTAATGACCTGATACATTCGTCTCCCAAGGGGTCTGAGTACAGCCACCTTAATAGTTCTACTCCCGGTCTACTTGGAAGTCTTCATCTTAAAACTGAATCCTGGCTACTCTGCATGGCGGTGAACAGAATTGCCATTGAGGTATGGCAAGTTATAATGCCTTTAGACTAATAACTTGATGTTTTTTAAAAAAAAATTGGACATCTATTTTTGATATATTTATATTGTAATCTTTAGGACTATTTTGTTTGTATTTTCTATTGATTAAAATATACAATCTCTAATCTGTAATGCTCAAAATGGAATGACAAGTGCCACTTCAGGATGAGTGGTGTTTTTTTAGCATGTATAATCAACTGATTGTTGTTTGAACAAATTCACATGATTCTTCATCCATTGCGCACATTGCTACTTCAAATAAAAGAGTTTTGCATGCTTCTGCAGTTGGAGAAAAGTCATTGTGAGAGTGCGTGCTGAAATGACACTAATGGTACCTTATGGAGATTTTTATTGATATCCTTTATGTAGCAAGTTTTATGTAGCATATGTTTGGCATCTTTATAAAGGAATAGTGTTCTTTAAGATCTGAAGAGGACGTGCTTGACAACAGGATTCTTTGAAACATGTGTCTACTGAAATGTGCTTGCTTCCTTTTCAATTATCCTGCTGAATTTTTGCCCTGATGAAAAATGAAGAAGGTTGTGTTTGATGCAATGCTTTGCTGATACAGAAACATCATGCCGTGCTTCTGATAAATATATTTCCATTGGAAAGCGTACATTTTTATCAATCATGCTGTTTGTTTTTGAATCTCTTAGTTTCCATATATATATTTATTGCTTTTCCAAACTACCAACAGTGCATTTACAATTATACATACATCTAATAAATCTAGAAAAAACACTTACAACTTTCAATAAACCATAAGCAATCATTTTTACCCCACCCTTCCTCCCATCCAAATACCAACTGTAGATTCCACCAAAATCCTCCCCCCAGGTAATTTCTGTAAAAATCAAAGAATCCCTCCTCCCTCCCTCCCACCCCTTGGATGTGTAAGTTATAATCGCTAAGTTATTATTGATAAAGTTAGTCAATGGATTCTATATTCATTGAAATATCTTAAAATTTCTCCTTTGGTCAGCAATCATTTTTTTTATCCTATAACAAAGGAATAGTGAGTGCCACCAGAAACTAAGGACTCCTTTTATGAAAGTGCGCTAAGTGTTGTAGCACACATACCAGATTAGCATGCGCTTTAGCGCGCTAGCCAAAAATCTACTGCCTGCTCAAAAGGAAGCGGTAGCAGCTAGCGTGTAGGGCAATTTAGTGCATGCTATTCCACGTGTTAAGGCCCTAGTACAGCTTTGTAAAAGGAGCCCTAAAATTCAAGCGATCAAAGTTCTTCCAATTTGATGTGATCATATGAATGGCTATTCCAGTCATGACTCCTAACAATCTATTTTTATTTCTATCTATTGGTGGCTTAGGGGATAATAGTGTCCTCATAAACTACTGTTTCATAAGATAATGGAACCACTGTCTCCAAAATCAAATTAATATGTCTCCATATTGTGTTCTGCCAGTCCCTGGCTACTTGGGAGTAGGGATGTGCATGACCAATTCCTGTCCCAATTGAGCACCACTGATGGCTCTCTATCGTACCACAAATAGGAACTTTGATCCATAATAATCCAAGGTAATCTAAGGTAGAGAGACCAGACTGTAGCATTCATACAGGGTGATCTGCCTTGCTCCTCTTCTAACACCCTTGATGTGGCTTTCAAGTTTGATCACTTGCAGCTTCATTTCAGATCCTAAAGTTCTACAGGTTCCATTTTTTGGGGGAAAAAAGATTCAACTGTTTTTTAATACAAATATTTAAATATCATATCCTACTGTCCTTGTCCCTCCTCTCCTCTAGGGTATACATATTAAAATCTTCAAGTCTCTTTTCATATGTCTTCTGGCACAGAATTTTTGCCAGCATGGCTTCTTTCATCTTGACTACTTTTTGGATCTTTATATCCTTAATCAAACATGGCCTTCAAAATTGAACATAGTACTCCATAGTAGGCCTCACTAACATCCTGTGGAGAGGCATTACCACACACTCCTTTTTATTGGTTATACTCATCTCTATGTAGCATAGAATCCTTATGTATTTATTTGGTTTTATATCCCATCCTCCCAGGAAAGCTCAGAATGGGTTACAAGTTTACATACATATTAAAGTGTATTTATACAAACATTACATGGCAGGACATTGTCTGACAAAGATGGCAAAACATAGTTAACAAAGCATGGTAAAACATAGCATGACAAAAAAACATAGAGCTCCTTTTACGAAGGTGCACTAGGGCCTTAACATGTACAATAGCGTGCTAGCCGCTACCGCCTCCTTTTCAGCAGGTGGTAGATTTTCGGCTACCCCACGCTATGGCGCACGGTAATTTTGTGCGTGCACTAAAAACCTTAGCGCACCTTCGTAAAAGGAGCCCATAGTATGGTGAAATATAACATGATGGGTGGCAAACAGCAAGGTAAACATAGTTTTACAAGTGTGGCTGACCTAGGATGATACAACAGTATGACACGTAATATGATAAAACCTAGTGCGGTAGACATGGGATACCAAATATCACATTATAGACATAGCTTGAGAATTCATTTTATGGTAGATATAGTATGGCAGATATAGTGTGAAAGATATGACAAATAGTATAGTAGAGTGAGAGAGAGAGAAAAGGTGACTGTATGACAAAGCATGGCATGGTCAGACAGTATATAGTACGGTGGAATCTTGCACAGTGGAGACTATACATTATACCACTGAGGTGACTTGGTAGCATTATAAAGATCTCAATATGTACTGTATTCTTTAGAGGAAAGGTGGAAGAGGGGAGATATGATACAGACATTTAAATATATATGTGGTGTAAATGCGCTTGAGTTGAGTCTCTTTCATTTGAAAGGAAGCTCTGGAATGAGAGGGCATAGGATGGAGTTAAAAGGTGATAGGTTCAGGAGTAATCTAAGGAAATACTTTTTGACAGAAAGGGTAGTAGATGCGTAGAACATGTGACTCCTGGAAGAAGTGGTAGAGACAGAGACTGAGTCTGAATTCAAGAAGGCATGGGATAGACTCATGGGATCTCTTAGAGAGGAAGAGATAATGGTTACTGTGGATAGACAGACTAGATGGGCCATTTGGCCTTTATCTGCCATCATGTTTCTATTTTTCTAATATATATTATAAAAGAACATGGTAAGATGGGATCTTCCACGGTAGAGACTATACATTATAGCATTATATGATGGACAGTATAAAGTGTGACATGGTATGGTATTGGCTATCCCTTTACCACATTGCTTTGGAACTTGAGATCCTTATGTGCTGTCATTCTTAATACATACCAATGCCACACTTCCCATCTCACACAACTCCTTTGGATTTCAGTTCCACAAAGACATTACGCTCCATTTTTTTCGCATCAAAGCATATGATCATGCTTAAATTTTTTATACTTAGTTTTTCACGTCTACTTCCTCCAGGGTGTTCATTCTTTGCAAATCTTTGTTATACACAAAAAGAAAAAAAAAAATATCAAGCTTTTCTAACTCTTCAGCATTCTTGAAAAGTACGTCCAAAACATTTTTTTTTTTAATTGTCTACTTCTACGTCCAGCTGTTTGATTGTCCAGACCACTAGTACGTCTATGTTTATACTACATTCGCATCCAAAAAATCATCCAAGTCCCAAACACCTAGTGCAAGATCTTTTGGACATGGGAGGAGCCAGCAAAGTGATGAACTGAAGGGAGATAGGTTCAAAACAAATGCAAGGAAGTTTTTTTTCACCCAAAGGGTCGTGGACACTTGGAATGCGCTACCGGAAGAAGTGATCAGGCAGAGTACGGTACAGGAATTCAAACAGGGATTGGACGGATTCCTGAGGGATAAAGGGATCGTGGGATACCGAGGGAGGAGCTGGGATGTAACACAAGTATAGAAAGCTAACCAGGTAATAAGTATAGAAACCCAACCAGGTCGTGCATGTGCAAGACCAGAAGGTTAGGACTTCGATGGGAAGATAGGACTTCAATGAGAAACCAAGGTGGCAAGGGAGCCCCTTCTTGTGATTCAGACGGGTCGTGACCTGTTTGGGCCGCCGCGGGAGCGGACTGCTGGGCAGGATGGACCTATGGTCTAACCCGGCGGAGGCACTGCTTATGTTCTTATGTTCTAATTGCCATCCAGACATGGCAACACAGAAATGGCGCACCTTAAAGGGCACTGCTGTGAATAGGGTACCAGTATAAATGTAAATTGATTGTCTACTCTTTAAAGAATTCAGTACAAAGACTAGGGGATGTGCAATGAAGTTACAAAGTTTAAAACATTTGAAAATATATATATTTTTTCACTTGATACATGCTTAAGCTTTGGAACTAGTGATATATTTAAATAACACAATTTTCTGTAAAGCAAATGGGGAGAATATCATGCACCCCTCCCCCCCCACACACACACGTATGTACCTTTACAAAATTACTGCTCTAATCATTAAAGTGGACATACAACCTGCTCTGATTAGACTGCTGGTGAGAGAATAGCTGAGATCCAAGATGGCTGCTGACTAGACGCATTTGGTAACACGTATCTGGATCGTGCTGTGCCCTATAATCTACTTACCTTCTCTAGGTGGGTTGTGCTGCCAGAGGAAAAACTTTCCTTTTTGCCGCGATGCCGATAAGGAGAGGCAGGAGCACTGCTGGCACCTCACAGCACTCTGGAGTGCTGATTTCCAGCAACACTGAGGAGCTGGTTCAGCGGATACAGGGAGCTACAGCAATACCATCGGAGATAAGCCCTCTACGGATGCCAGGCATTAGAAAAAACAGAGGGATCCTCTGGGCCTGACACCACCTTGAGCCCCGAGGTTAGAGCGCCACCTCCGCAGTCCCAGACTGCCAGTTCTCCCAGGGGTGAGGAAATCCCAGAGGATGGGGCAGTCCTCTCTCCAGATGCAAGCAGCATAGCATCGGGGAGTCTGATAGGTGAGTATACTGACTCTGAAGAGGAGTCTGGGGCAGTTCCAGTGTTAGGAGGTGGTTCAATCCAGAGGGAACAAAGCCAAGAAACTTCAACAGATGGTGAGCACCTTTATCCTCAAATACAAGCTTCATTTTGGGAAAAGCCTCCTGAGGTGACTTTAGAGTCCCTATGGGATTTGGTAGCTAATTTTGGCAAGGCAATTAGTCCCAATTTCCAGCAAATATAAAAAAAAATTGTCCCAGCATTCAGAAGAGCTGGAAATAATAAAATTCGATATGACTGTCTCTAAAATCTCAGTTCAAAAAATTGAACAAGACATGAAGTCCACTAAACAATTACAGGAGTCATTAATTAAGAACAATTTAAATCTTAGAAGGAAAGTAGAGACACTTGAAAACTATTCTCGCAATAATAATCTGAGACTATTAAATTTTCCAAGAGTAAAAATGGTGACCCCTAGTGTAATGCTTCGGAGATATTTGATGGAAATTTTGAAATTCTCTGAGGAAAATTTGCCACCATTTTCTCACTTACCTAGTAAATCTTTACCTCAACAAGAAGTAAAATCCACTGAACAACATGTGTTGAATATTTTGGAGACAGATGCAGAAGTAGCAATTCCTGCAACATTGATCATAACACTAGCTCTTCCTATAGACAAAGCGTGGATATTGAGACTTTTCTTTAAAAATAAACAAAGAATTCCTTGGATGTAAAATTCAAATGTTCCCTGAACTTTCAAGAGAAACACAAAAACGCCGGCCTTGAGTTTCTTCTTTTAAAACCCGGGGTCATCTCATTAGGGGCTAAGTTTTACTTAAGGTACCCTTGTAAATGTATAATTTGCTACCATTCTATTAAGTATGTTTTCTTCGAGCCTCAGCAATTAACTACATTCTTGGCTTTATCTCATTTGGATGGAGATAAATCTTGAGCTCTATAGAATGAAAGTGCAACTCCAGTTCCAGGTGCATAGTCTATAGCATATCCTATGGGCTCCTTTTACAAAAATGAGTTAGGGCCTTAATGCGTGAAATAGCGCATGCTAAAATGCCATGCACGCAAGCCGCTACTGCCTCCTTTTAATCAGGCGGTAATTTTTCAGCTAGCGCGCACTCTAAAAATATTAGCGCACCTTTGTAAAAGGAGCCCTATGTTGTATAGAATTATATTTTTCCTTTTGACTTGCTTGTAAGAACCTCTTGGATTTATATGGAGGACTTGAGCTAATTTGACCATTATGGTATTTCTTTTGTCTTCTTTTTCTAAAATTTATTGGTTAAATATGCTTTCTGTACAAGTTGTACTTGGTATTAAATTTGAAAATATCAATAAATAATAATAATAATAAAAAAGACTACTAGTGACCATGAGCTACAGCAGAAAAGCCCATCAGCTTAGTGAAAGTTAAAAACTCCTTTGCATTTCTCTGCAGTTGCTTAAGTATCTTAATGGCAAATTACAATGACCTTAACTGAGAACTGACACAAGATATAGATTACCAATTTTTTATTTCATATTTCAAGAATTTTTGATGTCTAATTATTCACTGTTTGTTTCCATCTAGTCGATATTTATTCCAAATATATATTTTCCCACATAATTCTGACCTTTTCAAAATCTCCAAAGTCAAAGTGTCAACTGCTGTTATCTCTGTCCTTTGTATCTTTAAAAAAAATCACCATGCTAACAAAAAGATTCAATATTTTTATTTTTTATGAAATATATACTAAATTATCCAACAATTATTTAATTATTCTATGCCTGACTGCAGTCTCAGAATATTATACTTAATAGAGATAATTTTATAGAGCATTTTCCATGTATAAAACATGTCATAGTATAAAAAGAACTCTTACCCCTGGATTCTGTGTCCAGATTTGTGCACATATCAATGATGCATATGCAAATTAATTGACTAATGAGCTCAGCTATCTCAATAATTGTGTGCTAACAACTAATTATCGATGTTAATTGTGGTCTTATACATTTGCCTGCACATCTTGCTGCACATTATTCTATAAAGCTTGGCACCTAACTTCATTTCCATGTATCTGAAAAGGGAGCGTGGCCAAGGGTATTCTGAAATGTGACACATGGATTTACAGAATTCGCCTGAAGTTGTTAGGACATTTGATGCATTCTGATAAAATTAACATGTATTAATTTGTAGGTTAGTGTAAATTTAACTGATTTAGGTTGATGCTTACTAGGAATCATTAAGCATCTAGCACAGGTGTTAGCATGGATCTGTGTTGTTTTTTTTTAAGTTCAAAAGTTTTTTATTGAGTTTCCAAAAACACAGTACAAAAAGAAAGCATAAATGTGAAATTACAAAGTATATGGTCCATGTTCAACAGGACAATTTCATAAAAGTCGTGAGGCAGACAAGCAAAGAAGGTACAGGTGAACATTAATAACAATAACATGCCTATGGTGGTACAGTACAAGCAGGTCGCGGTAGTGGTGGAGCTATATAGACACAAATAGACGATCTAATTGGAGTTTACATAGACGAACAATAGTTGCGTAAAGGAGACCAAACATTTGTATACTTGCTAAGGGCGTTTCTTTTTTCGTCACATGCTAAAAACAGCTAATGTTTTAAAAAGCTAGCACTAGCTGCTTAAAGTATCTTGAATAGAATTGGGGCTGGATTTGGGATGCTCAGGCTCAGTGTTGAGATTCTACTGGCACTGACAATTATCATGCAGGATGGTACTCTATGCTAGCTGTAAAGACTGTTGACCCAAGAGGCATTCTGACCCCCTTGAAGTAATAATCCAATCCTCAGTGTACATGCCTCACCTCCGTAGACAGTACCCCCAAATAAAAACCCCTTACCAGGTTCCTATGTAACCAACATTAAGAAACCCCTACATGACCAAGCACCCCCTCAAGGCTCTCCAGTCAAGCATTCATCAGCAAAATCCACAACCAAATTGCTCTTAAATGACAGATCTATCCCTAGCAGTCATACTATTAGAGTACATCATTAAAGGTCAAAACCCAAAACAGTTTTAAACCTCAAACAATTATGAGGCAATAACAGAGGGAGACTGCTGCTGCCCCATCCACCAAACTACCAGAAAGACCCCTAAGAAGAGCTGAGGTTGAAGGAGAGGGTAAAAATTGTGGACCTTTAAGTGTGTCCTTAGGGGTTTCATTGAGGTTTCATTAAGGGAGGCTGACTTATTGGGAGTAGGGTGTTAAGGAAGGGCTGATGTTCATTTTTTTAAAAGTTATTTTTTAATATATATATTTTTAATAGCACTTTAATTAACAGAACCAATTAAGAAAATTAAGGGCTCCTTTTATCAAGCCACGCTAGCCACGCTAGCCACTACCGCCTCCTCTTGAGCAGGTGGTAGCTTTTAGGCCAGCGTGGAGGTTAGCGTGTGATGAAAATTTGTGCACGTTAACCCCGCTAGCGCGGCTTGATAAAAGGAGCCCTAAGTTAGGTGCCTAAATCGGCTAGGCTTACCGACTTAGGCACCTAACTTTAGGTATCATTTATAAAATCAGGGTCTAAGTGTCTGTTTTATGCAGAATATGCATTGCAGATGATGGTCACATCCCCTACATTATTCAGATAAGCTTTGTACTTACTGTACCTTAGGTTTTACATTTAAGATATGGCATGTGCAAAAACATATTGCACTTTTAGAAACTATGTCCCATAGTAAACACTAAGGGCCACATTCTGTATAGTTGGCTTTTGAGAATTGCACATGGGCGTCCTATATAGAATTACATATGTCCTGATGGACAGATGCCTAATCACCTCAATTATCTAACCAGCATCCATGTCACAGGCGCAGGTTAGGGAATTGTGTTGTCGCTGAGCTGATCGTGGCAAATGAATCTCCCTGCTGTGATCAGTTTAGCAGCTGCAGCAGGGAACCCATCTGTCCCCCCCCCTGTGAAGATGACCGGAAGGAGGTATGCCCACTCTCTCCTGCCAGAACCCCTGAAACCCCCTACCCCCGAATATCCACGGTAAGAGGAGTGATAAATTCCTCCTGCCACCACTACCCCGATACATCCCATGAGGGGTGGCCTAAGGAATCTGACTAATCAGAATCTTAGGCCACTCCCAGTGCAATCCCAGGATGAACTGGGAGAGAGGCCTAAGATTCCAGTTGTCGCTGGGTCAATCAGGGCCTTAGGCCCCTCCCTAGTATATCCCACAATGCACTGGTAAGGGGAAGGTCTACCCTTCTGTGGAGTTGGTCTGCCAACAGGAGGGAGTAAGCATCCCTCTGGATGGCCAATGAAAAATAGGTACCCGTGGGGTCTGTGTGGGCTTGGGGGCGGTCGTGGTGGAGGCATGCCTTTAGGGGGGTCTGGCAGGAGGGATGCTCTGGCAGGAGGTACTGGCATCCTTCCTGCTGGGGGATGTCTCAGGAGGGTGGCAGCAGGAAGGATTGGGCATTTAGGGGTGGGGGGCTTCAGGGGTTCTAGCAGTAGGGAGTGGGCATTCCTCCTGCTGGTCATCTTCATGGGGGGGGGCTGGACGGGTTTCCTGTCGTGGTTCAGCTGCCATGTCTATTTTAAATATAGACGAGCATTTTGCTGGTCTACATTTCAGATGTCTAGCGAAGCCCTAGTGAGATGCATAGGGCTGCCTAAGCTCACTTATGGCCACTTCTGAGCAAAACCGCACCCATGCCTAACCTTGGGTGAGCTTAGGTGGCCCTACACTCCTCCCTAGGCTTGTGAAAATGCCTATAATGTAGGTTGCCTGCCTCAGGGTGGTTTTTTTTTTAATGTGCATCTTGATTGGCTGATTAGACAGTGGTATGACATCCACCGCCGCCTACAATTGGGACACAGTTTATAGAATTTCCCCCTAAGGGCTAAATTCTATATATGGTGTCCAAAAATTGGCACCATAAAGGTGCTATTTTATAAGCAGCACTTTTTATAGAATAGTGTTTACATCTAGGAAACATGAATAAATTTAGTTAAGTAGAATGACAAGAATGGCTCTGGGAAGAATCCTTGAAAAGACTTCGAGCGAAACATGTTTGGATTTAAACTTCCCAAATCATGAGACTATGAGAGTCTTTAAGTTTTAAGTAAAAGTTATTTTACAAAATATATTAAATTCTATAAACAATTCTTGAAAAAGTTAAAGCAATTGAGGACTATAAAAGGACTAAAGATGAGCTGACACATTAAAGTTCATCGTTATGAAAAAAGTTTGAGTGTTAAGTGATGCTACTGAGGTCCAATAAAAAAATCTTCATGAATATCATTATATAATTTATATAGACTTGGGAAGCAATGATTGGGAATGTGGTGCAAATGCTTGTGACTAAATTTAGGCATGGGAAACCTAATTCTCAATTACACACATAATGTAAAGGAATGCCCCCATCCATTGATTCCCTGCCTATTTTTGTGCCCCCTTTTTTGAGCTGATGCCTAAATTTACATGCATAGCTTTCAATTGATTTTAATTAGCGCCAATAATTATTTGTTAAAATGCTAATTATCAGTGCTAATTAGCTTGTTATTCAATTAATTGCTCATGCATTATGAGTACATGGCCAAAATTGCATAGAGAAATTTTAGTATTTTTTAAAAATATAATTTAGGGGTAAAAGGGCAATTCTATGAAGGGCCCCTAATTTAGGCACCAAGGCCCTAGTTCTATAAATGGTATCTAAATCCAAGGTGCTGTTGAGTTTGATTGTCAATCATTAGGCACACTTCCATTTAGGTCAGGGTTTTCTTGACCTAAATAAGTGCATATAAGTTAGGCTCCTATTGGAACTTAAGTCAAACCATGCTCCAAATCTGCACAGAATGCACCCCTAACCACACTCATTTACTAGCAGGTGCCTTGGAGTAGACGTCTAACTCTAAGTAGTAGGTAGCTACCAAGGGCTAGATTCACAAAACAAACCGATCGTGTACTGACCAATTTTCCCTCAGGCCCCATTCACTAACCTCTCCAGCGATCTGCTTCGAATCCATGCATGCAAATGAGGACAAACGCATGCAAAGTAGGCAGGGAAGCAATTTACAACACAAATTTCACGATCCGACTGGGCTTTACGATCAACCCAAGAAGTGACTGCTGATGACCAGTCAAAAACATCTTTCCGACTCTGGAAGTCCTGCTCTCTGCCCTGCTCACCGCCCTGCTCTGCCCAGATCTTTCCTGCCTGCTCGCCCCGAATTGCCGCATTGCCACTCCAGCTTTCTCCTGCCCTTCTTCCCCAAATCTCTCCTGCCCTTCCCCGAATCGTCACATGGCTGTCCAGGCTTTCTCCTGCCCTTCTTCCCTGAATCTCTCCTGCCCTTCCCTGAATCACTCCCCAATCGCCCCCATCTGCATATTTTATTTTGTTGAATTCGTCGGACCTGCCAGGATCGGGCCCAGTCAGGAAGGTTCGTGAATTTAGCCCCAAGTTAGGTGCCTAGCAGCTAATTATTTTTAAATGTTTTTTGCCTTTCTTATGGCACTTTCAATTAATGGCACTGATTAAGCCAATTAAAAAATATACACGTATATTAGGGGCCTAGATCGGCAAGCTTAGTCAATCTAGGTGCCTAGGTGCCGTTTATGGAATCTGGGCTCAATCGCACATGCTTGATTATAGAATACCCGCACAGATATATGTGAAAGATGTCACAAACTGACATTTACATACGTATGTGCTAGACACTATTATATAAGAATGGTGTGCTAGTTGCATGGCATGAACCAGTTGGTGGAGCATAGGCGTGTCATGGGCATTCAATTTAGCAACTTGTATTCCTTATAGAATAGCGTGAGATGTATGCATTGCAAGGCACACAGAGGCTGGCCAGTTCATGCCTGCCATTAAACTGGGGTAAGTTGTTGCACCAAAGTTTTGTACTCAAAAATGATTTTGTGCTTCTGTTTTGTAATAGGTTAGGCACACCTTAATGCCATTATAGACTTGGCACTAAGCATGCATCTTTGTCCTACTTATTTTGGGCACCGCTTTTTCTTATTTGTCCTCTAACGCTTTTAAATCACATTAATGAATCAAATGCAAGCTTCCATGGAGGCAAGATAAGTTCATTTTAAAACTATCTTTCTATAAATAATATAGGTTTTGAGGTCAAAAATGCTCTGATATTCAATTGCATACCAGCATGGTGTTTTGTAGCATGCTTTTCATCTCAATATTTTCCTCATGTTGAAGTAAAATAATAGATTCTGAGGGACTAAATGCTATCACATTGTGATGCCTATGGTGAAAGGTAACTGGTCGCTAAGGATTATATTTGGTAAGGAACCCTGGTGCTGAAAAAGATTATGTGAAACATGGTCATGTCAGGAAGGGGGAATCCATGCAATGACAAAACTGAAAGATAAGTTCATTTGTTTCAACTTGATATGAAAGCCATAATGAAAAAGTATATAAATGAAAAGCGATTGATAAATTCAGAAAATTTAGAAAAATTTGCTATATAAAAATATGAGAATTTGGAAAGATGATTCTGTGAAGATCTTGGCTGAATCACCGTGCTTATAACACATTTATGACTTGGGGCAGCCTGCTGAGGATCCAACTTTTAAAAAATCTTTATAATTCTATATGTATGTGGTTCAACTAAATTTGTATGGGATAGAGATGAAAGCCATCTTGTTGATTTAATAAGCACTATACTGTATAGCCTTAAGGAAGCCTTGGATGATTTATCTCAGTTTATTTAATGCAATATCCTGTATTAGATTATCCAAAGTTTTAGGGTATTTAAATATTCTGTAATTTGTCAATATGCAATGCTAATTTTGTAAGGTAAATGAGATATCAGGGATGGAACATGTATATGGTCTGATGACCTAAGGTCATACAGTGGACCTGTTGTTTATTAGTTTGTTAGTAAGAAAGTTATATAGATCAGAGATGTTATCAGTTGTTGAAAAAAAAACTTTACCACCTAGTAAGTGTGGAGTTAATGAAGATGCACTACGAGGGGGTGCTGAAAAGTTCTCAACCCAACCAACTTCATAAATTCTGAGTGTTATTTTGTTTTGCAAAATGCCAATTTGCAGAATCATAATGCTATGTTTTGACATTGTTTCAGATCAGGTCAAGCATGGGAGAAGCAGTGCACACACACAGGTAGCCAAAGACACCATCAGAAAGTGCAAAGTGGAAGATTTATTATTAAACTGGAACTTGGTTCTGCACAGTTTTCATCAGCAACCAGCAGTTTGGCTCTTCCCCTCCCCTCCTCTACCCCATTAGCTCATGATCATTAGGGCATGAGCCCCTACTGCGATCCATTACGTAGGCAGAAAGACCCTGATCCTATAAAGTGCACTTAAAACATAGGCACCAAGGAATGCAATATATAGCTCCTGTCATTCTTCAGTTAGGCACTTCTTATAGAATCATACCTAGCAGCACCTGAACCTTTGGTGCTCCCTGTTTATGCTAGGGCAAATAGTGTGTCTCCTCTGGCAAAACTTCCTGTTTCCTGCAGGCGGGATGCTAAAAAGGGAGGACTCCAGCTAGAGAGGACCAGCATGTGTACTGGCATGTTCTTATGGCCACCAGGTAGAGGGGGAATGAGATACCAGAAAATGCAGAAGCAGAAGAGGAAAAGCTACCAGAGCAGATGGGCAGCGGGGGTAAAAGTTGGAGACCACAGAGCAGTGGTAGGAAAGAAAAATATGCAGGGGAGAGATCTACATCTAATTTAGGTGCAAGAATTGACACCAGTTTTTACTTTGTGCAAATCCTCACCCCCAAAATTAATCAGAATGGCAAAGAATGGTATTCTATAAATGGAGTCCTCCTCTGAAAGCCATTTGAAGAACAGTTCTTAATGCCAATTGTTATAAGAGCTCAGATTTGGGGTCCATTTATAGAATTGCAACCTGAATGAATGAATACAAAAACAAAAAAAGGAGAAACTGCAGAAATGATGTACTAGATGTAGGAATTTTATTAAAAGCAAAGAGTTTTACACTGGAAAGCATGTCCTACGGTTCACTCACTGCGCGTTTTTCAAGAATTTGATGTTATTGTTCCAATTTACACACCTGGCACAATATTACACCCAGGACCCCTGAGGAAAGAGTGGTCTTTGAAACATGGTCTGTATCAGGACCCGATGTTTTACTTACAGCAACCAGTGTTTTACCTAAAAGAGTAATTTATTAGACAATAACATTTGTTTGCCTTTAATAAAATTCCTGCATCTAGTACATAATTTCTGCAGTTCCTTCTTTTTTTGTTTTTGCTACTTGAACTCCATTGAAGAACTGTTGGATTTTTCTTTGTATTGTGATCCTGAATGAATGAAACATATTTTTTGCCAACTATTTATAGAAAGAAAAGAGATTGTAGTCATGCTTATGCATTCTTGATGTGACCTTGTGGATTTTGAGGATGTCTCTTCAGAGCTTCAAAAACACCCAAACTGTAGCCAAATATCCAATTTTATCAAGTGGTTGATACACCATGGGGTGATAAGGAAGTCGACAAAAGTCACCCAACCAAAAGTAGCTTCCAAAATTGCTTTGGGCCCTTGAATATCATAATCAATAATGTCTATTTTGACTAATGAGGATCGTTAACAAATTCAACATTAGGATTATCTTGTTTTCCAAAGAAGACCTTACCAAGCAGTAGATATGCAGTAAACATTAATGGTCTTTTTAAATAAAAGTGTTTTCCCTTGTTACAAATTCTTTAGACAGAAAACGAAAAAACACAATATATGTTAGGCTTTAATTCTGTAGAACAGTTTAAAAAAAATTCATTCTGAAAGGGTGCATTAGAGGAAGAGACTTTTATCTCTAATTAAATCAGATTCTTACTGACTGGCAGGAAAGCATTGGGACTCTCAAGGAACATAGAAAGTGATCCATAAAAAGGCTACACTCTGGCTGGATATTTAGTATAAAGTACATATAAAAGATTTAATGAAACAAAACCCTAATGGAAAGGAAGGAAGGAAAAAAAGCAGACATAGCAGTAATTATATTATATAATATCATGTAATGCATTGTCTAAAAGCCTAATGAAAACATCAAAAGGAGCTAAGAAGATATCATGAGCATGATTCGGGATTCACAAAGGGGGAAAAAAAGACTAATAAAAAATACTGTATAGGATATTAAAGGGTGTAATTACAAATGGTGATAAAATTGAGCCTGGGTATAATATGGAAGGGATCAAAAACACTGAGGTCCTTTCACAAATCACCAGTAGTAGTTGGCCTTCTCGCCCCTTTACACATTTTTTTCTCCCAATATGCTAAGGCCATATTTACATCTGGAAAATAGCTGATTTTCAATGTTTCTTTTTAGGGGCCATGTACTAATGTCATTAGCACGTGTCTGTTTAAAAAGAATACCGTGGTAGCATTTTCAGCACCCATTTTGTAGGTGGTAAAGGCTTCCAAGATAATCTTGCACTAATCAGTAAACAGTTAAGTGGATTGTGACAGGGAAGCTCCTGTGAACCCAGCTTTAAAGCCAGAAGCACCAAATACTGGCTGTGTTAAACCTGTTGCTAAAGCTAGATACATAATAGGAAGGAGGCTAGACAGTGAAAATTCCTATTTATCTTTTTTCAGGAAGGCACCAGAGGTGGTGACTAGAGAATGACACGATGACAAAATTCATCACCGTTCCCATCCCCGCGGATAACCACGGGAAATAATCCCATGTCATTTTTTAGTGTCTATTTCAACCTCAGTCCTTCTACACCAGCATTCTTCAAAGCAAAGCTTGCGGGTCAGTGGTTGTGGCCATTCATACTCTGATTCTTATGTGAGCCAAAGATAATGAAGCCATTGTGACATCACTGATGTGATTGGCTCTTAGGCACTGGTGGAATGAGGCATTATGACATCACAATATCTGCTCTGGATACCAGAGACTGTCATTCTGTAGTGTCTGTTTCAACCTCAGTCCTTCTACACCAGCATTCTTCAAAGCAAAGCTTGCGGGTCAGTGGTTGTGGCCATTCATACTCTGATTCTTATGTGAGCCAAAGATAATGAAGCCATTGTGACATCACTGATGTGATTGGCTCTTAGGCACTGGTGGAATGAGGCATTATGACATCACAATATCTGCTCTGGATACCAGAGACTGTCATTCTGTAGTGTCTGTTTCAACCTCAGTCCTTCTACACCAGCATTCTTCAAAGCAAAGCTTGCGGGTCAGTGGTTGTGGCCATTCATACTCTGATTCTTATGTGAGCCAAAGATAATGAAGCCATTGTGACATCACTGATGTGATTGGCTCTTAGGCACTGGTGGAATGAGGCATTATGACATCACAATATCTGCTCTGGATACCAGAGACTGTCATTCTGTAGTGTCTGTTTCAACCTCAGTCCTTCTACACCAGCATTCTTCAACGCAAAGCTTGAGGGTCAGTGGTTGTGGCCATTCATACTCTGATTCTTCCCTCTCTCCTTAAAGAATGACATGAAGATGGTTTCCCGCGGTTATCCGCGGGGACGGAAACGGTGATGAATTTTGTCACCGTGTCATTCTCTAGTGGTGACTTCAAAACAGCCAGACTTAAGCAACCAGGGAAAACAAAACATGGAATCCCTGAATTAAAACCCAGTGCTAGTGTCAGGCAGAAAGCTAGAGTTAGCCAGGCTGACACACCTCACAGAGCTATACCAATTAGAGTCAGGCATCCACATGGGATTAACCTTAATTATCACAGCAGCACAAGCCAGAGGGAGGCAGACCAAAGCAGAAGCTCTGAGGAGAAGCAACCACAAGCCAAACCACACTGGACTTATCCCAAAGATAAAGGCAAAATAATCAGCAGTACAGGTACCTCTCTGAACCAGAAGTTATCTTCCCTGATTTAAAATATCAGGAAGACCAAAAGTTTAGAAATGGATATAATGGAAACTGAGTATGAACCTATGGAATGCAATGGGGTTTATTCTGAACACATTCCCAAGGAGACTTGAGTGCATGAAGAATGGCAATGGTGTATAACTAAAGGTTTGTATTACAAGAAATGTTTAGAATGCTGAAACATTCCCTAAAGCATGCTGAAGAAGTTTAAGCCCTGCTTTGAGGAATGTAAGAGGCTATTGTGGCATCTGTGATTCTAAGAGGGAACCTTGAAGGTAAAAGCCCTGATATATGGCTGGCAGTTGTTTATGAAAATAAGAGTTTTTTCTTTCTTTTGGAAAGAAGCTAATCAGAACCGTAATGGAACCTTGTTGAAAAGACAGAGTGTAATGAAGAAGATATTTCCTTTATGTGAAGCTGATGAAATCTGATGTAGTGAGATATAAATGTTGTGTTATAACCTGATGGAGTTTTGGGCAGGTTCAGTACATCAGAACAATTCTGGGAGGTAGAACCCAGTGGGCTAAAGGGTTCAAAGGGAGCAATTCAGGTCTTTAGTTGACTATTGGCAATGAAGGAGTGGTGAATGGTCTTGCAGAAGTAGTGCTTATCATTCATATATGACATAGAAGCCTTTTCAAAGGGTTGCAGCTAGGCCGCAGCCTAGATAGAAGCTTGAAAAAGAATAGAATATTCAAGAAAGAGGTTGAGGGCAGAGAAATGAAGGACCGCATAATCCCTGTTCTTTGCTAGAACCGATTAATTGGTTTTGTGTCCTGGACATTAAGGGGTTAATAATAATAAAAAAAAAGTCTAAAAAGTGTCCTAAATAGCTACTTGGAGAAATCAAAAAGCCTGATCGTCCAAGTACCCATAACCAAAGCTGGTTTTTAGACGTATCTAAAAACAGCTTAGGCCTTTCCCCTGCCTCTAAACGCACAGAGAGAAAAGAGGTGTGTTTAGAGGAGGGGAAAGGGCGGGAGGTGGGCCGACTTACACCTAGGCGTACAAAACCTATAACCAAAATAGTTTAGTCGGCACTTAGACCTGTTTGATTTAGACGAAAGAAAAACAGGTCTAAGTGCCGAAAAAGGGGCCGCTGAGCTGATGGCTGGTTGGGCCCATGTGCCTCAGACCCTGCCCCCAGGAGGGGCCTAAGGCTCTCGGGCCTAATCTGATTGACCCAGGCACCTTAGGCCCCACCTGTGGGCGGGCCTTTGGGATGGCTGGGCCAATCTGGCCTCATTCTGCCGGTGGCTGCCTGTCAGACAGGCGGGTTTGGGCACCCGTCTGTCCGGCCAACTTCAAACCAGGTACATGGAAGGGGGTCGTGGGGGTCGGCCGGGGGTCGCGGGGCGGTCGGGGGTTCTGGGGGGGGGCGGACGTGGGGGGAGGGGGGTTCATCAAGGGCAGGAGGGCCTGGGATCCCTCCTGCCCGTAATGTAGTGGGGGGTGGGGGTAGGGGTGTCACCTGGGCCAGGAGGGCTTGGGCTCCCTCCTGGCCCGATCGTGTCGGGGGGTTCGCGGTTGCAGAAGGGCAAGAGGGCTTGGGCTCCCTCTTGCCCCGATCATGTTGGGGGGGTTGCGGCTGCAGCAGGGCAAGAGGGCTTGGGCTCCCTCTTGCCCCGATGTTGTCGGGAGGGGGGGTCATGGTTTGCCATGGCAGGAGGGATTGGGCACCCTCCTGCCTGGATGGTTGTGGGGAGGGGGGGGACTCTGTAACCGGTGTTGTTTTTGACAGACACCAGTTATAGAATCCAGCTTTTAGGCGAAGGACTGGCTCTTCCTTAAAAGCCCTTCTGTTGGACATTTGTGGCTTAGACGTTGTTTTGTTTCATTATGGCTAAAATGTGTAGACGTGGTGTGGGTGTACCTTTAGACATGATGGAGATTGGGCGTTTAAGCAGAGGAAGGCCATAATCAAAACATGGACGTTTGTTTTGGTTATGGATACTTTCCCTGCTTCTGGGTTGAACGTTTAGGGACTTAGGCCAAAAGGGGACTTAGACGCTTTTTTTTTATTATGCCCCTCTAATGTTTTAAAGTTTTTGGACTGTTATGAAAAAGTGTACAATTTGAATTAACATAGCTGGAAACACAGGGCAGTCAAAAGAAGGGACTGTTGCTAAAGCCCTGTGGAGAATAAAAGTGCTTGCAGTGAGAAATATCTGGGAGAACTGTTTGAAATATATTTTGGATTTTTCTACAGATAGAGTTGGACCCTTTTTATCTGGGCATTACCAAAGTCTCCACTAGCCTTAAATTCATCCACTCGGTCTATTTACCTGTATCCAGACCGTAGGCATTGGTAGGCCATTTTGGGTTGATGAGGGGCTAAGGAGGAAAGCTCGTCTCCAAGGTGAGGACAGGTGGTGTAGTCGGAACTGAATAGGCTCACTCTTTTCTCCCCATGCTGGTAAAGCTGTGAAAACTCAGACTGGGAATCAAGCAGCAGAATAAACAAGAAAAATAATAATTTCCTTTTATTTGTCACTTCACTGAGATTGAGACGGAGAATTTAATTTAGGTGGTCCTGGAGGAGCAGCAGCAACACTAACAACAATGGAAGCAATTTCTATAGGCTTATCTAGGACAGTAGCAACAACAGCAACAGTTGCTCGATAAATTTGTAGAGTTACAGCAAATCATGCAAGGGCAACCTGCTCCTGCAGTTCTGGCTTCAGTGCCAATGATAGCCCCTCTAAGTTCAATCCTAAAGAAAATGACACTGGAGAATAGCCCAGGCTATTTTTTTGACAAATTTTGAAAGAGTTGTTCAGCTGTCAAGGTGGTTGGAACATACCTGGACTGCGTACTTGGGGAACTTCTTGACTGGGAATGGCCAAACTACCTTTCAAAATGTAAATGCTACAGGTTTGGCGACCTATGCCCAGGTGAAAGAAACCATTCTAGAGAGGGCTGGCTGCACCCCTGAAGTGCATTGTACGGCGGAGGCGAAAAGGTGAACAGAATGCTAGGAATGATACAGAAGGGGTTCACGAACAGATTGGAGAAGGTTATCATGCCACTGTACTGGGCCATGGTGTGCCCTCTCCTGGAGTACTGCGTCTAGCACTGGTCACCGTACATGAAGAAGGACACGGTACTACTCGAAAGGGTCCAGAGAAGAGCGACTAAGATGGTTAAGGGGCTGGATGAGTTGCCGTACAGTGAAAGATTAGAGAAACTGGGCCTTTTCTCCCTCGAACAGAGGAGATTGAGAGGGGACATGATCGAAACACTCAAGGTACTGAAGGGAATAGACTCAGTAGATAAACTCAGGTTGTTCACCTTCTCCAAGGTAGGGAGAACGAGAGGGCACTCTCTAAAATCGAAAGGGGATAGATTCCATACAAACATAAGGAAGTTCTTCTTCACCCAGAGAGTGGTAGAAAACTGGAACGCTCTTCCAGAGTCTGTCATAGGGGAAAACACCCTCCAGAGATTCAAGACAAAGTTAGACAAGTTCCTGCTGAACTAGAAAGTATGCAGGTAGGGCTAGTCTCAGTTAGGGTGCTAGTCTTTGACCAAGGGTTGCCGCGTGAGCGGACTGCTGGGCACGATGGACCACTGGTCTTACCCAACAGTGGCAATTCTTATGTTCTTATGTATCGTCAGAATTTCCAGATAACCACTCTGCAGCTAAAGGAAAAACATCAAAGTTTTTTCTTTAGAGTCAAGCAGTTAGCTTGGAGGTGGCTGTAACCAGAAGAGAAGACAGGGACAAAGATAGCAAAGTGCATACTCACTGAGCAATTTTTGGAAAAACTAACCCCACAGATGAGACAGTGGGTATGGTGACAGCTGGACTTAACCCCAGAGGGTGCCCTGAAAGTGACAGAAGCTTTCCATCAAGCTTAGCCAGAGATTGAGGTTCAGAAGGACCCTAAGTGACAAGGGAGATCACATGCAGAGCCAGAAAAGTAGAGACTCAACCCAGTATTTTGGACCAGCCTACCCATAGGAGGAAAAACACAAATGGAGGAAAAATATATACATTATTTCTAATGAGGAAGCATGAAATAATTAAATCAAAATAATAAAAAAATAACACGCTAACATCAGAAATAGAAAATATTTTTAACTAGTACTGTATACTTGATTTTTACAAAGGAAGGTATTGCTCAGAGACATGGAGGAAAAAGGGAACAAATTCCCCCAAAAGCTTCACCACCCAATAACATAACATAACATTGTGCTTATTCACCGCATAACCAGAAGTTCAATGCAGTTTACAAAAAGTTATAAAAGTAAACATATTACATGAAATAAGATGATTCATTAAACAGTCAAATATTTAGAAAAAAAGATAGGTCTTCAATAGTTTTCTAAAATGGCCATAGGAATGTGTAGTAAGCAACAATATTCGGAATTTGTTGTCATGAAGAGCTACCTGAGATGCCAAAGTATGATTCAGAAATTTCTTACTCCTGCAATCCTGGACAGATGGAAAATTAAACAAAGGATGAGTTTTTCTACTATGTCTGTATGATGCTAAAGAAAATCTATTGACTAAGTAAGAAGGAGCTATACCATAAACAGCCTTGTAACAGAAACAACCTAGTTTAAACAATACCCGGGCCTCCATTGGCAGCCAATGCAATTCACGATAAAAGGGTGCAACATGATCAAATTTCTTCAGGTCATAAATCATTCTGACCGCTGTATTTTGTATTATTGTAAGTCTTGCTAATTCTTTCTTGGTGACTGTCAGATAGATAATATTACAATAATCGAGAAGACCCAGTAGTAACGATTGAACCAGTAATCTAAAAGCAGATGGTATATTTTAGTGTACTGCAATGAAATAAAATTGAAAAAACTTATCTTTGGTTATAATTCTGCAAACAGTGAAGATAAGTTTTTCATTAAAGCCTGTTTTGTAAAGCTCTTGAAAGACTGACACTCTGTATGTGAGACTTTTTGTCTTATTAATCTTTTCTATTTGGCTTCCTGATGAAGATTTGAAACGTGGGATGTTGAGGCCAAAGAATTATAACCAATGATAAGATTTATCTTTATCTTTATGTTCCATTGCATTGCACCCACACAGCCGGGGGAGGGGGGAGGGGGGGGTGGGGGGGTGAAGCGAGAGGGGGGTATATCTTTTGTTTTGGTATTATTCCTGATGGTAATGATGGATGGGGAAGGGAATTCTTATCATTTGTATAGATTCTGATTGTTTATAAGTGCTTATTTGATTATTATTATTATTTGTACGTAAATTGTATTGCACTTTTTGTTGGCATTAAAAACTAAATAAAGTTAAAAAAAAAAAAAGATTTTTCATTTACTGTCATTATACCTTCCAATGTTTTTTGTATCATGATACCTAAATATTTTATGCCCTCTTCCTTCCAAAGGAATGGGAATGGATCAAATAATCCCTTTACAATGCACATTTAATGGAAGAACCTCTGATTTGCTCCAATTTATTTTGTACCCAGAAAATTTACCAAATCTATCAATCAATTCCAGTAAACGTGGAATAGTAGATTCAGGATTCTTCAAATGAAGCAAGATATCATCTGCATAAGCAGAGATCTTATATCCCCTGTATCTCCTTTGCCTGCTATATAGCCAACAACAAGGGTTCCTGAACAATATCAAAAAGCAAAGGAGTCCTTGTCTAACTCCCCTCTTCAGACAAAAATGCTCCGAAAAAGTATTATTAATAAATAATCTGGCTGAGGGGGAGCTATACAAGGTTTGAATCATTTGTATGAATCCAGATATTTTTAATTTTTAATTTAAATGGGGTTTTTTGTTAGTTTTTCTTAAATATTATTTAAAACTCAGAGCCAAAGCACTTATCTTATTTAGCTGAAGCTCTGTTATTAGTTATTATTATGTTTGCTCTCATATTATAGAGTTACCCCCTAGGACGCCTTTTACGAAGGCGCGTTAGGGCCTTAACTTGGGCTAAAATGCCGTGTGCGCTAGCCGCTCCTGCCTCCTCTTGTGCAGGCGGTAGTTTTCGGCTAGCGCGCACTAATCCGGTGCATGCGCTAAAAACGCTGGTGTACCTTCGTAAAAGGAGCCCCTAGTGCTATGTTTTATCGGCTAACTCAGATGAGTGACCAGAATCCTAGATCCCTTACTTCTTCCAAATATTTATATTCTTTTACAGTAATGTTAGCAACTCCATCTTTGGCAAACACAGGTTACAGATAGTTGTTAGGAATGTTGAACATAAATCCTTCCTGCTAATGAATTGTTTGCGAGCTGGAAAATAATGATGCAGATGTATGTTACAAAACAAATATTTTGTTCATAAAGAAACATTTATATGGATGTCTACATGAAATTGAGTTTTAAATAAAGCAATGGTATTGTTGTGCTCTAGGCAAACGAGGTGCCATTTACTTGTTGCAGTGCTTTTATTTTGGAAAACAGCTTAAAATAATTTCAGGGCAGAAAATGAAGACATTCAAAACAAGTATGAATTGGAACAAGGAACAGAAATAATACTGGAGTAAAGCCAGTGATTTGATTCATAAATAGACCTGTATGCTGCAGATCGACAACAATTAATCTCTTGAGCGTTGTATTTCATTTTGATGTAGATGCTGATATTCTGGGAAAAAAAAAAATTCAATTGAAAGGGACAAAATGATGCTATTAATCGTGTATGCAACCATTTGAAAGCATTGTTTTTCTGCAAAACAGGATTAGGCTTGAACAAACTGAGCTAAAGAAGAACAAATCAGTGTAGGCCTTGTATAATATCAGAGGGTATTTCAATATAATTTTCTGTTTTTCGGTTAGAATCTATGCAGGCCGATGCCCAGAAATCTTTGCGAAACTTCCAATAAGGCATACAGTGATGTACCTGCTTCATATCTTTTATAAAGCAATTAAAGGGGACAATTTTCAAACTATACCGGAAGATCTCATTAGGTAGGTTAAAAAACTCACATGATAGATTGTGTGTTGCTAGTTGTACAGTCAATTTACCCTCTTGGGCTTTACACCAGATCTCAAAAGGCAAATCCATGTCTACTTTGAAAATTGTTAGGTAAAAAATACCTCAAGAAATTTGAACCTGCTGTTCCCCTAATGGCTTTTTCTTCCCAAAATACAGTGGGGGTAATAATTAGTGATGGTGGTTAGTATTTTAATCTAAATAAAGGCCATAATAATCCTTTTAAAGCAATATGTATAGTCAGCAGCAGTGACTACACAAAGTTAGGTGCCGAGTAGAGCAGTGCTAAGTGTGATTCAATAAAAGTTAGGTTCCCTTTATAGAATTGTGTTTAGCGGTGTCTAGACATAGTAACACAAAGTAAATGACGGCAGAAAAAGACCTGAACGGTCCATCTAGTCTGCCCTGTAACTGCATGCAGTACAATGTCATGACCGAATTGTCTTTTTTTTTCTTTGTTTTATCTTGGCCACAAGTCTTTGAAGTCCACCTGTTACTGTCCTTAGGTTCCATCTACTAGAGTTGCCTTTGAAGCTTACTCCAGCCTATCCAAACCATCTCCTTTGTGGGATTCAGACCGTGAAAGTTTGTCCATTCATAGTTAGAAATCCTCTGTATTCATCCCAAGCTTTTTAAAAATTATGTCACTGTTTTTTTCTCTACCACCTCCTTTGGAAAGGCATTCCAAACATCCACCACCCTCTCCATGAAAAATAATTTCCTACATTACTCCTAATTCTACCACCCTGTAATAAATTAAAGGGTTTTTCCTCTCCCATGCAAATGTTATACCCCCGGGCAGCAGGGGGTGCTAATCAAATGTAGGACTACAGGTTCTAGCATGCACTGGGCTATGAATCTCAGTGTTGAGTCACATGGGGCAGGACTCACAGGAGAGAGGTATTTCTACACAGGCTGGGTTTGTTCTGGAGAGGTTTCTGAGGGAGAAAGATAGGCATAGGCCTGTATGTGCTTAACTGAGGAAAGTCAAATTTGTTCTATTTTGTATGAGGCAAACAATAAAACAAAGTGTTTTAATTTCTGTGAAAAGTGTTTTGTGTCCTAATTAATCTTAGCAAGCGTGGCTAGCCTGCCAAACCAGGCTAGTCTACCACATATGGTGTTTCTGTCTGGGTTTTTTTTAGCTTCTACTGCAGAGAAGCTGACCAGGGGTCTGTAGAGGCTGGGGACTTCAATACAGAAATGTTTTTTGGAATAGCCTCAGAAGAGAAGCTCTGGCTTAGAGAGGAAATTGCAAACAGTGTAGTAAGAGCCCAACTGGCAGGATTTGTTTTCTTTCTTTTAGTTTTGTGGCAAAATGGAAAATAAAAAAGTGTTTGTGTGCATACATTTCCTGTGCTGACAGACTTGATTAAGCCACTGTTGGCACCTCCTAGGCCAGCAGTGTATCTGTGCATTGCAGCAGTAAAAGCTACCTTAATCGCCCCCTGAATTCAGCTGGGAATACCTACCTGAGTTGGGTAGAGAAAAGAAACTGCTGTAGGAATAGGAACTGTTGTAAATCCTGGAGTGGATTTGCTAGAAAAAGGCAGTACTATAGGCTGTGCAAGAGAAGGTGCAGCTTGCTCTCCAAAAGGAAACAAGTGTTTACTTTAAAAATTGTGACTGCAACCTGTGAAATAAACACAGTGGAATTTGTGCAGGCATGTGTTGGTTTCAAAAGTCAGTACTCCAGTTTACACTGGTGAGAGACCAGAATCTGAGAACCCAAAAAGGGAGTTTGGGAGCAAGAGTAGCAGGACACCTGGCTGATCTTGCAAAAGGGTCCTAGCAGGGTCAGAGGAGTACAAGAGATTAAGTGCCCTGGAGCCAGTCAAGGGACTAGCCAACAGAGAGAAACACATTTTAAACCTAGGAGAGTAGGGTAATAGAAGCCCAAAAGTTTCAAGAAAGGAAAAGAGACCAGTGAGGGGCACTAGGGAGCAGTCCAAACCCTGACTCAGGGACAACCCAAGAGAAGGAGCCCTGGTAAACCTTGTGATCTGGAGCACACTGAAGGTTGAAATGAGGTATCTGCTATGGCAGATTTAGGGAACTCCGGTCCTCGAGAGCTGTATTCCAGTCGGATTTTCAGGATTTCCCCAATGAATATGCATTGAAACCAGTGCATGCAAATAGATCTCATGCATATTCATTGGGGAAATCCTGATGAATATGTATTGAAACCAGTGCATGCAAATAGATCTCATGCATATTCATTGGGGAAATCCTGAAAACCCGACTGGAATATGGCTCTCGAGGAACGGAGTTCCCTACCTCTGTGCTATGGTGTCTCAGCCAGAAAGGGAGACTGAGCACCAGGAGGACTATCTGGAAGGGGTTTAAAACCCACTTCCAGAGCTAGTTACTGAGGTAGAACAGGCTAAGCACCAAATTAAAGATTTGTTAGAAGACCAGCTATTTGCTGTTAAATATGTAGTTAAATTAAGGGAGGAAAAGAAAAACCTCTAGAGTCTAGAGGCAACAGGTGGAAGTCTAGGGCCAGTTGTCTAAGCAAAAGAAAAGTATGGAAGAGGCTCAAGAAGCCAACAAATCTGTTCAGACTCAGCTGATTGAGATGAAAGGATCTAAGAATAAAATTGTGAAGGAACTGAATAGGGAAATTGGCAGCCTCAGAGCAAGGAATGAGGTATTGTCCCAAAAGTTAAAGGAACAAATTTGCCTTGTAACAGTCCAGAGGAATGACTATCAGGTCAAAGCAAAGGCTACAAATGCCAAAGTGGAGCAGCAACAGCAGGAGTTGGCAGTATCAATGCTAGGCTAGCAGTATACCAGGCTGCAGTAGCAGCTAAATGAAGTAGTATTTTAAAAAAATCATTTATATACCACTTATAGCCTAAGTGGTTTGCATTCAGTACTCAAGCATTTTCCCTAACTGTCATGGTGGGCTCACACTCTGTCTAAAGTATCTGGGGTAATAGAGGATTAAGTGATTTGCCCTGGGTCACAAGGAGCAGTGTGAGGTTTTGAACCCACAACCTCAAGGTGCTGAACCTGTGGCTCTAACCACTGTGCCACACATTCCCCACAGAACTGTGAGGCAATGAAAGCCAAGACAAATGAGCAGGACACCAAAGGAAAGTTACAAGGGATGCACCTCCAGAAGTAGGAGGGACAACGATGGTTGGGAGAATCCAGAAAGAGTGCACTCAACTAAGAAAAGAAAATGATGTGTTGCCCCAGATGTTGGAGGAGACCCAGGCTCAGTTTGGTACTGAGACGTGGGGGAGGAATGCCAGAATCAAGTAGAAAAATTAGATTTGGAGCTGCAAGCCATTCAGGAGCAACTAATAAAGAGATGAGTCCATCATATAGAAGACAAATCAGTTCAAGGTCCAGGAAAATGGCTTCCTGACACCCAGAAGGGGCTGAGAGAGACTACTTGAGAAGAGAGTACCCAGGGTGACACTGAGGAGAGAGGCCTGACAACTTCTACAGAATTCTGAAAGGAGTTAAGATGGGCATGCATACATGGCAATGGGGTAAGGGTGAAGAATACCACAGTGGAGTTCTCCAGAGTTTGCTATCCACTTGGGTTTATATTCTAATTCTACACTACACCTAGGAGCCCAGATGCCAGTAAAATAACCACACATGGGAAGGAGTCTCCATCTATAGATCCTTTTTGACCATCTCTGTCCTTCCTAAAAAGATTATATCCCGGTATGCTTGCATCCCATCCATGGGATTCACTGAACCATATCTCTGTGATAGCAATAATATCCAGGTCTGTCTCTAGCATCAGGGCTTGCAGATCATGAAATTTGTTGCTTAGACTGCGAGTGTTTGTGGTCATTGCTTTCCAGCTATTTTTCTGTGGTAATCTCCTTTTTTGTATAGTTTTTTTGTTTTGTTTGGTTTCTCCTCAAGGATTCTTTTTCCTGCTGTAGTAAGATGTAGCCCATCAGTACAATAGAGTTTCTTGTCCTTCCAAGTATTTCCCCATCCTCCTATGTACCTAAAGCCTTCTTGATGACACCAGGCCTTGAACCACTTATTGAAGTCCTCTGTGTTTTTAACTCTTTTCTCTCCCTTTCCATATGTAGGCAGTACTTCTGAGAAAGCTACAGTTTTTACAAAATGTTTTTAAGCCTTCCCCTAGCTCCCGAAAGGTTTTTTGCACTGCAAGTGGGGAATTATTGGACAGGTCATTTGTTCCCAAATGGATAACATCAGCTTTAGAATTCTTAGTCTGTTCCCTAATTATAGACAGTATTTGTTGGGTACTCCTGGTAGGTACTTCACTATTTTAGGCTCCTTGACATGTATTTCAATGTTAATACCTCTGATGATGGAATCCCCTCAAAGTAATAATTTATTGGATTGAGCTTTCTTAATCTTCTTTTGTGAGTGCTTTTCTTCATGAGTTACCTTCACTGGATCCAGTTTCATTTCAGTTCTTAAGCACTGCAACTATGAAGATGGATTTTTCTGTATCACATGTCACAGTCTGACAGACCCTACTGTGATCCATTTATTCCTTGATTGCATTAGTCGTTGAGACAGTGGTGATAAATTGGTATGATTCTGTGGAGTGGAGTGTAATTTTCTAATAAAACACCTTTCTATAACTCTGTAAAAGAGCCTGCCTCCAGTCAAGATGTGGGAGGGAGGAGGCTAGCAATACCTGTATATAGCAAGTTCCTGCCCAATAAACCAGCTGCAAGACTTAATCTGCTACCTATCCAAGCATTGGCAATGGAAAATAAACTCTACAGAGCTAATCTACAGTTCAAGAAACTAAGTTAGGAAAACTTAGCAGCACTAAAGACTGGATTTAGTATGGAAAGGCTAGAGTCAGTTTTAAAAGGTTATCTCCTTTTGTATCAGAGTTAGCCAGAAAGGAATAGAAAGCTTTTTTTTTAATGGGGAGTAGGGGGGGGGGGGGGTTGAGGAAGAAATAGGTCTAGGTTTGAAAACTGAGTAGTATACCACAATACAGATTTAACTAAGTAATTAAAAATTCAGAGAATAGATATCAGGCAGCAAAACCCTGTAACCAGACAGATTACAATGATAACAAAATCAATAGAGTTGTGGTTCAGATCTTTCAATGAGAGCACATGGATGAAAAACTGCAGGTAAGCTTTTCACTGTTTGAGGGCCCAGCGTTGATTAAGACTTTTGAACAATTAATATAGGTGACTAGTTTGGCTAGGTTTGCCGATCTAGGCGCCTAGCTTAGGTGTCATTTATAGACCTGACGCCAAAATAACCACTCATCATCACTAAGGGCTCCTTTTATGAAGGTGCACTAGTGTTTTTAGCACACGCACATGATTACCACGCGCTATAGCGCGCGCTAGCCGAAAAACTTCCGCCTGCTTAAATGGAGGCAGTGGTGGCTAGCGCATGCGGCATTTTAGCGCACCTTTGTAAAAGGAGCCCTAATTCTATTCTTTTAGAACAGACTTGCTATTGAGCTGCCCTAAATATATAATATATCTGAATAGCTATCACTATTATGTAGATCATTTACTGGTTCTATCTCCCCTTCTTTCCTTCTCATTTTTTTACAATGTGCCCAATTCTATATATATTTATCACCTAAAAAAATTGATTCTTACTAGTGTAGCACTAAGAGTGATTCTTTAAGAGTTTTACGCACTGAAAAAAATCATGCATAGCGCCATTATGTGCTTAATCTGCCCACAAATGATTAGAATACCTGCACATATGCACTTTGTAGAATGCACAAATACATACATACGCTTCTCCCTCCGTATTCGCGGTTTCTGCACTTGTGATTTTGATTATTTGCAGTTTTTTGCTTTCTGGCTCCCTCCCCTCCCCAAATTATGTCATCCATGAATGCAGAAAAAAAATTTGGCACGTTTTTCCAAGTACTGATTCCCCGTGTGCACAGAGAAAATCGCTGATTCCCAGCTTGCACACTATGTTTTTCAAAAACTGCAATAAATACTATGAATGTTTTCAACTAAAATTGCGAATGTGGTCTTTTTTGTTATTTGCAGTTTCACCGTATTTACGATGGCTTTTAATAGAAAATCGCAAATAACATATGAAAAAGTTATTCACATTTTTTCTGTGTTTGTGGGTATGTTAATCCTCTATCATCGCAAATATGGAGTATCTGCATGTGTAGAGAAACAACAAGGCATCTGGTCTACTAGATCTAACGTGGAAAGAACACAAGAAGCAGACCGTCTGGAGAATAATTAGTTTAATAAGTATACTCCCAGACAGCAGTGCCCGACTTGGCTGTGTTTTGCCAAACTTGACTATGTCAGGGGCATACTAACCAGACTGACAGTTGTAACAGATCTAGGATCATTTCTTTCATGGTTCTGGTCGAAGTTGTTTGTTACCAGCTGGTTCCAAGGCAAGTTACATTCAAGTACAAGAAGACCTTTTCCTGCCCCTAGTGGGCTCACATTCAAAATTTGTACCTGAGGCAAAGGAGGGTTTCATGACTTGCCCAAGGTCAGAAAGAGCCAATATGGGATTTGAACTGGGCTTCATTGCTGCTTAAACCATTAGGCTACTCCTATACTACAGTAAAGGAGAAGAAGCTAAGTTATGAATGCTTATTTGGTTTTTAAGTGTGAACACTTATACTGACTCTATTGCTGACATAAATACTCATGCCTAAATTATAGGCATATATTTTGCTCATTACGCCAGTATTTTATAAAGGAAAGTTAGCACCTACTTTGCTATATAGAATAGGTACTTTTTTCTGCACCTAAATATAAGCACACTGTAATTGAATTGCCACCTCCATTTAGACTTCCCGATGCCACTTGTTGAGAGCCTATTCAATAATGGCACTTTGGAGCCCAGATTCCCTTATGAAATTCTAGTATAACCTGATATTGATGCACCTTACATTTAACTCTCAAAAATTTGCTTTGGTAGTAGACTGTTTTTTTTGTTTTTTTTAATAACTTCTTTATTCATTTTAAAACTACATTTGTGCACACTGTTAATAATCTAAAATATTCAAAATGAAGGATTGCAACACCAAACAAAAAATCATCTCAATTTGAGCTTAAAGAAAGAGCTACCGAGAAGTTGTACGTTTATTTTGACATCCAAACTGAAAACATGGATTTGAGATGAAAGTACCCTAAAAAAACTGATTGGGGGTGGGGGATTGCCTCTTAAGTATGGCAAAAGAATTCCCATTTTAGTTTAGATTCCAAACTTATAGATTTGTTTTTATCTAGTCAATAATTAATTGAAAACAAGAACTCAAAGTATTTCATGCTTAGGAGTATGCATGAGCAGCAAAATAATTTGAATACCATCAGCAAAATCCAACATTTATAGCCCCCCCCTCCCCTCTTGACCTCAGTGTCTGCCAAACCACTTTGTATTGATAGTCAGCCAAAGAATGTCTAAAACTATTTAAAAACAATTCTGCTGATAATGCATGTAAATGGTCTAATAAAATATGATGGTATA
Organism: Geotrypetes seraphini; assembly: GCF_902459505.1. NCBI lineage: Eukaryota > Metazoa > Chordata > Amphibia > Gymnophiona > Dermophiidae > Geotrypetes > Geotrypetes seraphini. The sequence goes on along the minus strand of NC_047089.1, from coordinate 73,235,954 downwards.
CAGTATCAAATGTTGACAATATATCAAGCATTAAAATGCAAGCAATTATTTTTGAGAAATGCAAAACTTGAATGATCACCTTAAAAGAGAAAATAGCCAAATCCAAGTATTTTCTGTAACTTTTTCTTCTGAAATTAAGGGCTGATATTGGAAGGAGGTTGGGACTGGATAGGAGATGATGCTGGAAGATCCTAGGATCATGGTGGAAGAATAAGGTCAGATGCTGGGAAATGAGGAGGAAAAGAGGGACATACAAGGGGCCACTGAAAAGTTCTAAGCCCAACCAAGAAGAGAATGATGCAGAGCCATGAAACTTAAAGTTATTCCACACTTTTCTTTTTGATTTTCAGAGGGTTGTGTTCGTGAGGAGCTAGCTAAAATAAAGGTATACAAAGTGAGAGGGCCAGATGGTGTACATCCGAGAGTGCTAAAGGAGCTTAGGGATGTTCTGGTAGCTCTACTGACTGAAATTTTCAATGAGTCTCGAGTCGTAAATAGTACCAGAGGACTGTAGAAGAGTGGATGTGGTCCCTCTCCACAAAAGTGGAAATAAGGAAGAAGTAGGGAATTATAGGTCAGTAAGTCTGACTTCTGTAGTAAGCAAATTAATGGTAACACATTTAAAACAGAGAATGGTCAAATTTCTGGAATCCTGTAGATTACAGGACTGGAGGCAACATGGATTTGCTAGAGGTAGGTCTTGTTGGACAAATCTGATCAATTTTTTGACTGGATGACCAGAGAATTGAATAGAGGATATGCGCTAGATATAGTGTATTTAGATTTTAGCAAAGCCTTTGACAGTGTTCCACACAGACATCTAATAAGTTTACACCAGTGACCTTGGGATGGGTCCCAAAGTGACAGGCTGGTCAGGAACTGATTGAGTGGAAGGCGACAGAGGGTAGTGATCAATGGAGATCACTCTGAGGAAAGGAATGTTACCAGTGGTGTGCCTCAAGGTTCTGCTCTTGGGCCTATTCTTTCTAACATTTTTATAAATGATATTGCTGAAGAGTTGTTGGGTAAGATTTGCCTCTTTGCGGATGACACCAAAATCTGCACTAGATAGACATGCCAAATGGTGTGAATAAAATGAAGAAAAACCTGGCGAAGCTTGAAGAATGATTTGAAATTTGACAGCTAAAATTTAATGCTAAGAAATGCACGGTCATGCTTTTGGACTGCAAAAACCCGAGAGAACGGCACAGTTTAGGGGTGAAGAACTTATGTGCATGACAGAAGAGCGGGACTTGGGTGTGATTGTATTTGATGAGGTGGCCAAACAGGTTGAAAAGGTGACAGTGAGAGCTATAAGAATGCTAGATTGCAAAGGGAGAGGTATGGCCAGAAGAAAAAAGGAGGTATTGATGCCCCTATATAAGACTTTGGTAAGACCTCATTTAGAATATTGTGTACAATTCTGGAGGCTGCACCTTCAAAAAGATATAAAAAGGATGGAGTTGGTCCAGAGGAAGGCTACTAAAATGGAGCATGGTCTTCATCATGAGGCGTATGGGGACAAACTTAAAGATCTCAATCTGTATACTTTGGATGAAAGGCGGGAGAAGGGAGATACAATAGAGATGTTTAAATACCTATGTAATGTAAATGCGCATGAGTCGAGTCTCTTTCATTTGAAAGGAAACTCTGCAATGAGAAGGCATAGGATGAAGTTAGGAGGTGATTGGCTCCAGAGTAATCTAAGAAAATACTTTTTTACAGAAAGGGTGGTAGATGTATAGAACAATCTCCCGGAAGAGGTGATGGAGACAAAGATTGTGTCTGAATTCAAGAGGGCCTAAGATAGGCACATGGGATATCTCAGAGAGAGAAAGAGATAATGGTTTAGTGGATGGGTAGATTAGATGGACCATTTGGCCTTTATCTGCCATCATGTTTCTATGTTTCTAAGGGATTAGTAAGACGAAAGAAGCTTGGACTGATAAAATGATAAGAGGAATGTAAGTGAGGCTGGGTCAAAGAAAAGTACAGAGGGAAGAAATAAGTGGCAAGAAAGCGGATGAAAAATTAATAATATGAAGCAGAGAAGAAATGGGATAGAGATGAGGAATGGGAAAACAAGAGAGGTAAGCATAAGACGTGAAGGGAGGCAGGTCTGGGAGAGGGAAGAAGAAAGAATGAACTATAGCTATAGGTAGATAAAAGGCATGAAAGAAATGTAAAATAAAAGATAAATCAACATCTAAGTAAGATGCAGGGAAGGAAGTAAAAAGGACAGGAAAAATGAAGAAATAGAAATGAGCTTTGGACATCTTGTGGTGCTAATTGAGCATTTTAGAAGGTATAGAAAATGAAAAAGTGAGGACAACTGGAAACAACTACTGGAAGCAACCACTGAAATCCTCACTGCTCGGATTCAACACCAGGATGGCAACAGAGCCTTCAAAGTCATCAATATCAAAGCATCCAGCAACTGTATATCTGGCTTCAGCATTTTACATTGCCTCCTTATGTGGTGTAACTTGTCAAATTATTTCTGTATTGTAAATCAAAAAATGAAAGCTAGTAGACAGCATGAATTCTTTTTACTTATCGTTTTAATGCAGTGTCTCTAGCATGCCCCGACAGATTAATGGAGGAGCTCAAATGCGGCATCCTTCCTCGCTTAGGGCTAGCAGTTCAGCTCTAGCCCTACGCGAGCAAGGATGCCACATTCAAGCTCCTCCAGGAACCCTTGAGAGAGCCTTTTGGACGAAATGGGTCTCGTCGGGGCATGCTAGAGACACTGCATTAAAACGATAAGTAGAAAGAATTCATGCTGTCTACTAGTTTTCATTTCTGGATTTACAATACAGAAGTAATTTGACAAGTTACACCTCATAAGGAGGCAATGTAAAGTGCTGAAGCCAGATATACAGTTGCTGGATGCTTTGATATTGATGACTTTGAAGGCTCTGTTGCCATCCTGGTGTTGAATCCGAGCAGTGAGGATTTCAGTCGCTGAGCTAATTGAACATTTCCCACGATGTCCAGGATATAACTTAGATGTCCAGAGCTAAACCTGTTTAAAAAGCATCTAAGTGCCAAAAAGGGATACACAAACTGACTAGATGACCACTGATGGGAATAAGTAATGACCCTCCATACTCCCCCAGTGGTCAAGTTTCAAGTTTCAAGTTTATTTAATCTTTTGATGAATCGCCTATTACAATTACTAGGCGATGTACATAATCTAAATAAAGTAAAGAAAGAAACTTAACATAGTAATAATAAATATCAATTAATACTAACATGAGGGGTAAGGATTGGCATTAAAGTTACAATGTTTGGGTATGGTAAGAAAAAAGGAAAAAACAAAAGGAAAGGGTACACAATACCAAAGCACAATCAGTTTAGAATAATTAAAACAAATTAAAACAAGTAAAAAATCTCAAGAGTTATAGGCATCTTTAAATAGATAAGTTTTTAAAAGTTTTTTAAATGTTATAATATCATGTTCTGTTCGAATGTACTGAGGAAGGGTATTCCACCATTGTGGTCCCGCAACAGTGAACATGTCTGATCTTCTGGTCCCTATGATTTTTAAGGAAGGTACAGAGAGTAAATTTTGATCTGATGAGCGCAAAGAGCGTTGAGTTTTATATGGGATCAGTGATCTAGAGATGAATTGCGGTTCATGGGATGCTAAGGTCTTAAAAATGAGAAGCATTATTTTAAACAGAATTCTATGACTGATTGGTAACCAATGAGCATCTATTAGTAGAGGGGATACATGGTCAAATTTTTTTGCATTATAAATTAATTTTATGGCCGTATTCTGAATTATCTGTAATCTCCTTTTTTCTTTTTGTGTGATATTTATAAATAGGGCATTACAATAATCAATTTTTGATATTATAAAGGAATGGATTAATATCTTTAATGAACAAGGACTGAGAAATTTAGAAATTGACCTAATCTGACGTAATTTGAAGAAACAATTACTAACAGTGAGAGAGATATGTTCATGATAGGAAAGTTTATCGTCTATAAGTACACCAAGAATTTTAACTGAAGATACCAAATTGATCGAAATGTTATTGAGATAAAATGGTTTTGAGAGTGATATATCTTTCTTCCAGTTGAATAGGATGGATTTAGTCTTATTAATGTTTAAAGCTAATTTATTTGTGTCAAGCCAGTTTTGTATTTGTTCTAGTTTTTGGTTTATAGAGGAAATTTCTGTGTCATTTTCCGGATCCAAGGGATGTATAAGTTGGATATCATCTGCGTATGAAAATGGAGTAAAGCCTATAGTCTGACAGATCTCTAATAATGGTCATTGATCCCCTCCCACCCCCCAAAAGATCTGAATGAAACAGTACATACCTGTCTCTAGAACAGCAACATCTGGTATGGGAAAGCCTACTAGAGCAACACACAGGTGTCTTAAGTAGCCTGCTGGACACGATGACTGTTTCTTGCAGTAAGCCACGCAAACCTGCAGGAATGGAGAAAAAATGTTGCTGTTTGGAAACAAGGTTTTTCAGAGCCTTGTTCCCACTGTAAAGGGTGACTGCTGTGAGTCACCTTTCTACCCACTCCCTACCCACTTATCTGGTGCAAAGAATCAGCGCACCGAAAATGGCCAGCGTTTCACAATCCATGCTGCCTCAGGGTGTAATCACCAATCAATCCTCTCCATGGGAAAGGGAACAGACACGTCTCCCTGCACCACAAGTTTATATTTCTATTTTGTTGTTCCCACACTGCATTGCACAGAGCTGTTTTCAATATACAAAGGAGGTTTTTTTTATGCCAATGAGGTTGTTGTTTGTCTTACCTTGAGCCATTTTGTGGTTGGTAAGTACTTGCTTCTGAGGCTTTTTCCTCCTTTTGAATTAGCCAGAGCATGCTTTAGTTTGGGGCAGACACTGAAGTAAGGACTACACCCAGCACACTGTTTGATGAAAGAGTGTTTTGATGTTTATTGTTTAGTTTCCACTAACCTGTGTTTTTTCTATATTTTTGAACCATTAAAAAAAAAAAAAAAAGTCCAAGTGAAAAACACAGAAGAAAAAAACAGCCATTGGGACATATAGGGGCCAGCATTCTTTGTAGACTGGCTACACAGATATCCCAGCAGAGCAGTGGGGTATCCTAGGGGACACTGCTGTGAAATTCACATAAATGTCCCATTTCACCATAATCCCCTTCTGCTTCTGTTGTATGGTTGAGCCCTCCAAACCTTACCCAAAACCTATTATACCCAACTGTATACCACCCCAATAGCCCTTTTGCCTGCTGGTGCTATTTGTATGTCAGTGAACTAAGTTTTGAGTGGGTTTTGGAGGGCTCACACTTTCAACCATACTGTACTAGTTAGAGTGGGATATGGGAATAGATCCCCCATCTCTATAGTCTACTGCACTGACCCACTAGGCTACTACAGAGATGCTTAGTGCCTGTTAATGAACTGCCCCCTTAGATACACGGCAAACAGCATAGAAAACTGTCTAAAAAATGTGCTTTGGAAATAACAATTTGGGCATTTTAACAAATAAAAGGGCCTTTATACAAAACCATGGTAGCAATATTGCAGCAGTAAATGCACCAAAGCCCTTAGGAATTGAATGGGCTTTGGTGCATTTACTGCAACTTTGTAAAAGGGTCCCAAAATGTCTAAATGCCACTTTATGCCATTTTTGAACATTTTTCTCTTTTGAAAATGAGCCCCATGCTGTCTTTGTGTTATAAAGCGGCCACACAGACCTCCATACAGAGTATAGGGGTAACTTTAAAATTATAAGTAGGCTGAGAACCAGGGAACACAGATTGAAATTCCACTTAAGCTCTTTGTGATTGGATTTTATCTTTTTTTTTTAACTTGTGAGTTCTCCAGGAAGAGAAAAATACCTACTGCACCAAAATATACACCACTTCAATATCCTTCAGACTTGCAGACTTTTCATATATTCAGATTTAGGAGATTTTTTTTTTTTTTTTAATTTAAGTATTTTTATTGATTTCAATATTATATCAAGTAAACTTGTACAGAAAGCAAATTTAACCAAAGCATATTACAATCCATACTTAACAATATTAAGCAATATAAGAAGAACTATTATGGTAAAATTAGCTCAAGTCCTCATTACATCCAATAATTAATTGTGAAAACATAAACAATCAAAAAATAATAATGCTATTCCTATAGATCGGGAAGGAAGTTACTATTTTCTTTTAGAGCTCAGACTTGAGTTTTCTCTTTGTCCAGGTGGGACATCGCCAGAAAATTAGTCAAATGTTGGAACTCAAAGAATACATATTTAGTTGAGTGATAACGGACAAAGCAAAGAACATCCAGAAGGGAGATAAATCCTTCTTCAGGTATATCAGTGAAAGAAGAAAAAACTCAGGCGGGATTGTACGTCTTAGGAAACCAGACGGAGACTATGTGGAAAAGGATTCGGAAAAAGCCCAACTATTAAATGAATACTTCTGCTCAGTCTTCACCCGAGAAGCGCCAGGGCTCGGCCCTCAGCTACAGACAAGGGTTGGCTCAGTTGACCCGTTTAGTAACTTTGAGTTTACGCCCAGCAGTGTCTACGGTGAGCTGTCAAAGCTCAAGGTTAACAAAGCAATGGGGCCGGACAACCTGCACCCCAGGGTGCTGAGGGAGCTGAGTGATGTCTTGGCGGAGCCACTGTCCGCGCTCTTCAACCTCTCCCTTAGTACAGGCAGCATCCCGTTGGACTGGAGGACGGCTAACGTCATTCCACTCCACAAGAAAGGCTCAAAGATGGAGACAGCAAACTACAGACCAGTGAGTCTAACATCGATAGTGAGCAAACTAATGGAAACTCTAATCAAACACCAATTAGATAAGATCCTGGATGAGGAGAATCTACGGGATCCCCGACAACATGGATTTACTAAGGGGAGATCCTGCCAATCCAACCTGATCAGCTTCTTTGACTGGGTAACGGGGAAGCTGGATATTGGGGAGTCCCTGGACATCGTGTACCTGGACTTTAGCAAAGCATTCGATAGCGTACCACACCGCAGGTTACTGAGCAAGATGAGTTCTATAGGATTAGGTAACACATTGACAAAATGGGTTGGGAGCTGGCTTGGAGGTAGGCTCCAAAGGGTGGTGCTCCCCCTCCGAAATGACGGAGGTGATTAGTGGAGTACCACAGGGCTCAGTCTTGGGCCCAATCCTATTCAACATCTTTATAAGAGACTTGGCAGAAGGGCTTCGAGGTAAAATAACATTATTCGCCGATGACGCCAAACTGAGTAATGTAGTGGGCAAATGCACAACAGACGAAGATTCAGTGCCCGACAACATGATGCACGACCTACTCCTACTGGAGCGATGGTCTAGGACATGGCAACTCAACTTCAATGCCAAAAAATGCAAAGTTATGCACCTGGGCAGCCAGAATCCATGCAAGTCTTATACCCTTAATGGCGAGATCCTAGCAAAAACGGTAGCAGAACGAGACTTGGGGGTAATCGTCAGTGAGGACATGAAGTCTGCCAATCAAGTGGAGCAGGCTTCGTCCAAGGCAAGACAAATCATGGGCTGCATACGAAGGGGTTTCGTCAGTCGTAAGGCGGAAGTCATTATGCCATTGTATAGATCCATGGTGAGGCCCCACCTGGAATACTGTGTGCAATTCTGGAGGCCGCATTATCGCAAGGATGTGCTGAGACTGGAGTCGGTGCAAAGAATGGCCACCCGGATGGTCTCGGGACTCAAGGATCTACCATACGAAAAACGGCTTGACAAATTACAGCTATACTCGCTCGAGGAGCGCAGAGAGAGGGGGGACATGATCGAGACGTTCAAGTATCTTACAGGCCGCATCGAGGCGGAGGAAGATATCTTCTTTTTCAAGGGTCCCACGACAACAAGAGGGCATCCGTTGAAAATCAGGGGCGGGAAACTACGAGGTGACACCAGGAAATTCTTTTTCACTGAAAGAGTGGTTGATCGCTGGAATAGTCTTCCACTACAGGTGATTGAGGCCAGCAGCGTGCCTGATTTTAAGGCCAAATGGGATCGGCACATGGGATCTATTCACAGGGCAAAGGTAGGGGAGGGACATTAAGGTGGGCAGACTAGATGGGCCGAGGGCCCTTATCTGCCGTCTATTTCTATGTTTCTATGTTACAAGGATGTCTCAAATAAAATGTAGTCCCCAATGAGATGACCCCCGGTTTCAAAAGAAAGAAATCACGTCTACATTTTTGTGTTTCCCTTGTAACATCAGGGAACATTTGAATTTTACAGCCAATAAATTCCTTTTGTTTATTCTTTAGAAATAGTCTCAATAACCAAGATTAATCAATAGAAAGAGCCAAAGTGGCTACTAATGTTGCAGGTGTTACCACTTCCTTATCTGACTTCTCCAGAATTTCTGTAATATTCATTATTTGTCCTTCAGTAGGCTCAGGTTGCTGTTGATGTGGAATTTTGCTGGGGAGATATTAAACTTGAACAAATGGTGAAAGATTACCTTCCGGAACTTCCAAAATTTCCAATAAATATCTCCTGAGCATATCTCTAGGTGTTACCATAGTTATTCTTGGAAAGTTTATCAATCTCAAATTATTACTACGTGCTTGATTTTCTAGTAACTCCACTTTTCTTCTAAGATTCAAGTTATCTTTAATTATAGTTTCCTGGAGTTGTTTTATTGAAACCATATCCTGCTGAGTCTTTTCAAGTAAACTATTAGAAGAAGTCATATCCAATTTTAATTTTTCGAATTCTTCTGAGTGGTGGATAAGTTTATTTTCAATCTGTTGGAAATTGAGACTAATTACCTTCCCATAATTTGCTAACAGGTCCCAGAGGGCTTCTAAGGTCACCTCAGCAGGTCTATCCCAAAAAGTAGCTTGTATTGTAATGCAGAGTCTCTCACCTTTCTTGATTTGTTCTGGTTTCTGTTCCTTCTGGTTCAATCCTCCTCTGGGTGTTGTAGATCCCACAGCTTCTTCCCTGGAGGTTGCCCGAACTGTGATCTCCATTTCAAAGCTTCCCGGTGTTAAGTTGTCTGCCTCTGGGGAAAGTAATACCCCTTCTTCCGGGGTTTCCTGACCCCTGGATGAGCTGGCCAACTGTGGTGGAGGAGGTGGTGCTCTAACATCCGGGCTAAGGGTGGTGTCTGGCCCAAGAGGAGTCCCGTCGGTCTCACTCACACCTGGGATCCTCAGCGGGCTAGCGTTCAGATTCTCAGCAGCAGCTCCCTGCATCCTCTGAAGAAGTTCTTCAATGTTGCCGAGGGACGGCAATTCAGAGCGCCGCGAGGCGCCAGCAGCGCTCCTCCCTCTCCTCTTCGGCATCGCGTCGAGGAAACAAGTACGAACAGGCTGGGAACTGCAGTCTCCAGCCAAAAATCATGTAACTAGAAGAGCTTCGATCCAAGATGGCCGCTGCCTAAGTGATCAGGAGAAATTTTTCTATTCCTGCAGAGCTCACAGTATATAATAAAAATCATAAAAAGCAAAAGAAGGATTTGAATCTGAGTTCCCTGGCTCCCTGTCCACTCTGAATTGAAGGAGTTAATTTTAAATAAAGAATTTAGTGCAATGAATATCCATAGTTCTTGGCCAAGTATTCCTTGCTATTTCACATTCATTGTTCCCTCTTAAGCTGAGTGGGAGTCCTCCAACTATAATTCTGCCATAGGTGGTGCTGTTTCACTATCACATTTTCAATAGTGAAGGATAGGCAACCTCTGCAGGATTCCAGAGAACCTTTCCCTAACAATTGAAAACACAAAATTGAAGTACCACCCCTCACTGGCTGCAAAGCAGTTGGAGAACTCTCAGATTAGAGGGAACAGTGTCAGGAGGGGAGTGAAGAAGTACAGCAACTACCACTACTATCCATTCAGTTGTGTCCAACCTTTGATACTCTGTATGCCAGTCCTTGCCATGCTTCCCTGTTTTCCACCGCTTCTTTCAATTGCTTGCATCACTGTTCAGGCACTAGGCCTGATGGGCCGCCGTGGGAGCGTACCGCTGAGCAGGATGGACCTCTGGTCTGACTCAACGGGGGCAACTTCTTATGTTCTTATGTTCATTCTCATGTCATTCTTGATGGTATCCAGTCAATGAGCCTTTGGTCTTCCCTGCTTCCTTTTACCACTGACCATATCTTTTTTTTATAAATCTTTATTAATTTTCAAAACTAATACAAAGTGCCATGAAGTATACAAACATTAATCATCAACATAAGCACTTAAATTCCATCAAAATCCTTACAGAAGAAAAATACCCCTCCCCTTCCTTCCCATACTTCAATCAAGAAATAAACCAAAAAGATATCCCCCCACCCTCCCATCCCATCCTGTGTATATATATATATATATATATATAAAATAAACAATAAATTAAATAAAGACAATTATGTTGAATTAACAAAGTATGTCAACGGCCCCCACACTAATTTAAATACTTTGCTATGTCCCAACATATCCGCATTCATCTTTTCATATTTGTAACCTAAACATAAACTGGCCCACCAAAATGAAAAGTTGACCATATCTTTACCACTGACTCAATATCTTTAATCTTTGTCCAGTTCTTCCATTTCTGTTGAAGATCTGTATACTACACCAGTGGGGATGGAAGTGCCATCGCCTCTTTCCAAAATAATTCACAGTGCTTCCTCTTTTCCCTACACCCATTACTGTTTAAATACTGTTTTAACAGAGAATACCATAGCCTTCTAGCAATTTTTGGATGGCTAGCTTGCAGTTAGTATAGCTCGGATTTTGGTGTCCTCTTTTCCTGTGTGGCGGATGAGTCAATTTGCTGTCTCATTTTTTTTTTCTTATCTACTGTAATGATTTTGCTGTGGGTAAAACCCTGAAGTCATTTCTTATATCGGCCACCATTGTCTTCTAGTTAAATTCACTTGTTTTCCCCTTACAATCCTTGTTTTTTCCGGTCACAGAAATATGCAATTCATTATTACAGTAGAACAACTTGCTGTCCCGATTGTTTCCCCAATCAGTTAAGAAGCCTTTTTGTTTACATAAGGTTTAAAGATGCATATTAAATCTAGCTGTACAATTCAGCCCTTCTTCTTTCTTTACCATGAACAAGTAGACTTTCTGAAGGTGCTATAATCTTGCCTATGGGTTCATTTTTAATTCTTCATGTATTTTTCTAGCATTTTTCATGCTTCACTAATTAATCTTAAGCATGTTAAAAATAAAGACAAGAATACATGAAATACAGTTCTACCAACCCACGACTCCCTAACCTTCCCATACTCTATCCAATCACATTGTCTCGGTCTTGAAAACCTAATGCTAGTTTTACTAAATTATGATAGAGCTTCTTACCACAGGCCAGCAAGGTAAATGCTCCAATGCTCATAGGAATTGAATGAGTGTTGGAGCATTTACCTTGGCAGCACAAAGAAAAAAGCTCTACTGTGGTTTAATAAAAGGAGCCCTAAGTTTTCACTCTTTATAAAAAGTAGAGTAATGTCCCTTTATCCAGAGTAGAGTAATGTCCCTTTATCCAGGCAACTAAAACTGAGAATCCTCAGTTTTAATTTCTAGCAAGGCCACCTGTTCCCAGCTGCATTATATCATCAGTTTTAGAAGCTTTACTTTCTTCTGGGTTCACTTACTATTTGCTTTGAATTACTGCTAGTTGTGGATTCTCTTTCTGGTCCTTGAACTGTGTTTCCAAGTTTGTTACTCCTAGCAATATGAGCTTTCTGGTTTTAGATCTTTAAGCATTGCCTAAAGAGTTTGGGGTTGCACTCTTGCTATCTAACACCGTACATAGATTTGAAAGTTTAGTTTTAAATATATAAGTTGCCCACATAGATAATAATAGTTTTTCTACATTCCATTAGTTTATCAATGGCCCAGAGGTATTTTGATGTATTGAACAAAAGATTTATTTAACAAGTAAAGAAACTGCAACATTAGGAAGGTCAGAGCCCAAAATTACTGAAGAAATGCTTCAGTACATCTCTTTTATCCAATATTTTGTGCCTAATTGGTATTTGTTGCTTTTTCAATCCACAGAGTCTTAATTAACACTTAATGGTTGTTTCACATTACATGGAGAAGCTCACATATGCTTCCTGTATTATCTTATTTACAGAATAATACATGGATTCATTTTGCATTAACCTCAGCAGAGATGTGATCACTCATATCTATTAAGCCAAACAACCTTGTTGCTAAGGAGACATATCTGCTTCAGAGACATTTTACATGATTTATTAATGAGTTATTTATAGTATACAGGGTGTTCCCGAGAGCAGTTTTCTCTGAACATCAAGGCTGGGACAGCCTGAAATTAATGCAATGTCTGTGATTTACTCAGCAGGCAAGCCAAGTTTTTCCTAGCAGTGACATTAGCCATACAGTAACTCTCTGTTGAATTTGAAGAGACACAAATCAGGGCTGAATTTATCATCCTACACTCTCCAGATTACTTCCCAACCTATCTAGAATCCATTTCCATGCACAGATGGCAGATATTACTCCAGCCTCAAGTTATAAGGTTTCTGCCTGTTTCCATTTGATTTGTAAATTTTGCACAGAGTTCTCCTGGTTTAGAATAGCACAGTCATTTGTGATGTGCTCTTTTTAACTTGCAGTAATGTGATCATCCTGCATATCACATCAGTCTTTAATAACAGTAATAAGAAAATGTAGATGCAAACCATATAAAATAAAAAAATAGCAATATATCCAAGATACCTGACCAGAAAGCTGATCAAAAGTCTCCCCATTCATATGAAGCATTATGCATCTATTTTCTATGCTTTTAGCTTTTCATTTTTAATCACAAAACATTTTTTAATTTTCTTGATCATTTGAACCAGGGTCTGCACCATCATTGCTTCTTTTTCTGCTCATTGATCTGCAATATTATGCAATCTCTGCTCATCTTTGCTATTTAACCAACAAAATAGCACATTGCAAAATGCAAGAGGAGAGCTGTGATTTCAATGTTACCTACATCTGATATATAAAGTATGGCAAGAAATTAAAAAAAAATTGTGAACAATATTACCCTAATTCTATATATTGCACTCAAAACTGTGCATGCAAATTTGGGCACACCCCCAATTTGCTCTTGACATTTAATTGAGAAATCAGCCATTTAGCCAAATAATAGGGTACTAATAATTAATTATTGGTGCCTATTGACATTAATTAAAATTTGCATGTACATCTTTAGGTGCTAGGATCTATGTGTAAATTTTATGTGTGGATTCTAAAAAGAAGTGAAGCCATGGAAAAGGCATGGTCAGATCAAGTGATTTCCTGGAATTTTGTGTAGTGTTATAGAAATTGGGGGATCTGGCATGAAAATTTACTCCGGGTTTCAGTTGGTATAAATTCTTGTCCCGGAGTTGGGTGTGGATCCTGGAACCAAATGCTATTCTAAAAATGACACTCAACTTTGAATGCTGTTATAGAATAGCAGTTAGCGTACATTTTTAGCAGCATCCAAATTTGGGCACCATTTACAGAATCAAATCCAATATTAATGGCCAACTTTAAACTCAATTGTAAAATATGACCTTCTACCAATTCTGAACTACGGGGGTGGGGCTGAAAAGTTCTTAGCCCTACCAACATAACATAACAAATTTATATACTGGAGTATTTCACAGATCTATGTGGGTTACAGCAAAATTAAGCTAAATAAACACAACAAAGCATAAGTGTTATATTACAAATATTTTTTTTTTTTTTTTTTTCCATTATTTTTTATTTTCTAATTTTTCATAAAGTGTACATAATAATAAAATACAATTGATAAATGCATATTATCACTTTTATATCTAATACATTATATATCTGAGTTTGATTTTCCCCCTCACCCTCCCCCCTCCCTTTCATTACTTTAATATAATATTTTAATTTTCAAATTTTTATAAAAAGTATACAACATATTAGAATACAATTGATAAATATTCAATAACTTTTTTATATCTAATACAATATAATCTAAACAAATTTTGTCCCTTTTCCCTCCCCCCACCCTTTTATTACCTTTTATTCATACTTTACATTTTGTATAATATATTATAACATACTATGTATAAATTAATTTTTCTTACCCCCCCTTTATGTGTGTCATAAAAAAAAAAATCCTTAAAAGAAGAAAAGAAGAAGAAAACATCATATTATTTATTCATTACAGTATTTTGTCAATGGCCCCCATATTTTTATAAATTTAGTATATGTCCCCCTTTGTATTGCTATTGTTCTTTCCATTTTAAAAATATGACATATTGTATTCCACCAAAATTATATTACAAATATTTGACAAATAAATAAGTCAAGGATTTCCTGAAATGTAAATAAGAAAAGTCAAGAATCAGATGATTAAACTCTTTGCTCCTAATTGCAGCTTGGTATGAAAACAGCTTCTGAAGATATCTTTTTATGTGTGCAACCCTTAAAAGGCTGAAATGTGAACGATGCAGAAATATGCACAGAGGGCCTGATTCTGTATAGGACACCTGGTCTCAGGAGCCGCCTAGGTAGCTTTTGAGAATTGCACTTGGACATCCTATACAGAATTGCGTCTATCGTAACGGACAGACACTTAGCCCTGCCTAATCACCCTGATTCTCTAACCAGCGTCCATGTCACAGACACCATTTAGAGAATTGCATTGCTGCTGAGCTGATCAGCGATTAGCTGAGCGACAGTGGTTGGGAACCCCTGAACCTCACCACAAATCAGCCAGTAGAAAGAATGTCCACTCCCTCCAGTTGCCACTCCTAAACTCCCCACACTATCCGCAGCTGGAGGGTTGCCTAATCCCTCCTGCCATAAACCCCTGCCGGGAATGTTGAGGGGGGGGTCAGCAGGAGGGAGTTGGTATCCCTCCTGCCAGGGATGTTGTGGGGGAGCCGGCAGGAGAAAGTGGACATCCTTTCTGCAAGAGATTGGCTTGTGGCAGGAGGGATTGGTATCCCTCCTGTCATGGATAGTATGGGGGGAGGTTAGAGGTGGTGGTGGGAGAAAGTAGGTATTCCTCCTGCCCAGCTAACTTGCGATGGGGCTCAGGGGTTCCCTGCTGCAGCCACTCAGCTGATCATGGCAGGGAGATTTCCTTGCCATGATCAGTTTAGCAACTGTGTCTAATTGAAATGTAGGTCAGCATTTCAATGGACTGCATTTCAGGCACCTACCGCAGCCCTAGGGAGATGCGTAGGGCTGCTTAACCTCAGTTAAGGCCACTTCCGAGCAAAACCACATCCACACCCAGCCTTGGACAAGTTTAAGCAACCCTAGGCATCTCCCTCAACTGCAACAGATGCTTACAGTGTAGGTGACCTGTTTCGGATTTTTTTTTTTTTTTTAATGTGCATCCCGATTGGCTGGTTAGACAGCAGTAGAATGTTGTTTATAGAATATAGTCCAGCACATCTTGGATTAGCAAATACAAAATGATCAATGAGATAATTTGCATTAAGGCCTTATAACAAATGCATTCAAATTTAAAAACCATTCTTTCCTCAATAGGAAGCCCTACGATAATATGACGTTACATGGTGTGATTTCTTCCTAAATTCTGAGCATTATTTGGCCACTGTAACTGAAAAGAGTGTTATCTTATTTCATTAAGTGCCAATTTACAGAAACAACATTTTATGTTTTGTCATTGTTTCAGATCATTGATTGAACCGTTTTCACCTCATTCTCTTCTTGACTGGGCAGAGAACTTTTCAGTATCCCCTCTTACTTAGCCAGAAGATGCATTTCACTCAAATTGGATCAAGTTAAAGAAGCAGAAGGCATTTATATAGGATGATGGAAGCTCTTTTTTGGATTGGCCAGTAGTAGCTCCTTTATATCAGCTCATAGTGGCTTGAGGTATTCATCCTGTTGTTCATGCTCCTCTTTTGGTACTGTGCCACTGTTTATGTCTTGGACAGCTGTTGCCTCTGTGCAGATGTATGCCAGCAAGTTTTAATAAAAAAAAAAAAACAATGAAAACCCCCACTGGGTGCCAAATTGTTTGCACTACTATCTTTAATAGAGCCAAATGAAATAAAGGAAACCAAGCTTTTGAAGGCCACAAATCAACCCCAAGTCTGATTTATCCAAACACAAACTTAACTTGAGCATGTGCTTTCTCTGGAAATGAAGCAGGGCAAATCTGTCACAGTGTTACAACAGCAGGAATTTAATTATCTAATGGGACTGTCTCCAAATGGGTTAATTTTACACATTGAAAATAGAGAACTATAAAATCAAAGAAAAGCAAAACACCATTGTTACTTCAACAGTCAAGATATATAGCAAATTATTTTGGTAGTCTTATTTCAAACTCTCCTTAGGCATTTAGGAACAACACATTTTTGAAAAACAAATAATATGCTGGAGTACCTGTGTTAACTGATGACATAGAAGAACATGAAAGAAGGTATTACATCCAAACAGGAGTAAATCAATTTAGACCTAATATAGGGGTCCTTTTACTAAGGCCCTCTTTTACTAAGGTGCACTAATTGATTAGCACGCGCTAATCAAATTAACACATGATAAACACTAACACGTGCATGTTAGTCTATGGAACCATTAGTATTTAGTGCATGCTAATCGGTTAGCACACCTTATTAAAAGATACGCTATTAAAAGACACCTTATTATAAGACACGCTAACCGATTTTGCACACGCTAAATCAGTTAGTGTGCCTTAGTAAAAGCACCCCATAAAGATGAAAGTCCTCCATGTTCATGCACATCAGAAGGAATTATTAATGACTAGAACTCACAGATTGATGTTCAGTTACTTATGTAATATAAACTCGCCCACAATAAAATATTAGAAGCTTTTTATCCTGGAGTTCCATATAACATATGATGGGCTAGTAAGTATATGTCTCTCAATTAATTGACCTGTGTTATGACCTGTGTTTATCAGTAAAGGAAAGTCCAGGACTTCATGCCAGTAATTAGCAGGTTCCTCTGCTTTCCAAAAGATAAATAGCACCTCATTAATTCACTTCCTGGAACTATTCACAGTTATATCTCTCTATTTCCTGGCAGGTCCAATGGTGACTAGGAAGAAAAAATAGCCAAGGAGGCCAAAAACTTTAAGCCGTTCTTTCGATTTATTAAGGGGAAACGACCACGAAGGAAGCGATGGGGCCATTAGATGACCAGGGAATAAAGGGAGTACTAAAGGAGGACAAAGCCATCACCGACAAATTGAACACAATTTTTGCATTTGTGTTTATCAAAGAGGATATATCCAATATACCAGTCCTATGTATAGACCTAAATACATAACTGACCTTTTCTCCATCTCAGCCAACAGACATAAGAGAAGTTCATATTTGAACTTTGTTTCCCCTCCAGTTAGAGGATGTAAACTCAAAAGACACCATCAACACCTTTTCTCACATCAGGCAGCATTATGGAGTAAAGATCTAGAACAATTGCTTACGCCTACTACTTATGGGGAATTCAGGAAACGCCTAAAAACATATCTGTTCCTGAAATATCTAGGCAGCTGACCCGTACAATTCTTTCTCTTCAATAACTTATCCCTTGAGCTGTTAATCACTAGCTTCCACCCTGTTAAGTTCAATCTATTTGTACCATCTTTTAATCTTTGTAAACCGCATAGAACTTCATGGTCCTGCGGTATATAAACTGTTATTATTATTATTATTATTATATATTGCCTGTTGAATAGTTTGTCCACACACAGTGTAGTACTCGGCCTTTAACTGTGTGGCAGCCACGAGATTAGAAACATGGAACTTCATTGCAAGATTGCACCATCAAAGAACAACAAGAATGCTTTCTTTGGGCAAAGGGAGTGAAACCTATGTAAATTTGCCATTGGATATTGACTCCGTATGGATTTAGAACCATGAATCAATGAAAGGTTTATGAGTTGATAGAATGGTTTAAAGTGAAAAGAACAGGTATAATCAACAAAGGTTGTTCTGGCCACCCATCAACATTATGCACACAAGAGCACATTGTCAGGGCAGATGCTTTGATTAGAGAAGACCGACAGATAACGGTGGCTCAATTGGCTGCAAATTTGGATATCTGTTATGGATCTGCATTTGCCATAATGCATGGTAACTTGGGATATAGGAAAGTCTGCACACGATGGGTTCCCACACAGCTTACTGATATGCACAAGTAGCAGTGTGCGGAGATTGCTACCCAGTTCTTGAGATGGTATGAAGAAAATCTGAGTATTCTGGAGAGAATTGTCACCAGCGACGAGACATGAGTGCATCACTGTGACCCGGAGTGCAAAAGACAAAGCATAATGAAATAAAGCAAGCGGTGCTCACATGGTTTTCAGGAGCAGCCCAAAATCTTCTCTGTAGGAATGCAGAAGCTAGTTGAATGATAAAGCAAATGTGTCGTCTTCCATGAGGACTATGTGGAAAAGTAACATTGCTTACAGTTACTTCTATTAAAGCTGTTACAATTATTTTGGTTTTACTTTTTGATCTACCCTTATATCATAACCTGCAAATTGTAAATATATTTATTTATTCAATTTTCTATACCATTCTCCCGAGGGAGCTTAGAACAGTTTACATGAATTTATTCAGGTACTCAAGCATTTTTCCTTGCCTGTCCCAATGGGCTCACAATCTATCTAATGTACCTGGGCCAATGGGGGGGATTAAGTGACTTGCTCAAGGTCACAAGGAACAGCATGGGTTTGAACTCACGACCCCAGGGTGCTGAGGCTGTAGCACACTAAGCAATAAACTAAGAGCTCCTTTTATCAAGCAGAGGTAGAGCCTTTTACTGCAGAGCAGTGAGATAAATGCTCCAGTGCTCATAAGAACTGAATGAGCATCAGAGCATTTACTTCACTGGCCTGAGGTAAAAGGCTCTACCACTGCTTGATAAAAGGAGCCCAAAACCAGTCAAAAAGGCATATTTCTGCATCATTAGTTTTTGCTTGATTGAGACTAGAGCATGGGGATCCATGTAATCATTTTGGATGTGTTACAAATCAACAAGTATTAGAAACATGTTGGCAGATAAAGGCCTAATGGCCTATCCAGCCTGCCCATCTGCAGTAACCATGATCTCTTCCTCGCTCCAAGAGATCCCATGTGTCTATCCCAGGCTTTCTTGAATTCAGACAAGGTCTCTGTCTCCACCACCTCTTCGAGGAGACTGTTTCATGCATCTACCACCCTTTCTATAAAAAAGTATTTTCTTAGATTACTCCAGAGTCTATCACCTCTTAACTTCATCCTATGCACTCTCATTCCAGAGCTTCCTTTCAAATGAATGCGACTTGATTCATGCACATTTACATCACATATGCATTTAAACATCTCTATCATATCTCCCCTCTCATGCCTTTAAGTCTGTCCCTATATGCCTTATGACGAAGACCACGCTCCATTTTAGTAGCCTTCCTCTGGACCAACTCCATCCTTTTTATATCTTTTTGAAAGTACGGTCTCCAGAATTGTAAACAATATTCTAAATGAAGTCTCATCAAAGTCTTATACAGGGGCATTAATACCTCCTTTTTCCTATTGACCATACCTCTCCCTATGCAACCTAGTATCCTTCTAGCTTTCGCCATCACTTTTTCAACCTGTTTGGCCACCTTAAGATCATCATATACAATAACACCCGTCCCACTCCTCTGTCATACACAAAAGTGTTCCATCAATTCAAACCATATAGCATAAACTGTCATCAGAGTTTGATAGAATATCTCTATAAGAACAACTTTCACGGGAAAATGTGCAAAAATGGTAAATCTTTGTTCAGCAAGTGTGCTGGATAATAGACTGAAAGTCATAAAAAGAGATTTATCTATGTACTTGTATAAAGCCTTTTTTGCAAGGTTGTGTACTGAAAATATCACACTTCTTGGCTCATAAAAACAAGAGAATAATGTTCAGTATAAATGAACTGATTTAGGAATAAACCTTTTGTTCTATTTCTTTTTAAATATTTTCAATTAAAACTTATTTTGAATCATCCTTGTTTTTCTCCTTTCTTTATACATATAGGTGGCAGGTGAGTTGAGTACTCACTTTTGTGTCTTTTCCTCTGGATTATCTATGTTCCTTTTAAACATGGAAGCCTCTTTATTTTGGGACACTTCTATCAATATCTTCTGTATGATATTTTTTTTTGTTTGTGCATTCCTGGGAGTGGGGATTTGACCTACACATGTAGATCTGCTCTTCTAAAATAATGGTTCCTCTTTACATGTTTCCACTTCCATATTGATTTTATCACATCCACAAGTTATCTAAAATGGGCCTGCACATCTTATAATAAACAGAAACATAAATATTATTGTGAAAGAGGCATTAAAAAATGGAAAGCAGGCCCTAATGAGGAAACTATAGACACTGACAAAGTGGAAGAAGAAAAAGAAGCCAGTACATAATGTAGGAAAATATGGGCCAAAGTCAAGAAAAAAAGATGCTTCAAGTTTGTCAAAAGCAAGAAGCCTACAAGGAAGTTACCCCCTCCTTTACAAAGCTGCGCTAGTGTTTTTAGTGCCAGCTGTGATGGTAAAAGCTCAGATGCTCATAGGAATTCTATGAGTGTTGGAGCTGTTACCGTGGCGGCTGGTGCTAAAAATGCTAGCATGGCTTTTTAAAGGAAGGACATTGTCAAAGTTACTAACATAGGGGTCCTTTTACTAAGGTGCGCTAACTGATTTAGCGCGCTCTAAGATTAGCGCATGCTAAATGCTAATGTGCCCATAGAATAAATCAGTTAGCACATGCTAAATTGGTTAGCGCACCTTAATAAAAGGACCCCATAATAATATTTAAAAGAAGTTTAGACAAGATCCAGGTAGACTTGGGAGAACAATTGTTTATCTTTAGAAATGAGCTGTAACAAAACAAATCTACTTTTTTTGCATTTCATTTTTTGTTTGCATGTTTCTGGTTCTAATTTGTAGTTTTGTATTCTATACTGGATAAGGGTCTGCCCATGTTTGCATCTGGATTTAGCCCATAGGTTTTTTTTTTCTCTAGTTTTCAGTCTTGCATAAGACTTGCCTTTTTATAGGTATGTGAAAAGGATTAGGTCCCAATTCCTGCCCCATACTTTCTCTCTGTCATTTGCAAGACAGATGCATCTGGGGACATCTTAGAGGCAAGAAATTATCTCTGAAACATGTCCTGTTTATTGTCAGCTTTACATCCCTTTTATATCATTTTACATGAGTCAATGTCGTCAGCATGTGACGTAAATACAAACCATATATGGACACAGGTCACATGAAACTTTAAAGAAATAACAAGCATCTTTCTATCTATAGGCTGAAGTCCAAAGGGTGCCTTGGTCAGCAGAGCCTTAGTCTTATCTAAAGCTGCTTGCAAATACAGCTATGAAAACAATTGAATTCACTTCACAACAAGATAAGAACACATCTTCTCAAACATAAAATGGCCTTGCAGTATTTCAGCAAGAGAAGGAAAAAAAAAAACAGGGTCTGGTTTTCTATAAGCTTCAAACACAGTTGAAAGAAAAACTGCAAGACACAGGAAAAGTATCCCTTCAGTATGATTCTTCCATTTTTGCCTTTATTTTAGAAGCTCTATTCATGTTTGGACATCTGAAAAAGGACATTTAGACATATTTCCTATTGAAAAATACATGCCAAGATGGGTGTTCATTTTGGATGTATTCAGATTTGGATGTCCTTTCAAAAATTCACCTCCATATCTATTTCAGTTGGAGATCCTCTTTGCTTGTCTCCTGCTTATATTTTTAGGCCTTCACTAATGTGGACAGGAGTTTCTTGTACTAGAATTATGCCCTATGAGACACAACATCTCATCCATTTCTGCATGGCCAAGCAGAGGAAACAATAGATGGGGAACAATTTTTGCACCCTTGCTCTCCTATACTCTATGTGGCCATACTTATCTTTATTAAAACTTGATATACTGATGGGTTTCCTATATGGCATCACAGTGGGGGCTGTCACAGATCTATCACTGTGGGAGACATTCTCTAGAACTGGCTTAACAAAAGTCCTTTATCAACCCAGAAGACAGTTGCCATAACTTTGCCTGCAGACATTTCTGTCTTAAGCTTTTTTTGGGGTGGGGATGACTTGTGCTTCCAATGCATTGACTCCATTTTGGACTCAGGATCACTAAACTATGGAAAAAAAAAATCACTTAGGGGTCCTTTTTCAGAGGCGCACTAAGTGTTTTAGCGCAGATTAAGTGTGCGCTGAATCAACGCGTGCATTGACTGCTAACACATCCATAGGATAACATCCATGCATTAGCGTTTAGCACGTGTCTAGCATGCAATAATATTTAACGCCCGCTAAAAAGCATAGCGCATCTTTGTAAAAGAGGGGGTTAGTCTTCATGTAGCATTTCCAAGTTCTCCTGACAGCACTGGAGCCTCGTGGCCTTGTATTAACCACGACATGCCCAACTTTTCATGAATTATTTTCAAAACTGTATCTGCTGAGATGCCTATTTCTTCAGCTATTCAGGAAACCTTCATTCTGATAAAATTAAATCCTCAATCTTCTTACACATTCCTGTGGAAGTTGCTTTCACAGGTCATCTAGTGTGAGGGTCATCTTCAAAGGACTCTCTACCTTACTTAAACTGATTGTTCCAAAATTTTATTTTCGAAGATGATGGGACAGACTGAATAAAAACTTCAGTCATGCATTCGTGGATCTCCTTTGGAATTTTCCCTTCTTTTGTAAGAAATTTTATCACTGAATGGTGCTCCAAATCTAGCAGTTTCTTACTTGATTCACTCAAGGACTCTCCTGACACCCTGTCTCATGGAATGTTAGACTCACACTGAGCTATAACTGCATGAGTAAACGTGAGACATGTCACAACATGCACAGACTTGTTTCAACATTCTTTCATATTCAAGTAGATAAATTATTGAACACCTCTTGTACCTGATGTCATAGAGTCTGGTGTTTTTTTCCAGTTTTAATTTCAGAGGAGAGGGAAGGAGACAGTAACCACTGTGGAATTATGGAGGAGTCATATCCATATCTACTGTGTCAAATGCATAAGAAACATCTAAAGATACCAAACAATCTTTTACATTTAATTCATCTCCATTCCACAATACATTTCGTCTACAGTTGAAACAAACATTATATGCGGGCCAAAATCCATATTGATGAGGATCCAGCAACTTTGACTACTCAGAAAAATCATTTGCTTCAAAACTGCCTTCTCAGTCACCTTTGCTACACAGGACAGGGCAAAAATGGGCCTTTAATTCCCTAAAACTTCAAGATCTAAAATTATAATTGCTGAAATTATGATTGTAAAAATGGATACAAGTGCAAGAATGTTTTGAATTATTGTGAAAAAGTAGAATATCACACTTTCTTTTCGTACACAGACTTATCTAAATATATGTTCACATGTTTAAAATATGGATACGAGGGGGTGCTGAAAAGTTCTAGCCCAACTAACCAATTTCCTAAATTCTGAGTGTCATTTTGCCTCTATAATTGAAGTGTTATCTTATGTAATTAAGTGCTAATTTGCAGAAACAAAATTCTATGTTTTGACATTGTTTCAGATCATTGAATGAACCATAACCACATCATTTTCTTCTTGGCTGGGCTGAGAACTTTTCAGCATCCCTCATACTGAACTGCATTAATTGCAATGATTTAGTATCATGTTGGAGTGCTAATTATGATTATTTTCAAACATACTTCATTTATTTTTAGAAAATATATAGCTTAGGATGCTGAATATTATGAAAGTGTTGAAGAGTGATTGACTGTGAATTATGATATTTTCAAGATATTAACCTATTACAGAACTCAAGAATCATACTAATGAGAGGCAAAATAGATCAAGGAAGGTTAATCATGAAATGTAAACAAGAAAATTATTTAATAAGAGATGAAACTTTTAT
This sequence comes from Geotrypetes seraphini, assembly GCF_902459505.1. Lineage (NCBI taxonomy): Eukaryota > Metazoa > Chordata > Amphibia > Gymnophiona > Dermophiidae > Geotrypetes > Geotrypetes seraphini. The sequence continues at coordinate 73,212,081 of NC_047089.1, read as the reverse complement.
ACTTGTGTCAACATTTTAAAAGGAGATAGAGCAGCTTTTAAACTAGAATTGGGGGAAAGCTGACAGTCGCTCACAAGAGCATGGTTTGGAACAAGGTACCTGTAAAAGATTTATTCATAAAAGGGAAGACAGTGCATCCCAATAGTAAGATTGCAATATAGGCTAGAGTAGACCAGGTTTCCTTAAATATTGAGCAGGCTGATTTTAAAGATTACAAATTATCCATGCCAATTGCTGAGCAAATTGTAAATAGATATGACAAACCTTGTTTGAAATGTCTGTATGTCTAAGAAACAAGTTAAGAAGAGTAAGAATATATTGCACTAAATGAAAAGATAGATATAATAGGCATCTCTGAGATCTGGTGGAAAGAAGATAACCAATGGGACATTGTCACACCAAGGTACAAACTATATCACAGAGATAGGATGGCCAAAGAACTTCATATAAAAGATAAGTGCTTCTTAATAATATATTTTTGAAGTTATGCACAATGGTATATTTTATTTAAGTGGAAGTTCTGCAATGATTGGGTGGTGAGGTTTTTTGGGGACTATCATCCCCTTTTTCTTCCATGTCTCTGAGCACAACCTATCCACTAATGAAAATATGAAGAATATGGTGTTTTCAAAATAACTTTAATAAGTTGTAGTATTTATATAAGCGTGTTTTTGTTGTTTATTTCCATAAAGTTAGGACAGCAAAAATGGTCGTCCCAACTTATGAGCTTACTTAACTCCCCTCCCCCTTTTATCAAGCTGCACTAGATATTTTTAGCATGGGTCAGTGAGGTATTTGCCCTGATGTTCATAATAATTCTATGAGCTTTCCAGGCTTGAGATTTTGTTCTTTAATTCCAAATGTTCAGATAGCACTGATATACACCGGTTAGATAATTGCTGCATTTGACTTCCCAAATACAATTGAAGAGTAGATATAGCCTCCCATATCGATTCTATAGTAAAGACATTAGGTCTCTGCAGAGGAGTGACGTCCATTCTGACCTCCCCCGCAGTTACAGTACCTTGAGCTGCAGCGGCTAAGGAAATCCTAATAGCCTCCTCCTCGTGGGCTGAATCCATTTCCTCCACCGGCAACGCTGGTATCTTCACCTGGCACCACTCAGAACCAGGTTCCCAACCTCTATCTGCACTTCTGTTGCCTCAGGACATATTGGTGGGCTCCGCTCTTCTGGAGATAGGGTGGTGTCCTCAATAGAGTAAGCGCATGCTTCAGTCAGCGTGCCTCCTCCTGCCGAGGATTCATCCGGCATTTGAGTTCGGGTGCTGCGCTCCACAAAGGCATCCATTGGCCTGGATAGCAATGATAATTCCCCCGGGGAGACCCAGAGTTTAGATTGTTTCTTTACCATCAGGTAAATTAGGAAAATAATTCTCCTGCTGACAGCATCTCCGCATCTGCCTCAGACCGCCATCTTAGTTAAGCTCAGACCTCGAACTCTAAGCGACGTAGATTTAATGATGTAATACCACAGTAAACTATGTTACAGTAGTCTGTTTGTGACAGAACAAAAGCGTGGACAAAAGTATGGAATGCCTGGAAATACAGGACAGAACTAAAGAGTCTAATTTTCCGAAGCCAATAATAGCCTTTTTTGATCACCTGTGAAATCTGACGATCAAAGCAGAGTGCAGAATCAAAACAGACTCCAAGATAGCAAAAACATGTCACAGGGAGGGGCCTTAGGTGCCTGGGCTAATCAGGCCCTAGGCTCCTGTGGGTTGGGCATGGAAGGGGCGGGCCTGCCTCATTTGGACCGAGGTGGGCCTGCCGGCTGGCCAGTGCAAGGACCTGTTTGTCAGTCCAATTTGCTGGTAAGCCTGGGGGGGGCAAGGGTGGGGCCTACTGGTAGGAAGGGTTGAGCACCTTCCTGTCGGTGATCATCGGGGGCAGGTGGGGAGTCTTTCGGCAGGAGAGGTTGAGCACTCTCATGCCGTGATTGAAGGGGTTGAGGGTGGGGGTATCTACTGGCAGGAAGGGTTCAGCACCTTCTTGCTAGCGACTGTCAGGGGTGGAAGGGGAGTCTTTCGGAAGGAGGTATTGGGCATCTCTCCTGCCTCATTTGTTTAGGGTGTGGAGGGAGGGGAGACTGGCAGACGTAGCCATGGCTGCTATACTAATTGCGGCAGGGAGATCCCTTGCCGCAATTAAATATAGTTGCCGCATCTACTTACAATGTAGGCCAGTCTTAGGCAAGCTTAGGCGGGCTGGTAGGCCTCAGTAGGCTCTTGGAGGTGCCTTCAATATAGGTGGCCTGCCTCGGGAGCATTTTTTTTAGAAAATTTGCCTCCCGATTGGTTGATTACACAGTTGTAGGACCATACAGCTTCCAATAATCGGGATACAGTTTATAGAATCCGGGCCTCAGGGTCCCTTAAACTGGGCATCTGGTTATGAAAATATCCTTTGTAAGACTCATAGTAAAGTATGAATAAAGAAAAAGAAAAATTAGATGTTTTTCTGATCCTGAGATAACCTTTCTCAAAGAGGAGATTGGCGAGGAGGGCATTCTTTACTGCGGGAGCTATTCTGATATACAAGTCAGATGTTAAAGTGTGTATTTGGTATAAGCAGACCTGATGACACTGTTCTCTTAAATATTTTGTCTGTCTTTTGTTTTTGCTTTCTGTTTATTCTTGTTCTTGGCATTCTTTTTTTAAGGAAATTCTACTCAATCCTTGTTTCAAGCCCTAATAAGATAAAAATAAGTTTGTACTAAAATCTTAGAACATAAGATGTTGCCTCCGCTGGGTTAGACCAGAGGTCCATTGCGCCCAGCAGCCCGCTCCCGCGGTGGCCCGTCAGGTCCATGACTTGTAAAGTGATCCTTTGTCTGAAACCCTTCATTCCCCTTTTTCTTGCTATCTATTAACCTTTCATAGTCCTATCTCTACCTCTATCTGTATCCCTCAATCCCCGAATCCTTCAGGAATTTATCTAATCCCTCTTTGAAACCCCGTAATGTACTCTGTCCTATCACAACCTCCGGAAGTGCATTCCAGGTGTACACCACCCTCTGGGTGAAAAAAAATTTCCTAGCATTAGTTCTGAACCTGTCCCCTTTCAATTTCTCCAAGTGCCCCCTTGTTCTTGTGGTTCCCAATAGGCTCAAGAATCTGTCCCTTTCCACCTTCTCTATGCCTTTCATGATCTTGTATGTCTCTATCATGTCTTCTCTGAGTCTCCGCTTCTCCAGGGAGAAGAGCCCCAACCATTCCAACCTGTCTGCGTATGGAAGGTTTTCCATATCTTTTATCATTTTTGTCGCTCTTCTCTGAACCCTCTCAAGTATCGCCATGTCCTTCTTTAGGTACGGTGACCAATATTGGACACAGTACTCCAGATGCAGACACACCATCGCACGATACAGCGGCATGATGACTTCCTTCGTTCTGGTTGTGATACCCTTCTTAATAATACCCAACATTCTGTTAGCTTTCTTTGAGGCTGCTGCGCATTGTGCCATTGACTTCATTGTTGTATCCACCAGCACACCCAAGTCTTTTCCAAGGTTACTTTCCCCTAGTACTAATCTCCCCATTTTGTAGCCGAACATCGGGTTCCTTTTCCCTATATGCATGACCTTGCATTTCTCTACATTTTCTTCAGATTCTTTTTATAATTTTTAGACTAAATATTTAGATAAAGTTAAGCAAACCAATTCAGTTAACTTAATTCTCTGAAGGAGAAATAAATATAGACTTATTAGTATTGCAATGGGAAATGGGATGCAAGTTAAACATCTGGATATGAATACTGAATTCTTACAAGGTAAATTAAATAAAAAATAAATAAAAAGTGGAATAACAACCAGATTTCAAAGGTACTATAAAACTAGAGCAGGTGCAGAAAATACAAAATAACATATATGTAGATTTCTAATTCTTAGAACACAAAAATAATCAATGTGTTTGCAAAATATCTTTTTTTTATTTACAAAAATAAGGATTAAATAGGAAAAGATGTCAGATCTTTGCACTAACCTATCATGATGACTGCAGAATTAAACGTAGAAATCATAAGACACATCCTAGTAATTCAGGCACAAAGATAAAAGGATAAGATTTGAAAGACTAAAGAGCAAAGTATATTTTTATCAAAGAGCTAGCAATACCAGAAAAAAAAAAAGAAAGACTGCTCTATATTACCACTATTACAAGACATGTTATAGCTGCAATGAAATATCTTGTGGAGAATTAGATTATGGTGAATTTGGTTAATAGGATTATCCGCTATCCCTGGATTTTATATATGACACCTAGATTTGCATGTCTAAATTTGGGTACTTTCCTGAGATTCATGCAGTAATTAATTGGCTAACAAGCCAATTAATATCAATAATTGAGTTCTAACATCCAATTATTGAAATTAATTAGCACTCATTAAAATTTGTGTATACATCTGGCTGTATGCTATTCTATATAGTATGCTACCTAATTCTAGTAGGGTGTAACTCAAAAGGGACATGGACATGGATATGTCAGGTGGAGAATGACACAGGGACAAATGTTTCCCCGTCCCCACAGGAACTAATTTTCCCATCCCATCCTGGACAGTTCTTTTCCTGTCCCATTTCTGCAAGTTCTGCTCTTGTTATGTAAAACATAACATTTTATACATAAATAATTCAGTGTAGCATAACAACCATAAACCTTGGAGCTATTCGGTGTCGAACTAGCTCAACTCACAAAACTCAAACCCCTTGATGCTAATCGGTGTCGAATTAGCACAGCTCAACAAATTCATCACATTCCATGAAACCCCACTTCCCCCAGCAAGACTTGCGGTATCGCAGAATCATGCCGGCCACCCATGGCGGTTCCGTACATGAGCAGAATAATCACATAAAATATATAACTTCATAAGCCACACTGTGCACAATTTCACCCCATAACACATTTCCGCAAAAGCTGCGACCAACCCAACCACCACCCACCAAAACCAACCACCCAAAAAACTGGGAGGGCGGGAAGGGAACAAATTTAACCCTGCCTACCCACCTCTTCCCACACTCCCACCCTTCCCAAACTGATTTTGCCCTCCAAATTCACCCTTAATCCCCACAAGTCCTCCACCAATCACCCCTCACCCTTCCTCACAACCAATCCTCCTGTCCTAGCACCCCACCCACCAATCCCTGCCAACCTCTAGCTCCCACTACCAACCCTCACATTCCCCCCCCTCCATCCCCAGCCCACTGTAATTATGTTATAAGGATTCGCTCAGCCACTGTTATCAGCTTACAGCTAAACTGTAAGCTCCCTAACACTGGCATTCGCATCACTCCTTATACTCACATCACTGAATAAAGACACATAACACTTATTAATGGCAAAGCATGGGCCGCAGCTTTATTAAACTTATCCATCAATGAATTTGTAAAACATAACATTTTATACATAAATAATTCAGTGTAGCATAACAACCATAAACCTTGGAGCTATTCGGTGTCGAACTAGCTCAATTCACAAAACTCAAACCCCTTGATGCTAATTGGTGTCGAATTAGCACAGCTCAACAAATTCATCACATTCCATGAATCCCCACTTTCCCCAGCAAGACTCGCGGTATCGCAGAATCATGCCGGCCACCCATGGCGGTTCCGCACATGAGCAGAATAATCACATAAAATATATAACTTCATAAGCCACACTGTGCACAATTTCACCCCATAACACATTTCCGCCACAAGCGGTGACTGCCTCGCAAGTCACTGCTCCCCCCCCAAGCTGCGACCATGCTGCCTAGTATAACAAGCTTCCAACAGGTCTTGAATAGAACTCAAGAAAATATCAAGACCAATATCAGATAAATGCACACCGTCTGGTCTGTATAAACCAGGACAATCAACTGCAATTAAATCATGGCATAAAACAAACCCACCAAGAGAAACAATGAACCGAGAAATTTCAGAATTCACCCGTTTTCTCAAGCGCTCAATATCTTCAACCTTGAGCGCATCCCTCCAAACGATCCGAGGAATAATGCGAGACCATACTAAGCGTGTGCCAGGAAAATAACTGGCCACCAACAATAAGTCCCGCTTTATACATCGAATCAAATCCACCCCTTTTACCTTGCAAAGATCATTCCCTCCAACATGAAAAACAATCAATTGAGGACAGGAAAATCTTCTGGCTTGCAGCAAGGTTGGAAGAACTTGGTCCAAGCACATGCCTCGGAGTCCCAGCCAACAAATTCGAACTCCATGATGCACAAGGCCTAGATTCGATCCCCAGCGAGATTCCACTGCACGTTTCTGAGCCCAAAAGATGTAAGAATGGCCACATAACCACACACAGTTATCAGGCGGCAAAGGACCTGCAAGAAAAAACTGAAGCAGCAAGAAAATCATGAACAAACTGACGTACAACCAGGCCTCACATAGCGTTTATAACAAGTAGAACGCCAACGCCCAATTTTACATAACATGGAAGGAGAAGCCCCCCGTTCAGCCACATAAGAAGCAGCCCCAATACGGAAGGAAAGTGTCCCAAAAAACTGAGGGTCACATCCAACCGTCACCAGACACCTCTTCAAAATGGCAGAAAATTGAAAACGAGTCAGTGGTGTGCCATCAGCATGAATAAGCCAATATAGACCCCCCATCGGACGCACCGCAGCATAAGACAAGGCACACTGCACAGGACACAAGGAACCATCCGCCAAAGCCCGCAAATAAACAGAGGACCCTCTCCCAAAAGGATCAGTCTTCGAACGCCGTATATGCAAACGCAAACAGCGCCTGTCTAAAAACACATCAGATACCAGGAGGCCAGTGCTACCAACCGCAGACTTAGCAGGAGCTACCAGCTCACCAACTCGCAAAGCTGCAAAAAAGGCAACACTAAAAGCCACCTGGAACAACAACACTTCAAAGCCATCCGTACAAATGCCAGGCAAAACAGCACACAACTGCTGCAATAAAAGTGGTAAAATAGGCAAACGCTCAGGCCTAACAGGCCTAATAAGAATAGAGCGCTGAAAGCCAACCCACAATTTCTTCACTAAAAAGGAGGCACAAGGATTCGGATAGCCGAGCAGCTGAGCCAAAAAAGCAACGCTGGCCAAAGAGGCACGCACTACCCCAACAGACCAGCCCCGTTGCTGAGAAAAAAGCAAGAAGTGTACCAGGAGAGATACCGAAAAGGGCGGAACACCCAATGCAGATGTGGCTTCCAAAAACCTCAGGTAACGGCGCCAGCCAGACCGATAAGAATTCCACGTATTCTCAGCCAAGGAATTCCTCAGTAACTCTCCCAACGATCCAGCAAACAGGTCCACAGTGTGACAGGCATGACAGGTTCTTCGTCCACTGCAGGTACCAAAGCCCAGAAACGGGCCCACTGAAACCGAGATAAGGAATCAGCAATCTCATTCAAGAAACCAGGAACATGCTTAGCAGAGAGTGTGGTATTAAGCTGTAAACAGTGCAAAACAATGAGCCTCAAAAGCTCAACCAATAACGGACAATGAGCAGATTGAGTATTAAGCGCCTGCACAACAGCAATATTATCAGAAAAAACCACCACTCGCCTGTTAGCCAACTGGGGACCCCAAAGAACCGTAGCCACAAAGACCGGGAAAAGCTTTAACAAAGCAATATTATCACACCAACCCCGATCTCGCCACCACCCAGGCCACCTTTCCGCACACCACGACCCCCCCAAAATAAATGCCAAAACCAAAGCCCGCCGCAGCATCAGTAAAAAGACATAAATCCACTGATGTAACTTCCTCCTGCTGCCACACACAAACCCCATTAAAGCAAGCCAAAAAATGAGACCACAACCGAAGAACTTCCCGCACACCCCGTGTAATGCGCACATGGAAATGCGGTTTCTGCAAGCCCCGAGACAAAATTGCCAAACGACGGCAAAAAACCCGACCCATCGGAATCACCCGAGAAGCAAAATTAAAGTGTCCCACCAGAGACTGAATTTCCCGCAATGTCAATTTGGATTTCTGCAACGCTGCCTGAATAGCCTCTCTCAAGGCAGCAACCTTAACAGCAGGCAAACGAGACTCCATACACACAGAGTCCAATTCAACCCCCAGAAAAACTAAGCAAGTAGGTGGCCCTTCAGATTTATCCAATGCTAAGGGAACCCCCAAATTCTGAGTGACTGCGTGAAAAGCCACCACCAAGTCGGCACACTGAGAAGAATCAGCCGGACCCCCAAACAAAAAATCATCCAGATAATGTACAATAGTCACACAGCCAGAAACACATTGAGTAACCCAATGAATAAAAGTAGAAAATGCCTCAAAATAAGAACAAAAAACAGAGCAACCCATTGGCATACATTTGTCAAAATAAAAGCGATGCTCAAAATGAAAACCCAGCAAATAAAAAGAATCTGGATGCACAGGAAGTAAACGAAATGCTGACTCGATATCGGCCTTAGCCAAAAGCGCCCCCGGACCCAGATTACGCAGCATAGCAATGGCCACATCAAAAGAGGTATACTGTACAGAACAAAAAAGGGGGTCAATAAAAGAATTCACACTACAGCCCAAAGGAAAGGATAAATTATGAATGAGCCGGAACTTGCCCGGCTCCTTTTTAGGCACAACACCCAAAGGTGATATTACCAAGTCTGGAAAAGGCAGAAAAGAAAATGGGCCAGCAATCCTCCCCAACTCCAACTCCTTCTGCAACTTAACACGAACCACCTCCACATGCTGTTCAACTGAAGGAGAATTACGACAATAATGAGCAAGGGGTGGCCCAGCAAAAGGAATCACAAAACCAAAATGAAAACCTTCTCCCAGCAGCTGAGCAACATCCTCTAAAGGGTACAAATCGAGCCATAGATCAAGCACGGGTAAATTAATTGGGGACTCTGCTTTGACCCGGCAAACTCCCGCCAAAGGTCCCGGCAGACCGGACCCCTGCCCCGCGACCACTGGCTCCAGCACTGAAACAACGAAAGGCCGGGTGGGCACCAGAACATTGACTACACCGATGTCTGAATTTACAGACCGCTCGGTCACAGCGCCCGGCATTAAACTGGAAACAGAAGGTTCCCACGGCCACCCGCGATCCAGGTAACCCAAAGGTCTCACCCCATCCGGAATTACCAAGGGGCACCCGGGAACCAAAAGAGGTGGAGACCCCACTAACTGAGGGCTCTCCCGCGACAGCAGAGCCAGCTCCCCCCCCAAAACAAAAGGAACCAGCACGAGCCTGCGTCATCTCTGCAAGCCATAAATCCACATCCCTATACCCCCAGACCCATGATTTGTCAGTAGCCAAACTTTTACGAAATTGCTCATCATAGTTTAACCATGACCATCCACCATAAATCCTAAACGCCCGCAAAATGAGATCAGAATATTTCAATAAGCCTGCATACAACCCAGGCTGCGCTGCCCCAACCACAGAAGCATAAATATTAAAACCCAACAACCAATTCATAATAGTTCTGGGCACACGAAAACGACTACGCTGCCCATCAGCCTTACTAGTATCTTTTTTCTTATCCAACGAACCCTGCTCCTTTTCCAACAAAGAAAAAACATCTACATACTTGCCCTTTAATATTTTTTCCCGCAATTTCTTAGAAATACTACAGTCTAAGGGCACAATTTCGCATAAGGTATGTCCACGATGCATCATCTGAGCAGCGGCACCAACAGAACCACTTGACACAGGCATGGACGGCGGGACACACACTCCCAAATCCACCGACTGAGCCGAAGGTCCAGCTGCAGCACCACTCTCAGATGAGGAAAAGGCACCAGAAGAAACTTCCGAGGAATCCCAGGAATCCGACGACTGCCAAACAGCCATAGGATCAGCAGGAACCCTCCGACGCTGCCTCTTATCCACATCTAACCGCTTCACAACATGCTGAAGACGTTTCAAAAAATTTTTATCCCGCAAACGCTTCGCCACAGATCGAGCCGCCGGACGCACCCCCGAGTGCCCCTGTTGTGCCACCCCACTCCCAGACTCAGCAGCACCCACACCAGACAAAACATCCATCAAAACCCCAAGAGACTCACCAGAATGATCAACAGGAGCAGGAGCCACCACAGATGGACCAGGCTGAGAAGAAGATGACACCGCAGGGGTCCGTGTAACAGGGGTCCGGACACTAGGGGTCCCGACACCATGAGCCCCACCTCTGCGAGGCCCAACACCCCTCCAAACAGCTGCACAGGAACCACGCCTAATCGTCCCAGCCACAGCATCACTGGGAACGGCACCCACTAGGGTAGATTGACCCCTAAGAGCCCCCTTAGTGGAAGAGCCCCTCGCTGCTGAAGAGCCCCTCATAGCCGCAGAACCCCTTTGTGTTGAAGAGCCCCCCCCTAGCATTACGCGGCTTCCTAGGAGCCATAACAGGACAAAATAGAAAACTGGCACCCACTAATGTGCAAGACAGTGCCCCAAACTAGCCCACCCCACCCAAAGCACTCTCACCACACACACCTCAACCACCCAGCCACCCAACCCCCACACTACTAACCCAACACCTCCCCCCCCAAAAGCCCCCAAGAATACACACAAACAGCCGTAGCAAAATGAATAAGCAGGCTAGAACCCCTGGCAGTAAAACTTACACACCCCCAAGGATCCCACCAAGCAGGAAATAAAAAGACTGCAATCTATGCACAGACACCACAGCTCACAGACACACAGTGCACCAGACCAAAAGAAGCAGAAAAAGGCTTACCCGATCAGCCCAATGCTCCCGACATCAGCTCCCCTCCACAGGACTGCACCAGGACGACGCACAAGCCTGACTCAACCAGGCCGGCAGGCCAAGCCGGCTCACCTAACTTGCGGCACCCGTATCCAAGCAAGCCGGGAAAAGACGCGAATGCCACGCGTCGTGAAGTGCCGGCCCCAGGAAACTCGCAGTGCACCGTAAACCGGAAACGAGCAGGAAGACAAGAAGGAGGGCTTATTAAGTCCGGCGCCACCAACGCACGTCGCCCCGGCAATGACTCGATATTAGCCAAAAGGAAACTCGTGAAGGGAGCTGCTACAAACCCCGCAAGAATTTCAATTCCGCTCCAAGGCCTGGCACGAATACCAGCACAACCCAAATCAACCCAACAACTGTCCGTTCGCCACAGAACAACCGCGCACCGCACAGCAGCCAAAAAACCGCTCCTAAGCAACAACCACAGCAGGAAATCAAGAAGAAAAGGTAAAACTACCCTTAAATTACTCCACAGCAATACAAAAAATGAATTTTAAATTTAACAAATTTAACCCTGCCTACCCACCTCTTCCCATACTCCCACCCTTCCCAAACTGATTTGCCCGCCAAATTCACCCTTAATTCCAAGTCCTCCACCAATCACCCCTCACCCTTCCTCACAACCAATCCTCCTGTCCTAGCACCCCACCCACCAATCCCTGCCAACCTCTAGCTCCCACTACCAACCCTCACATTCCAACCCCCCCCCTCCATCCCCAGCCCACTGTAATTATGTTATAAGGATTCGCTCAGCCACTGTTATCAGCTTACAGCTAAACTGTAAGCTCCCTAATTCCTGGTTATCATGCAATATATCTGGTTAAAGTTTGGCACTAACTGCAAATATTCAGTGGAGATAGCCAGTTATCTTGTGCTGAATATTCAGGTTTAACTGGCTAAGCACTATTTACCTGGCCAGCACTTTTTCTGGCTGGTTAAATAGCACTGAATATTGACCAGTCTAAATTCAGCACTTTTTTTGGTGGTTCAGAATGGTAGTAGAGTTGTACATCAGCCTTAAGTTAGAACCTTATTTTAAGGCCACCAGATGATACTGCTCTTTTTTAAGAGATTTAAGGTCAAAGCAAAATGTTTGATCTAGTTGTCTGTTCTTTGTAGTGTGCATTAATTTACAGCTCTGTTTTTATTTCTATTCTTACTGGTAATTTTCTGAGTAGTTGCTACAGATGTCCTGTCTCAAGCTGTAATAAGATAAAAAGTGTTTTATACTAAATATAAACTCTTTCAGATTCCTTTTACATCTTTTTCTTGAGCATGTGACAGTAGCAACATAGCAACACAAGTAAACATTCTTAATCTCATTGTAGACAATCGCCATTTGTTCATAGAAACATGATGATAGATAAAGTCCAAATGGCCCATCCAGTCTGCCCATCCACAGTAACCATTATCTCTTCCTCTCTCTAAGAGATCCCATTTTCCTAGCCCAGGCTTTCTTAAATTCAGACAGTCTCTGTCTTCAGAGAAGAAACAGATTGTTGAATATTATCCCTTAATATAAGAGGAACTTATTTAATAGTTTTTTTTTCTCCAGATATTCTGGATCTTTTCCATGTAGAGATAGGGATGTTAAATGATTTTAAATGTGAATATGAAATACATTAGAAATCAATTCGTAATAAATACAATTGGAGGTACTATAGTCCTTCATGGTGAAGCTGGCAATGAGCCACAGTCATATTCTGAAATATCTGGAGACAGTATAAATGTTTCACTGAAAGCCTTGCCAAACAGAGCTATAATAATCTATTTGAGAGAAAACTAAAGTTAGGCCTAAATGTTCAGAGCTATCAATTCATGGACAATGCCAGTGATCTAATTATTAGGTTCTAATACACTCTAGGAATAGACCTCAGCAGCCCCTTGTCCTGAAGAGGTGCTAAGTGAGGATCTGCTAAGGGGGAAGAAAAACTCCATTGGAATACCTTACCCATTGGCATTCAGACTTAGGAAAAGGTAAACTTGGGCTTCAGTAGTATATTTCATTGTCTTTGTTTTTTTTAGTTCAGTACTCTGCACAGTCAGTTCAGTCAATTTCTCCTTGAGGGAGAAATTCTGTATAGGACACTGGTCTCAGCGGCCACCTAAAAAGCAACTTAAAATTGCACACTGGTATCCTATACAGAATCACGTCTGCCCTAAGGGACAGATGCCTAAACCCACCTAACCGTCAAGATTCTGTAACTGGTGGGGGATCCCTTCCAATCAACTGATTGCGGCAAGGGAATCCCCCTGCCACAATCAGCTGAGTGGCAGTAGCAGCAGCTACAGCAGGGAACTCCACCCTCCCCACAGTATGCCAAGCAGGAGGGATGCCTACTCCCTCCTATTCCTGATCCCCCCACAGTACGCTGGGCAGAAAAGATGCCTACTCCCTCCCGGTGTCACTACCTGAACCCACAATAGCCCCCCCCCCAGGCTGTAGACCCCCCACTCCTTACTGTACCTTTTAGTTGAATGTCTGGCCGGAGGGATGCTTCAAAAAGGTGGGCCACCCCTTCCCCATGGATTCTGGGATACAGCAGGGAGGTACCTAAGGCTCTGATTGACTCATAGGAGGGGACTTAGGAACCTGGGCCAATTGGAGTTTTAGGCCTCGTTCCCAGTGCATCTCTCCTGCCAAACATATTACAGGGGTTCAGGGGCAGGATGGAATGGGCATCCCTTCTGTCAGGGGTCTTCACAGGGTGGGAGTTCCCTGCCACAGCCACTCAGCTGATCGCAGCAGGGAGATTTTCAGAGCATAAGATAATATTAGGGCACATATAATAGTTGAGGAAAGTCTCTGTATAGTGTTTAATTCCCTCCCACCATGCCCAGCTCACACCACCACAAAATTGATATTTTGATTTATAGGCTCTTCAGCCAATTTGAAACAAAACATTGCTTTGGTAGAATTTTTTTCTGCTTTTCTTCTCTGTTTTGTTTTCTGTTTGTTTGTTTTTTCGTCAGGTGCAAGTACTTCTGGAACTACAGCATAGCTGGCAAACATCGTATCACCAAAGCTTCTATCTCTGTGCAGACAGAAAATGTTACCCAAGCAGAAGTGGTTCTATGTTCAAGCTGTAATTAGCTTGAATCCCTTATGAAGTATGTAAAGGAACTGAAAGAGTAGATGGCAAGACTGAGAAGCATCTAAGAGAATGAGAGATAACATCAATTAAATACTTCATATTGCATCAAAGATTTCCAGCTGTACAGTGAAAGATTAGAGAAACTGGGCCCTTTCTCCTTTGAACAGAGGAGATTGAGAGGAGACATGATTGAAACATTCAAGGTACTGAAGGGAATAGACTTAGTAGATAAGGACAGGTTGTTCACCTTCTCCAAGGTAGGGAGAACGAGAGGGAACTCTCTAAAATTGAAAGGGAATAGATTCCGTACGAACGTAAGGAAGTTCTTCTTCACTCATAGAGTGGTAAAAAAACTGGAATGCTCTTCCGGAGTCTGTCATAGGGGAAAACACCTTCCAGGGATTCAAGACAAAGTTAGACAAGTTACTGCTGAACCAGAACATACGCAGGTAGGGCTAGTCTCAATTAGGGCGCTGGTCTTTGACCAGAGGGCCGCTGCAGGAGCAGACTGCTGGGCATGATGGACCACTGCTCTGACCCAGCAGCAGCAATTCTTATGTTTTTAAGCTGTGCTGAAGGAACACAGCTGAACTCAGATTATGGGACCCTGCAGGACTGATACTATAACTCTACCTGCCCATGAACTGAAGAACCAGTATGCAGCCCTGGAAGTAGAAGAGATAAGAACATCCAAGGGAGAGGAAGGGTCAGACTTCAAAATTCCCAAAGTTGTTGGATTCATGACCACTAGGAGTCATAAGGAAATGGTGGTTTGTTATTCCCTTCTCAGGGATACAGAGGAGTCCATCTGCAGACCAGACATGATGTCCTGGGAGTTGTGCTGTCTCCCAGGGGCCAAAATCTAAGATGTTACACAGAGCTTGATGAGATTCATCAAGGCTAATGACTATTATATGATGCTGCTTATCCATGTTGGCACTAATGATACTGCTAGGTACCCCTCCAAATGTATAAAAAGTAACTTTTTGGCTCTTGGAGAGAAGTTGAATCAGTCTGATGTGCATGTGGTATTCTCGTTGATCCTCCCTGTCAATGTGTGGCAGTACAGTTGGTGTCATTGAGAGCATCTCAGCTTCCTGGACAATGGGATGATTTTCCAAGGACTGTATCTATCAAAGAAAGGAAGAAATATCTTCAGCAGAAAACTGGCTAACTTACTGAAGAGGACTTTAAACTAGAATCATTGGGGCAGGCTGATCAAAGCCCCCAGGTTAATTATAAGTCCTCAGGTAAGTGAATCACTAAATATCTCTACACAAGTGGGAAAATGGAAATGTATGGAAAACACTATATACTAATATGGGAAACAAGGTTCTAAGTATGGGAAACAAGGTTCTGGATCTAGAGGCTCTGATGGAAGAGGTTAAGTTAGGTTTAGTGGCAATCAAGGAGAACCATGACTAGGATATAGTTATACGGACTATATTATTTTCAAGAAAGATAGGCTAAGAAGTAAAGGAGGGTAAGTGGCATTATATGTTAAAGATTATATAAAAGCTATACAACTGCAGGATATACAGGGTAAGGAAGAAGCACTGTGGGTCAATCTGGAAAGAAGGAAAGGAAAATTATTTATACTAGATTGATATATAGGCCTCCTTCAAAGAAAGAAGAAACGGACAGAGATTTAATAGTAGACATTCAGAATTTAGCTGTAAAAAGAGAATTATTAGTAATAGGTGATTTTAACATAAAGGTGTTGATTGGAGCATACCTACTGTGGGGTCTCTTAGAAGTAGGGAGATCCTGGATTCTTTACAAGGAGAACTATTTCAGCAGTTGTAATGAAACCCATGTGGGATGGGCCTTACTAGACATGGAGGGACATAATAATAACAAAAATACATCTAAGTTTATTTGGACGTAGGGCACTAGTCGTCCAAAGTCAGCAGTGGTAAAATGTCCATTTTTGAAAAATACGTCTAAAATATACCTTATTTAAAAAAAAAATTGTCTACCTGTACATCCAGATGTTTGATTGTCCAGACCGCCAGCCACTACGTCTATCTTTATACCATGTTCTCGACGAGAAACATCCAGAACAAGACCTTTTGGACATGGGAAGGGCCAACATTGTGATGGACTAGCTACCCAGACATAACAAGAGAGTAGTGGGCACCTTACAGGGCACTGCTGTGAACTTTACAAAAAGGCTGCCACATAAACATCTAACCACAACTCATAGGTCATAGTTAGCCCACCAAAACACCCCCAAACCCATTATACCCACCTGTCTACAACCCCAATAGACCTTATGGCTGCAGCTGGCACATGTATGGCAGTACAGTAAGGTTTTGGGGGGGTTCACATTTAGCACCATTAATGTAGTGATTAGAGTGGCTTGTGGGTCTGGGTCCTTCTCTCTATGGTTCACTAGCCCAACCCCTAAACTATTTAACCCACCTCTGTGCAGCTCTACTAGTATTTCCTATGCCAGGTGTTGATGTTCCGGAGGCAGATATGTATGTTTTTATTCTGATTTTTGTGGCTGTGTGAGGGGGTCAGTGAACATGAAGGGAGTTTGTGGGGGTCTTTACTTTGTCCCTGCAGTGCTTATCTGGCTAATTTGGATAACTTTTGGGCACTTAGACCTGTTTTTAGATTGCCTAAGTCACAACTAAGTTCTTTCAATTATCACTGCAGGAAGACTAAGTCTAGGTCAGCCCACATCCAACCTACATCCTACCCTAACCATTCCTCCCAAAATGCCCCTTTCTGCTCTGGGCACTCATCGGGATTCTGAGGCCTAAAAAGTCCTGTTAATTTACAGGATCAGAAAGCAAGTAATACTTTAGAAAGAAAGCAAACTCTAACACTTATCCTTTTTTGTTCACAGTAGCCTCACACACAATTTAACATAGTCCATCTATGACAGGGTCTAGCTCTAGCCAGAGCTGGAATAAAAGTTCACAGCCCAATATATCAGTGGCTTACCTCAGCCATGTAAGAACACACTTTTCCCTGAATAGTCTCTCTTTCTCCTCATTGGTAACGGAACCTTCGATAAGCTTAATGTCATCAGATGATAAAGTAGAATGAGGTAAATCCTAGAAAAATTAATCAGTCTTAACCTCTAAACATTCTCAGAAATATATAAACAATGATAAAAATCAGCAGTTTGTATATTTGAAAAGCATCAGTAACAATTTCTCCAGATGCAGATTCTTTGCTTTTGTTTTTGTTTTCTAGTTTTCAAATAAGCTGCTAGACGATGGCCTGCTTTTTACATAAAAAGGCTGCTGACTCTTCAGTACAAATAGTATTATATTGATATTTAAGAAGTAATATATCAGTATAAAGCATAAGATTATTTGTCTTGGCATGTTATAATTCTAGAGCTTTTATTTGTGACTCTAATTGAGTTTTAACTTTCAAATCAGATTTACATTTCTTAGCAACATAATTAATGATGAAACCTCTAAGGGAAGCCTTCATAGCATGCCATTGTATCATCGTAGAAGTAGAGGTGCCATTAAATTGAAAAAACTCTGATATAAAATGCTCAACAGCAGAGATAAAGGATGAATTTGTGAGTAATGAAGTATTAAATCCTACTCTGTCTTATTCTCATCTGTGAGTGTGTTCATCTTCCCATTTGTTGTTTAATAATAAAGTTTAAAATAAATAAATAATATTTCTATCTATTACAGATATATCATGGGAAATAATATTATTAGGCCCAAGTTAGGAGAGCAAATCAGCTGTCCTAACTGCATGTGGTGAGTTAACTGGGCACCTGTCTGAAAATCAGTTGGCATGCAGTTAATTTCTGGGTCAGTAGACATAGATTGACTATCCTGGGTGAATTCAGCCCACAGATAGAAGCAGCTTACCAGATACTTACTCCATGAGTTGTATATTGACCCTGGAGTTTTTAGCTCCCAAATGCATATTAGTCCAATAAATAGGCAATTTTTAGTTTCTGTTGTTTTCAATTGTTTATTTTAATCTCTTTGTCTTCAGGAAATATGTTGAAGTTGTAGGGACACATAGAATTCCTTCCTAATGTAAAATATCCTTAGGTAGTGATATAATATAATATAATATAATATAGTATAGCATTCTTCAGAAATAAAGAAGAGAATACCCTTAATGTGGAAAGGCAAGAGGATTTGGAGTCCAACAAAGCTACTGCTGCCAGAAGGAAATATGTTTTGGTTATGAGGCTTGATCTTAGATAATTAATTACTTGTTATAGGCTGTTGTATTTGGCCAGAATAAAAGTTACTGTCAACAACTCAGCAAAAACCTTTGATGAGACAGATGACTTATAAATGTATCTAAAGTCCCTGAGGAGAAACTCTGTAGAAGTAAGATGTGACTGGCATGTGGAAACTGTAGAGAATTATACAGTGTTTAAAAGATGAAAAGTCATGGTCTGAGATTACAATCTGTTGCTATTTATGTAGCATTCATTCTAAACATGGCTGTGGAGAGTTTTAATATAGTTGTTTTTTTGTGTGTTTTAAAATATTTCAATAAGGATCAAATAAGATAAGCCATGATCCCACAATTTTAGAGTTACTCTTCCCCACTTTTCTGCCAGCTGCCATCCACCCCTTCTTCCCATCGTTCCCTCTTGAAATTAGAGAGCTGCATGGGAACGGGAGCAACAGGAATCCCACAGAGTCCAAGGGGAACCCCTCCAGGTCCAGACTTAATGGGGATCCTGCAGGGATGGCTTAGTTTGGGGTTCCCATGGGTGTATTGCCTTCCTCCAGGTACAGACATACTCACTCTCTTCAGGCTAGGCAGCCATTTTTGTCTCTGATACTATTGGAACTTCAAGTTCTCGTCTCCGACCCAAATGAACTTCTTCCTCCTGATAAAGCTAGAGTGAAACACGATCGGTGTTGAGGAAGAGAATAGGAAGAGATAAAGGATTTTTTAACAACTTTTTCATTGGATTTGGGGAACTTTTTGTTTTGGACTATGTTGATTATTTTGGTGATTATGGATTGAATATGTTTTGAACACTGGACATTGGACACTGAACTACACAATATGGATTTGGCAGCAGAAAATACGTTTAACAGCGCTCGCAGCCTTCTTGTGAAATCAATGAAGAACTGTTTAAAGATAAGTGATTGATTTTTTTGCTCTAATATCTATAATGTTTTAAGAGGTAGGGAGGGTGCTATGATGTGAGTTATTACATCATTTACTTCACACTGCTGCCAGTGTAAAATGGTGTTTACTGACTGAGCATTATTATTATTACTTTTTTTAGTTAGCTTGTTTGTAATTCGATTGGATTCCTTTGTAGATGATTAATATTATAGTGGGAATTCAGTTCATATTATATAAGCTCTCGATTTAGAGTTTTTTTGATTAGCATTCCTTCCTACACATGGCCAACGACTAACCCAGAAATCTTCCTACTGACATGTTTTACATCAAAGGGAAGCCTCCCTCTGATATAAAACACCAGCCACATGTAGGAAGGAACACTGCCATGGCCTGAAGAGAGCAAGTGTGACTAGACCTGAAGGAAGGTAGTATACCCACAGGAGCCGTATGGGTAAGATAAAGATGCTGCATGGGCTGGGGAGAGCATGGAAAGTATAGGAATCAGAATGGGGGAGCACAGGGGCCATGCACATTGGGAAGAATAACCCAAATCACAATTACCAGATGCTAGCCTTGGCGGTTAGTGCCCAAGAAAAGGATCTGGGTGTCATTGTAGACAATATGATGAAACCTTCCATGCAATGTGTAGCGGCAGCCAAAAAAGCAAACAAGATGCTAGGAATTATTATAAAAGGGAGGGTTAACAAGACTAAGAATGTTATAATGCCTCTGTATCGCTCCATGGTGTGACCTCACCTGGAGTATTGCATTCAATTCTGTTCTTCTTAGCTCGATGATAAAGGGGATGGAACTCCTCTTGTATGAGGATAGACTAAAAAGGTTAGGACTCTTCAGCTTGGAAAAGAGATGGCTGAGGGGGAGATATGATTGAAGTCTACAAAATTCTGAGTGGAGTAGAACAGGTACAAGTGGTTCAGTTTTTCACTCCATCAAAACTTATAAAGACTAGGGGACACTCAATGAAGTTACAGGTAAATACTTTTAAAACCAATAGGAGGAAATATTTTTTTACTCATAGAATAGTTAAGCTCTGGAACGCATTGCCAGAGGTTGTGGTAAGAGCAGATAGCATAGCTGGTTTTAAGAAAGGTTTGGACAATTTCCTGGATGAAAAGTCCATAGTCTGTTATTGAGAAAAACATGAAGGAAGCCACTGCTTGTCCTGTATCGGTAGCATGGAATGTTGCTACTCTGGGTTTTGGCCAGGTACTAGTGACCTGGATTGGGCTAGTTGGCTTGATAGACCATTGGTCTGACCTAGTAAGGCTATTCTTATGTTCTTATTGCTATTCACAGCAATCTTTATTCTCAGCCTACTTGTCAAGTTTATATGCCCCCCGTCCCCATCCATTGTTTCATAAATTGAACCAAGTTAATTTCCTGGCTATAGTGGTTGTTTTTTTGTATCAGAGAAGTAGTGTTTAACTTGTCTGTGGTTTTTAATGTTTTTCTGAATGAATTGCTTCACCTATGCATGGCAGTGTACCTGAGGTGAGCCAAATAAAGTTTGCATGCTTTGATAGAGAACTAATCATTGTGGAGTACCTCAGGCAGCTAGCTCAGTTGCATGGAGAGGCATGGGAATATGGCATAGAACACGATCAACAATTGGTTTGGGTTGGTATTTATATGTATCCCCCACTATCATCATTAATATATCTGTAGTCATTACCTTTAGTAGCATCTTTAGTAGCACCTTCAATCGTTTCACCATCAGGGTCATCATATATAATACAGGCAGAGGAAAGGAGGTGGTAAAAGAATACCTTGGCCCATTTTAGTATGTGGAGAGGGGGGAGCTTATACAGTGCATATTTATCTGTTTTGTTTGTGTTTGTCTCTTCTTTCCTGGATCTACTGTAAGATCATCAGAAATTATATATCATATATAATCAATTGTTAAAATCAACTACAGGTGCTAAGCACTGGAGAGTAGAAAACTTTAGACTGGTGATCTTGATGTCTGTGCAGACCACATAACATTTGCAAATAAACTTTCATCAGTGTGTATATGAAATAAGGGATGCACATCTGTATTGCTGTGTTACCTAGACCATACCCTCTCCCTGCCCCTTCCCCATGCCCCCTGTTCATCTGGCTATAACAAGCTTCATCATTTCTGAATATCCCTGTTCTAAAATGGTATTTCAGTTGTCTGGACCTCTCCAGAAGTTTAAAAGAAGAGCTCAATACCAAGGAGTACAGACGCGATCACAGAAATGAATTCAACACACACAGAAGAAGTTTTTATTAATCTGACACAGCATACTCTTACAGAAATCTGACACAGCATACTCTTACAGAAATAGGAAATGTGTTACAAAAGGGACTGTCCTTTGTGAACACCTACAAACACGACCCTTTTCAAACAAGGGTAGATATTGAGAAATTTATTTGATTATTACATCTAAAATGTTTTTTCCACACTAGTGAAGAGATGCCGAGTGAATTAGAAAGCACCACGTTTCGAGCACATTCCACATGGTTTCCCCTACCCCATTAGATCCTCTAATAAGAGCCTTCAAAGAACTAGC
Source organism: Geotrypetes seraphini (assembly GCF_902459505.1). NCBI lineage: Eukaryota > Metazoa > Chordata > Amphibia > Gymnophiona > Dermophiidae > Geotrypetes > Geotrypetes seraphini. The sequence goes on along the minus strand of NC_047089.1, from coordinate 73,190,601 downwards.
ATTGTTGGACATTGAAAAGCTAAAAATACATCCCGAGAGAATGTTGAATATTTTAATGATAGAAGAACAAAGAGCCCTGAATGCACTTAGAGATGAAACTGAACTTGTGATAAAAAGAGCTGACAAGGGAGCTGCTATAGTGTTACAAACAAGAACAGACTATATGAAAGAAGCCCAGAGGCAGTTAGAGAATACTAACGACTATCAAGTTTTAGAAGCAGATCCAACAATAGAATTAAAGAATCTGATACAAGAATTAACAACTGAAGGGCAGAATTTAAGTATTTAAATCTAAAAATGCCTAAATGTCCAACTTTTTATACCTTCTCAAAAGTGCATAAACAGTTGAGTCAACCTCCAGGCAGACCAGTTGTTTTCAGCAGAGGTTCTTTGTTGGAGCCGTTATCTAATTTCCTAGATTTATTTCTACAACCATTTGTGAAAAAGACTTTATCATATATACAAGACTCTATAGATTTTTTGAAAAAATTAGCTGACCTTCAGAAGAAATTTGGATGGGAACTCTTGATGTTCAGTCATTATATACGTTTATCCCTCAAGAAGAAGCATTATAAATTCTGAAAGAACAATTAGATCATAGAAAGGGCACACCCAGAATCCCTCCACATCCACTATAATAAAACCCTTAGCGAGCATGTGCACTTCAAATTTCGTGATCCATGCTTCCGTGCCGCTGCATGCGTAGTAGAGTAGAACTCTGCCTGCGGTGGTTTCCCCATCGCCCTCCCTCGGTGACACTGCCAGTGTCATGCTGCTGACCACATGGGTCCCTGCTCCATCCCAGAAAAGGCCCGCCGAAGCACCTGCGCATGCAGGAGAGTAGCCAGAGGCAGTCAAAGGCCATGGTGTTATCCTGTCAGCTCCCAGACACAACCCGCTCCTCCCGCGGCCCAGAACACCTACCCGACAACCCCAGACACTGAGCTCCACAGACACGCAGTGTGGGCAAACCAGCTCCCTGTGGCCCAGCAGAGGCTCCACACCAGAGTGCGCTGGCACCCGATGCACAAGTCAACTCTCCCGAAGCCCGAATCCCACCAGCGCCAGACGTACCTGAACTTGCACTGACACCCAAACTCCCCCACTTCTGCTGACCCGTGCCCCAACCTGTCCCACAGGGCGCCCCCGGAAATCACAGCCCCACAATATCCTGCCCGGACCTGAAGCAGAGGAGACACCGGAACGCCAAGAATGCAACAGGTACTCTACTACCTACCAAAGTGGCCTCTGAGGAACAGGGAAGAACCCTGCACCTTGAAGGCACATGTTCTATACATCCTCTACCAGGCTCCACCTAGCCCTGCGCATACACTTACCATCTCCCGACAGGAAGCCCTGCTCTCTTTGCATACTGCCTCCCCACCCAGTCCGAGATAGCAGCATGCTGGATGGGATAGCAGAGAGAAGAAGATGGAATGATGCTGGATGGGGAGAAAAAGGTGGAAATAGGGAAGGTAAAAGAGGAAATGGGAGCCTGTCTAAGGGTAGGTAAAAGAAAGGGAGAAGGGCTACTGCTGGACAGGGGGGAGAGACAAAAAAAGAGAAAGAAAGAAAGAAAGAAATGCCCAAGTCTACACGTCTATTCTAGCACCCATTAATGTAACGGGCTAAAAAACTAGTTTTTTAATAAAACTAGCAAGAATAGCGATGTGTAAAAAATTTTTCATGTTTGAAAAAAAGTATTATGAACAAAAAATGGGAGTAGCAATGGGAGCTAACAATGGCACCATCATTTGCTAATCTCTATATGTCTAGTTTTGAACAAATGGATTAAAAATAAAGAACTTCAGTCATTGGTCAAGATTTATAGATGACATTTTTTTTATTTGGAAAAATAACCAGAAGTATTTGCAAGACTTTTTAGAATGGCTCAACATTTGCCATCCAAATATATGGTTTGTAATGCAATATCTGTTCTCACAATACAAGCTGAATATCTTTAAAGATAATAACCACAAAATGATATTCTTAAATTCCTAATATCAGAAATCAAGTGTTTCTGTTCTTCAATTTGTTCATGGCTTACTTTGAAGACAATTTTGTGTATAAATCCAATTGGTTTTTGATGGTTACTCTTTGGTGTCGTTATATTGACGACATTTTTTTTATTATGGGAAGATACAATACCAAATTTACTTTTATTTGTAGATTATTTAAACACTTGTCTACCTACTATTAAATTTGATATAGCTTTTGACATGGTGAAGGTCTCATTCCTGGATGTACTAATTACAATAAATGGTGATCAGTTTGACACATCTATATATAGGAAAGAATTTTCCAGTTCTCATCCAATACATCTTAGGGAAAGCCTCCCATATTCACAGTTTCTCCGATATCAGAGAGTATGTTCAACTAAATGTGAATTTAAAAAACAAACTAATATCCTAAGTGAGAAGTTTCAGACTCGGGGGTATCCAAAAGCATGTATAAAAAAATGCTTATACAAGAGCTCTGTATAATCAGAGAGATTTACTCCTTGAATATAAGGAGCCTGAACCTGAATCTGAAAAGCTAGTATGTGTGCTACGGCACTCTCAACAAACTTGGTTCTTTTCTAAAATTTTGAAAAAACATTGGAACTGTCTATCTATCCATCCTTGTTTCCAGAATATACAAATAACAATTGCCTATTCTAGGAATAAAAATTTACAAGAGTTAATCAGTCCTACAAGTAAAGGGGCTGTTCAAAATCAGATGGGTAGTTTGAGACAGGGTGAGGTAGTGGGCCATTATAAATGCGGGCATTGCTCAGTATGCAATAATATGCAGGAGGGTTTATCCTTCGTGAATCCATCTGATCATAAAGAATATTTTTTGACATCATATATGTCTTGTGATACGAGTGGGATAATTTATGCTATCAGCTGTCCCTGTAATTTACTATACATCGGGCAGACTTCACGACAATTTAGAACTAGAATTATTGAACATAGGTCATGTTTAACCTGTACTAAAATAGAGGCACCTATGGTGCAGCACTGTCTAGACACCAATCATAAATTCTCTGAAATGCGCTGTTGGATTATAGAAAAATTATACCCTTTCGATAAGGGAGGTGACTTTAGAGCTTACCTCCGACAAAAAGAACAGAAATGGATATTTAGATTAAAAACCTGTATTCCAAATGGTCTTAATACTAGGATAGAGTGGTACGCATTTTTTTTAAAGGGTACTCTGGAAGCTACTGTGATTGGCTATTTCTTCCGTGTTCCTCGAACGGGGATTGGTGCGGTGCTTTTTCCTATTTCCCTTATAAGCTCTGTAGAACGCCGAGCCGCCATTTCTTTAGGAGAAAATCATTGAAGCGGTGGCTCATATTTTAAAAGTAAGTAGATTGATAATAGGGGTATTTTTTATAAAGATAAACAAGGAATTAAAAAATAAAATATATTTTATTTCTTTAGATAATCACCTGATGCAGCCGTAGGGTGAAACAGGGCCTGTCGGGATATTTCCATGTGAAAGGAGGTTGACTTTTCCAAGCGTGCTAGTCTGTTATAGCGCTGGATTTGTAACTGCATACTGCAGTGATTTTGCAATATCAGAAGAAATTATCAAGATAAGTGCTCTTTTTGTCTTCATAAAACACAAAATTTTGAAAAATTAAGAGTGAAAAAGTGATAAAAGTGAAAATAGTGATTTTGAAGCGGGGCTATATGAGACCAAGGATGTATTTCTCTATGACAATATTATTATTGCCATAGATGGTTTCACAGGAATTCTCCTGAGAAACACTGAGGTCTCTTCCACGGTCATAAATTGAAGAACAGAAGCACTTGATTTCTGATATTAGGAATTTATGAATATCATTTTGTGGTTATTTGTAATGCAATATGACACAACAAAAATAATTTTTCTGGATATTACGTTAATAAAACTAGAGACAGAGATTTTTACAACAGTGCACAGGAAGGAAACAGATAAGAATACTTTCCTACACTACGGCAGTTTTCATCCACCACATTTAAAGAAAAATCTTCCTATATCTCAATTTTTGCGATATCGAAGGTTATGTTCTACAGTAGAAGAATATAAAAATCAAACAGAAATATTGAAGAAAAAATTACTGCAGCGCGGATTCCTATTAAAGTTATTCACAATGCTTACAAGAGAGTGGGTTCCAGTATCAAAACATTCATAAAATTCCTTAAAATCTACAAACATAGACAATTTTCATTATAGACAGAACATTTGCTGTCTGTGCATATATAGTGCCAAAATGCCCAGAATGACATGGGAATCATTCCTACATCTTACATATAGGCATCAACAAACAGTTGTGTCTTTAATAATTTCTTAAAGTTAACATATTCTATGCACAATCCCAGATGTCCAGGCAGATTGTTCCACAGATGTACACCAGCGATATAAAACATTTTCATTTTTGAAGCCACATATTGCACACCTATTTCCTTAATAGATATGCAAGGGTGGAAGGTTTGCAAGCTTTTGAAATGAGTCTCCATGAGTTGTAGATGAAAGGGTCTTAAGTAAACATTAATGTAATGAAGATTGTTATATGTTTTTTTTTTAAACTGACTAACTGTAAGTTGAAGGAGTCAAAGTACAGGGTCTTTTGAAGCAGCTCCAGCGAAACACGTCAGTACCCAAGTGCACTGTTTCATCATTTTGTAAATGTAAGAAGCATTTTCTGATTTGGGCATGTGATTGAGAAGCAGTTGAGACAATAAATAATAAATAATATTGTAGCCTATTCTCACTCCACCTCCCATTTAGACTGATTATAATCTGTTACTACTCATCTAAGGGCCCTACAGTATATTCATGGATAGGAAAGTTTTACCTTCGATAGCTTCTGAAAAATACAGTATATAATTTCCTCTGAATATCAATCCCCATAGCAAATGATGAAAAATAAAGACCAACCACCAATGGATGGTGGAAAAGCGGGAAAAGGAGAAACTATGCTAGTTTGAAAAGATTTGGGAGAAGTCAAAAAGAAATTGCCATGAAAATTACATCACATTACTTATTGCAATATTGACTCTAATGGTCTTCTTATTCAATTAAATTGCATGCAAAAATTGGGCACACACCCAAATTCCCACACAATTTTGAGTGCCATACATAGAATTAGGCCATTTATATAAGTGAATATAGAAAATCTGGAACAGCTAAATCTTTTTATTTAATCCTTGTATCCGTTAGTATGTGTCAAACCAAAAATAAAATGGGAATCATATCCATATTCATATAACCAAGGTTATATTAATACGGTATATTCATGAATATACCGTATTAATATAACCTTGGTCTCACAATGTCTTTGGACACTAACTAGATCTTCAGATCAGGTACTTGTGACTAAGATCTGCCAGTCTGTTGGTTTTTTTATTAAGCTGAATGCAGGCCAGGGCTAGGCTAAATTCTGGTAGGCTGAAGGATAATTTTCCCTGCTAAGCAATCACTTCACAAAGTCTTTTACTTCAATTTGAAATGAATCAAGCTGAGACTGATGAGAAATTAATAACTTGAACTTTATTTGAAAATCTGAGTTGCAGTTCCAAACTTTCAAACTATTCACAAGAGTTTTTTCATATGAATCTTCAGACACATTTTCAGAATACAGTCATTTTGTAAACCCCTTTTTGTGTTCCCAATCTCTTCATGCAATTCCTTTAATAATTGCAGTGAGCCACTCTGGGTCCCACCCTTGTTCCCCAGCCTAGAAGCACTTTTTCCCCCACCAAGCTGAAACAATCCACAGGAGCTCTGCTATATGCAGGGTAAATCACACTCTCATTCCCCTCTAATACTAGTATCCACACAGTTTCTTATGTCCCCTCCTGGCAAAACTCTTGTTGCATAAAGTCCCCTTAGTAATTCTCCTGGTGAGCAACTTTGGGTCTTACATTCTTTCCTCAAGAAAGGGCCACTCTTTCCTCCACACCAAACTGAAACACTCCCCAGTGCTGTTCTTAGTCAAATTCACTCAAAATTTCACCTCCCTATAGGCTATTGATGATTCCAGGAATCCCCCTTAGTAATAGGGCACTGGTGTGAGGTCAGGATAACCAAAAGCCTTGTTTGTACTCAATATCTCCCTTTAATTCGCTTTACAACCTCGCCTTCTCAGGTAAGAGCCCTCCAACTCCACCCACTTAAATTCTTTACTCACAGCTCTCAGTGACTCCCAGAAGAATCTCCTTCTTCCTGCTTTGCAGCAGAGGCATTCTTCTGGGGGGATCATATTAAGTATAAAGGTTGTTAAATTTCTATACCATAAAATTTGAGAGGAAAATACTGGGTTATTCAGGAGACATCCCTTTATGTTGATGGTAAAAAGCTGCCCAAAGCAAGCACTCTTTGAAAACCTACATGTGCCCAAGGGCAGTTGGTTGTCCAGATGTTGATAAATTAAGGCGCTCATTTTCAAAGCAAATTGGTGTCTCAATATGGTCTAAAAAATGGCCCTCTGCTGAAAATGTCCACATTATGATGATCCAAATGTAAATTTTCTGCCATCCTGCAGTTCATCCAAATAGCAAGCGGAAATGTTCTGGGTGTGTTTAGGGTGAGACTAAGGAGAGCCCAAATTTAGGACATCAAACAGCAATAATTGAATGAGAAGAAACATCCAAATAAAAAAAAGAAGGGCATTCAAGTTAGACATGTTTCAATCACATCCAGGGTATAAGAAAGGTGTCACAAAACACAAAGGGGCTGATTCTGTAAAGGGTACCTAAAGTTAGGCATCTAACTTAATTAGTAAAATACCCTTAATAGGCTCAATAATTGCTAAAAAAATTAATAATAAAATAATTGGGCAATAGGTAGCTATTGCATGATGCTTAGCAGCACCTAACACCTAACTGGGCATTTCTATAGGTGGAGTATAACTTAGGAAATGCTAAGCATGATTCTCCAAAAACTTAGGCACCTGAAATGCAGGCCTTTGAAACCCTTACCTATATTTCAGGCGCCTAAGTTTTTACACAGGTGTTGCTAGCTGCAATTCTGTAAATGGTAGTCCCAAAGAGAGAAATCCAATGATTCTGCAGTGATTGCCGAACAACAAAATCCCAAAAAGAAACTGCAGAACTGATGTAACTGATACAGGAATTTTATTTAGGTCAATAAAACATTGTTTTCCAAAAAGTGGTCCACTTTGGTTAGAAATAAGGACCCGACATGGTCCATGTTTTGATGAACACATCTTCCTCAAAACATTGACCATGTTGGGTCCTTGTTTCTTACCAAGATGGACCATTTTTGGAAAACAACATTTTATTGACCTAAATAAAGTTCCTGCATCAGGCTTAAGAGCGATAAATCCACAGGACTGGACGGTATCCATCCGAGGGTCATCAAGAACTGAAAGGGACTATAGCTGAATTGCTTCAGCTAATAGCCAATCTGTCGATCAAATCGGGAAAGATTCCGGAGGACTGGAAGGTGGCAAATATTACGCCGATCTTCCAAAAAGGTTTGAGGGGAGACCCAGGAAACTACAGGCAGGTGAGTCTGACATCGGTACCGGGAAAAATGGTAGAGGTGCTGATAAAAGACCGCATCATTGATCACCTCGACGGACACGGTCTTATGAGGACCAACCAGCACAGTTTCAGCAAATGCAGATCTTGTTTGACAAACTTGCTGCACTTCTTCGAGGGAGTAAATAGGCAGATAGACAAGAGCGACCTGGTCGACATTGTATATCTGAATTTTCAGAAGGCGTTTGACAAGGTTCCACATGAATGACTACTTTGGAAAATTGTGAACCATGGAATAGAGGGTGAAATACTCACGTGGATTAAAAACTGGCTGGAGCATACGAAACAGAGAGTGAGGGTAAATGAACAATACTTGGACTGGAAGAGCATCACCAGTAAGGTGCCGCAGGGCTCAATGCTTGGACCCGTACTCTTCAACATCTTTATAAACAATCTGGACATAGGTATGACAAGTGAGGTGATTAAATTTGCGGACGATACGAAGTTGTTCAGAGTAGTAAAGACGCAGAGGGATTGCGAAGATCTGCAATGTGACATAATCAGGCTCAAGAAATAGGCATCAACATGGCAGATGAGGTTCAATGTGGATAAGTGTAAAGTGGTGCATATAGGTAACAAAAATCTGGTACTTGGAGAGACCTCCCGGGAAAGGGACTTGGGAGTTCTGATCGACAAGTCGATGAAGCCATCCGTGCAATGTGCGGCGGTGGCGAAAAGGGTAAACAGAATGCTAGGAATTAAAAAGAAGGGAATCACAAACAGATCGGAGAAGGTTATCATGCCACTGTACCGGGCCATGGTGTGCCCTCACCTGGAGTACTGTGTCCAGCACTGGTCGCCGTACATGAAGAAGGGTCCAGAGAAGAGCGACTAAGATGGTTACAGGGCTGGAGGAGTTGCCGTACATCGAAAGATTAGAGAAACTCGTCCTTTACTCCCTCGAACAGAGGAGGTTGAGAGGAGATTGAGAGGGGACATGATTGAAACATTCAAGGTACTGAAGGGAATAGACTTGGTGGAAAAGGACAGGTTGTTCACTCTCTCCAAGATAGGGAGAACGAGAGGGCACTCTCTAAATTGAAAGGGGATAGATTCTGTACGAATGTGAGGAAGTTCTTCTTCACCCAGAGAGTGGTAGAAAACTGAAACGCTCTTCCGGAGTCTGTCATAGGGGAAAACGCCCTCCAGGGATTCAAGACCAAGCTCGACAAGTTCCTGCTGAACTGTAATGTGAGCAGGTAGGGCTAGTCTCATGGCGCTGGTCTTTGACCAGAGGGCTGCCGCGTGAGCGGACTGCTGTGCACGATGGACCACTGGTCTGACCCAGCAGCGGCAATTCATATGTTCTTATGTAGTTACATCAGTTCTGCAGTTTCTTTTTGGGATTCTGTAAATGGCTAAATATGATTGACGTGGATGGTGCCCTTTATTTCAGTGCTGGCTGAGTTAGACACCATTTATAGAATGAGCCCTAAAATGTCTGACCTGCTGTGTATCACTGTGCAGGGCCGCCATCAGAAATTTCTGGGCCCCTTACTGAGCAATCCTATTGGGCCCCCCACGCACCCCTTCCCCCCACTTTTGTCTGGGGGGGTGCTATCAGGAAATCGGCAGGGGACAAAAAAAAGTATGACAGCAGTGTTTATTGTTTATTGTTGTGCACAGCAGAAGCATAATACAGGAATTTGTGCTATAGTGGCCTAGGATCAATGTTTCCTCTAAGGATTGATGAGGTGTGTGCAAAAAAAAATATGCATGAGCGACAAGTTACATACTTCACAAATTTATGAGCAGGCACAGAGGACGCATTTTTAAACAAATGTAGTTTATCTTTGTACTCCTTATGTATTTTTAATCATCTATGTTTGTATGTTTATTGTTCAAATGGTTTTATTTATTTCCCCAAATTTATTTTTGTTATACACATTGAAAATATTTGATATTGCGTTTAAATCAAAATCTCAATAAACTTGAAACTTTAAACCAGTGCCCGTGAGATTGTGGGAGGGTTAAATACTCAAAACTTAGAAGAATAACAATTTACTTAAAGTTTTTGCTATGCCAGCTTTCTGGTATCTTTACATACAGTAGCGTACCTAGCATATGTAACACCCGGGGCCCATCATTTTTTGGCACCCCCCCCCATCTGTAAGAAAAACATGATTTTTAGTAACAAACCACACGTCACACATGAGTACCTAGGAAAAGGCAACATCTTATATATTGCAGTGAGCAGTACATCGATACACCCATTGTAAAACTAAACAAGCCAGACCAGCACAGATCAATCCTACATCATCAATCCTAACAAAAAACCATGTCTTTCAAACACACAGAACACAGAAAACACCTTCACCTAGTATGGAATATGTCATCACAAACGAACCCCTCCCCCTTTTGCAAAACTGTAGTGTGGATTTTAGCCACGGTGGTAACAGCCCTGACGCTCATAGAATTCTGAGCATCAGAGCTGCTACCACCACGGCTGGCGCTAAAAAACGCTCCACAGTTTTGTAAAAGGGGGGATAAAATAGAAATACACAGTTTCAACGCTCTAGCTCAGAGATGCCCAAATTTTTTGGGCTTGCGAGCTACTTTAAAATGACCAAGTCAAAATGATCTACCAAAAATAAAATTAAAAAACACAAAGCACACTATACGCTAAGAAAATGTTAATTATCATTCCTATTCTGGGTTTTTTAAAGAGGTCAAGGCAGATGACTCTATGCATTGTCACCTCAGTAACAACCATACAAAAATAGACAAATATACCCCCCATCCTTTTTATTAAACCACAATAGCAGTTTTTAACGCAGGGAACTGCGCTAAATGCCCAGCGCTGCTCTCGACGCTCATAGGCTCCCTGCACTAAAAAACACTATTGTGATTTAGTAAAAGGGGGCCATAGTGCAAAATATAGACAGCATATATAAATTCAGACACATTTTGATCACTAAATTGAAAATAAAATCATTTTCCTACTTTTGTTTGGTAATTTCATCAGTCTCTGGTTCCACTTTATTCTTCTGACTGTGCATCCAATACTTCTTCCCTTCTTTCAGCTTCCTGTATGCTTCCTCTCCTCCAGACCTCATTACCTCCCCAACTTTTTCTTTCTTTCTCTATGTCTGTCTTTCTCTGATTCGGTGCCCCATTTTTTTGCTTTGTTTCTGGTCCCCCCCCCTTCTTTCTTTCTTCCTTCCTTCCTCTGTGCCCCTTTTTTTGCTTTTTTTTCTGGCTCCCTGTCCCCCCCACCCACACACACACCTTCTTTCTTCCTTCCTGCCTCCCCCATGCCACCACCGCCGCGGAATAGGCTGCTGCTGCTGCCGCTATTGGGAACAAGCCATCTCCCTGCTTCTCTTCTGCACGGGGCCGACCAACTTTCACCGCCCAACGTCAATTCTAACGTCGGAAAGGAAGTTCCGGGCAGCCAGGCAGCGATTGGCTAGCCAGAACGTCCTCTCGACGTCAGAATTGATGTCGGGCCACCGCGAGAGTTGGTCAGCCCAGCAGGAAAGAGAAGCAGGGATATCAAAGACACGGTGCTGGCCTGATCCCCGATGGCAGCAGTGAGAAGGGAAGCAGGTTGGGCACCACTGCTCTAGACGAGCCGCACGCTAAGGAGAATAGTTGACTGCCCCCCCCCTTGGTACGCCACTGGAGCAGCAGCGTTTCTGGCCGGTTCATTCATTCAAAGCCGCGGGTGGCAGCTCCTTGCGAGATCCGCACCTGCGTCTGAAGCCTCTCTGATGTTGTGACGTCAGAGAGGCTTCCGATACAGGAGCGAATAGCGCAAGGAGCCGCCACCCGTGGCTTTGAACGAACGAGCCGGCTGCTGCTCCAAAAGGAAGAGAATGATGCTTCCAGACCGTGGGCCGCAGATAAAACCTGGAGAGCCACATGCGGGCCGCGTGTTTGAGACCGCTGCCTTAGAGGGAACATTGCCTAGGACCCTGGGGGAGCCCGGGCCCCCTGTCACCTCCGGGCCCCCGAATGCAGGACTGGTAGTACTGCCCTGATGGTGAGCCTATCACTGTGAGATTTCTGAGAAGTTTGACGTAATCACAAGTTTTACATGTAGCTGATGTGATTGTTGGACACAAGTCTCATATGCAGTTAATGTGTCTATTGGATATATGGACTTCTGACAAAGGTATTGCCATAACACGGACCATGCTGAGTTCTAATACACTTTGATCTAAACACGTCTTTTTCCATCTCTTATAACTGAGGAACAGCTGTATTACTATCACTGGACTTTTAGATATATTGATTTTTTGCATTGCTTATATTGTCTACAGTTGAGTTACAGTTAAAATAGAAATTATTGTACTTTTCAATAAACTGACATTTGTCCAGATATGTTTATTTCCTTGTTCCAGTTTTTTCATGTCTTTATTTTACTGTTAACACCAGATTTGTGAGGAACTGGGCGACATACTGGGGAAGGAGGAGCCTATTCCACAAAGATGGGCTCCACCTTAACTAAGGTAGAACCAGACTGCTGGCATAAACATTTAAAAAGGAAATAGAACCGCTTTTAAACTAGAAACAGGAGGAAGGCTGGCAGTCGCTCAAAGAGCTTGGTTCGGGGCAAGGTATCTTTAAAAGATATCATTAAAGACAGGGCAGGATTAATTCTTTGAGGGCCCATAGGCACACAAGTACACTGGGGCCCCCTGGCCCTGCCCTGCTCACATCCCACCCCCATTCATTTACCTATTTCCTTATTCACTTCTTCATTTCCACTTGTATTTCTTTTTTTTCTTTTATTTTAAAATTCAAAACAAACAACAAAGATTACTATACCAGTGCCAGTGTACAGTTTTAGCTCTATGCATGCCTCAAACATCTCTGAACAAATCCCCCCTTCCTTCCCTTCCCACCTACTTGCCCAGGACTTTAACTCTGAACCCTTTCCATACATATATAATAGTGTTCAAATGCATTTTAAAGCAGTAATACTATCCGAAACATAAGTCTATATTAATAACCAAGTTTGCAGCTCCTTTCAACTGCCTCACTCTATGTCAGTGGTTCCCAACCCTGTCCTGGAGGAACACCAGGCCAATTGGGTTTTCAGGCTAGCCCTAATGAATATGCATGAAGCAAATTTGCATGCCTATCACTTCCATCATATGCAAATCTCTCTCATGCATATTCATTAGGGCTAGCCTGAAAACCCGATTGGCCTGGTGTTCCTCCAGGACAGGGTTGGGAATCACTGCTCTATGTCGTCCAACTGTAACCCATATGTAGGAAGTACTGATTCTTGAGGATTATTATTGAATATTTTTACATAGAGGATTTGATCACATTTTTCTTCACATGTTGGGATTTACTTTTTGGGATCTATTATCACAGTGACATTTGAATTTTTGAATTTAAAGTGAAGCTAAGTACCACTTTTTTGTTTCAAAAAATCTTTCTGTGGTTTAGTTTCTATATATACCAACATTAAGAGATTTCAATAATTATGAGTTGGTTGGAAGGTAGGTAGGGTGCGATGATGGAAAGTCATAACATCTTTATTCAACAAATCTGCTGTGTTTGAATAAGATCACACACTGAGCACCCAATTTTAATCAAAAGTGAATTTATTGATTCATGATTTTTCTAATTAAGATGATGCATTATTGAATTCATACATTTATATATATTTTGTATAAAAATACATACATATGAGTAACTCCTCTAGTATATTCCACTCCATGTATGTTAATTTGTAACAAAACAACAAGGCAAGCAGTCCACCAAAGAATCCAACGTGGATCAAAAGAAGATCGGCAGACAGTGAGGAGATTCAAATCAGGTATATTCAAGGTGCTCCCAGGAACCATGCCTGTTCATTTTGCCAAACAAGGCTGGTCAACGCTAACAGAAAACCATGTCTTTCATACACACAGGACACAGAACTACCCTCACCCAGTATGGAATAAGTAATCACAAACTAACACCCCCCCCCCCTTCTTTTTACAAAAGCACGGAAGAAGTTTTTAGCACTGGCTGGCGGGCTGAATGTTCTGCGCTGTTCTGACAATCATAGGAATTCTGTGCCCATCACCATTTGAAAAAAAAAAAGAGGCTCTCTCTTTGCCCTCCTTCAGCGGGCCCCCTAACAATTTTGGGCCCTAGGCTTGTGCCTACTGGGCCTATCCTTTAATCCAGCCCTGATAGTGAGATTGCAATACAGGCCACAGTAGACCAAGTTTCCTTAAATTCAAAGTTTCCTTAAATCCAAAATTCCTTAAATTTTAAAGGTTGTAAATTATCTATGCCAAATCCTGAGCAAATTTTATTCTCAACTACAATCCTAATTAAGATATAAGCGTAACTGTGTGCAAGGAGGTTTTTTTAAGCTGGTGAGGTTCTTACCCTATCTAGTCTGTCAGCAAGATTTGTTCTGGTTGTGGACATGGTTCTGAGGCTTTTTTTCCTCCTTGATGAAGTGTAATACATGGTACAAGATTAAAATTGATATTTAATGAGACAAGATAACACCGGGGGCATTGAACCGAAGGCCGCATAGGACAGCCAGGCGGGACAGATTCGGCCCACGGGCCTTGAATTTGACACCTGTGTTTTAGACTGAGTAAATTGGCTGTTCTGTATTTATCACTTCATATGGTTTATCTTATACTTAGAGCCTCTTGCTGCCAACTGTCAGAATTTAATAGTGTAGACAGAATTTCCTGGCCACCAGGCATGTGAAAAGTACCAGCCTTAAGCTGGTTTTCACCTGTATCAAGGCTTCCAGTTTACCCCCTTGCTGAACGGGCACCTGAAGGGATGCACTTTGGCAAAAATCTCTAGTGTTGGAAAGCCACCAGCCTGTCCCAGTATGGCAATTCTTATGTTCTTATTTGAGATGGGTTGGGGAAAATCCACTGCTTATTCCTAGGATAAGCAGCATAGAATCTGTTTTGCTACTTGGGATCTAGCTAGGAACTTGCGACTTGGGTTGGCCACTGTTGGAAACAGGATACTGGGCTTGGTGGACCTTCGATCTGTCCCAGTATAGCAATTGTTATGTAAGTGAGTAGGTATATCATTTTATTAAATAGTGGGGTTCCCCAGGGGTCTGAGCTGGGACCGCAACTTTTTAACATATTTATCAATGATCTAGAGATGGGAATAACTAGTGAGATAATTAAATTTGCTGATGACACAAAGTTGTTTAAAGTTGTTCAATCACACGAGGATTGCAATTGTGAAAAATTGCAAGAGAATCTTGTGAGACTGAAAGACTGGGTATCAAAATGGCTGATGATGTTTAATGTGAGCAAGCACAAATTGATGCATGTGAGAAAGAGGAACCCAAAATATAGCTATGTGATGCTGGTTTTTGTGTGAGGAGTCACTGCCCAGGAAAAGGATCTAGGTGTCATTGTTGAGGATACCCTCAGCTCAATGTGTGGTGGCTGCTAAGAGAGCAAATAGAAGTTAGGAATTATCAGCAAAGTAATGGAAAATGAAGATGAAAATGTTATAATGTCCTTGTTTTGCTCTGTGGTATGGAACACCTCAAATATTGTGTACAAGGTAAATGTTCCGACGCTCATAGGAATTGAATGAGTGTGGAGCATTTACCTATCTGGCCTATGGTAGGAAGCTCTTCCACAGTTTAGTAATTGCATGCAAAAATATCAATATTGAGCCGGAGACAGCACTGTTGATCTTGTCCTTTTATGTTTCCATTAATAATTGCAAAAGACAGCTTCATATTATCTTTAAAATGATTCAGTAGAACGTCTGGCAGCTCTACAGAAAAAATAAAAAGGATATCAGATATTCATTATGTTCTACCATGTTTACCAAGAGAAATAAGGAAAAAAGCAATCTTTTATAAAGATAATTTTTATTTAAATATGAAGTATCTGTGACTATACTTTATTATAGGTTGTACAGTATCTCTTCAATATACCATAATTGGTAAGTGACATAACATTGACACTGAGTGCTTTCATATTATGTTTCATAGTTAGACCATCTATGCTTCCATGATAGACAGCTAGATATTAAATACTTTCTCAAAATAAAACTAGACTCAAAAAGTAACAGTTTTCTGTCAGTGTATAGTTTGGAAAATGACAGTTTTAATCTTTTCAGTGTCTGTAGATAATGGATGCTCAAAGATTTTTTTTATCACAAATGACCTCTAGAACTCTACTTGTAAACCAGCATAGACTTCAAAACAAGAGGCATTAATGAGAAAAAGAAAAATGTGACTGTAAGACTATCTAGCCAGAGAAAAAGAATGTCTTGGGCTATAGCAAGTTTGTTTAGTTCATATTTTCTAGAATATCCTCAGTGAATATCAGCAAAACCATTGAATCCCTATGAGCGTTGGAGTGATTATTACTTCAGCCCACCACGATAATCCCCTTTCTAAAAGGGGCCCATTTGGTTTACGAACAATCAGGCCAATATTCAACACATATGTGTTACTGACTGGGATATTTAACAGCACAATCTGCAAAAATCTGCATAGTGCCTCTGAATATCATTACAGACTACCTTGGTTCTATGCAGAGTATCAGTGGAGCCAAAGCATAAGAACATTAATATTGCCTTATTGGTCTATCAAGCCCAGTATCCTGTTTCCAACAGGCCAACCCTGGTCCCAAGTCCTAGCTAGATCCCAAGTAGTAAAACAGATTTTATGCTTTTTATTATAGGAATAAGCAGTGGATTTCCCCAAGCCATCTCAATAATGGCCTATGGACTTCTCCTTCAGGAAATTGTCCAAATCTTTTTTAAACACTGCTAAACTAACTGATTTCACCACATTCTCTGGCAACAAATTCCAGAATTTAATTATACATTGTGAGAAGAAATATTTTCTAAGGTTTGTTTTCAATCTACTACTTATTATATGCCCCCTGGAAACTTATCCAGGTAATGTCACCATTCAGTTTGGTATCTCAATAACTTCCCAGATAAAAGGATGTCCTAAGTTATCAGAATATGTTATCTGAATATTAGACTGAATATTGCCAGTATCTGAATAAGTTGTGTTACTGACTGTCTTATGTGCATATTCAACACTGACCACTATCTGCCATACCAAAAAAAAAAAAAAAGGCTTAACAGAGTGGCTGACTATTCATTCAAATATTTTTCTTGCTATGAAAATCAAACCTGCTTTGGATCCTTATAAAAGGGTATTCAGTGCCATTGATTTATATCATTCTTATACTATGAGAATACTAGAGTGGTATGCACATAGGACCATTGTAGCTTATAGAATGTACTTGTTTTATAAAATTTAATATACAACTCTTCAAATTGATATCAGAACAGTGTGCAAATACAAAGGTCAGCTTTTTACACTGGATATTACACAAGTTGGATCACAAGAAGGTTGTTGTATATGAAAGTTATGCTATGGAAGTTGCAAGTTTATTGTCGATGGATATCATTTTTTCACATATAAAAAGTGAAGCAACTGTCTGTGCTCATGACCTTACCATTTCTGCACCCCATTTTTGACTTGGACCCTGCACCTAAATTTATCCATGTAATTTATAATTGATTTTAATTAGTACCAATATTTGCTTGTTAAAATGCCAATTATCAGCATTAATTAGTTTGTTAGTCAATTAGATTGCATGTACAAATTTTTGTGCTTTTTATAGAATTTGGTGGGCATGCTCTGTAATGCATTGACAGAGGATATGGAAAGAGCAGTTATTGTAACTGGTTTTTATAAAGTTAGATAATTAATCGCCCCTTTTACTAAACTGCAATAGCATTTATTAGTGTAGGGAGCCGCACTAAATGCTCCACACTGTTCCTGATGCTCATAGAGTTCCTATGATCATCGGGAGCAGCATGGAGAATCAGTGTGGATCCCTGTGCTAATAACCACTATTGCGGTTTAGTGGGGGGTAAATTTGCTGATGACACAAAGAGCTCCTTTTACAAAGGCACATTAGCAGCTTTAGCGCGTGTGACTTTTCATCACGTGCTAACCCCCGTGCTAGCCAAAAAACTACCACCTGCTCAAGAGGAGGCGGTTTAGCGTGTGGTATTATGCACGTTAAACCGCTAATGCGCCTTCGTAAAAAGAACCCAAAGTTGTTCAAGTTTGTTAAATCGCAAGAGGATTGTGAAAAATTGCAAAAGGACTTTGGGAGACTGGGAGAATGGGCATTAAAATGGCAGATGACATTTAATGTGAGAAAATACAACGTAATGTATGTGGGAAAGAGGAACCCAAACTATAGCTATGTGATGCAGGGTTCCACATTAGGAGTCACCACCCAGGAAACAGATCTAGGTGTCATCATTGAGGATGCATTGAAAGTGAATAGAATGTTAGGAATTATCAGGAAAGATGAAAATGTTATAATACCTTTGTATCGTTCTATGGTATGGGCCACATCTTGAATACTATGTGCAATTCTGGTTGCCGTATCTCAAAAAAGATGTATCAAAATTAGAAAAAGTACAGAGAAGGGCAACAAAAATAATAAAAGGAATGGCATGACTTCCCTATAAGGAAAGTCTAAAATGGCTAAGGTTCTTAAGCTTGGAGAAGAAATGGCTCAGGGAAGATATGACAGAGGTCTATAAGTCTGAGAGGTCTGAGTGGAGTGGAAGGGTAAATGTTGAATCAATTGTTTACTCTTTCCAAAAAATACTAGGACCAGAGGGCATACAATGAAGCTACTAAGTAGTAGATGTAAAACAAACCAGAGAACATATTTCTTTACTCAAAATGTAATTAAGTTCTGGAATTTGTAGCTAGAGAATGTGTTGAAATCAGTTAGCATTGCAGGGCTTAAAAACGGTTTGGATAATTTCTTAAAAGCGAAGTCCATAGGCCATTATTGAGATGGCTTGGGAACATCCATTGCTTATTCTTAGGATTGTAAGGTGCCATGGACTAGTGTTCAAGTCTTAGCAACTTGATGAAAATCATCAATTTTTTGTGACTATAGAAGTAGATTGCTGGGCCTTTCTCCTGTGCAGTATAAATTCAATATTGTCACCATTGTTGCATCAAATGAGATCCTCCATCTCCAGCATTGCCCATCCGCTGCTGCCCAAATGGGTAGTACATTATTATTCTGACGTCACATCTCTGCTGAAACATGTCCACCTTGGAAGGCCCTGCCAATAGTGTAAACTTTATACCGCTGAACCACCAGGGTTTCAAAAAGGAACGCAGGGGAGGTGGGAATGAGGTAAGAAAAAAGCTGTCAGAGTTGGTCGGGACAGGAGATGGAAGGGATTTGTCCCATCTCAACATACCCCACCAGGCCATACGGCATGCCCAGTGGAGGTCTGCAACAAGTTCCCGGAGGGGGGGCGGATGGGTGATGACCCGAATATAAGATGAGACCCCCATTTTTAGAACTTTTGGAGGCCCAAAAATCTCATCTTATACATGAGCATATACAGTAATTTAATCACACATTTAAATATTAAACCCTGAGACCCTTTTACTAGGCTGTGCTAAAAAGTGGCCAGTGCTATTATTTATTTAATTTTCTACACTGTTCTCCCAAGGGAGCTCAAAACAGTTTATGTTAATTTATTTGGGTATTCAAGCATTTTTCCCTGTCCTGGTGGACTCACAATCTATCCAATGTACCAGGGTCAGTGGGGGGATTGAGTGACTTGCCAAGGGTCACAAGGAGGAGTGTGGGTTTGAGCCCACAACCTCAGGGTGCTGAGGCTGTACCTTTAACCACTGCACCACACCCTCCCTCCCTATTGCAGGGATTTCCAGGCACCCAAAGACAACTTTTAGCCCGGCTATAAAATGAGCACATTTCCCATTTCTTCTATTAATAGCCTGTGCTAATCAGTTGGTACTCACCAATAGAGCTGCGCTAAATCATTACTCTCCACCCCTAAATGCCCCCCCCATCACTATAAAATAAAAAGTATTTTTTTTTAGTGCATGGGATTTTTTAGTGCATGTGTGCCTATCTCAGAACTACTGCAGAATGCCTAAGTGCACCCCACAGTAATGATTTTTACCCAGCGATAAGCATGAGATAGTGCTTATCACAGTTTAGTAAAAGGTCCCCTTTATTTGTACAGTAAAACCTTGGTTTACGAGCATAATTCGTTCCAAACCCAAAAACTTTAATATAAAATACTATATGTACTTGTATTGCAGGATCTCACTCATTTAGAACAGTCACTACACTCATGCAGCGTCAGAGAGAGAAGAACCATCGACTCAGTTGTGATGATGCGATGCGTGTATACTGTATGTACTCGTATTGCAAGACTTTGCTTGTATATCAAGTTGAAATTTAATAAAATGTTTTGCTTGTCTTGCAAAATACTTGCAAACCAAGTTATTTGCAATCCAAGGTTTTATGGTATAAACCAAATGAGAGCAGTTTCCAAAAGTCATTTACCTAGATAAATAGGTTATTTTGAAATTCCACTTTTCCTTATGTGTAAAAGTACAAGTTGATGCATGTTGTCAATCAGGACTATATGTCCTGACTACAGGTTCTTATGTTGCATCCTTCAAAGCTACTGTCCTAGGTGATTGCCTAGCCTTATCTAATTTGGGGGGTGGGGGGGGGGAAGGGAATAGGAGATATAACTTTGAAGAATATTTTACAGTAGTCTTTAATCTGGTTTATTCATTTATAAAGTAATCAATTGCCATCATTGCAGACTATCTAAAGCTGTTCTTGTAAACAGATTCTTTAATACTGTATTCAAGTTAAGGAAGAAGTCATATAACTGAACTTTTGTATCAACTTTGGCCCCAGAAACATAATGTCTGAACAACAGCTACATAAATAGCTGGAAAGTGCATTATGCTTGGCTTTAAGACTTCATCTTTTCCATTAACCCTGAAAAACTAGGATGATGCAATTCTGTTCAGAAAGGAAGCAGTTAGAAGCATCATTAGTTCAGACACTCATACTATTATGATTTTTCAAAGCCATTCATAGGTCCTCACTTTAGAGGAAGAGCTGGAAAGAAATTGCATTAAAATATACTTGGTATGACATCAGCACATCTGCCTGTGTGACTAAAATTATTTCAAAAAATTCACTCAGATGGATAAAATAGACTCAATGAACTCCTTTTACTAGGATGCACTAACAGATTTTGCATGTACTAATGGCTAAACCTATTCTATTCCTATTCGTGCATTTAATTCCATTATAGTACCTTAGTAAAAGGACCCCAATATAAATGTATATATATTTAAAGTGAATTTAAGGGGATGCAAACGAAGAGGTGCTGAAAAGTTCTCAGCCCAACTAAGATTATAATAACGTAGATTTGATTCAGTCAATGATCTAACAAGAACAAGAGTGGTGCGGGGAGATTCTCCGTGATAAACGGACCCACAAATAATATGAGCGACAATAGAATTGTGAAGAATATCAGCCCTTGAGGAATCTTGCCAGTGAAACAGCTGGGTAGCCGTCGGGCTATAAGCTAAGTGCTCTTCCTTATCTGTAATGATAGCACCACATGGGTTAATACAGGTTTAGGCCCTAACGCAGCTTTGCTGATTTTAGTTAGGTATCATTAGGCATCCTCAATACAGATGCCTAGGGTACTTAACCTAAGTACCTCATAAAATTTCACCCTATCTGAATCTAGGTTGGTCCAGGGACAAAGATAAAGCAGAGCTGAAAAACGTATCTGGGTACTGCTAATACTCTGCATTGGCATCTGGATACGTAGCATGCCATTTTCTCAATATCAACCTTATCCAGATGCTGTGGGAGGCTTCTACCCTGATATTCAATGCTGTTATCCAGGTATAACTTTAAACAATATGATCATCATTTTTTAGTCAATGATGGACCCAGTGTTTAAACATAGGAGAGGGAGGGAGGCTTTAAGAGAACTACTTAGAAGAGTGAATTCCTTAAGGATTTCTTCATCTCACTCTATTCATGAACAGAAGACTCCTTTCTCCCAGCAACTAGCAACACACTTTCAAGATAACATGGTTTTGTTTTTTTGGGTTTTTTTTTTTTTTTTTGGGCGGGGGGTGGGGGGGGTCGTCATATTAGGAAGACGCCACTTTAACAAAGCAAACAGAGGTTAATGTGGAGCTTAATAATGGTGATAATCAAAGGTTGATATTGGGAAAATTGCACATTATTTCCAGAAAAGGAGAGACAGGCAATCTCTTTTCACTCAGAATTGCAGTCTATGGGATGGGAGTGCTTGGAGTTTACTTGAATATCTGAGACCGAGATGTAAAATCTGCTTCAGAAGTTTTCAGAAGGGATCTGTAATTTGGGTCCATGCCCAGGATATGCATTTCAGGAAATAACAGATGAGTGAAATGGTATATTGGGACTTTGATGTTATCTATTACAGTAAGAACCTATGCTTAAAGTCGGTTTTGAAAGGAGCATCACTTGATGCACAAATCTGTAGTAGTTATAGTTACAGGCCTATTGCTAATCTGCCACTTCTGGCTAAATTGCTGGCAACAGCTATAGCACTGCACTTGCAATAGTATTTTGATACCTTTGACATTATGCATGAATCTCAAACAAGCTTTCAAAATATATTTGAAACAGAAATAGCCTTGGTGGCTATATAGGAACATCTGTGTATCTAGATAGATAAGGCATCGGATGGTTTGGTAATGCATATGGTTTATTCACTGCTTTAGATTTAAAAGTTAGCTCAATTGCTTTTACCATCCAATACCTTTATATTTTAATCAATTGCTGATGTTATACTGTCCCAGTAGAGCACTGCCATGTTACTTGCAACATCGACTAAAGTGTGATATGCTGAGATCAGAACAGCTGCTTTTTGTGTGGCAGGTGTTAAAATGTGGAACCCATTCATGGGGCAATTACACCTATGTGCTGATAGATTGAATTTTTTTTTTTTTTAACTATTGAAAATGCAGCTATTTGTATCTGCTTTCATATTAGGAAAGATTTCTATCTGCACAGGCAATAGATAGAAATGGGCAAGAAATGTCATGAAGACTCTGCTTTTTGTAATGTTAATTTTATGCTTACTTTTCTTTATAAAATAGTGACTAAGGGAACCTTTTATAAATCTGCAGTATACCACAGTAAAAAATGGTATACTGTAGGGCACACTGAAGAGTCCCACAGTGATACTGGGATGTGTGCATGATACTCAGGCACTAAAAAATAAAGTGTATTATTTTTATCACGGGGGGCATGTCTGGGGCAAGGAGTGTTTGAGTTATGTGCTAATGGGTTAATGTAGCTACATTGCTGCATGCTAATTGATTAGCACACATTTAGCACATGAACCTATACTGCTTACATACTGGGGGGAGGCTCATTCACTAATCTGTTTTAATAGCTATACACTAATGGCAAAATTAGTGCATGGTTATCAAATACAAAAAATTGGAACAAAAACTTGCTCAACTCTGGTCCAGATCATATGTATACACTCTGAGACAAGTAAAGCAAAACTGGAGCAACTGTAACATAGAAACATAGAAGATGATGGCAGAAAAGGGCAACAGCCCATCAAGTCTGCCCACTCTACTTATCCATCCCCCTGTCTATGCCCTAATGACCCAATTTTCTTAACTCGACCCTCGTAGGGATCCCACGTAGGTATCCCATTTATTCTTGAAGTCTGGCACGCTGTTTGCCTCAATCACCTGCACTGGAAGCTTGGGTTTTGTGCATTTTTCTGCACATTTATTGTAAAAAATCATGATAATACACTGCTGTGACACTTTTTCCACATGGAACTTTGTCTGTTGATCATAAGCGAAAATCATCATTTGTTTGACTTTTGATTGAGCTCGTCAAAATTTTTTTGGCCATGGGGAATATGGAGCTCTCTACTCATCATTGGAAAAACTACACAAATACAGCTGGGAGGTGTTACCTCATGCTTCCCTACAGTCCAGACATGAGTCCACCAGACTTCAACCTTTTTCCAAAGTTGAAAAACCTATGCGTGGACATTGTTTTGCATCTCTGGAAGAGCTTTTTTCTGCTGGTACCCGAGCCATTTGGCAACTGAACAAAAACAGTGTCTTGGATGGAATAATGAAGCTGCCTGGACATTGGGACTCAGTCATTACAAAGCAGGGATTGTAAGGAAATACTTGAAAAAAAATAAAAAAATAATTTAAAAAAATATTGTGAATTATTTATGAAATGAACCTTGTATCACACTATAGTCCTCATTTTATAAGCCCTATTCATGTTTGAGACATTCATAAACCAACACTTATGTTCTTTTTCATAAACATGTAAGTCTCAATTTTCTAAAGCCAGGATATGCATGTCTCAAAACCAAGAATATACAAGTAGCAAGTTGATAGACATTCATTTCCCATTTTAGATGGGAACTATCCCCTGGAATCTATTTACTGTATAATGCTCACAATTGGCCACCGATATTTGGGTGCTGATCTATGATGCACACCTAACTGAATCACTCTTTTACTAAGCTGTGGTAGAGGTTTCTATCCAGCACTATATGAGCAGACATTAATAGAATTCTTATGAGCGTCAGAGCAGCGTCTGAGCATTTAGCGCTCTGGGACACAGCAGAAACCTCTACCGTGGCTTAGCGAAAGGGGGGCCTAAATTGGTTAATAAGCCAATTGGTGCCCATAAGTATTTATTTATTTTCTAAATTTCTATTCTGCACTATCCAAAGTTCTAGGTGAATTACAATAGACATACACAGCATTAGATGAAATAAAAGACAATGAACAGTTAGTGATAATGAACAAAAACACCAAACTGAAAAGATGGTTAGAAAGTGATGCTAATTGGCAACCATTTGAATTTGTGTGCCCATCTTGCTAAGTGCTATCCTATAACAATGTGTGCCAAAATCCCATAGGCCCAAAGGGTGTGTGGCCATAGAAGGAATATGGGTGTGGCCATAGGAGGCATTCCTTCAATTTACATGCATTATTATACAGGGTGCCCACAAAAACACTCCTTGATTTTAAATGGTTACAAACCCAAAATTTATAGGAATATTCTTTCACCTTTGAGGCTACAGTTTCATCAACTCATAAAGTTTCTTATGGTATCTATTGATTACATACACTCGATGTGTGCCCCAACTGTTACTAGGCAAACATTGATGCGATAATCAAGCTCGGACCAGACTCTTCAAAGCATATCCAGCGTGATTGCGTGTATATCTTCAGTGATGCATTCCTGCAGATCATTCATAGTTGTGGGTAGTGGAGGTAGGTACCCCCAAAGGAAAAAGTCACAAACAGTAATGTCCAATGATCTCGGGAGCCACATGAGGAACACCTGGTCATTTTGTTGTGTTGCATTGCATTGTCTGAAGGTTGTAACTTCTGCACCAATTATAGCTTATAAAGGTGAAAGTACAAGCGATTGTGTAAGATCATGCTAACTGTGCTTTTTGGGACTTGTATTTGCTGTCATCTTAATTATAAACATATTCCCATAAGTTTTGATTTTGTAACCATTTAAAATTAAGGAGTGTTTTTTGGGCTCCTGCAGAATATTAGGGATATTGGGCACTGGGAAAAGACAACTGGTTATTCAGCATAAGTCTTTGAGCCCAAATTTAGGTGCCAAAGTTCGCACTCAATTCTATCGTCTAATGGAGCATCGTTGAGTTCCCCCCATTATAGAATTTGCATTGTGCATCAATTGTTTTATACCAATTTTGATTTACATTTCCTGAATCTAGCCTTAAATGTCTATGTCTTAAAAGAATGACATAAGGAGTTGTGCTACCAAGCCAGTTTTGGGTTTGGTAAACAACACTCCAACGGAGGGATTAGTGGAGGTTGTGCCTTAATCCCCCAGTGATTTTTGTCCTCCCATCTCAAAATCACACTGGCAAAGGAAATTGGTCTCTGTGATAGTGCTGGGGAAGATGCAGGTTTTTTTTTCTAAAATGTCAAAGATAAATATGTCAGTGCTGGCACATACATGTATATGTTGCTATTGTCAAGTGCTGCAGATCAGTTTAAGTGCTGTAGATTGTACCAGCTGAATCTTCTTCTTCTTCTTTTTCTTTTTTTAAGGTCTTAAAGAGTAGTTCAACAAAATGAGTTACAGTTATCTGATCTTGAAATAACCAAAACAAGTATAAGAGTTTTCACCAGGTTAGAGAAAGAAAGGGCTTTACAGCACAAATCCACCATAAGAAAAATAATGAGGAAGATACCAGTGAATGCACTTAGGTTACAAATGTGAGCCTAGCATCAAGGGTGAGTCCTAAAACATGCATGGAATCATGAAAAGGGAGGAATTGTCAATTTGAAGTAGGTTAGACAGGGGGAACAGGACTGGGAAATGATTAAGAAAGCCAAGCAGACATTACATATCATAGAGGTACAATTTTGTTAAAAACCCACGCACTATGTCAGTGACCCCATATCGCTGTTTGGCACCCATCCTGAAGTATTTATGAGCACATTTAAATTTAAAAATCAATGAAAAAGTCAGTTGTGCAACATTTTCAGAATTTGATGCTTTAAGATTTTTTGACAGGAAAGGGATTTTGCATTTGTCCTTCAATATACACAATAAAATAAACAGTCAGATACTTAAAATATGACATAACACAAATTATACAGTTATGAAGGTACAACTCTCAATCACCACATCTGGCAAAAAAAACCAGCCTCTTGAGCTATTTTCTAAAGGCAAAGGGGCTCATAATCAAAAGAAAAAGATCGGGCCAGGAGGGAGCCCAACCCCTCCTGCCCAGGCAGACCCCATACACCCCACCCCCCACTACAATATGGGCAGGAGGGATCCCAGGCCCCCCCCTGCCAATCCGTGACCCCCCGATGACCCCACAAACTCTCCACCCCCACTCTCCTTCCCTGTACCTCAAAACATTGGCCGGTTGGATGGGCACCCGTCCATCCGGCCAACGTTTTGAGGTATGGGGAAGGGGGGTGGGGGTGGGGTGTCATAGGTCAGCAGGGGGTCTGATCAGGGGCTCGGGGGGGCGGTCATGGGGGGGTTGTGTCGAGGGCAGGAGGGCCTGGGATCCCTCCTGCCCATATTGTAGTGGGGGGTGGGGGGTAGGGGGTCTGCCTGGGCAGGAGGGGTTGGGCTCCCTCCTGCCCAATCTTGTAGGGGATGAGGAGTGAGAGGCCAGGAGGGCTTGGGCTCCCTCTTGGCCCGATCGTAATCGGGGGGGCCGTGGGCAGGAGGGCTTGGTCTCCCTCCTTCCATGATCGTAATCGGGGAGGGGGGAGTTGGGGATCGCGGGGCTGGGGATCGTGGGGCAGGAGGGCTTGGGCTCCCTTCTGCCACGATGTCGTGAGGGGGGGTTGGGGTGGATTCTGTAACCGGTATTGTTTTTGACAGACACCGATTACAAAATCCAGATTTTAGGTGAAGGACTGGCTCCTCCTTCGCCTAAAAGCTCTTGTTTTGGATGTTTGGGGCTTGGGCTTTTTTTAGATTGATTATAGGGTATAAGTTTAGATGTAGTGGTGGTCTGGGCATTTAAACAGCTGAACGTAGAGGCAGGCCATTATAAAAAAAAATCTCCTTTTGGATGGTTTTTTTGATAATGGACATTTTCCCTGCTTCTACTTTCAACATTTCAGGCCTTAGGCCAAAAGGGGACTTAGACTTTTTTTTTATTATGCCCCTCAAAGTAACCTAACATTCTGATGTGATCTAGTAAGTTATTCTATTCAAAAGGCCCAGTTAAGGAAAACTACTTTTTTATGTGTCGTTGTTAATCAGTATCATGTAACACTGGTTAATTGCAGAAGCTTCACAATTTCAGAACGTGGAAGGGCATTTTCGATTGTGCATCTAAGTACGACTTTGGACGTTTCCTACTAGATGTTCAAAACTGGACTTCCAGAAGTGTCCATTTTAGAAAATGCCGGATGCCAATTTTCTTCTTTTTCTTTTTAAATGTCTAGTTGGACATCTTGTCCACCAGGACATCTAACTTTATACCCCATTTTCGACCAACAAAACCGTCTAAGTTGAAAATGTCAAATTGAAGCCCATTTTGGTATGGGAAGGGCCAGTCTTCTAATGTACTGGTCACACAAACATGCCAAAAGTACATTGGGCCACACTAGAAGGCACTGCTGTGAACTTTACATAAACAGTGCCAGAAGCACATCTCACCATAATCCCTTCTAATGTATGGTAAACCCTGCAAAACTCCTCTAAAACATAATATACTCACCTGTCCACCACCCCAATAGCCCTTATGGCTGTAGGTAGCACCTCTAAAGCAGTATTGTAGGGTTTAGAGTGGATTATGGGCCTGGCTCCTCTCTATGGTTCACTAGCCTGCCCACTTGATTACTTAAAACACTTATGTGATGCTCTACTAGGCTTTCCCATACCAAGTGCTACTGTTCTAGAGCCAGGTATGTACTGTTTTTTTCAAACTTTTTTGGTGTGGGAGGGGGGTCATTCCTCCAGTGGTCATCTGGTCAGTTCCTTCTAAGAGCCAGGGAAAGGTTTGATTATAGCTGCATGACTTCCAAGTCTAAGCTCGCCCTGCCCATTCCCCACCTCCCAACACACCCATTTCTATTCTAAATTCACAGTGGGTTAGAAATCCTGCCAGACTACCAGAAAGTCAGCTTTGAGAATGCCTACTTAGACGTTTTGTCTAATAAGATGTCCAAGTGCTGGTTTATGCTGTCTTTTGGACATCTATCTTTTTTGAAAATGAGTCCCCTAGAGTTCTGTTAGGCAAACATGGAGGGCCATTTCCAATAAGACATTTAAATCTGAATTGGTCATTTTGTGGAAGACACACAAACATCCAGAACCAAAAAATGGCCATTTCAAAACTGCAAAACATTTATCCCTTTTTTTAAAAAAAATTTTCTGAACATGCCCATTTTTTAGAAGTGCATCTATCTATTTGAACCATTTTTAAAAAATGTCAAAAAGAAAAAGACTCAAAACATACCACTGGAATGTAGGAGGGGCCAATATTTTTAGTAGACTGAGCACATAGACACCCCAGCAGAGCAGTGGAGCACCTCAGGGGGTACTGCAGTGAACCTCACATAAAAGGTCCCAGGTATACATCTCACCATAACCCCCCTTATAGTGTATGGAGACCAATCCAAATCCCACCAAATACCTAATGGACCCAACTGTACACCACACCAATAGCTCTTATTTCTGCATATGCCATCTACTATATATGTAGGTAAAGTAGTTTTCTGGGGGTTTGTTTTTTTTTGGGGGGAGGGTTTACATTTTCAGTATAACTATATTAGTTAGAGTGGGATACGGACCTGGGTTCTCATCTCTATAGTCCATTGCACCAACCACTAGATTACTCCAGGAACTTACATACTGCTTTAATATAACTGGCTATAATATCTGAACTGTCACACAGGCTGGTATGAACTGTTTTGTTTCACATCTTTGGTGTGTGTGTGTGTGGGGGGAAGGGTCAGTGACCACTGTGGGAGTAAGGTTGGGCCATGCCTTAATCCCTCCAGTGATCATCTGGTCAGTTTGGGCATCTTTTTGGAACTTATTGAAACAGGTCTAGCTTCAAATATTCATTTTTTTTTCCCCTGGACAACTTTCAAATCATAAGCTCACCCTAGACCCAACAAAAACACATCCCCAACACGCCCCCCCCCCCCCTTGGGATTTACATGCACTGCAGACAACATTGAAAAGTGTCTACAAAATGGGTTTAAAAAATAATGATTTGAATGTTTTGGATTAAAAAAAAAAAAAAAAGAGCCCCATCTCGACTTGTCCAATGCTACATAGCGTGTCAGTGGGATTCAAAACTTTGTCTTCCTGGTTTCCAGCCTGTTGCTCAAACCACTTTCTAATACTAAAGGGATACTTTGCAGGACAATCACTCAGTTATGTTCTTATACAAAGAAGGCTTTCATTATATTTAAAAAATTGTAAAATAAAAAAGACAATATTGAGACAATAATTGCAATAATGGGTACTTGGGCAACAATTGTATATACTCTTAAAGATTGCTTGTCTACTCATCACAAATTAGAATCCTTAGATAAGAACATAATAACATAAGAATAGCCTTACTGGGTCATACCAATGCTGCACTTCTTTGAGGGAGTAAACAGGCAGATAGACAAGGGAGACACAGTCGACATTGTATATCTGGACTTTCAGAAGGCGTTCGACAAGGTTCCGTATGAACGACTACTTTGGAAAATTGTGATCCATGGAATCGAGAGTGAAATACTCACGTGGATTAAAAACTGGCTGGAGCGTAGGAAACAGAGAGAGGGAGTAAATGGACAATATTAGGACTGGAAGATCGTCACTACTGGGGTGCCGCAGGGCTCGGTACTTGGACCCGTGCTCTTCAATATCTTTATAAATGATCTGAACATTGGTACAACGAGCGAGGTGATTAAATGTGCGGACGATACAAAGTTATTCAGAGTAGTGAAGACGTAGGGGGATTGCGAAGATCTGCAACGTGACATAATCAGGCTCGAGGAATGGGCATCGACATGGCATATGAGTTTCAACGTGGATAAGTGTAAAGGGATGCATGTCGGTAACAAAAATCTCATTCATGAATACAGAATGTCCGGGGCAGTACTTGAAGAGACTTCCCAGGAAAGGGACTTGGGAGTTGTGATCGACAAGTCGATGAAGCCGTCTGCGCAATGTGTGGTGGCGGCGAAATGGGTGAACAGAATGCTATGAATGATAAAGAAGGGGATCACAAACAGATCGGAGAAGGTTATAATGCCACTGTACTGGGCTATGGTGCGCCCTCACCTGGAGTACTGCGTAGAGCACTGGTCGCCGTACATGAAGAAGGATATGGTACTACTCGAAAGGGTCCAGAGAAGAGCGACCAAGATGGTTAAGAGGTTGGAGGAGCTGCTGTACAATGAAAGATTAGAGAAACTGGGCCTCTTCTCCCTCGAACAGAGGAGATTGAGAGGAGACATGATCAAAACATTCAAGGTACTTAGTAGACAAGGACAGGTTGTTCACCCTCTCCAGGGTAGGGAGAACGAGAGGGCACTCTCTAAAGTTGAAAGGGGATAGATTCCGTATGAACGTAAGCAAGTTCTTCTTCACCCAGAGAGTGGTGGAAAACTGGAATACTCTTCCGGAGGCTGTCATAGGGGAAAATACCCTCCAGGGATTCAAGACAAAGTTAGATAAGTTCCTGCTGAACAAGAGCGTGCGCTGGTAGGGCTAGTCTTAGTTAGGGCACTGGTCTTTGACCAGAGGGCTGCCACGTGAGCTGACTGCTGGGCATGATGGACCGCTGGTCTGACCCAGCAGCGGCAATTCTTATGTTCTTATGTTCCATCAAGCCCAGTAGCCCGTTCTCACAGTGGCCAATCCAGGTTGCTAGTACCTGGCCAAAACCCAAGGAGTAGCAATATTCCATGCAACCGATACAGGGCAAGCAATGGTTTCCCCCATGTCTTTCTCAATAACAGACTATGGATTTTTCATATAGGAACTTGTCCAAACCTTTCTTTAAACCAGCTATGCTATCCGCTCTTACCACAACCACTGGCAATGCGTTCCAGAGCTTAACTCTTCTGAGTGAAAAAAATTGCCTCCTATTGGTTTTAAAAGTATTTCCCTGTAAGTTCATCGAGTGTCCCCTAGTCTTTGTCATTTTTGATGGAGTGAAAAATTGATCCAGCTGTACCCGTTCTACTCCAAGATTTTTTTTGTTTTAGTTTCCCAAAGATTTATGTGATTGCATCCAAGATTTCCTAATGCTTATCTATTATTGGTCTATAGTATACCTTACTCTGGAAAGAGTGATTCAAATATTGTTCTTAAAGCTTTGTTAGAAATCTCACAAGACTAGAAATATTGTTATTTCTTTAGCTTATAGAAATATTGTTCTTAGAGCTTTGTTAGAAATCTCACAAGATACTGAGGCCCTTTTACTAAGCGGCTGTAAGCACTAATGTATGTTAAGCCATTTCTTTTTGGATAGCTCTTACTAGTAGAGAACATTCTTCTTGTAGACACACACATCTCTCCACTCTGTCGTGTATAAAACCCTTTTCTAGAATAACCTGTAATGGTAATTGTCTAAGGGTTCCTTTTACTAAGGAGCATAAGAACATTTTACTGTGGACCGTTGAGGTAAAAGTTCTTATGCTCATTGAATTCCAATGTGCATCAGAACATTTACCTCACTGGCTCGCAGTAAAATGCTCTTACATTGCTTAGTAAAATCCAGCAAATATGAGGGGCTAACATGCTATTTCTACATCCCTATTTGCTCTAAGTTTCATACAAGTACCAACTTTATGTGCATGTTTTTGCTTGTCACCCTGTGATTTGGGGGCTTTCTTGAAGAGACAGGAAATTAAATCCTTCAGCAAGAGATCTGTTGCTTCACTGCAATGCAAACAAATTAACTTACAAGCTTTTGCACTAAATTCATATCTGACCTTTAGGGTTGTAATAATAATGCATCTGTGCTGTTTACATTAGGGATCAACATTTATCAGTGCACAAATACCTGGTTGTACAAATAATGCATCATTTCAGCCTAGAAACTTCAAACACAGGACAATAATATTTGTCTTATGTGTGGGTACTTTGACTTAAATTCCATATTCTATCTGGAAATAATAATACGATCAGTTGTATAAAATGTCACATTCCATATCATCGAGCTGAGTGATTCTACAAATAGTGTGACTTGAATTTAATAAATCATTTAGCACTACTGCAGTTGTATCTAGGCTTTCAGCCTGGGCTAAAATGCTGTGGTGGCCATGATATAAGGCAGAAGAATTTAATTCTTATCTTGCTTTTTTCAAGCTTGGAAATTTGGAGTGGTCCAATAATTGCCCCACAATTTGGCCCTGATTCTATAAATGACTCCTAAAGTTAGGTACC
The DNA here is from genome assembly GCF_902459505.1 of Geotrypetes seraphini. NCBI lineage: Eukaryota > Metazoa > Chordata > Amphibia > Gymnophiona > Dermophiidae > Geotrypetes > Geotrypetes seraphini. The sequence continues at coordinate 73,158,272 of NC_047089.1, read as the reverse complement.
TAGATTGGTATTCATAGCCAATCTAGGCACCTAACTTTGGGGCAGATTCTCAAAATTAAAATCTGCCTTTAACGTGCTCACTAAAGAGGTTCCAGCAGGTTTAGCATGCATGCATTTTGGTGGCAGATTATCAAAACGGCTTACAACAGTCTTTTCCAAGTTTTCTAGCAGTCTTTGTTACTGCAATGCAAATGTAGTACAACAAGATCATTAATATTAAAATAATCACTCTGAGTGATTCTTTAACCTCGTTGTGCTACATTTGTGGCCAAAATTTGCCAATAGGTCTGAGCTGTTGTTGCCATACTTTCTGATCAGTGCCTGAGCACTGATAGGCTCAGGCACTGACAGGAAAGTAAGGTTTGACAGCTCAGACACCCCCCACCACCACCAGCATGTAAATTAAAAAAAATTAAAAACCAAATTGAAGATCGGCAGGAGAGATGTTCACTCTCTTCTGCCACGTCACACAATCACCTAACACTACTACCCCCCACAGAATGAGAGATGCCAACTCCCTCCAGTCGCTGATGTCAAGTGACCCCCCCACACACACACACACCTGACCCCACCCCTCCGGCAGCAGGAGAGATGTCCACTCGCGCCACAAAGCAATGCACCCTCACACACCCTCCAGCAGTGGGAGAGATGTCCATTCTCATAGGTGGGGACTTAAACAACCTCGGTAAATCATAGCCTCAGGCCTCTCCCTGGTGCATCCCAGAATGCACTGGGAAGGGAATGCCCATCATTTTAAAGAGGCAGGCCTGCTGACTGGAGGGAGTAAGCATCCCTCCTGCCAGCCATCCTAAGCAAGGTAAGAGGGAGTGGGAGGGGTGGGAGGGGGTCTTCAGAGGCATGGGGGGGAGTTGTGTGGTGGCAGGAGGGAGTGGGCATCTCTCCTGCTTACGGGTGGTGATTGGAGTCTGTTGCTTAGTGGCGGGAGGGAGTGTTCCTCTCTCCCACTGCTGGGAGGTGTCGGGGGTGTTGCTTGGTGGCAGGAGAGAATGGGCATGTCTCCTGCTGCCAGGGGGGGAGGGTGTCAGTTGTGGGTGTGGGTGTGGGGGGAGGATTGCTTGATGTCAGTGGTTGGAGGTAATGGGCATTTCTCCTACTGCTGGGGGGTGTTATGGGGCATGTTGTTTGACTTCAGCAGCCCTTTTTGTTTTTTGTTTTCTTGAATTTATTCTGCGCATGTGCCCATCGCTATCACCAGCGATAGGCACATGCAAATTTAACAAACCTTTGCTACTCTCCACCAGCCTCATTTGCGTGAATTTTTGAGAATCTAGCCCTTAATTTTCTTAATTGGCACCATTAATTGAAAGCACAATTAAAATCAATTTTTGTAAATTATTTAACAGATAGCTGTCTAACTCGGTAGGTGCCTAAAACTTCAAGGTAGGTATCTATACCATGGTGCCTAATAGCATGGTGCCTAATAGGCATGATTAGGGGTAGATTTGGGATTGATTTTGGGTGTGGTATGACCTAAGCACCAGTAGACACCTTACTTAGGCACACTCATTTAGGCCAAGAAAGCCCTCACCTAAATGGAAGTGCACCTAATGTTTTATCACCTACCGACACTTAAGACTGATTAGACACTGCTAGGCATGATTCTATATATGGCGCCTAGCAGATGATTGTCAATTGTGTTCAACGGTTCCTAGCAGTTAGGCATCATTTATAGAATCAAGGCCATTGTGTTTCATTTCAGGTGTTCCTAAAAGTGTGATTGATTTACAATGGTACAGCTGTACTCTGATGAAGGCTTGAACAATCTGCCTGATATCTAGAGGGAAATTCTGTAAGGGTCACATCTAGGTAAGCACCAGTAGGTGCCTGGATCATGCCTGCCAGTGCCTAACATAATTCTTTTAATCGGCTTTTAAGTGGCATGAAAATTGATCGCACCATTAAAAGTTGATTAAAAAACAATTTAAAAAAAACCTAGGTGCTGCTAGGTGCCGCTCAGCTAACATCTGAGCGCTTAATGATGCCACTTACCTAAGAAGGCATGTTTAGGGACAGAGTTACTATTACTATTATTTATTAGATATGGCCCCAGCATTGAATTTCCAGGTTTGCCATTGACCTCGAAATGTAGCTGGGCTGTCTCCTATGGTCTGAAAATTGGCCTCATTATATACATCATATTAAAATAAATAATCATTTTTAAAAAATTGTGAATTAGGCAGAGAATAGAGAAAGAAGCTACTGAGATTCAGTACTGCAGTGGCGTACCAAGGGGGGGCGGGAGGGGCGGTCCGCCCCGGGTGCCAGCCCCTGAGGGGGTGCTCCCGGCCTTGCTGTTCAGTCCCCCCCCACCCCCGATGGACCGCTCGCCCCACTGACCTTCCTGCACCACCTACGAAGAAGCCCACAGCAGGATCGCGACGTCAGCTATCCCTGAGCTGCTTGGGCGCTGCTTCCTGCGCCGCGGTCCCGCCCCTCCTCTGACATCAGAGGAGGGGCGGGACCGTGGCGCAGGAAACAGCGCCTAAGCAGCGCAGGGATCGCTGACGTCGCGATCCTGCTGCGGCTGCTTCATAGGTGGTGCGGGGAGGTCAGGGAGGCGAGCGGTCCTTCGGGGTGGGTCGGGGCATCAGGCCTTCAGGGTGGGGCGGGCGAGCAGGCAGGCTTTCAAGGGGGAGGGGGGTGACAGGCAGGCAGGCAGGCCTTCAAGGGGGGACAGGCCTTCAAGGGGGGGACAGGCAGTCCTTCAAGGGGGGAGGCAGGCCTTCAAGGGGGGGGACAGGCCTTCGGGGGGGGTGCAGACCTTCAAGGGGTGCAGGCCTTCAAGGGGGAGGGACAGGCCTTCAAGGGGGGGCAGGCAGGCCTTCAAGGGGGGGGACAGGCCTACAAGGGGGGGGACAGGCCTTCAAGGGGGGGACAGGCCTTTGAGGGGTACAGGCCTTCGGGGGGGTGCAGGCCTTCAAGGGGGGGACAGGCCTTCAAGGGAGAAAAGGCAGGCAGGCCTTCAAGGGGGGAACAGACCTACAAGGGGGGGACAGGCCTACAAGGGGGTGGGACAGGCTTTCAGGGGGTGCAGGCCTTCGGGGGGGTGTAGGCCTTCGAGGGGGTGCAGACCTTCAAGGGGGTGCAGGCCTTCAAGTTGGGGGGACAGGCCTACAAGGGGGGGACAGGCAGGCAGGCCTTCAAGGGGGGGACAGGCTTACAAGGGGGTGGGACAGGCCTTCAAAGGTGGTGTAGGCCTTCAAGGGGGGACAGGCAGACCTTTAAGGGGGGGGACAGGCCTTTGGGGGGGACCGTGGTTTAGAAGTACACGGAGGAAAGGGGGTGTTCAAAGAGACGTGCATATGCCAAACTTTGGGGGGGGGGAAGAAATAATGGGTCTGAAAATAGAGGAGAGGGCAAGAGATGATGGACCATGGGATTTAGGGAGGGAAGGAACAGAAAGGGAGAGAAATTGGACACAAGGGATGGTGTGGAGGAGGGATAGAGATACTGGATAGGAGGGTAATTGGGAAAAGAAAGGGAGAGATGGTGGACTCTGGGATGGTGGGGAAGGAGGGAGAGATGCCGGATGAAAGGGTAGTTAAGAAAAGGTGGATCTGTGGAGGGAGATGAAAAAAAGGAAAGATGCCAGACTTCCTGGGGAGGGAAGGGAAATGGAAAGGGAAGACAGAGTTGGCAGATGGATGGTTAGCATGTAGAATGAAGAAAGAAGGAGACCCTGGCAAGCAAGTTATCAGAAGAAAACCAGAGCCTTGGACCAACAAGATTTGAAATATAACCAGACAACAAAAGGTAGAAAAATTAATTTTATTTTCTGTTTTGTGATTATAATATGTCAGATTTGAAATGTGTATCCTGCCAGAGCTGGTGTTGGACTGCAAACGTGAGCTAGGATTTAACAGAGAGAGGAAAAGTCCTTTTTGTTTCTTTATTTTATTTACACCACAGCGCCAGTGTGGTTAGGAGAAGCCAAAGGGGGTGAAAAAGCTATAAAATCCACCAGGAGTTTTGAAAAAATTCACCCAACTGGGCAGGAAAATCGAATTGAAAAACCAATTCAATAGGCTGAATCGAATCGAAATTTTTTTTCCTGAATCTGACAGCATTAGTTTGCGCTACTGTCTTAGACTTTAGGACCTGGGATTGGGGTGAGATGGCATCCTCAGTACTTTATAATGCAAGTGATACGAGAATTTGGTCAGACTTTTGAAGGGTCTGCAGAAAAAAAATATTGTATAGGCCGGGGACATGAGACAGAAGGAAATGGGAACTTTTCTTCCTTTTATTTTTGTGAGTGGAAAGGCTGAGGATGTCAGAGAGTTCAGTTAAAATATGTGCTTTATAAGAAAATATAATAATGTGTTTTATAAAGTTTATAGCATAGCTGGCCTACCCAGTGAGGTGTTCCTAGTGGTGGTGGTGGCAGCGTGTCAATGTGTTGAGAGGAAGAGGTGGTCTGGGAAATTCTGCTGAGCAAACTCCGGGCCCATTTCCACCCCCCAGTTAGTCCACTCCACTCAACTGGTTCACACACTGAGTGGGTCTTTGGGTGTTGTTTTGGGATCTTTTCCAGTGGTTTATCAGTATCTCCTTGTGGTCCAAGGAAGGAAACTTTGTTATCCTTAGCATTGACCTACAGAATATGTTTGTAACAGCGCTGCTTGTGTGGCATTAGGCTATGTAGTGATCGAAAGAAAAAAACAGACCTTTGCACATTTTTGCACTATATGGTGGGTGTATGAGGAGATTCACATTTCCTGCACAGCTAAGTCCATGTGAAGTTACCTTGTGCTGTATTTGACATCTAGCAAGGTCTCTGTTTGAAAGGAAAGATCTAAACTTAAAAATGAAGTGGCCAGAAGTTATGGTAAAAGCAGATAGTGTAGCTGGTTTTAAGAAAGGTTTGGACAAATTCCTGGAGGAAAAGTCCGTAGTCTGTTATTAAGACATGGGGGAAGTGTCTGCTTGCCCTGGATCGGTAGCATGGAATGTTGCTACTCTTTGGGTTTTGACCAGGTACTAGTGACCTGGATTGGCTTCCATGAGAATGGGTTACTGGGCATGATGGACCATTGGTCTGACCCAGTTAGGCTATTCTTATGTTATGTTCTCATCTGTAGGGGCCTTTGTTTTCACTTCTTATTTTAATGTATTTTTTTTCTGGGAACTTATCAGTGTTTTTTATAATGGGAACAAAAATGGAAGAGAATTAATGTGTGTGGGATGAGGGGGTAACTAATTTCTTCAGCTAAGTAATTCAATCCACCTCAAACAGACATAGGAGAACTCGCACACCATTCACACACCCTCCAACCAAAATTGTCAAAAGAAAAAAAACTGTTCGACAACCTCCTAGCCATTCGAGCTGCAACACTCGACCCCCAACTCTACAACCTATTGACCACGACCACAGACTACAAAACCTTAAAAAAAAAAAATAAAAACCCTTCTATTCAAAAAACACATAAAACCGAACTAACACAATCAGAACTGTCCCAAGCATCACCTGCAACTATTCCATATGTACCTCTGATGTCATGACAATTCAGACATAATTTATGTTATGTTATGTTTGGAATATAAGAAAATTTTCACTGCCTGTTTCTATTCTGACAATTTATTCCGTTTCATGGTCATTACAAAAAATATTTTTTTACATGGGGGGGGTGTCAAAAAATGATGGGCCCCGGGTGCCACATACCCTAGGTATGCCACTGCAGTACTGTGGTTGTTTTTTTTTTTGTTTGTTTGTTTTTAATAGTGCACATACTCTTTTGAGACAGTGCTCATTATTTGTAAAGAAGACACCCATTGAACAAGTGTGAACTACAGTGCCTATGTGCATAGTGCAGCAAATCAGGCACTCAGTACTTGTTGTTCTTGCTCTACATACTAGCTGTCACTCAGAACATATTGCACAACTCCAATATATGTCAACAGATGTGGAATTTATTGACGGCCGCAGTCATAATTGCACAAACACATATTCATATTCATATACACCAATCAATACAGAAATTCAAACATAACATCAACAGGTTATCAAGTTGCACAGCATATTCTGCTCTGTCAGTTCAACTTGTGGGTGCCGTACAAGCTTCCCACTCGTCACCATGACCCAGCCCGTTCAAGAATGGGTCCCTTCCATATGCTGTACCTTGCAGTGAAGGCCATAGTCTGGCCTTCCCACCACCCAAATAGGGAGACATGCCCTTTTCCCCAACAGGTGTCAATGTGTTTCTGTGTTATTCCTATGCTGTGTATGAGGACCCCTATTTGGTACCCTCCACTACCCGGGATAGCGAAACCTTGCTTATCACGGGTTCCCCATGTGGATACAACTTCAGCCACGGGCCTAGCGCCTCAAGCTTGGTGGGTGTTGGGGCTAGCTCCCTCAGAGATTTGGGTAGGGGTATGTGCTGGTGCTCGTCGATCCCTGACGGTTCAACATTTGTTTAAAATAAAATAACCAAAAGAAAAAACATTTAGGGAGAAACAACTTCAGGAGGGATATTGAAAGGTTTTACAGAAACTTGATCTAAAAGTAACTGGTATGTTATTATTATTTTTTTTTTTAATGAAAGATTTGATCTGAAATGATAATAGAAAATCGACGAGATTATCTAATCTAGGTTTCATATGCATCTTTATAAAGATAGCTTTTTAGTTTGCTTTTAAAATTTTTTAAGGAAGTTTCAGCGCGCAAATAAATTGGAAGTTTGTTCCAAAGCTGGGGTCCCAAGATAGAGAAAATTGTGGTTCTTCTAGTGCCAATTACTTTCAAAGATGGAATGGACAACAAATACTGATCAGCTGATTTAAGAGATCTAGCTGGGGAATAAGGTATTAAATATCGATATAAAAATATAGGAGTATTAGTTTTCTGAATTTTAAATGTCAATAGCGTAATTTTATATGTTATTCTATGTGAAATCGGTAGCCAGTGTTGAAGAATCTATCAGGCTGGAACAGTCTAAGTGCTGACATTTCATCCAGCCCTAGATCCACCACACTATGCTTCCAAGTGATGGACCTATTTTCCGCCATGCTTTTTTAAAATTTTATGTCATAATTTAGCCATGCCCACCCCCCATAACATCTATGTGCCCTAATAATGGTGTCCGAATATCTGATTAGGTATGGACTCATGTCCAGCTCCCTCTCTACCACTACACTCATAAATACATAGAACACAGATATCCAATTGTTCAAAGATTTAAATATTTTAGGTTTTCTTTCTCTCTTCAATTGGATTAGAATCCTATTGTTCTCCATATATGGATCCTCCTCCTGTTCCCTCAATAGGAGGGAAAACATGTCTATATACTCCTTTCACCATATTTTTTCTTTTAATGTCCTCGGCATTGTTGAAGCTAATGTAGATACCCCACAAATGACATCATCTTTTCCTTTCCCCACCACGGGCCCTACTGTTCCCCCTGTCGGCCCAACCCCTGTATCTGAGGGTGGCGAGGCCCCACTCTTCTCAAAAGTAGCCAATGCATCACGGATAATCCGTGCTAAAGCCATATTATTGCTTTCACGTGTGCTAGTGAACACCGTAGAAGGGAAGCCGCAGCCTATTTCAGGAGCCTCCGAGTAGAGAGTTGCACGGGGACAGAAATCCCACCTATCCCCGCCCATCCCTGCCAGGATCCTCTCCGTCCCCACCTGTCCCCATCAGGATCCTCTCCGTCCCTACCCATCCCCGCAAGGAATTACCTCCATCCCTGCCCATCTCCATAAAAAGCAGCAATTACTTCTGACAGGATCATCAATTCCACAGTTTCTTTTGTGTTTGCGCTGCTGTTTTCCTTGTGGAATCTCTTTGGTGGAACCCTTTTTTTTGTTTTGTGTTCAGGTAATTAACTTATAAACCCCCTCGTTTACTAAGGCTGACGTGTCCATTATATTATATGGACGAACCCTGCTTCCAAAGCCTTCCATCCCTGTGGGAGTCCCGTTGGCCAGAGAGGGGTCCCCGTGGGAGTCCCGTGGGCCAGAGGGGGGTCTCTGTGGGAGTCCTGTGGGTTAGGGCAGGATTCCCGCGATCCCCGTTCCCGTGCAGACCTCTACCTCCGAGTCATTACCCTGGGTAACTTGCGCCTGCGGCGTGACATCCTCCGCTGTATTTGGAGTGACTGGTACCATAGTATTCCCAGATGGCACTGCTTCATGCTCCTCGAACAGCCGTTGCCGTATGACTTGCACACCATGCTGGTCTACCTGCCTCTATACTTCAGCCATAAGGTCTGAAAGCTTCGACTGCGCAGCTCCGGGACCAGTCTGAATGGGTGCGATACTGTTGTCTCTTCGCGTATGACTGGCGGCAGGTCTGTTAGCCGGTTTGGCCTTTGCATGTACTGCAGGTTTCGCACCCTGCTTCTTGTGCTGAGGTGGCACCTGCTGGAAAAATACTAAAAAGAACACAATCTTTTAAATAACAGCAGCTATATATATATATATATATTTTTTTTTTTTTTTTGGATGATCAGTTGCAGTGCCTAGTCCCTGCTGCTCACATGCTCTCATTGTCCCCCCTCCACCTTTTTTTTTTTTAAACCACCTCGATTCTGACCACTATCTTCCACCAGGATACAGCACAACTGGGTTGCAGTGTCTAGTCCCTGCTGGTCACATGCTCTCATTGTCAACCTGGCGCATAGCAAAAACCCATTGCATAGCCACCATCACAGCTCCTCTCAGTCAGTCATGAGTTGTGCAACACCCTTCTCTTCTTGATCGCCATTGAGACCGTGAGCCTACAGGGCGTATGTGCCAACGCGAGACAGCGAGCCTACAGGGCGCATGTGCCAATGCAAAGGACACCCCCCCCCCCCCCCCCGCTGTACCATGTACGTCTATGAGGAATCAAACTTTTCTGGGCCATGAATACAGCGCAACAATGAAGCAAGGCATTACAGGGGCCGGTGCATATTATATTTTCCCCGGCAAAACGCAGCAGTGCAACATATTGCTGCTGGGACTCGGACACCTCCAATGCCTCGCCAAGACTCAGGCTGCCACAGCACAGCTATTTTGTAACCAGCAGGTACCGCACTGGCAGCATGGCTAATGCTGCCATGTCCCATCCCCCCTGCAGTACCCCGTAATCAACCTCATCCCTGCCGCCCTAGCCAGTACAGCCTCCCCATCAAAGAAGGGGGCTCCATTCCCCAAGACATACCCAACGAGTTGGCACAGAAAGGAAAAACCACACACTGTTCGGCACGCCCTTGTCATGTAAGGGTAGGGCCTATGCGAGGAGTGCTGAGCCTCGTGGGCTACTGGCTTGCTGTTGGATACGGAGGTAATAGAAATCGTTGTTGCCAGCCATGTGTGCTGGATCCAAAAGGACCAGCTTCCCTCACACCCTCCGCTATCTCTTTCTTTTCCCTTCCTCTCTCTCTAAGCGCCCTCTCCCTGATTGGCCCCCCAGCCTACCACCCTTTTTCCCTCTAGGTCCTACTCTGCTTCCCCTTCCCCCCCACCCCTTCCCCCGAGCAACAGCTTAGGCCCTATTTGGCCACGCTCCCCGTAGGCTGTTCGGGAGCTTGCTTTATTCTTTCAGAAAGAGTTTACCTGCTTTTAAAAGAGAAAAACACTCTTAAGAACATGACAATAGTCTTTTTGGATCTAATCAATGGTCCATCTAGCCCAATATCCTGCCTTCACGGAGGCTAATCCAAGACACAAGCACCTGGCAAACCCCAAATAGTGGCATTCTACTCAATGATTTTGCTCCCATGTTGAAAAAATAGACAAACAAAAATGAATAAAATGACCATTCCTAGAAACAACAAGAAATGAAGATTTTCTGGCTACCCATTCCTATTTAATAGGAGTCCTCAAATAAATTGGTGGTTGTTTTCATTCTAAGTAGTTTTTGTTACTGCTCCATTACTTATAATATGTAGAAATGTGAAAATAATTTAGGATGAATGTGAACCAATTATATTTTAGCCTGATCAAAGTTTCATTTGTTTATTACATTTTTCTATAGGTTTACTGGAAAATTTTACACTAGATTTTACAAAGTTGTGGTAGAGGTTTTCTCCCCTGGCTGGCAAGGTAAATGTTCTGATGCTCATAGGAATTGAATGAGCATTGGGACATTTATCTTGCTGGCCTGAGGTAAAAGGCTCTACAGCTGCTTGATAAAAGGTACCCTTAAATTTCTCAAAATCTATTTGAATTTTAATACCCTGGTTTAGAAGCTCAGTGTCAATGTGCGTTGGTTTTTTTCACACAAAGTAAATCAGTTATTGCTACTGACCAGTGCTTTACCCAGTAACAATCTGTCATGTACAGTATTTTTGAATCTACCTATGAGATCATGTAAAGATGTATGATTTAGCAAGCAAGGCTTCCTTTTACAAAACTGTGATAGAAGTTTCTAGCGCAGGGAGCAGCGCTGAATGGCCCGCGCTGCTCCCTGCGCTTATTGAGTTCCTATGAATGTCGGGAGCAGCGCAGGCTATTCAGCGTGGCTCCCCACGCTAGAAAATGCTAGCGCAGTTTTGTAAAAGAGGGGGTTAATTTTACTATGCCTTGATAAGAAAAGAACAGAAATATATCTTAGTGCATATATTTTACATAAGGTTGTCATGAGCTTGATATTGTAGTCATCTATTCGTTTCCTAGTCTTAAAAAAAAAAAAGTTAATTAAACATACTAACTACAAATCACAATTTTAACAGTTATCATTAATAAGTTCTTCAAAAGTTGCACTTTATAAGTATCCAATTCAGATGTTACATCAACCCCTCTAATTTAATTATTTGATAGGTTAAAGGTTCTGATAAAGAGAGAAAAGATGACATAGAAGAACACGAGATTCATCTGGTGTGATATAACATTAACGATGTTGATGTCACCTGCTGGTAATATTTATTGGATGGTGGTATGACTAAAATGGGGAGGGGGCAGAAGGTGAGGGGAATATATGAGGTAATGTCAAGAGTCAGTAGAATAAGGATTGACAAGTTTATAAGAGGCGGTAAGAAAGGGTTAATAGATCGAGCTTGTAAGAAATAAAGAGGATTGGGGAAGTTTCTGAGGTGATGGGGGTGGAGCAGTCATGGGATTGTTTGGATGTTGTAGCAGACTGGTTAAGTATGGCTATAGTAGTCTAACATCAAAGGGATGTTATCCACTTAACTGTACAAAAGTGATTTTTCTTCTCCATCAGACTTAGATAACTTGGTCATACCATCTGACACTGAATGATTACCTAACTGTCTCTTCTTCGCCCAAGACATATGGTTCAGCCCTCTTCCTTGAGGAGTGTGTGGCGCAGTGGTTGGATCTACAGCCTCAGCACCCTGGGGTTGTGGGTTCAAACCCCGCGCTGCTCCTTGTGACCCTGGGCAAGTCACTTAATCCTCCATAGCCCCAGGTACGTTAGATAGATTGTGAGCCCACCAGGACAGAGAGGGAAAAATGCTTGAGTACCTGATTGTAAAAAAACCGCTTAGATAACCTTGATAGGCGGTATATAAAAACCTAATAAACTTGAAACTTGAAACTTCCTTAATATCTAGTATGTAGGTTCTTCCTCCTGTGCCCCAAAGTACAGTACATTTACCAGATACACAAGTAAGTATGCACTTTGTCTAAATTGGATGGGGGTCACTCTCCGCTGTCTTCTACTCTCAGACACTATCACTCCCGGCTGATTCCAACTCCTTTTGCTAAGCCATGGTAGAGGTTTCCACCATGGCCTGGAGTGCTAAATGTTCCGACGCTGCTCTGATGCTCATAGAATTCCTATGAGCATCGGAACATTTAGCACTCTGGGCCTAAACCTCTACCTTAGCTTAGTAAAAAATGACCTAATATAGGTAAATATTGTATAATCTACTTTATGGAGTGAATTCATCAGAAATCTATATATATAAAATCGGAGGTATGTATGTGTGTATATATGTGTGTGTAAAACGGCTTGACCGATTTGAACGAAACTTGGTATGCAGATCCCTCACTACCTGGGGTGATATGTTCTGGGGGTCTCGCGGCCCACAACTCTATGTTGCTTGCTCAAGGGTGGGTTCACCCAAGAATTTATATGTTCTTGCTCCAGGAGGTGAAACTAAAATTGTTGTTTATAATCACGTTTTGTGTTAGTTGTATTGTATTCATTTTGTCAAATATTTCACATTATAATTTGAATATTGTACTTTTTATTAAGCTGTAAAAAAATAATTTCATTCACCACTATAAAGTATCTTTATTTGAATCCATTTACAGTGTTATTGCTATAATTAAATACCCGTGCAACGCCGGGGCATCAGCTAGTCTACTATACAGAATGGACCATGTCATCTAGGCCCCTTATCCTATCAGTCTTCCTGAATCGACCAGTCCTCATCCCAACTCTTCCTATCTCCCTTCAACCTTTAACAAATCACAGGTGCTCTAGCGACAGCAGCATAGCTCAGTTTGGTTTATGTTATCAGCCCATAGTTCAATATTATTGGCTCCCTTATAACAAAACACCAGATTGAGATTTTAATTTTAATCAAGATATTTTAGGAAGCAACCTAATAGTCTGTTGATGAATGACTATTGATGCTGGTATCATGTTAAAACATGGGTCATGTCATGTTAGGTCTCCAAAAAAATTTGATTCTGCTACCTTTTCTTGTCGCCAACCATACTTGCTTTGCATGCTGTCCTGACTAAAATTAGCTAGTTATAAATAATAGTGAATAAGAATAATAAAGAATCAGGGATTCTTGTTTAAACAGTGTGCCTCTTTACATTACAAAGAAGATACAGTTGTATTATCTTTATATGGAAAATGTAGACAGACCCCAGTTCATATTTATCAAATATAGCAACCACAACATTTTTTCCTGGAGAAACACTTTTCAGCTAAAACAAATGCCTTAAAAGATGCCTTAAAAGAGATAGTGTGTCTCAGAGAAAAGTGAGAGAAAACTGACTGCCGGAATGTAATGGTGATGCTGAAATGCCGATGCTGAAAGGGGTGAGATGGAACAATCTGCAAAAAAAGAGCCATGGTGAGCTGGCAACTCAAACAGCCACGATGAATCGTCCCATTCCGAGTGCACACAGGTTCTGAATGGAGATATATGTCCCATGACCAAGGACTGCACCTAGTGAAAACAGAAATGGGATAATGGATATTCAAAATAATCCAAAATTCTATAATATATATATATATATATATATATATATACACATCATAATCTCACTAAAGACTGGTTCTGAATGAGAGAAAAACTCATGAAGTAGAAACTGTTAAGGTAAAAAGAAAAAAAAGTGATCTGTTGATAAAAATTCATGATTGAAATTCATTTAAGTACTGTATTAATTCAAAATAATTAACAGATCATTTGTCTGTCTTATTTAGCAAGCTGTCCCAGATGTATACTAAATCTACCAGAAAGCTAAATCTTGGGTACACCAACACACACGGAGAAAATCCTTATTTTATTGCACAAATATAATAGCTTTAATCATATTTAGCAGCTTTCCTCAGAGGTTTATTCCCCTTGGGCTCAGACTTCTTAATTCCAGATTTCAGAATGTCGCTGTGGTTGGTGAAGATGAGAAATTGGAAGGCAGGAATATAGTTCAGCAAACAAAGTTTTCAAGGTTGAGGATTAAGGCATCCCTGAATGTGTGGTGAGAGTGTAGTCAGCGATTAAAGCTACAGCCTCAGCACCCTAAGGTTGTAGGTTTAAACCCACGCAGCTCCTTGTGACCCTGCACAATCACTTAATCCCTACATTGCCCCAAGTACATTAGATAGTGAACCCACCATGACAGACAGGGGAAATATTTGAGTACCTGAATAAATTAATATAAACCATTCTGAGCTCCCTCGGGAGGACAGTATAGGAAATTGAATAAATAAACAAGTGAGAAAATCAGGATCTATGGGTCACTAGTTTTAGACCAACTCATCAACATCTTAAAAAGTGGTTACTTGGTTATAAAATATTCCCCCCCCCCACCTTACTAAGCTGGAGTAGAGGTTTCTACCGTTGCCCAGAGCACAAATACTCAGGCGCTGCTCTGATGCTCATATTATTCCTATGTGAGCAGCGTCAGAGCATTTAGCGCTCTGGGGCCATGGTAGAAACATCTACCACTGTTTAGTAAAAGAGGACCTAATTAATTGAAGATTTTAAAATATGACCCATATTATAATGTATTAACAGCGTATTTACTTAATTGAGTTATATTTTCAAATATTGAGAACATCAGGTTTATTAGAAATAGTACAGTGAGAAACAACTGACACAATTATGAACATGAGAAAAAAAGACTAGAGTAGAAATGTTTACCATAGGTGAGTGGATATATGTACTGTACCATAGGTGAGTTAATATCTGTACTGTAAATATTTGAAAGGGCAATATGTGAATCAGAGAATATACTAATATTAGACAGTGTATAAAAGATATAATCAGAATGTGCAAGATGGGGAATTCAATTATCTTTTCCAGATGAATTATTTTACTTTTCAGGTAGCTGTGTTGTAAAATCTCCTACTTAGTAGTATTTGTATGACTCAGGGGAAGGCAACCTTTATACACAGAGGCCCACCTGAATGTCAGTACTACCCACAGGGACTACAAGATTACCGGTATATAATGTCAGAACTGGAAATGCACATCTTTAGATCATCTTTGAAAAAAAGATAAGTACAAATTTAACTATAATGATGGGAACAAATTGTTAAGAGTGGCTATCTTGAAAATATTTGCAAAATATTGGTATAAAGTTATAGATTTTGCCTTAAGAAGGTAAATCTATAAGGAGTCACCTTATTTCAAGTGGCATGAATGCATCAAAATTATTTTATATGAACACAAATACACATAAATGAGCAAAAAAAAGACATTTTGAAAAATTTTGGCACAGAAGTGATTTATTTTCTCCCCCAATGCAGCAACTTTGCAAAAATAGGAGGCCCTTGTTGGGAATCATTTAGAGGGGAATTCATCAATGGGTTCTAAGGACAAGATTCTGTAATTGGTGCCTAATAATGATAGACATCTAAAGTTAGGTGCCTTTGCTTGTCAGTCACACTTAGATGCCGATTACAGAATCACCAATTCCTCCTGATGACCCCCCACCCTGATACATCCCCCGGTAGGAGGGATGTCAGTTCCCTCCTGCTGGAAATCAGACCCTAAGATCATCAGCAGGAGGGTTGTCCACTCCCTCATGCTGCGGCACTAAACTTATTGCGGAAGGGAAATTTCCTTGCTGTGATCAGCTCAGCTGCAATGCAATTCTCTATCCGGTGCCTGTGACATGGACTCCAGTTAGAGAATCGTGGGGTGGGGGGGGGGGGGTCGGCGGGCTTAGGCATCTGTGAGGACAGATGTGATTCTATATAGGACACCCCTGTGTGATTCTTAGGCTGAGGCAGCTTCTGAGATCAGGCTTCCTATACAGAATCCAGCCCTTTGTGGGTGCTAATACATAGCACTCATTGATTAATTCCTCCATAGTCTGCAGATTGCTATTTTATTGACTGATGTTTGAGATGTCATATTTTACATTTGTATGTTGTATTTACAGATTGTTTTGTTTCTTTTCAGCATAATGTTGACAATTTATTGTTCCTTTTGCTAAGGCACGCTAGAAGTTTTAGCACGCGCTAAACACTAACGTGTCCATAGACTATAATGGACGCATTAGCGTTTAGCACACGCTAATATTTAGCACACATTAAAACAGCTAGCGCGCCTTATTATAAGGACCCCTTAGTCTCTACAAGTTATGTTAGTTGATATGTATTTATTTATTTTTTGTTATATACAGCTTTTTTGAAGAGAGAGAATATATTTTTAGACCAGTTATTGAATGAGCATTTGCTAACGCTAGTAATGCATACGTGGTAGCTTTCATACCAAGCTGCAATCTGGGATAAGGAGTTTAAACCTTTTCTATTAAGGTCTATTTCATATTTGCATTCTAAGAGACAGTTGAAGACTTATTTGTTTTCAAAGTTCTTGGGTTTCTATTCTCCTAACTACTATTAATTGTGTATTCTTAGCTAATCTTTTGTAAACTGCATAGAACTTAAAGGTGATGTGGTCTAGAAATTAATTTATATGTTCTGAGATCTTTTCCAATACCTTTTTGAGTTGTTTTGCTTGCTTTTGTGTGCCTCCTTGAGATACAAATCTGTCTCATGCATATTCATTGTGGAAATCAAGTTTCAAGTTTAATGGAGATTTGATTAATCACTTAATCATAATTCTAAGCAATGTACATAATAATAAAATTACAAAATGTGGGGAACAATACAATAAATAACAAAAATCAGGTCTGACAAGACTATTAACAAACGTAACAGAACTAAGAACATAAGGGAAGAGAGGGATAAGAACTACAAATTATTTAAAAGTTAAAAATTACTTTAATAAAATTAGAGAGTAAAAGTAAAATTGGTTGGAAAACTAATGGCTAATTTTCAAAGGCGTCTTTAAAAAGAAAGCTCTTTAGTTTACTTTTGAATTTTTCTAAGTTGTGTTCTTCCCTCAAGTGAATAGGAAGTGAGTTCCAAGTTTGGGGGGCTGTAACAGAAAAAATCAATTGCCGTCTAGTATTAATAATTCTAAGAGAGGGAATCATCAGCAAGTGCTGTTCAGTAGATCTTAACGTTCTATTGGAAGTATATGGAATTAATAACTTATAAATGAAAGCTGGAGTTTGGTAAAGAAGGGATTTGAATGTGAGCAAACATAGTTTATCTGTTATCCGGTAAGCAACTGGAAGCCAGTGCGCTTTATTGAGAAGGGGTGTTAAGTGATCAAACTTCTTAGCTTTGAATATGAGCTTGATAGAAGTATTCTGAATAATTTGTAGACGCTTGATTTCATTTTGAGCTATTTCGGAAATCGATTTTGGAAATCACGAGAGAGTGGATAAGAATATTGAGTGATTTAGTGCAGAGAAATTGTGAAACTGAGCGAATTTGGCGAAGCCTAAAGAAAGTTGATTTGATAATGCTACTAATGTGATCATGAAAGGATAGTTTGTAATCAAAAATAATCCCTAGAATCTTAATATTACTTACTGGTGGTATTGAATCTGACCTGCCTGTGGCTCTCAAGGACCGGAATTGCCTACACCTGATGTAGACAGTAGATAAGATTTTTTTTTAATTTTTACTAGCTACCTGTTCCTTAATTTTATTGTATGTTTTATATCAACAAGCAAGGAGGGATGGGATTCCTATGCATGTAAATGTTGAAATTTTGAGACTTAAGAGAGGGCATAAGCCTCTTCTTTTCTTAGGGATTAAGAAGTTCCATGAATAGATGTCTTTTTTTTTTTCTTTAAGGCAGAACTGGATCTATTATGTATGACTGAAAAAGGAGACTGACTTCTTTCTGGAGTCATTTTGCTGACTATGGGGTTCAACCTTTTCTATCCTTCGTTATCTAGATAACTTATCCAGAGAGCAAATTGAATATGGCCATTAACTGGATGAGTTCCAGAACTATTCTGACTCTGTCCATGCTCGGCCCCAGCACTAACAACATATTACTGAAGCTGTTTGTAAGGATATTTATAGGCATTATCCAGATAGTGCCTCTGACTGTCGTGGTCAGTATCCATTATCTAGATAACAGACATATTTGAATATTGACCTAGCTGTGACTATTCTCTTTTGGAAAATAATACAAAAATAATTTGCATAACATATGATGGTAATGTGAACAAGAGTGGGCCCAGAGTCTGGAGAAAGCAAAGCCACGCAGCGGGTTTAGGTGAACAGAAAATAATACTTTATCACAAGTACTAGGTATGGGGAATCCTGTTAGATGTAAGGAAACCCTCCAATGGTCCCACTCTTGCATGGCCATGGCATGCAGTACTGTCTAAATAACATTCACCAGCTGATCTAAGGCTAAACCAAGAATACAGTTCAAGTTTTCAAGCCAAACTTGGACTACCTAGCTCTCATGATTTCAATTCACAAATATATAGTGGAGGCATATGTAGTGAGTCTTTGCTGCTTCCCTGTGGCCTCCTTAACTTAGCTGTCCCCTGAGCTTTTATACTTTTTTCCCTCTTAGCTCCACTATTCCTGTGTTACTCCCCTGTGGATAGGGCTATTAATATTAAGGTGGTTCTGACACTATGAGGGAATATCCTTAAGACGATACTAGTCCAAAACATTGGGGTCCTTTTACTAAGGCGCTAGCTGTTTTAGTATGCGCTAAATGCTAATGTGTTCATTATTGTTTATGGACACATTAGAATTTAGCACGCGCTAAAACGGCTAGCGTGCCTTAGTAAAAGAACCTCATTGTATATTAATGTCTATACAATAACTACTTTAGAACATATGTCTAATAATGTAACATAAAACACACACTTTTATGTCCCAAAACCATTAAATTCTACGTGGTTCACAAAAGATAAAGGATCTACAAAATAAATGGAATAAACAAAATATATCTAACTTCCAAAAGATTTAATAAAAAGATTGGTTTTTAAAGCACATCTAAATTGGTGATAGGTGTTGGAAGATGCAATTAAATGATTTAGATCCTTGTCCCAAGAAGCTGCTTGAATGAAAGGACAAAAGACGCTGCTGAGATCTCTTAGATTTATAATCTTTAATAGATGGAAACGCAAATAGCACATGAGATTTCCTAGAATGTTTTGAAATTGTAAATACAAATGAATTTAAAACAGGGGTGTACAACCTTTTGGCTTCCCTGGGACACATTGGCTAAAAAAATGTTTCTGGGGCCGCACAAACGAGCAAATGCTGCAGCAAGACAGAGGAGGGAGCCAGCAAGCCGGTAAACACCCGGGGGCAGCAGAGGAAAACACTGCATCGCCCTTGATCAGGGCTGCACAAAATACTTCACAGGGCTGCAGGTTGGACACCCCTGATTTAAAAGATATTCAGATATTAAACCAGCATATGCCTTAAATCAGATACATCTGAACTTAAACTTGACCCTAGCCTCCACTGGTAACCAATGCAACTGTCTGTAAAAAGGTGTGACATGACCATACTTCTTTAGATTGCAGATTAAACGAACAGCCTCATTCTGTATGATACACAATCTTTGGAGATTTTTATGAGTTCTGGTGATATGAACAATATTACAGTAATCAAGTTCTATTCCAATCCAAACTATATGATGGCCTCCTAGCCACACAAGCAGCAAAACTCGACAACCAAATCTCCAATCTACTGATTATGACCCCAGACTACACAACATTCAGAAAATAAATAAAGACTCTACTTTTCAAGAAATTCCTGCAAACGACTTAATACCGCTAGCTCCTTCCAACTTCCCAATACCACTTCCCAACACCTTCCCAATTCCCCAAAGCAACCTCATCTACTCTTTATCTCCTCTAGAAATTACCAGATATCTTCTTCTTGTAATTCGTTTTTTGTAATTCTTTTGTAATCTGCCTCAAACCTCAAGGCAATGGCGGCATAGAAATCTGTAATGTAATGTACACCGATTCATCTCTCACATGAAGGGCTCGACTCAGTTAACAAGATTTCCTAATTCAAATGAAGAGTAAAAAAAATATATACTGCAAGGATTAATTTGGAACAATTGAATCCATCAGAGATTTCTGGAATAAATTAGTTTTTAACATTTTACCAAAAGTTGTTAGTTGACTCAACACCAAGGACTGCACAAGAAGTTTGAAGGAGTTTATATCAAAATAAGCTCAGATAGTTCTAATAGGGCACATTTGCATGAATCAGTTCATCTTTTTTTTTTTTTTTTTTGTATAAACTGTTTATTCACAAGAGCAGAAAATACACACATAACATAGGAATCTCAATTATTTTTTCAATACAAAATAAAAGGCAACCACCCAACAAGAGACCCTAGACAACAGTGAGAGTCCAGGCCTGTGTTCTGATAGCCTGGAGCCCTCCAGATCCAATCCCAAAAGCAACCCACCCATCCACCCCAACCCAAGACCCCCCAACCTCCAAAACCCCTCCCTCAACTCACTGGCAATACGGGGACTACTGGCTTCCGCAATTGATTGACCACCTGGCTTTTTATCATAGGGGGCAAAGTATCCAAATAGGAGGCCCAAATGGACAGAAAAAGCTTGCTCCGAGATCTAGAAAACCGAGCGGACATGGACTCCCAGACCATTAAAAGATGAAATTTATTGCGCCAATACCAGATGGTGGGTGGGGAATCCTGAAGCCAATGATTAAGAATACATTTCTTCCCCACAATATAACCCTTACGAATAAGCAAACTGTCGCCTGCAGAAAGTCCTCCCAAATAACCATCCGCCAAAAAAAATAGTCCCTTCCACCGATGAGGGGAGCTGATAACCCACCAAAGATTCCTAATAACTCCGGACCTCCAACCAAAAGGCAGAAATAGAGGCACACAACCACACCCCATGGGCCAGAGAGTTAGCAACCCGGCGACATTTCAGACAAATAGCTGTAGGGGCAAAAAAAAGATAACATTATTCTGGGTCAACCAAAATGGAATTAATGAGATGGGTCTCCCAGCATATTTTAACTTTTACATTTTAATATTGATACAATTGTCATATGTTTAATGCAGAGAATTAAACTCAAATATTCCACTCCACTAGCATGTTTTCTGGTAATGTGTAAGTCTTACAGATATTAGCTAGAAATTTCAATGTCTATTCCAGTAAGCCATTCTTGAGGATCTAATATGTAATCAGTCTAGTACAGAGCTTAAGCTTCTGGGAAATTGAGATAACTTGTTTTTATTATGAGTTTCAAAAGCCATTATTGAATTGGTGAAAGGCTTATGAATGTTTCTTTCTATGAAGTTGCTCAGTTTAGTTGGGCAAGGTGGCATATCAGATTTCTTTCTGACAAAGCAGGCTTTTCACCGGATTGAATACACTTTATTTCTATTGAAAATTCATGTAATGATCTTTACAAATCACAATGGATAAATCAGACATTATTTCTAATTATAGGTACCATTTTTCTATACTTTTTACTTTCCTGAGCTTTGCAATATAGATAGGAGGGCCTGTTCAATCTCCAATAAGTTGTCTTTAACTTGTAATAAATAGATCTCAGGCAACTTTTAAAGAAGTATTTAGTGGGGTTTTCCCTATCTTCTGTTGTCTGTCAATCCAATAACATGTATAGTTTATCTGACAGTCCAAATCATTCTGGTTTTTTTTGTACAGAACTAAAGTTATGCTTTCAAGGTTGGACTGTGTAAGGAATTTGCTTATATCCTCTTATTCAAAAATTATTTGTTAATATTCCCTGAATCTTTTATAATAGTACTATATAAACCCATTTGAATTACATTGGAGTGATTGTAAATTATCTTTGGTTGTGGTAATTTACCATAGTACTATATCTAACAGCATTAGTTTCTTTCAATCCTCTATATTCTCTATACTCCCCTTTCAGTCTCTGCCATCTTCAGCAATCTTTCTCTCTCAAATAACCCTATCTTTTCTTTTCATTTACTTTCTGATTATTTCTCAGTCTTGTCTTCTTGTGCTCAGAAGTCTTTTTATCTGAATCTGGGCTCCTTCAGGGGCCTTTAACTAGAGAATGTTAAGCCCTAATGCACGCTTAGTGAATGAGAAAATTCTTCTTGAAAACACTTTAAATTTTCTGTGGACTAATTTTTTTGGAGGTTGCATGCCATGGGCAGGGACAGGGGAATCCTATAAATGGTGCCTAAAGTTAGGTACCTACATCAGCGCACCTAGTCAATGTAGGCATCTAACTTAATTGTTTAATAGACTTAATCAGCATCTTGTAATTAACGTAAATTGCACTTAATTGGATTTTAGTTGACCTATCTTAAAGTAGACATGGTTAGGGGGAAGATCATAGCTGTGAGTTACATGTAGGTACCTGCTTTTGACTTAGGCACACACATTTAAGCCCCCCAAAAACTGGCATAAATAGGATGTACCTAAAAGTTAGGAACCTAGTGACATCTAAGGCCATTTAGGCAGCACTAACATGATTCTTTAAAGTATGCCTAACTTTTATAGACTTGAGCTTAGCACCACACTAGTCAGTGCCTAAAAATTAGGCACCTTATATAGGATTGGGCCTGGAATAGGCATGAAAGTAATACCGTATACCCAAAAGGAAAAAAAAAATAATAAATGGTTGACTCGAATATAAGTCGGGTGGCTTAATATTCAAGTGCCCTGCCCTGTCAGGCTCTACACCCAGCTCCTTTCCCTCCCACCCCTGTCAGGCATTGTACCCAGCCCCTTCCTTCCTTCCTTCCCTCCCTCCCTTGTCAGACTCTGCACCCAGCTCCTTTCCTGTCAGGCATTGCATCCAGCCCCCTTCCTTCTTCCCTCCCTCACCTGTCAGACTCTGCACCCAGCCCCCTTCCTTCCTCCCCTCTCTCCCTCCCCTGTCAAACACTGCACCCAGCTCCTTTCCTGTCAGGCATTGCACCCAGCACCCTTCCCTTCCTCCACTGTCATGAATTGTACCCAGCCACCTTCTTCCTTCCCTCTCTCCCCTGTCATATTTTGCACCCAGCACCCTTCCTTCCCTCTCCTGTAAGACTCTGAACCCTCCCTCCCTCCCAGGCTCTGCACCCTGCCCCCCCTCCCTGCCCTAGCCTCATCCCTCTACTGTCGATCCCCGGTGGAGGTGCAGCAGGCAGGAACAAACTTTCTGAGTTCCTGCCCTGATGCTAACTGGCTGCCACAAGTGTCTTCGGCCGCTGAGCAGCATGAGCAGGTACGCAATTTGGCGCTGCTGCTTGGTGCAGAGCGGCTCCCACAAATTCTTGCAAGAATTCATGGAGGCAGTAAGGAAGCCGCTCTGCACCGAGCAGCAGCACCAAATAAAACTTGGCCAATAAAACTTGCGGTAGCCAGTTACCAGCAGGGCAGGACCTGAAAAAGTTTGCTCCTGCCTGGTAGAGGTATGAGGCTAGGGCAGGGAGGGGGGCATGGTGCAGAGCCTGGCTGCGGCAGCCTGCAATAATTTTGAAAGGGGGTGTATTGTTGGCTTGAATATAAACCAGGACTCTCGTTTTTGGGCTAATTTTTTGGCCCATAAATCCCGGTTTATATTCAAGTATATACAGTATTCAGGCAGCACATTATGATTAGTGTGAACTAGCCGAATAATGCAGACATACCCCCTCTTTTACTAAGGTGCTCTAGCTGATTTAGGGCTCCTTTTACAAAGGTGTGTTAGGGCTTTAACGCACGCTAAAATGCCATGCGTGCTAGCTGCTACCTCCTCCTCATGAGCAGGCGATAGTTTTTCGAGTAACGTGCGCTAAAAATGCTAACGCACCTTTGTAGTGTGTGCTAATCGATTTAGCATATGCTAATGATTAGCACACTCTAAATGCTGACGCTTAGTGTAGGGATGCGTAGAGCCTCCTAAATAGGAGGTGGTAAGTGATCCCTTGTCAATTATTTACAGTTGCCATGTATTAATGAAAATAGTGCCCAACCTGCAAATTATATATATATACAAAAATCTTATTTTACTTATGTGTTAAATATTGGCTTAGTGGGTGGAAAAAACCTGTGTTAAAACCCACTGAGCCCCCCTTTTTTAATGCATTGCAGTAAAAGGATTCCTAAATTATTTTATGATCTGATATGACTAACTGGAATGGCATATTTATCTACACCTTTGCTTCTGAACTCTCTCCTGGAGGCAAACCTAGCCAATCAGGTGTTTTAGAACTGCCACAGCAAATATGCATGAAACAGATTAGCATATGCTGGAGAAAGTTTTGCATATGACCAATCTCATGTATATTTATTGTGGTAATCCAGAAAACTCAACTAGCTAAGTGTTGCTCCAGTAGAGAGTTCAGAAGCACTGCTCTACACTGCTCTATAATTTATGCAGCATCCATAGCATTACCTGTCATGCTTTTGACACAGAGTGATATTTAAAGAATGCCTTCTTCTGACAGAATGATCTGTTTCATAAAATAAGTGTATATTGTCTGATGGTTCTAACATATGTTCACTCTTCAATAATTACTTTTAAGGTACAATCCATGACTTCCTTGTTGACATTTTACAGATTAATTTTGACAGGCTTTGTAGCACATATTGTACTTACATTTATTTAAAGCTAATAAAGTACTCAAACTCATTTTAAAAAGCACAGGATGATCTGTGAAAATGCACATTATAGTAAATAGAAAAAACAATATTTTATGGTAATTTCAGTCAGTAGCATGATCACTAAACAGTGCAAAGGTGTTTGAATGGCACTTGATATCACCCATTCATTGCCAAAGGTCATAACAGTAAATAGGACTTACATTAGACTTCAAGCAGCATATTATATTTTAATAATTTAAATAAAAACACTTTACCCCCTCTTTTACAAAAGTGCGCTAAGCTTTTTAGCGTGCGCTAAATATTAGATGCATGCATGTTATCCTATGGATGCATTAGCGGTTAGCGCACGCATTGATTTAGCGCGTGCTAAATCTGTGCTAAAACGCTTAACGCGCCTTTATAAAGATGGCCTTAATGTTGTATGGTTCCAGTGTAACTTTCTATTTTTGCTTATTCTGGAGGGATGGGCAGTCATTGAAAACAAATTTCATTCACTGATAGTACACACTATTGGGAAAGAGTATTGATCAAGCCCCTAATTCTATAAAATTGGGCCCTAACTTTACACTTAGGAGTAGGGCCCCCCCCTTTAATCAAGCTGCATTAGGGTTTTTCTATCACAGGCTGCTGTTAAAGCTCCCACTGTCATAGAATTCCTAGTGGCTAGGGCTCTTCAGCTTGGAGAAGAGATGACTCAGGGGTGATATCATAGAGGTCTATAAAATAATGAGTGGAGTAGAAAGGGTAGATTTGAATCGCTTGTTCACTCTTTCCAAAAATACTAGGACTAGAAGACATACGATTAAGCTACTAAGTAGTAGATTTAAAACAAACTGGAGAAAATATATCTTCATACAACGTATAATTAAACTCTGGAATTTGTTGCTGGAGAATGTGGTGAAATCAGTTAGCTTATCAGGGTTTAAAAAAGGGTTGGCTAGTTTCCTAAAAGAGAAGTCCTTAGGCCATTATTGAGATGGCTTGGGGAAATCCACTGATTATTCCTAGGATAAACAGCATAAAATCAGTTTTACTACTTGGGATCTAGTTAGGTACTTGGGTAATTGGCCACTGTTGGAATCAGGATACTGGACTTGATGGACTTTCGGTCTATCCCAGTATGACAATTCTTATGTTCTTAAACCATAAATATTATTCTTTAAAAATGCTTTAAAAAATGTTCTGGCTTACTGTCAGGAGAAAGTGTTCTTGTTTCAAAATAGTGTCACTGGAGAGCTTTGACCATGAGCCTCTTTTAAGTTTCTGTGAGCATATGTACTTAAATAATTTTATTTTTTTAATGACATCCATTCAACATCTTTATTTAGACCCTTCAGATGACAATGTCCCACATAAATATCCATTTTTGTTCCCAATACAATAGAATCTGGGAAATATTACCATACTTTCTCAGATTCAAATATATAGCGAACAATAATGGATATTTATGTGGGTCATTGTTCATGCCAAGCCTTCACAAGTCTAACTTAATACTCCATGATGATCTAGTGAGATATTCTTGGCAGGACAGATCCCAGCTAATTCCTGCCCATGGCAACTTTGGGTTTAAAATGTCTGCTGTAACTTCTTGGGCAGTCACAGCAAAGAGGAAGTCCATTCTGTTCACATGTTTCAATCATATTGCCCCAGAAGATGTATTTGGGACTGATCAATAGTAGATTCTTTGTGATGGGAGAACAGAATAGATGAAACATTGGGTTTCATTGTAATCTTCCTTTCCAAGTAGAGGTCCTCAGTCCTTTCCTGTGATATTTCTGCTAGTACAATAGAAAGAAGGCTCTTAGGGGCTGTTTCTATAAATGGCACCTAAATCAGCTGTGCCTAAAAAACTGGCACCAGCCACGTGTCAATCACACTTAGGCGCCATTTATAGAATCGCAGCTAGTGGCACCTATGTAAAATCATAGGCACCTGAAATGTAGGAGAAGGTTTTAAAGACCTACATTTTAGGTGCTTAAGTTTTTAGAAAATCATGCTTAGTGGTGCTTAAGTTATGCTCTGCCCATAAAAAATGCCTACTTAGGCATTCTGCGCTGCTATGTGCTATGTGATAGGTGCCTATCCAATTCTATAAAAGATAGGCGCCTATCATTCGATTTTTTTTTTTTTTTTTACAATTATTGAGGCTATTTAAGATATTTTGACAATTAAGACCCCCTTTTATCAAGTCTCATTAGGGCTTTTTATCGCCAGCTACTGTGGTAAAAGCTCCGACGCTCATAAAATTCCTGTGAGCATTGGAGCTTTTACTGCAGTGGCCGGTGATAAAATACCCTAATGTGGTTTGTTAAAAGGGGGCCTAAGTTAGAGACACCTAACTTTAGGCACCCTTTGTAGAATCAGTCCCTCACTGTCAAATTCTCCCAAGCAAATACCCTTAGGAATTTCTTCATGCATTCCCCAAATGAGTTTATTCCAATGCAAAACTCTGATTCTAACCTAATTTTGTTGGTTCTTCTTTGGACCTTGCGCAAAGGATTTGAGATCTTCCAATGTTTGCACCATTTTGTCTATCTCCTGATGTGTTAGGATTTTCCTGCCAATATTGATGCTGGTTGGCTTCTCTCACAATACCTTGCAGTCCTTATATCATTATTTGTGGCACTCTGCCCTTCTCACCATAGTTAGAAGTTTGATGGTGTGTAGTCTTAATTTAAACAACAATGCAGTAGTGAAAGACAGCTATGACAAAAAGACCTCTGCACTTAATAACATTTAAAAAAAAAAATTGTGGATGAAAAGAGACCTTAGAAAACTTTTCACCCCTTATTTTCAGTGCATTACATATCCTGCATAGGGACTAGCACAGTCATTGGTCTCTAAAAAAAACACTACTAAAAGATTTCTTATTATCTCAAGTCTTCAATATCAATATTTCATACAAAATTATTCATTACTGTGCATTAAGGTACTTATCTTCATAATTACCTGCGGCAACTAATCATTGGTGTACATAGATATTTCACTATTGATTTTCAAGTCACAAAAATATTCAAGAGAACGGCCCTGTTTCACGTCAAGCTATATCAAGAGCACTGTCCCAATAGAAATTCACCAGTTAATTATGGTAGTAGTTCTTTGATTAGAGTGTAGTCTTCATGCTATTTTGATGTTTTGTGGTGCTTTTAACTCTCTAGCATACATTTCTGCTAGCAAGTTTTATTTGTTCCATTGAAAATGGATGAAAAACCCTACTGTGAGTGCAAAAGTGCTTGCTCTGTTGACTTTAGTGAAAGCAAATGATTCCACATCTGAAAATGGGTGATTAACTCAAAAAATGAATGGAACCATTTTTCCTGTGCACAGCCGTACTGTATCTGAATGTAATTAGCCTTGAATTACCACTGAAAATGCATGAGCATAAATCTAAAGATGATAAACTGTCCACAGATGTGTACACCGCATGATGATTTGTGATGCAAAAGAATGACTTGTTAAATTAGTAGATGTGATTACTTCTAGAGCGCGAATAATAGAAGTTTCATGCCAATTTAAGCTCTCTTGCTCCTGCTCCATTAGGTTAACAAGAATAATTAACTAAACACTGAAATTAAGGGCGGCCATATTGTCAATTTCATTGTGTGAATACATCTAAACAAAAACAATAAGCCTATTAAAAAAAACCAACCCATTTACTGCAATTTAGATAGTAAAGCTCTTTATAGATAACACCACCATGAGGAAAGTTGAATTTGTTAATGACACAAGGTGGGGCTGAAAAGTTCTCAGCCCAACCATGAAGAAAATGTCATGGATATGGTTCAATCAATGATCTGAAACAATGTCAAAACATAGAATTTTGTGTATGCAAATTGGCACTTACATAAGATAACACTCTTTTTAGCTACAGTGACAAAATAATACTCAGAATTTGGGAAGTTGGTTGGTTGGACTGAGAACTTTTCAGCAGCCCCCTCATTCACAATAATAAGAAGACTAGAAGATATCTCATATTTTATACTCCATCATATCATGCAACTTCACTTTCAGGAAGGAATTAAAATGCAGACAATGTAGTAAGAATTCAACACTTATCAAAAAAAAATAATGATAGAAAAAGAGACGTGAATTTAAAAAAAAACCCCACAAAAAACATTGCTTCTAGTGAAGCTATTAAAATGGTATGAAAGAAATCTCTGTGCAGGTACATCAACAATGAAAACATATATATAATGTTATCCTACAGCATTTCAATCTTTGTTCTTAAAAGTTATATGGGTTTTTAAAAAAAATATAATTGTGAGCATTACAGTCATATATATTCAAGCAGTTTGTTCACTATATAGAAACCTAGTGATGGTACCCAACATGAACATAATTAGCTACTTTTTGGATGAGATTGAATGGATGTAACAAGATAATTATGAGTAAAAGCTAATTAAGTGCAGTGGTTATGGAAATGCTAAGCTGAGCAACGTAGTTTTAAACTTGGACTAGAAAGTGAGAGATGGACATTCTTATTCATTCATCCAGAGTGATAACAAATTAAGAAAATGCATGAAAGTTATAGGATGCCTGATTAATGGATTAGGAGTTGCTGAAAAGTTCTCAGCTCAACCAACCAACTAACTAAATTCTGAGTATTTTGCCACTGTAGCTGAAAAGAGTGCTTTCTCATTTTTGTTTTGTGCCAATTTGCAGAAATACAATTATATTGTTATTGGCTTTATATGGAACCCTGTCAAGATTAAATATCTTGGAATATATGTGGGTCCTACACTGGAAGACACAGAGCTCTACAATACTGATTACATTTTAAGTATTATAAAGGAGTTAACTCAGAAATTGTCCTCTTTTAAGTTATCCTAGTAGGGGCATTTAGACACCATCAAGATGATGATTCTCCCTAAAATAAACTACATCCTGAGTATGTTACCACTTCTGCCTCTCTGTCACATTTACCATGTTATTGAATGTACTCTTAGTACATTTTTATTGAAGAACAAACAGCCACGTTTAAATTGAAAACAGCCACTATATAAATTGAAAAACGCCAAGGCTAAAGGAGGTGTCAAATTCCTAGTTTTCTTTAATTACCACCAAGTTTTCATCATGAGACATGGATCGTTGTGGCTAGCTGAGGATTTAACACACAATTTCCATTCTTGGCTAAAATTGGAAAGAGGTTTACATGGGAACTCATGTCTTGCTTTCGCCCTGTCCATTCCCTTCCATTCAAAAGATAAAGAACAACTTATCCTTTTTTCCACGTATACAGTTCTAAAAGCTTATGACAATCTTATGAAAATCAAATGGCATGAATCACGTAAGATTTTGTTATGGCACAATGATCACATTAAGATACAGGATAGACCATTTAACTGGTCAATATGGCAGCAATGCGGAATTTGGACTATTCATAATTTACTCAAGAATTCTAGCTGGAAATCCTTTGGTGAGCTACAGGATTGCTATAAATTGCCACATCACCAACACTATCATTGGATACAATTGAGACACTGCTTGAACGCTGCTTCCAGACCTGTCTTTACAGATATCACAACTTAATAATAATAATAACCGTATTGTTTGGCATGTCAATGAGGGCTAAAAGCCAAATATCCTCTAATAATAATAAGCTTCTACTCATTATGACAGGGATTGCCATACAACAGATTACGAATAATTGGAAAAATTGGGATAGGCTAAATTATAGCTTTTGGTGGAATTCTTTGTGTCACAAATTCAAAATGGAAAGGATAATTGCCATGCAGCAGGGAAATTTTAAGAAATTTCAGGTTATTTGGGAGCCATTAACAAGATACTGTAAAGATTGAAATTACTGCATAGAATAAATATTAATTTTTTTCCCTTTTGTTCATACACGTCCAGGGTGGGGTGGGGGTTGGGTTGGAATATTTCATGATTTCTTTTGCTTAGGAATAATTGTTGGGTATAAGGGAGGGAGAATATTTGATGAGAGTTCAAATTTGATGATATATTAAGTGATGTTAAAGTATAAAATGATTGTATTTTATGTTACACTTATTGTGAGTTTTTAAAATGAATAAAGATTTATAAAAAAATAAAATAAACGTGGGGTTGCTTCCTACTGGTACTCCCTCATAATAAAGACTGCATCTACATCCTTAACAAGTATGATGAGTGCTTGGCACAATGATCTGGATCTCTCACTAGAGGAAGAGGTTTGGCAAGAAGTGTGCTAAATATTAGCACACGCTAAACACGCGCTAAATGCTAATGTGTACATGTTATCCTATGGATACCTTAGTGGTTAGCACATACATTGATTTAGCGTGCACTAAATCCACGCTAAAATTCTTAGCATGCCTTTGAAAAGAGGGCCTAGATTTAGATCTTCTCGTTCCACTAGTGTTATTCAATCCATATTTTTTTTGCTGCACAGAACACATTGGACTCCAACAAAAGTGGCATAATTCTCCACTATGTGCTGGTCCTGTAATTCTCATGAAGGATTATTAACACATAACACATGGGATATACCATTGCAATCAGCTAAACATTTATTGGAGCAGAGTCTGGGAAGCCATATCTTCCAGTTTGAGCATACAAGAATCAATAACATTACGCATTATCATACTAGGCCATCAGGGACTATCACACACTTTATCTGATCATAACACGAGATTGCTTAATATTATGTTATTCTTGGCTTTAAAAAGCATTCTACATTGCTGGAAAGATCTATCCAAGGTTGACTGCACCACTTGGTGGAACATGTTGGGCCTGATTCTCTAAAAGTGTGACCCGATTTTAGGCAGCTGTAGGCGTCCTACAGCTGTCTAATCAGCCAATCGGGATGCACGTTTTTTTAAAAAAAATGCTCCCCAGGCAGGCCTGAAGGCGCTTTCGGGAGCCTAGGGAGACCCGCAAGATGCCTAAGCTCGTCTAAGGGCCTTAGGCGGGCCTTAGGCTGAACCTAGGCAGCCCTACGCATCTCCCTAGTAGATGAGAAGCTTAAAAATGTAGGCCAGCAAAATGCTGGTCTACATTGTAAGTAGACGCGGCCGCTATACTTATCGCGGCAAGGGATCTCTCTGCCGCTATAAGTATAGCGGGCCGTGGCCCTCTGACCGATCGCTGGCAGGAGGGTGCCCAAACCTCCTGCCCGAAGACGCACCCCCCTCCCCAACACTACCGACCGCCCCCCCCCCGACACTACCGACCGCCCCCCCCACCCCCGACATTACCGATCGCTGGCAGGAGGTTGCCCAATCCCTCCTGCCCAAAGACGCACCCTCCTGACACTACCGACCGCCCCTCCCCCGACATTACCGATCTCCCTCCCGACAATATCGTCACTGGCAGGAGGGTGCCCAATCCCTCCTGCCCGAAGACGCACCCCCCCGGCGCTAACAACTCCCACTCCACCAAACCTGTTCTTACAGATGGGTCTTGCACGTCGAGCAAGCAGGCACGCCTCGTCGAAATGAGGCGGGCCCGCCCCTTCCTGGCCCATCCCGCCGAAGCCTAAGGCCTGATTGGCCCAGACCTTAGACTTAGTAGGGATGGGCGGACCCACTATGCCTAAGGCCTGATTGGTCCAGGCTTCTAGAGCCTGGGCCAATCAGGCCTTAGGCTTCGGCGGGAAGGGGCGGGCCTGCCTCATTTCGACGAGGCGTGCCTGCTTGCTCGACGTGCAAGACCCATCTGTAAGAACAGGTTTGGTGGAGTGAGAGTTGTTAGCGCCGGGGGGGGTGCGTCTTCGGGCAGGAGGGATTGGGCACCCTCCTGCCAGCGATCGGTAATGTCGGGGGTGGGGGGGGCGGTCGGTAGTGTCGGGGAGGGGGTGCGTCTTCGGGCAGGAGGTTTGGGCACCCTCCTGCCAGTGATCGGTCAGGGGGCCACAGCCCGCTATACTTATAGCGGCAGAGAGATCCCTTGCCGCGATAAGTGTAGCGGGCCGTGTCTAGTTTAGGCAGATTCTGAATAGGACGCCTCTCCTGGGCGTTCTATACAGAATCAGGGCCTAGGTGTCTTGCGGGCCTCGCCTTCAATATAGGCGGCCTGCCTGGGGAGCATTAAAAAAAAAAAAAAAAAACGTGCATCCCGATTGGCTGATTAGACAGCTGTAGGACGTCTACAGCTGCCTAAAATCAGGACGCACTTTTAGAGAATCAGGCCCGTTGAGCCTTACAGCTAAATATGAAAGTATTATAGCAGAAAAAACACAAATCCATGAGCTCATATCTCAAAATCTGGAACCCAGTTTGTGCCATTCAGTAGTTGATTTTTACTGATAATGACCACAACAGAACCAGTTTCTCCACCTTCTGGCTCAGTTCTCTCCATAGCCGGTTAATCTCTAGTCCTTTGTCTATGTGCTATAGCTATTGTTCTGATATTTGTGCTGATGTTCCTTCTCATGGTTAGGTGTGGACCAGCTTGTTGGATTGTACATGCATTTATCCTCTTTCTAATTACTTACATCAGTGCAACTTGTCTGTACTATGCCTTGTTACCATGTTTCCTTTTCTCTGTATTCGTTAAAATCAATAACATTTTTTTAACTAAAAAAAGAAATAAAATGCTATGTTTTGACATTGTTTCATATCATTGATTGAACCATATCCACGTCATTCTCTTCTTCATTGGGCTGAGAACTTTTCAACATCCCCTCGTACAAGTTTGGCTCAATAGTTGCCTTAAAGTAACCAAGAAAATCAAGACAGAGGCCAATCTTCCATTTTATTGGCTTCCAGCTTAAAAATTACAGTAAGTGAGCTGCACAGGATCCTTCCTTTGTCCTGCCCACTGGATATCATTATCAAACATCATCATTATCATTTTCATATAGAAGTGGTCAATTAACTCTTGCGATTCAAGAAAATGCTGTTACATATTTTTCTAGAGAAGGGGAATCAATATGATAAGTATGTTACTGTACCAATATTTATAAGCTGTGTTTCAACATGATTAGCTTTTCCTTTCTTGTAAATTGATTCATTTTTTTTTCTTCAATATCTCCTAAATGGTAGATTTTGTTAAAGGACTATTTTTTTTATTTTCTTAAAAAAATATTTGATCTTACTTGTTTTGCATGGACCCATACAATATACCTTTTTTGTTTGTTTGTTTTTCAAAGTTGCAGGGGTTGTAAAGTAAAAGAATGAGCTGGAAGATAATTCAGTAATTGTTTTATGGGAGACAAAATTTCTCGATTCATGTTGGTTTTTATTTCCCCCTTATAATGTTCTTTTCTGCCTTGTACTTTCCACACTGTTCAAGATATATTTTATTTATTTTACTAATACTATCTAAAAAACAAACAAACAGAATGGGGCATGATGAGGATAGCCTAATAAAGTACCCTTTTAGAAACAATATCAGCCACTAGGGCAATAGTTCCTAAACCTGTCCTGAGGGAACCCCAGTCAGTCAGGTTTTCAGGATATTCACAATGAATATTTGTGAGTTACATTTGCATGCAATGGAATCAGTATATGCACGATTCTGTACCCAGCACCATTGCATGATTGACACACAATCGACAATGATGCCAGTTACATAATCTGGGCCTGAAAGAATGCAAGAAAATTAAAAAGTATTACATCTGATTAATAAAATCAATGATCACTAGGAAATTTTAACAAATGGCACAGATGCAGGCAAAATAGAACCTTTATTTAAATCAAATCTTTTAATTTCCCAAATTTTAAAAAAATATCTGTGAAGTCATTAAAGGAACTATACACTAATCCCTCCTTTACAAAGCCGTGCTAGCGTTTTTAGTGCCAGACACCATGGTAACAGCTCCAACGCTCATAGAATTCCTATGAGCGTACAAGCTGTTACCGCGGTGGCTGGCACTAAAAACACTAGCATGACTTTGTAAAGAGGGGGTAAAACATTCTAAAATCACTTATGACAAATTTGACATACATTCCCAATACACAAGATACACTAGGTTTACTGCCTGATGTATAAAGTAAATTATGAGGGCATATATTCACTTAAAGGGTCATATTAAAGGAAATGCAATCTGTCGACTGCATATGCTTTTCATATCTTGGAAATCCCAATGCTATAACCAAATATCCATGGATGATACACTTGAGACCACTTCACTTGCAAAAATATTATCCTTTTGGATTAGGCTCTCACCATCACAAGAAAAACAATCATTCAAAGACAAACAACAAGCCCTTCAGTTAAGAAAGAAAGCAGTGGAGGGAAAAACAGGCACTGGCAAAAATCCCATGAAAATCCCAAAAGTAATTTTAGAATAACAGAAAAGTTTTACAATACTTCATACTAGAGCTGTACTGGATATTCTCTTCAAGAAATCCCTGAATAAAACTTAATACCACAAATATCTCCTTCATACCATCCCCTCCCTAACCCCTGATCCTACTTAACCCTCTCTTGAAAACTTTGTAACCCTCTTTCCATAAATATTTTTGTAATCCGCTTTGAACCGAAAGGTAATGGCGGAATAGAAATCTGTAATGTAATATTCACATTTAAGCCAATTTTACCCCAAATAGTACACTGAAACAAAATATGAACAATAATCGCACTATAAAAAGTTCACTCCTGAGAGTTGTTGAAAAAATTCTCCATTAAAAATGTCTGTGATGATGTCATGACGCCCGGCTCTTTTTTTGAATGAGCTGGGTGCGTCTCTAACTCCCACGGCCATTTTGAGGTTTTGCCAGCACTGTCTTTTTAATGGGGGTTATAGTGTGTATAAAATACTGCTGTTTATGAGAGAAGGTTTTGGTAATTTTTCCCCTGATGTAGCCTTGATGAGAAGGCAAAACAGAAGTGCTTACTGTAGGGAGAAAGTTGTCGGGTTAATCTATGAAGAAGAAGCAAGAAATGGTTTGCCTCAGACAGACGGTTTGAAGATAAGTTTTTTTCACGCTCTATTTCTATGAATGCTATAATGTAGAGGCAATTTTTCCCAGCTGTAGCCATTGTCATGAGTTTTGTGCAGTGGAAACTTGATAATTATCCAGTCTTTAAAGAAGAAAAAAGTTTTGAAATAAAAGTTTAACAGATGAGAGACTGATATAATATTTACGTATGGAGTTTTTCTCAGACCTGTGATGATAGGGATGGCTTAGGGTACGGTCTGTTTTTCTCCATTTTTTGTATTTATGATTTCTTGTCTATTTGATTTCTTTATGAATGTGAGTTCCTGCTAAACAAAACAACAACGCATTTTTTGTTTTCTTTATGCTAGTGTATTCGGCTGTATCCATTTATTTCTTGGTTTGGGAGACTTAAGCTCATCTAAGGCTTGGCGTTGGCATGGTTTTGCCTGGAAGTGGCCTTGAGTGAGTTTAAGCATCCCAATGCATCTCCCTATAGCCACAACAGATGCCTAAAATATAGACCTGCAAAATGCTGGCCTACTTTTCAATCCTAAAAGTAGACACTGCTGCCAGTTCAGCTGATCACAGTAAAGGAATACCCGATCAGCTGAGCTGGCAGAACTCCCCAAAAACTGTGGCTTCAAGGAGTCCTGCAAGCTTAGCTGATTGGGAAGAAATACCCCTGCAGCAATCAGCTGAACCAGCAGTGGCAGGGCATCCCTCTGACACTCCTTCTCCCCACAATTGGCAGGAGAGATGCACACTGCCTAATTCCTAACATAAGAACATAAGATTTGGCGCTGCTGGGTCAGACCAGTGGTCCATTGTGCCCAGCAGTCCGCTCACGCAGCAGCACTTAGGTCAAAGATCAGTGCCCTATTTGAGTCTAGCCTTACTTGCGTATGTCCTGTTCCAGCAGGAACTTATCCAACCGTTTCTTGAATCCCTGAAGGGTGCTTTCCCCTATAACAACTGCTGGAAGAGCATTCCATATTTCTACCACTCTCTGGGTGAAGAAGAACTTCCTTATGTTTGTACAGAATCTATTCCTTTTTAACTTTAGTGAGTGCCCTCTCTTCACCTCGAAGAGGGTGAACAATCTCTCTTTCTCCACTAAGTCAATTTGCTTCAATATCTTGAATGTTTCGATCATGTCTCCTTTCAGTCTCCTCTTTTCAAGGGAGAAGAGGCCCAGTTTCTCTAGCCTCTCATCCCCGATACCCCCTAATATCTAATTGACAGAAGGGATTCTCACTCACTCCTGCTGCCGGGTCCCCTTGATTCCCCCAAACTCTGACATCCCCAGAGACCCTAATATGCTATCCTCTAAACTCCCAACACCCCACCTGATACCTCAGTATCCTATCCAACACTCCAATACCCCACTCTTAAGTCTACCACCCCTCAACCTCAACTTATGTTCTCTAGTTTTACCAATTTCCCTTCTCTGGAAAATATTTTGTCCTATATTAATACCTTCCAAATATTTAAATGTCTGTATCATATCATAAGAACATAAGAATAGCATTATTGGGTCAGACCAATGGTCCATCAAGCCCTCTAGCCCGTTCTCACGATGGCAAATCCAGGTCACTAGTACCTGGCCAAAACCCAAAAAGTAGCAATATTCCATGCTACCGATACAGGACAAGCAGTGGCTTCCCCCATATCTTTCTCAATAACATACTATGGAATTTTCCTCCATGAAGTTGTCCAAACCTTTCTTAAAACCAGCTCTGCTATCCGCTCTTACCATATCCTCTGGCAACACATTCCAGAGCTTAACTATTCTCTGAGTGAAAAATATTTCCTCCTATTGGTTTTAAAAGTATTTTCCTGTAACTTCATCGAGTGTCCCCTAGTCTTTGTCATTTTTGACGGAGTGAAAAATCAATCCACTTGTACCCATTCTCCTCAACTCAGGATTTTGTAGACTTCAATCATATCTCCCCTCAGCCATCTCTTTTCCAAGCTGAAGAGCCCTAACCGTTTTAATCTTTCTTCTTCTTTGAACCTTTTCTAGCACCACTATATCTTTCTTGAGATAAGGAGACCAGAATTGAATGCAATACTCCAGATGAGGTCGCACCATGGAGTGATACAGGGGCATTATAACATTCTTAGGGCTCCTTTTACTAAGCTGCGCTAGTGTTTTTAGAGCGCGCTAAAGATTAGCGTGCGTTAACCCCGCGCTACATAAAAAAATACTAACACAAGCTCTATGGAGCTGTTAGCGTGTAGCGCACGCTACAATGTGGCGTGCGCTAAGCGCGTGCTGAAACCGCTAGCACGCCTTTGTAAAAGGAGCCTTTAATCTTGTGAACCATCCCTTTCTTAATAATTCCTAGCATCCTGTTTGCTTTTTTGACCACCACCACACATTGGGCGGAAGGTTTCATTGTATTGTCTATGATGATACTCAGATCCTTTTCTTGGGTGCTAATCCCCATGGTGGACCCTAGCATCCGGTAACTGTGATTCAGGTTATTCTTACCAATGTGCATCACTTTGTATTTATCCACATTAAATTTCATCTGCCATTTGGACACCCAGTCTTCCAATTTCCTAAGGTCCGCCTGTAATTTTTTACAATCCGCATGTGTTTTAATAACTTTGAACAGTTTAGTGTTGTTTGAAAATTTAATCACCTCATTTGTTCCAATTTCCAGATTATTTATAAGTTAGATAGCACCTGTCCCAGTACAGACCCTTGCGGCACTGTTTTTAACCCTATCCTCTGTTTTCTATCCGATAACCAATTCCTAATCCACAACTGAACTTTGTCACCTATCCCATGACACTTTCATTTTCTCAGGAGCCTCTCGAGAGGAACTTTATCAAAAGCTTTCTGAAAATCTAGATACACTATATAAACCAGCTCACCCCTGTCCCACCTCTCCTCCAGAGTATACAAGTTGAGGTATTTTAATCTCTTCTCATACTTCTTTTGGCACAAACTTCCTACCATTTTTGTTGCTTTCCTCTGGACCACTTCAAGTATTTTTATATCCATCACCATTTATGGCCTCCAACACTGAATACAATACTCCAAGTGGGGCCTTACCTGTCACTTGTACAGGGTCATCAATATCTCTTTTCTTCTGCTGGCTATGCAACTCTATATATAGCCTAGCTGGATATGCATCTCTATATACAGCCTATCATTCTCCTGGCTACAACCACTGACTGTAACACTGCTTTGTTGCCTTCAAATCCTCAGACACTATTACCCCAAAGTCTCCCTCCACATCCATGCTAATAAATCTCTCGCCTCCCAGCACATACATCTCCCTTGGATTTCTACTCTCCAAATGCATCTTCTTTGTATTTAATTTTAGTTGCCAGACGACAGACCATTCTTCCAACTTTTGCAGATCCTTTTTTTATGTTTCCACTCCCTCCAGGGTGACCACTCTGTTACCAATCTTAGTATCATCCACAAAAAAAGCAAACCTTTCCTTCTAACCCTTTGGCAATATCACTCACAAACATATTGAACAGAATCGGCCCCATTACCAATCCTTTAAACACTCCACTACTCGTCTTTCCTTCTTCTGAGCAAATTCCATTAACCATCGCCCTCCAATGTCTGTTCGTCAACCAGTTTCTAATCAGCTGACCACTTTGGGTCCTAACTTCAGCCAGTCAAGTTTGTTCAAGAGCCTCCTATGAGGAAAGGCTTTGCTGAAATCTAAGTAAATTGTATCTAACAAATTTACTTAATCTATGTCTTTGGTCACCCAATCAAAAAATTCAATCAGATTCATTTGGCATGATTTACCTTTAGTAAAACCATGTTGTCTCAGAACTTGTGAACCATTGGATTCTAGGAATTTCACTATCCTCCATCAACACTTCCATTATTCTTCCAATAACCTAAGTGAGGTTTACTGGCCTGTAGTTTCCCACTTCATCTCTGCGACCACAGGCCAGAGGGCTATTGTTGTGGATCTTAAGGTATAGTAGATTTTCCCTATTCCTGGAGAGCTCACCATACAATATGAAAGGATTAGTTGGGATATGTACCTGGCTCGCTTTAAGAAAATTCTACTGCGCTAACCACTAGGCTGCTCTTCTGGACTACTGAGATGTCTGTGCGGTCAGTTCATGAGGAATGTTGCCAAATAGATGTCCTTATGTAATTGCTCAATACTTTACATCAGGGGTATCCAACCTGTGGCCCCGTGAAGTATTTTGTGCGGCAGTAGTAGTATAATGGGTACACCTCATGTCAAAATGATTGACAGCTATCAGAGATAAGGATCAACCAATCAGCTTTCATTTCCGGGTTAAGCCACGTCCACTCTCCACCCACACCACGCCCACTCTCTGCCCAAACCCTGCCCACTTTTACCCAAACCCCGCCTATGCCCCACCCACTCCATATCCACTTTTCCCTTAGCCCTGCCCAGGCCCCGCCCACACCACACATTTTATTGAAATTTTTCAAAAAGTATACAACACATTATAAGGCAAAAACAATACAATACACTAGTAAGCTGCAAACTCACAATTCAGAGATATAAAGGAGTCATATGAGATTAATATTCAAGTCCTTACAGAATGCACCAAGAGGAGCCCAAGTCCCAGTAAAACTGGCAATGTTATTTTCTGATAGTACAGATATGATTCCACCATTCGTAAAAGTTAAGTTTCTAATTATCCTTCCAATTACATATAATGTGGTGAATAGCTAAAGCAATCGTAATATCAAAAATTTATGTGAATGATGGTAGTATTGAGATATCTTCTCAGGATGAATGTACTTTACTGGCCACAGGGACAGGATCCAAGTTGGCCGCAGGGACGGTTAGCTGAGCGTCCTGGCTCAGATTTTCGGGCGAATAAGTGATTTACCTGCTCCTTCAATGAATTTTTATTCTTGTCAGTATGCCGAAAAGAAGGGAATGCGCCGCTGCAGCCTCGCAGCGCCCCAACCCTGTCAGAGTCGGCAGTATCGACAAACTTCTTCACCGGATGCAGGCAGTATCCATGGCGGCGCCGGCACATCCAATGGAGGCACTCGGTGGCGAGCTGCAGGTGGTCTCCCCGGGACTAGAGATCTCCCTTAGCCCTGACGCTAGAGCTCCTCCCCCCCTACCTCGGACCACCAGCTCCCCACGGGAGGAGGAGCTATCGGAAGGTGGTGAGCTCTCCTCCTGTGAGGCTTTGAATATCAGAGAGGGGAGCTTGGAGTTGGAACAAGATTCCCGTTTGGAGAGCCCTGAGGTGCCTGAGGTTGTTACCAACAAGAGGGATTACAGCATTCAGGAGGGACACCTACAAGAAGAGAGGTCAGTTGAACTGAGTAAAATTGTGCCTGGAAAATATACCACTATAGATAAGCCCCAAGAAATAACCCTAGAAGCAATCTGGGATCTAGTGGCGGATCTGGCAAAATCTATTAAGCCTCAATTGTGCCAAGTCGAACAAAAATTAAATACCCATGAAATACATATTACAAGTTTACAGACTGATATGCAAGAATTAAAAATCTCAAATACAGTCACCAAACAGCTCACAGAAATATTAATGAGAGACAATATAAATTTGAGAAGGAAATTGGAAGCACTGGACAATATTTCTTGCAATAATAATCTCAGACTAATTAATTTTCCCAGAGTGGCAACAATACCTCTGCGAGATATGTTGAAACGATATATGGTAGAAATATTGGGAATTTCAGAAGAATTGCTGCCGCCGTTTACCCAGGTCTACTATTTGCCTATAAGAAGGGAAGAAGGACAACACCCAAAATCACAGGAATTACCAGAGGACCAAATGTTATTAGACATTTCGACAATCAGACAGGGAAATCGCGACACCAGCAACTTTACTCCTTACAGTTGCCCTGGCACCAGACAAACAATGGTTATTAAGACTTTACTTTAAAAATAAATTAAAAGAATTCTTGGGACATAAAATACAAATGTTTCCTGATCTGGCATGAGATACCCAAAAGCGACGTCGTGAATTTTTGATCTTAAAACCGGGAGTTATTGCTCTTGGAGCTTCTTTCTTCTTACGACACCCAAATAAATGTGTGATATTATATCAAAACACACAGTACTAGGTTCCTTATGCAATTGGTTTTGAATGTATCATGAGGGAAAGACCTCAGAAGCCTGCACCAAACACAGAATATTCAATTCTTGTGATGGTTTAACTCCGCAGGACAGGTTCTCTATCATCGGTCACAAAACCCTCTACACACCGATTACCAAATTTACTTTCTGGTATATTTATCAATTTTACTTTATGAAACTCGGTGTGTAAAAATGTAATGCACTTATCTGATTAAAGAATAAGGCCCGACGGGACCCGTTTCGCCAGGCTAATGGCTTCGTCAGGGAACTTTTTTGACAATGCATTCAGTCTTGAAAACACTTCAAAAAATGGCGCCGGAGAAAAAGTGATAAATATACCAGAAAGTAAATTTGGTAATCGGTGTGTAGAGGGTTTTGTGACCGATGATAGAGAACCTGTCCTGCGGAGTTAAACCATCACAAGAATTGAATATTCTGTGTTTGGTGCAGGCTTCTGAGGTCTTTCCCTCATGATACATTCAAAACCAATTGCATAAGGAACCTAGTACTGTGTGTTGTGTGTTACATGTAAGAGGTCCTTTACCATTTTTTGCTTCAAGTAGTGAGTCACTATATTATATCAAAAGCAAAAATATGTTTTCTTTGACCATACTCAACTGACAACCTTTTTGTCAGCTGCGCACCTGAATGCAGGGACATCATGAGTGCTCATTTATTCAATTTGGATACTTTTCAGCTGATTGAATTTCCTGTCTTCCTTTCTTTATATTCTAATGTTAAGTTAGTGCTCGCTGTTATTACTTCTTGGATCTACGATTTGTGGACTTGAGCTGGAGTTAACCTACATTTCTTTTTGATTGTGGTTAAATTAAACAAAAATTTTGTGATTTGTGTTCTTTAGATAACTTCATCTTTCTGTACAAGTGGATACTTGATATATTTATGGAAAATATGATAAATAAATAAATTTTTTAAAAAAGAGATATCTTCTCAGACGTTTCCGAAAAGGCCATTGCAGCTGTCGCCTACTTGAAAACTACAGATGCAGATGGGGTATCCCAAATTGGGTTCATCTTTGGGCTATGAAATAATTGGTACTACTCACCTTTTAGAGCCAATATAAGGATGACAGCTGTACTAAATATCAGGAGAACAAGTAAATAAAGGGGTTTCAGTACGGGCTCAATTACCCCTACGAATGACCAAAAGCCCCAGGCAGGAATTCATAGGTGACTAGCACCAAACCAAAGGTCTAAATAAACCATGCCCAGTACATCATAATTACCCTCATTTAAAATATTTCATTAGTATCATTAAATAAATGTAAAGTGCAAACATGCATCCAGTAAGGCAATAAAAGGGGAGGAAAAAGTGTATTTGAAAACCCCACAAAAATCAAAAGCAGAATCAAAAAGACATCAAAAATCAACGGAGAACACAGTCAATAAAACTCCAGCTTGTTGATTTCATAAATTTGAGAATTAATAAGTTCAAAAGTTCATAAATTCATTAGTTCAACAGTTCATCTTGGGACCACTTTTTCTAAAATAACTTGCTTTTCCCATGAAAACAGAGAACATTTCACAGTAGGTTCAGGAAAAGGCCCAAAATATAGGCACCAGGATGATGCACACTATTATGAGAAATATATAACAGTAGTTCTTCATTGAAATGCTATATAGTCCACAGCTATATAGTCCACATCTTCATGCCTAACATAAAGGTCTCAATATGTATAATTTGGAGAAAAGGCAGGAGAGGGGAAATAAGTTAGGGACATTTAATTACCTATGTGGCATAAATACACATGAGGCAAGCCTCTTTCAATTGAAAGGAAACTCCAGAGTGAGAAGGCACAAATGAGGTTAAAAGATGATAGGCTCAGGCGTAATCTAACCCCCTCTTTTACAAAGCTGCGCTAAGCTTTTTAGCATGCGCTAAACACATGCTAAATGCTAATGCTAATATTATGGATGCATTAGCGGTTAGCACATGTGTTAATTTAGCTTGTGCAA
Source organism: Geotrypetes seraphini (assembly GCF_902459505.1). Taxonomy (NCBI): domain Eukaryota; kingdom Metazoa; phylum Chordata; class Amphibia; order Gymnophiona; family Dermophiidae; genus Geotrypetes; species Geotrypetes seraphini. The sequence goes on along the minus strand of NC_047089.1, from coordinate 73,115,312 downwards.
AATCCGTGCTAAAATGCTTAGCGTGCCTTTGTAAAATAGGCCCTAAGGAAATCCTTTTTTTACCAAAAGGGTAGTAGATACATGGAATAGAAGTGGTGGAGACAAAGACTGTGTAAGAATTCAAGAAAGCACGGGACAGGCACATGGAATTACTTAGGGAAAGGAAGAGATAGTGGATGCTAAGGATGGGCAGACTGGATGGGCCATTTGGCCTTTATCTGCCATGATGTTTCTATGTACTGATGTTTGAAAGCGTAAAAGTGGTCTGTGAAGCTGGCAGGTTAAATAAATTGGGATTTCACCTTGAAAAAGCTCCGGCGAAACATGTTGGTGGCCTGATAATCCTGATGGTTGAGACCACAAATATTAAGCTAAACACCTTTTGAAAAGCTAAATAAGCTATGCACTTTAAATATGCTATGCGCCTTAAATGGTATAGGATTTACTTAACCTATTTGCAGCTTTTTTCACTCTTAAAAAGTAGAAAGAAATATTTAAACATAAATAAAAATCTAAAAACTTTAAACAGAATCTGTGATGAACGTGCATGTTAATCTTAGGGCTGTGATGGACTTAAGATTGTCTTATGATGTTTCCATGATGTTTCTATGAGGAGAACCAGCTTTTGACCCGTACTGCTTTGGGAGGTGTCACTGAGGTTGCCCCTGATGAAGGACATGAAACGGGGCTCTGTAGGGCAATCAGCTGGCACCCCGCATGAAAAAACAAAACAGTGGTTTGCAGATAAGTTCCTATTTTTCAGCCATTTTATTAAGGGTTTAAAATTCACCAGGCTTTATACTTCTCAGGAGCTTTTCACCAATGTTATTTAAAAGCATTGTTGAATTGTTGATTTATTTATTTGAATCCTATTTAAATTCAATTCTCCACACTATATAGACACCAGGGTTATGGGCGATTGATAACAATTCTTGCATTAATTTATAGCTTAAAGAGAAAAAGCAAAAAAGCAGTTTTAAAAAAATTTTTGCACTATGAATTATAGATTTTTAGATTAGCCCACAGACTGTTTTTTTGTTTTTTTAATAATTCTTTATTGTTTTTTAAACAAGAACAGTGTTATATAAATAAAAGAACAGTATATTATTACATTCAGTCATAACACTAATATCTATATAGATAACAGAACTACCCTTCAATAATTACATAATTTTGCATATAGTAATAACATAAGAACCAAGTAAATAATATAAAATGAGACCAAGTTACCTAAAATATCACAGACTGTTTTAAAATTATGAGTGGGTAATGTCTGCCAAGCACGTTTGTGCATTTGGCGGTGTTGAACCCTGGTGAACTCGGACAAAATCTTCCACACGAGTTCCCACTTACTGATGTAATACTCTGTTTGTAACATCCAAACAAACACTTGGCATAAGGGGTTTAGTTAGCCCGAAACCCTTCAGGTGTCTGGAGAATAGAGAGCTGGTCTGGTTTTTGTAGTTTCTATAAGGCATGAACAGATATGTCATGTGAAAGGCTGGTGTAAGTGCACTCGCCTAACTGTTACTATTTAGGCATTTAAGTCCTAGTATTCTATAGCATGTGGGCCTAACTCCTTGGCACACCCCTGACCCGCCCATGTCCCTCCTACATCTCTGACCCCTAAACGGTACATTGTATGGAATCAGCATGTATAACTGCTAGAAGAGAAACTAACCCTCTGTTTTACTAAGGTGCGCTAACCTATTAGCGCGTGCTAATCGAATTAGAGCGCGCTAAATGCTAACACATCCATATTTTAACATGTACGCATTAGCGTTTAGCGCATGTTAATCGGTTATCACACCTTAGTAAAACAGGGCCTAAGAACAGTTGTACATGTAAATGTTAATTGGTGCCATTCAGTAACAACACAAATTCAAGCCATTAATGGGCTTTTAACTCCAAGTTATATACCCCCTCCTTTTCTATGCCGCAGTAGAGGTTTCTACTAGAGAATGACACGGTGACAAAATTCATCACCGTCCCTGTGGATAACCGCGGTAAACAATCTTCATGTCATTCTTTAAGGAGAGAGGGAAGAATCAGAGTATGAATGGCCACAACCACTGACCCTCAAGCTTTGCGTTGAAGAATGCTGGTGTAGAAGGACTGAGGTTGAAACAGATACTACAGAATGACAGTCTCTGGTATCCAGAGCAGATATTGTGATGTCATAATGCTTCATTCCACCAGTGCCTAAGAGCCAATCACATCAGTGATGTCACAATGGCTTCATTATCTTTGGCTCACATAAGAATCAGAGTATGAATGGCCACAGCCACTGACCCGCAAGCTTTGCTTTGAATAATGCTGGTGTAGAAGGACTGAGGCTGAAATAGACACTAGAAAATGACATGGGATGATTTCCTGCGGTTATCCGCGGGGACGGGAACGGTGATGAATTTTGTCACCGTGTCATTCTCTAGTTTCTACCATGGACCAGAGTGCTAAATGTTCTAACGCTGCTTCAACACTCATAGAATTCCTATAAGTGTTGGAGCAGCGTCAGAACATTTAGCGCCCTGGGCTGTGGTAGAAACCTATATTGTGGCTTAGTAAAAGAGGGACATAATGACGGCATCATAAAAGAATGACAAAAGATTCCCTAAGCATGTTGTTCACAATAATGGCCACTTAAAGTCATATTTAAAATTTTTGAAATTATATTTTTTTCATATTAATGGGTTATTGCCAATTATTTCTATTTGGTATTTATATTCAACTGAATAATGTCTTTAGTTACTCATATTTGGCTGAATAGCAGAAAAAGTTATATTCAGTACAACTGTATTTTATACTGTTCTTTTTTTATTTCTTAGAAGTGAGTGCAAAAAGGAGAAAGAGAGAAACATAATTTAAAGCATTAAAAAAACCTTTTATTATACTGTATAATATAACTCTCTTATTTTGGTTGAGAAATGTTTATAGCACTTTGCTAAATTATGAAATTTTGGCTCACTGCAGTTGATTTTGTGAATTTTCCTAGGTTCTAGCAAGTTTAGAAGAAATATGAAATACCTGGGATTGTGTTGCTTGGTATCTCAGGGGATAGATAGTTATAAGCATATCATGAAGTTACAAGAGATTGAAGATGATCCAGCAGAAGGTGTTACATTTGCAGCTTGGAAATTAATATGCACATAAATTTTTACTCCATCAAGAATAAGCAAAAATATTGTGATTGTGTTTATGCTATTTAACAGATGTGGATATCAACTGCATTCACCTATCTGCCAACCCTCCTAAACAGTTTTACAATAATTTATGAAATATTTCTCCATTAATCAGTTATTAAGAGGTTCTTTGCATCAGTGAATGGAATAAAAAAAATGGCTAATATAAGTGAGCCCAATTTTCTCATCTCCTCTGACACTCATTTTTGTATGAGCCTCTTACCAAGTTTCAGTAAAGCTCATGGGGATAGAAGGAAAGATTTGGTCAGTTGAAAAGTTATAAGTGAAGCAGAGGCAGTCCTCTTTTTCTCACTTTTGAGACCCTTCACTTTTGACAGCGATCCTTGGCAAACTAATCACATAGGCTTTTGTTGTTATCTTTATACTTTGCGGTATACTTTATACCTTATTTACCATGGACCCCTGACAAAGGTATGTTGTCCGAAACACGGACCATGTCAGGTCCCTTGGTTGGTAAAAAGGTTTTTATATTACTGCATCTTAATTTTGGTACAATAAATTTTGCCTGCATCTTGTACATTGTCTGCAGTTTTATTGGTTTTCCTGGTTTGGTGATTTTACTGCAGATTTGGTTGGATTTCCTTTTGTTGCTCAGTCCTCTTTTCTGTCCTTATGTTGTAGGAAATATCTGTTCATCAGTTCCTTCAAAATAAATGTATAGTACAATAATAATACCTGCAGTAGGTGTAGATAGAGAGAAAGGTCACATGGTGCTACATGGAAAGGATATATATACTATGGGGCAGATTCTATAAAGGACATCTAAAAATTAGGTGTCATTTAGATGGCCAGGAGCAGAATGCTGAGCATGATTCTATAATGCATAGACACACTATAGAGAATCACACTCAGTGGCGCTGAGGGAATCTAAGCGCATCTATATTGTTAGGTGCCCTTTGCAGAATCTCATTTTAGGCATAGATGACCTAATAACATCTATAACATTATCATGTGTTAACATTACAATATCATTAGAATGGCAATTTTATGCTGGGTTTTTTTTTTTTAACATTAAAATTGTATGCAGTAAGATGCTGGCACCACTATTATATTTATTTATCTTCCACTTATATCCTATGTGGCACTTAAACTTGGCTCCTTTATCATATTTCTCTTCTGTTGTGGTTACCCAGGGTCACAAGGAGCTGTGGGGGATTTGAACCAACAACATCAGGATGCTAAGGGGCTCATAATCGAAAGAGAAAAACATCCTAAAACTGGCCTGTCGGCACTTGGACAAACATTGTCAAAATACATCCAAGTGCCGATAATAAAAACGGGTTTTGGACGTATTTCTAAATGACCTAGGCCTTCATAGTGTCGCTGAACAACCATAGCTAAACGGGGCATTTCAAGAGGAGTGTTGAGGGCAGGAGTTGGGCAGGACATGGACTGGCTTAGACTTAATCGTACTGCATGTATAACCGAAAGTTATACAGCACAGGATCGACAGAACTTGGACGTTGTGACTTAGACCATTTAAAACATGGTCTGTCACAAAAAACCACCTAAAGTCACCAGATAAGCACAGCAAACACATAATACAGACCCCCCACACACTACCTCAGTGATCACCGACCCCCTCAAAATCCATAAAAATCATAATCACACCTTTAAAATTCAGCCTCCAGACCATCATCACCTGGCAGCCCGGCATGGGAAAACCTAGTCTACCTGCACAGAGGCATCTTAAGCCATCTTGGGGGTGGGTTAGGAACCCATGGAGAGGAGGCCCCGTGCCCATAAGCCCCTGTAAATCCTGCATTGATATTGAAACATGTGCACTCCCCTATACACCCCCAAAACCCTTTTATACTGGCATATAAGTGGCTCCTGCAGCCATAAGGGCTATTGGGGTGGTAGATAAGTGGGTCTAGGGGATTCTGGAGGTGGTTTGGGGGCTCAGCATAACCTATAAGGGAGCTGTAGGGAGGAGAAGACATGGCACCCTTTTTGTGAAGTTCACAGCAGTGCCCTGTAAAGTACCCCACTATTTAGGTGGCATGTCTGGGTTTTTGGTCCATCACTTTGCAGACCCCTCCCACATCCAACATGGCTTATTCTAGGCGTTTTTGACTTGGACAAAAAATTGGACGAAAATGTGGTATAAAGATGAACGATTTAGTGGCTTGGACGATCAGATCAGCAGGATGTATACTTAGACGAAAATTTGGACGTATTTTTCGAAAATGTGTCCTAAGCTATTTTTTACTTTGGACGACTTGTGACATGGACGAAAATGGACTTAGACACTCCTTTTGATTATGCTCCTCCAAGGCTGTACCTCTAACCACTGCATCACACTCACACTCAAATAGTAAACCATGTGTCAATTTCAAAGCCAAGCTTATAGCCTCTTGATTTACAGTCATTTCTCTAGGATAAATATCAAACATGTACCTTCAACACTTGTCCAATTCCTCTTTTGGGCTCTATGTTCCTCAAAGTACATGAAAAAAAAAAAAAATAATATATATATATATTTCATACTAAATCCTCTATTTTTTAGTGTAAAGAGGACTGCTTGCAAAAGCAGCTCTACTTTTGAGCGTGAGTTGGGCGCTAGATAGGCTTGATTTATGTGGATGTGACTTAGGCATCACTTAGGTGTGCTTGAGGAATCCACATATAGGTAAATAGTGCTTCTATTTTTGGGGGTATAAAGGCCTCCAATTTGATATTAAGATGTTTAATAATGCATTACTTAAGCAAACCATATGCAAAACACACAAACATATATATATATATATATATATATTTCATACTAAACCTTCTATTGTGGGGGTAAAGAGGACTCCTCTTTGATAATAAAATAAAAATATGTTTAATAATGTATTACTCAAGCAAAGCATATGAAATATATAGTCTGTATATAGAACACTAAATCTCATTTCCAGAAGGCTAAGAAAATATGAAGAGAATCCCTACTCACAATGGCTGTGGTTCAGATCAAGTGGATGTATCTGATGCATAATCTTACAATATTCAAAAAATGAGGAATGGAAGGATAAATAGTCAAACAAACAGCAAAAATCACTCCATTAATGCCCAAAATGATTATAAGAAGTGAAAGAAAAAGCCTCTTGGAGAGGTGTATCTACACTCTTCCAACGAAGCATCATAGGAAAAACTGTTTGCAGGTGGTAAATAATAGCAGGTAGGAGCTTAATAAAAAATAGCCAAATTGAATACTATTGTGGAAAAATAGTATTGAATACTATTAGCAAAAAAGCACAGACAGGCCGATGATCGTTTTGTGGCAAAATGCCACTGCCTCAGGGCCTTGACACAACTCCAGGCTATCTTATAAAGACAAATATATGTGAGAAATTATTTATGCTCTCCCGTAGACAAATATAGAAAAGTAGCAGGAAAACTTTCCTTTACTCACTGTTCGAAGATGAAAAATACTGCGTATAACCACAAACTGAAAAGCACTGACCAGAAGCTTAAGAAGAACACAAAAGCCCATCAGGTGCAAGCATCACATGACAGGTTCAATGATCGTAAGGCTGACCAATCAGGGTAGATATGAGAAAATCATTCATAAATAAGGAAGTATAGTAACATCAAGAAATCAAGTAATGACAGAATGCATGGGCAAAACGCATATTGGCGAACCACAAAGATTAGAGCACATTTTTAATAAAAATAGAACCAATCAATGCTGGATGGCACGAAGATTGAAAATCTAATGCTGCTCACTTTGCTGTAACGGAAGCCGTCTGTCACCCTCACGTGGACTAATTGGAATGTGATTTAAAACCAAGCATTGAAGTTGAAAAAAAGCATGGTTCAATAAACTGTGATGTTGTACTAAGGGAGCAGAAACCACTCACCTATGCAGCGCACTCCTGTGCTCATAGAGACGCAAACGAAGTGGGCATGAGGTTTGGCCCACATATATGAGATTGCAAGGGCAGATGATTCAATAGATGATGTAGTCAGATTCACATGTGATCTGAAATCTTTTTTTTTTAATACTTTATCAATTTTCCAAATCAAATTTACAAGAAAATAAACTTCTTGTTATAGAAATACAGGAGAATAAAATAAGTATATACCATCAAAATTATACACAATTAAGAAAATTACTTATCCTTTCTTAGACCCCAATATCATAAGGGGAGTTACCACCAATATAATGAGAAGCACATTCCTTATAAAAAAAAGTAAGGCTTAGCGCACGTTTGCTATCATATTCCAAATTCACTGTTCCATTATCTTTTTTAGCTTCAGAAAAGATTTTAACTGGTCTGGCTGAAAAAACACATATTTAACTTGTACGTATTTTACAGCACATTTACAAGGGTAGGTTAACAAAAAAGTTGCACCTAAAAATATAACTTCCTGCCTTAAAGACAAAAACTGCTTCCTTCTTTCCTGAGTTGTTTTTGTTACATCTAAATAAACCCAAATTCTTTTATCGTAGAATAAATTTTTAGAAAATTTAAAGTATAGTCTCATGAAGGAATCCAAGTCTTGTTGAAAAACAAAGGATATAAGTAAAGTTGTTCTCATCGTAAACTCAGTAATAGATTCTTCAAGAATGGCTGATATATTTTTCACATCAACCTGTGAAGGTTGAATATTTTCTCCTTCAACAATCTCCTGGACTTTTTTTGAAGAAAGTGGAAGATAGTAAATTTTGTTTAAAGGGGGTATAAACTCAGAGGAATATTTCAACACCTCCACTAGGTATTTTTTATACATGTCATATGGTGAGATGCCAGGTGTCTTGGGAAAATTCAAAGCTCTCACATTCAACCGATGATTATAGTTCTCAATATTGTCTATCTTGCGTTGCAGCATCATACTATCTTTTATTGCCACTGTTTTAAATACTTGCAATGTTTGTACCTCAGATTGTAACTTTGTAATCGAATTCTTAGTTTCAGTGTTTGCCAGTTCAAAAGTTTTAGTAATAGTATCTAATTTGGTACCAAGAATCTTTACCTCTTACGCTGTTTTTGTCGTCGCCAGATCCAATTTCTGGAGCATCCTAAGAATCGCCAATAAAGTGTCCTCTTTTGCGGGGGAAAAGTCCCCGAAGTTTGTCCTCATCAGCAGAAGCTCATCTGCCATGGATTCCCCATCCATGGTTAGGTCGGGCGCATCTTCGGCTTCCCTTCCTTCCACTTCCTTCCAGCACCTCTGAAATCTTTACTGGTACAATTTCCTATCTCCTGGGTTGACAAATTCAGTATATGTCGGCACAATATCACAGTTAGTGCACCTGCCACATGGACCATGATTTCCCACATCCAGAGTACCTCCTACTGTGCTGTGACATTGCAGGACTTAACAATTGCTTAAGATTTAACGGTCTTCTATATGCTGTGTTGAGAAAATGCTGGCAACATCTTGATTATATCCCAGTGTCTCTGAATGCTTCTTCTAATTTGATGGACTTTAAAATTATAGCTCAATATGCAAGTGACAGTATCATTGACTACTTGAAGAGATGTATAATCCAATAACAAATATTTGTGATGAGCATACAATGCTCATCTAAAAGTCTTGTGAATAACTGAAGTAGGGTACCCCCTATCTTCAAAACATTTAGATAGTATTTTGGACTGTGCTATGATGCATAATCTTTACATCATCAATATGTATCTAGATGGAAAAATGTCACTAAAAATAATAGGAATATGTGCTGGGGTTCCTGACCATACTAGGGATTTGAACTTGCCACCTTGGGAAGCTGGAAGAAGTGGCTTTAATTAGTGAGCCACAGGAGATTTCTTTTAGGCAGGGGTTCCTGCATTGTGAGATGATACTTTAGGAGATCATAGCCATCTCAAGGAAAAATATGTTTCTCTCTGCATCCTGGAAACAAAGTGCAAATATAAATGTCAAAGTCCAAAATCCATACTCTCTCATGAGACCAAAAATAAAATGTTAAGGTACTGGGAGGTGGGAGAATTTAAACCTATGACTTGTGGAAGATGGAAGAAGTGTCTTCCATAGAACTCAAGTCTATCTGAAGCCCAAACTATGCTGAAAAGTAGACCTGGTTTTCATTCGCCTACAATGTAGTCATGAGGTGGATGCCCTAAGTCATTCAGCATTGTGCAAATGAATCAGGGCCTCAATGTCAAATTAAACTCTGGAGAATGTGGTAAAAACAGTCTATTAGGGTTTAAAAAAGTTTTAGATAACTTCCTTAAAGAGAAGTCCATAAACCATTATCCAGATGGATGTGGGGAAATCCACAGCTTTTTCCTAGGATAAGCAGTATTAAATATGTTTTACTCTATGGGATCTAGCTAGGTACTTGTGACCTGAATTGGTCACTGTTGAAAGCAAGATACTGGGCTTGATGGATCTGTGGTCTGTCCCAGTATGACAGCTCTTAAGTTCTTATGATACAGATAAAGTCAACCAAAATGATAAAGAAATGGAATGGCTTCTCTGTGAGAAAATGTTAAAAAGGTTAGCACACTTCAGCTTGGAGATGAGAAGGTTGAGGGGATATATGAAAGAAATATATAAAATCATATGTGAAGTGAAATGATGAACACAAATGGGTTGTTTATGCTTTCAAAAAAGTACAAAGACTAGGTAACACTTCATTAATTTACTAAGTAGCAAATTTAAAATAAATAAAATAAAATATTTTTTTTTACTAAATGCACAATTAAGCCCTGGAATTCATTGCTAAAAAATAAGGTAAAAATATGTATCCTAACTGGGTTTTAGGTTTGTACAGATCTTGGAGGAAATGTCCATAAGCCATTATTAAACAGGTAGACTTCAAGAATGCCTCTGTTCATCCATGAGTATAAACAGCATAGCATTTATCTACAATTTGATATCATTTTAGGTACTAGTGATTTAGACTGAATTCTTTTGAAAACAAGATGTGGACTTGATGGACTTTGGTTTAATATAGTATGGTAGTTCTTATGTTCATATGGTGGTTATTTTAGAAGATCTAGTCATGATTTACACATGCAAATCATATCATTTCTAATTTCAGTACACTGTCAAAATGTGTGTGCAAATTAATTGGCTAATGAGCTCTTCACCATCAATAATTGGGTGCCAAAAACCAGTATTATTGATAATTGGCACTCATTAAAATTTGCTCATGCATCTGGCTGAGTGCAATTCTATGAAACAGGATGCTTAACTTTCATAGTATATATCTCAAAAGGGGGTGTGGCCATGGGAGGGGCATGGACATTTCAGTGGCATTCCAAAAGGTTATAAGTGTACTTTAGTTAGATTGTGAGCCTTCAGGACAGAAAGGGAATTTTTTAAGTACCTTTATTATTTTCTTATTTTTAATTTTAATGTATATTTTCTGTAAACCTCTTAGAACTTAACGGATGTAGCGGTATATAAGAAATAAAATACATTACATTATAGAATTCTGGGTAAGTTCACCTAATATGGGTTCCAGCATTTATATCAGGTTTCAGCAAGTATTAGTCTGTCACCTAAAGTTAAGCATAGGAATCAGCAACAAATCGTGCACTCAGCACTTGTTGCTCTACCCCCCACAGTCTGTCGTGAGACAATGACGATACTCAGGCATTTTCAACTAGTGTGGAATTTTATTTGGCCGCAGCCATAACAGCACTATTACATCACAACTGTCATCAAATGAGCAGAATAACAAATCATGAACTGTGATCAACTGCACATCGAAACTGAACACTCCATGTATAACACTTATTAGATATAACCATCACATGACCAGGTGCACAGCATATGCCTCTCCATCCTCTCCCAATGTGGGGTGCCGTACAAGCTTTCCCTGCTCACTGGACCCATCCCATTCAAGGATGTGTCCCTTCATCAGGAGTACGTTGCTGTGAAGATCATGGCCTGGCCTTCCTGCCATCCAAGCAAGGTGACATGCCCCATTTCATAAGCACTGTAAAGGTGTATGTCGTTTACTCATATGCTGTGCTTACTCTTCATTCTGGCTGTAACAGTATTCGAGGGTGGGCGGGAGGGAAGCCGCGTCTGCCTCGTGTGATCGCCGGATTGAAAGGGGCAACCTCCCTTCCGCTCACCCCTAATCTATCTCGCCCCCTCTCTCTTCCCCCTACTCCTTGTAGATTGGCCCCAAGGCTTCGGCCAATTTGTCCGCGCTCCTCCCTATCCGGAATTGGAGCTTGTTTTTAAGCATGATTCTATTGAATGTGTGCTCTTTATAGAATCACACTTAGGAGCAGTTTCTTCAAGAACCAAATTTTGAGTGACATTTATAAAATTCAGTGGCGTAGTAAGGGGGGGAGTGAGGGGGCTGTCCTCCCCAGGCACCATCTTGCTTGGGGGGCTGGCACCCCTCCTCCTCTTCTCCCTTTTCCTACTTCCATGCACCCCTGCCATGCACATACCCCTTCCCTTCCTTGTTAACTTCAGTGTGAGCAGCCACCAAGTTGCAGCCCATGTTGGCTTTGGCGCTTTCTCTGGCATCACTTCCAGGACCTGTGCTAGGAAGTGACATCAGAGAGAGGGCCAACGCAGGCAATAAGTTGGTGGCTGCTCATGTTGAAGTTAAAAAGGTATGGGGAACAGGCATGCATAGCAAGGGGGTGGGGAAGATGACAGGGGGCACCACTGCGCTGGGCACTACTCACCCTGTCTACTCCACAGATAAAATTTCCTCCAAACTGTATAAAAAATGGGAAAATTTACTATTTTCTGGCTAAGGGGAAAAGTTACCTTAGCACATGAGAAAGACCCTATCCAAGGGATGCCTTGAGGCCAATTTTTGTTACAGCTTTAGTAAAATGACCACTATGTGTGATGAAAGAAAAAAAAAATATCTTGAAGGTTGATTTCAACATATCCAATAAGTCAAAATTGTTGTAAAGGACATAAAGTAAAATCCAGCATACTAAGATGAGATCCACACGTACAGTACACTGTATGCTTTCTATTTTACTATTCTCTGGATTTACATATTCTAAATGGATTTACATATTCTCTGGATTTACAAATGTCCATGAAATTGATTAAAATAAGTCTTATAAGGTATTATAAAGACAGATCATCTTAGACATTTCAAATTCTGCATATCTATGCGCTCATCTTGCCCAGATAATAAATTCTCTGTTTTAAACATCAACAGAAAAAAAATCCAGCTGTCTGACTCTGAAGGCCGGATCTGTCATGCTGCAAATATGAATTTTTATGAATATGCTGCCTTGATATTGTAAGATGCCATTGCACTAAAAATTCATTATCCAACAGATATATAGATAGTGTGGTGGGGTCAAGCCCTGGCCACTCACCCCTGGATCTAGTCCCCACAGAGAACCAATGCGGTGTGTAGGTTTCACCAAATAAAGTCTTTTTTTTTCCTTTTTGCACTTTCAAAATCCAGAAGTTTTATTTTCCTTTACAATTCTTTATACAAGGCAACTGGAAGCATAATCCACTATCTGGGCTTTTAACTCAGTCTATACTTCACAATACAGCCCACTTTACAAATCTCCAACAGTTCAGGATTTCTATATTCCCCAATCAAAAATAACCCAGCCAATTGGTTTTACAGCTTTTGCCCCTGGGCTGCTGCCTTTTCTCAGTCCAAGCAGTCTTTGTAACTGGGGCCAACGTTTGCTTCTCTTAGCCCACAGGCAACTCCAGGTAGTGCTCCTGCCTGCACTAAATTCTCAGACTACTACTATTTTCCACAGTCAAATTAAGGGAAACTCTCTTGTGCCTAGCTCCAAAGAGCTCTCTCACCTTACTGCCCTGACTCTCTCTTGCTGGGCCAGTAGGTATGGGAACAAGCTCCACCCAAATACAGACAAATGAACCCTGTACACCTCCCGTGTTCCAAATTACTCAATGTCTCCGGACAGGGATAAACTTTGGCACTTGAATCAGCCTTGGTTTTAAACCTGGTTTCCCCTGCAAGAATACTGGGCTTTTCTCCCCCACTGCAGCAAAGCTCATTCACTCACACCTGTCCCCACAGTCAAACAATCTCCATTTCAAATCCCTGTAGTTACAGGATCCTTGCTTCATTCTTAACCAGGAAGGTTTCTTATCTAAATGAGGTTTATTCATCCATGCTCTCATCATACATTCCTTCCCCTTGTTCACAACTATAATCCATGTCATATTCTACATTATCATTATCAAAACCTTGTTCATTCACCTCCATAGGAGATACTTCTATGCAATGTGGCTCTCTTCCTCTACTCTGTACAAGCTCTCATTTCCCACAGCCAGTCTGCTCAAACTTTTCCTCAGAAACCTCCCCCTCCCAAGCTAACTTTGCTCTGGGACCTAGACTCCTGCCTTGCCTGGGAGTTGTAGACAACAGCCTTAAATGAGGCAGGGGTACTGGAATGGAAACAGGGTTTTCAAACGTGCCTGGCAGACTTCTCAACTGTGCAGCTCTGCCTTGCCGTTTCTGCTGCTGCTGCACTGGCTCTTCCTGTTTCTGCCACTCCTTCCTCTCAGCTGTGGCAGCTTTATTATTCCGGACTCTAACCCTGCTTTATACATGTCATCCCTACTGACTCCACCCATTTCTTTAACCCCTTGTATGTCAGCTTGTAAAGCTGCAGGTTTAAAAGGCGTTTTTACTGCTACAGTTTTGAATAAGGAATAATAGGGTAGATTAAGGGAATTCTGAGCTGCTGCTGCATTCTGTCCTATTCTCTGCCTTTCTAATGTGTGAGCTGTCTGCTTGCCAGACCTTACAGTTTGCTTTCTGGTCCTAGGAATAGGCATTGTAATAGAGTTTGCAGCAGAATCTCTGAATGAGACAGGGTCCTGCCTGTCACAATAGATATACAGATAGATAGATAGATACATTGTATCTATATCTATCTATCACCAGGCAAATCAATTAGCATGTCTTAATGGCATCATTCCCACAATGACAAAATGGCTGCAAAAAGCCAAATTAAACAAAAATTTCCATAAAAAAAAGAAATTAATATTTGTAGCTGCTCATGTCTACTAAATATTTGAATATTTATATTAAATCCCTGCTTTTCTTTCCTCCAGTGAATATAGTTTATCTAATCCCCCTCTTTAACTAAGGCACACTATCTGATTTAGTGTGCGCTAATCGATTTAGCACAAGCAATTAACATGTGTTAAACGTTAATGCATCCATCATAGTCTATGGATGCATTAGCATTTAACGTATGCTAATTGTTTTCATGCTCTAAATCGGTTAGCACACCTTAGTGAAAGGATCTATAAGTAGCTTTTATATCACAGGTCTTGTATCATGAACAAATAGCAAAATACCTTCAGATAATCTTCTAGCTCACACATGGAATTTATGTGAATGGTGTGAATGGTGTCATGATTTCAAAACCACAAATATCATGATTAGGCTTCTAAGTATTAGAAAAAAAAAGTCAAGAAGGGTGTTTTTTCAATAAACGGTCTATATTATTGTTAGGGACTAGATTTTCACTGGCAGCTTTTTGGGGGGCAGCACACAGTACATGAGGTTTGTGTCCTTCCACGTGCAACTTTGACTAAGCAATATTGTTTCCTTTTGGGTTTGATGGCATTTGCATGCTAATACTTTTTCATTATCGATCCACAGTTGATATTAAGGGTTATCTGTTTGCCATTTAATTTCCAGGGATTTACTGTTTTTAATCACAATAGGGGCTCTTGATGCAGTCTGAGAGGCTGAAACAAAGCATAAAGAATGCACAGTAAATCATGTACAACACATAAAATCTGCAAATTAATGTGTACAAAATTGATTTATATTGTTATTTTTACTAGGGGGTTGATTCTATAAATGGTATCCCTATGGTAGGCAGTGGTAGATGTTTAAAAAAAAATCCATGCAGCGAAGGGCACCTATAATATGGGTGTCTGACTCAGAATATGTATATATATCTTATATCTTTCCTTATCTTTACCTTTAGTATCTGAATATGTTCAATGGAGTTTCCTATTTGAATATGTTCTATGGAGTTCCTTTCTGTTTTTAATTGTTACATTATAAACCACTTAGGTCATGAAAATACGGGAGCGGTATATCAAATTTTTAATAAGCATAAACGCAGGCGTCTAGGCATGCCTACCGATGCCCAAGGCCAAAATGGACGTGGTTTCCACTAGAAATGGCATTGAGTGTTCATATGTGTCACTGCATGTCTCTGCAGGTGAGAGACAGATGCCTTAAATGTAGGCCTTCAAAATGCTTGCCTATATTTAAGGCATCTGTTAGAAGAAAAGACGTGATTCTCTAAAGGAAGTCATTGCGTGATTGACACAAGATCGGTGGCCACTTCATAGGCGGCCGCCGAGATCAGCATCTTTTAGAGAATCAGGCCCTAGATGCTTCAGTCTCAGGCAACAAAAGAATAAAAACTAACTTGTGGAATAATCCTGTTTATAAAATACAAGGATTGGCCATAGATTGGAATATTTGGAAAAGAGCTGAAATATGGCAGATTAAATAGTTGCTAACTCAATAGGAATAGATTCCTTTTCATGTTTTAATGGATAAGTATAGTTTACCTAAGCATCAACACTATAGATCTCTTATGACATCTCTTATGCTATGTCACAATTCTTGTAACCTCTTGAAAATCTTTATGTAATCCGCCTTGAACTGCAAGGTATTGGCGGAATAGAAATCACTAATGTAATGTAATCAGCGGTAGGTAATTCTGGTCCTCGAGAGCCACAGGCAGGTCAGGTTTTCAGAATATCCACAATGAATATCTATGAGATGTATTTGTATGCATTGCCTCCTTGAGATGCAAATTTATCTCATGCATATTCATTGTGTATATCCTGAAAACCTGACCTTTCTGTGGCTCTCTAGGACCAGAATTGCCTACGACTGCAATAGACGGATTCAACTTATGCATTGTATTAAATTGGCTCATTCACATGTTAAATTTAAAGATGAATATTCAGACTGTTTAATTTTTTGTTCCTTGTTAAAGCTTCTCAATGTTATAAACGTTTAAAAATGACTAACTACATTATAATCAACCAAGGGTTGCAAAGTACATGGGCGTATGTTATGAATATAAATAAAGTTGAATGAAAAACAATGGAAGGTGATATGGTTATCTTTTACAAATTTATTTCATTCGGCAAGTGTAATACAAAACATTTTTTTCCTAATGCATAAGGCTTTATGGACATCACTGAATTATCCAAAATAAATGATAATCAGCAGAAACTTTTCTGATCTTGTAAATCGGCAGCTGGAACTTTAGAACATATTATTTGCTTGTCCTTATGTAATTGTACACTGATGCTAATAGGAATTTTATGAGGATCAGAGCAGCGTCAGAGCAGTGGCGTACCTAGGGTATGTGGCACCCGGGGCCCATCATTTTTTGACACCCCCCCCCCCCATGTAAAAAAAAATTTTTTTTTTTTTTTTTTTGCAATAACCATGAAATGGAATAAATGGTCAGAATAGAAACAGGCAGTGAAAATTTTCTTTTATTGAACCTCATATATGTAACCATTATTCCAAACATAACATAACATAAATTATGTCTAAATTGTCATGACATTAGAAGTACATATGGAGTAGTTGCAGGTGATGCTTGGGACAGTTCTGATTGTGTTAGTTCGGTTTTATGTGTTTTTTGAATAGAAGGATTTTTATTTCTTTTTGAAGGTTTTGCAGTCTGTGGTTGATATCAATTGGTTGTAGAGTTAGAGTCGAGTGTTGCAGCTCGAATGGCTAGGAGGTTGTCGAACAGTTTTTTTCTTTTCACGTTTTTGGTTGGAGGGTGTGTGAATGGTGCACAAGTTCTCCTATGTCTGTTTGAAGTGGATTGAATTATTTAGCTGAAGAAATTAGTTACCCCCGATTCCACACACATTAATTCTCTTCCATTTTTGTTCCCATTATAAAAAACACTGATAAGTTCCCAGAAAAAAAATACATTAAAATAAGAAGTGAAAACAAAGGCCCCTACAGATGAGAACATAACATAAGAATAGCCTAACTGGGTCAGACCAATGGTCCATCATGCCCAGTAGCCCATTCTCATGGTAGCCAATCCAGGACACTAATACCTGGTCAAAACCCAAAGAGTAGCAACATTCCATGCTACCGATCCAGGGCAAGCAGACACTTCCCCCATGTCTTAATAACAGATTATGGACTTTTCCTCCAGGAATTTGTCCAAATCTTTCTTAAAACCAGCTACACTATCTGCTTTTACCATAACTTCTGGCCACTTCATTTTTAAGTTTAGATCTTTCCTTTCAAACAGAGACCTTGCTAGATGTCAAATACAGCACAAGGTAACTTCACATGGACTTAGCTGTGCAGGAAATGTGAATCTCCTCATACACCCACCATATAGTGCAAAAATGTGCAAAGGTCTGTTTTTTTTCTTTCGATCACTACATAGCCTAATGCCACACAAGCAGCGCTGTTACAAACATATTCTGTAGGTCAATGCTAAGGATAACAAAGTTTCCTTCCTTGGACCAGAAGGAGATAAACCACTGGAAGAGATCCCAAAACAACACCCAAAGACCCACTCAGTGTGTGAATCAGTTGAGTGGAGTGGACTAACTGGGGGGTGGAAATGGGCCCGGAGTTTGCTCAGCAGAATTTCCCAGACCACCTCTTCCTCTCAACACATTGACACGCTGCCACCATTACCACTAGGAACACCTCACTGGGTAGGCCAGCTATGCTATAAACTTTATAAAACACATTATTATATTTTCTTATAAAGCACATATTTTAACTGACCTCTCTGACATCCTCAGCCTTTCCATTCACAAAAATAGAAGGAAGAAAAGTTCCCATTTCCTGCTGTCTCATGTCCCCGGCCTATACAATATTTTTTTTCTGCAGACCCTTCAAAAGTCTGACCAAATTCTCGTTTCACTTGCATTATAAAGTACTGAGGATGCCATCTCTCCCCAATCCCAGGTCCTAAAGTCTAAGACAGTAGCGCAAACTAATGCTGCCAGATACAGGAAAAAAAAATTTTGATTCGATTCAGCCCTATTGAATTGGTCTTTCAATTCGATTTTCCTGCCAAGTTGGGTGATTTTTTTCAAAACTCCTGGTGGGTTTTATACCTTTTTCACCCCCTTTGGCTTCTCCTAACCACACTGGCGCTGTGGTGTAAATAAAATAAAGAAACAAAAAGGACTTTTCCTCTTTCTGTTAAATCCTAGCTCACGTTTGCAGTCCAACACCAGCTCTGGCAGGATACACATTTCAAATCTGACATGTTATAATCACAAAACAGAAAATAAAATTAATTTTTCTACCTTTTGTTGTCTGGTTATATTTCAAATCTTGTTGGTCCAAGGCTCTGGTTTTCTTCTGATAACTTGCTTGCCAGGGTCTCCTTCTTTCTGCATGCTAACCATCCATCTGCCAACTCTGTCCTCCCTTTCCATTTCCTTCCCTTCCCAGGAAGTCTGGTATCTTTCCTTTTTTTCATCTCCCTCCACAGATCCACCTTTTCTTAAATACCCTTTCATCCGGCATCTCTCCCTCCTTCCCCACCATCCCAGAGTCCACCATCTCTCCGTTTCTTTTCCTAATTACCCTCCTATCCAGTATCTCTATCCCTCCTCCACACCATCCCTTGTGTCCAATTTCTCTCCCTTTCTGTTCCTTCCCTCCCTAAATCCCATGGTCCATCATCTCTCTCCCTCTCCTCTATTTTCAGACCCATTATTTCTTCCCCCCCCCAAAGTTTGGCATATGCATGTCTCTTTGAACACCCCCTTCCCTCCGTGTACTTCTAAATCATGGTCCCCCCCCAAAGGCCTGTCCCCCCTTAAAGGTCTGCCTGTCCCACCTTGAAGGCCTGCACCCCCCTTGAAGGCCTGTCCCTTCCCCTTGTAGGCCTGTCCCCCCCTTGAAGGCCTGCCTGCCTGTCCCCCCCTTGAAGGTCTGCACCCCCCGAAGGCCTGCACCCCCCCGAAGGCCTGTCCCCCACTTGAAGGCCTGTCCCACCCCCTTGTAGCTTCTCCCCCCCCTTGTAGGCCTGTCCCCCCTTGAAGGCCTGCCTGCCTGCCTTTCCCCCTTGAAGGCCTGTCCCCCCTTGAAGGCCTGCACCCCCTTGAAGGCCTGCACCACCCCCCTCGAAGGCCTGCACTCCCTTGAAGGTCTGCACCCCCCCCCCCGAAGGCCTGTCCCCCACTTGAAGGCTTGTACCACCCCCTTGTAGCTTCTCCCCCCTTGTAGGCCTGTCCCCCCCTTGAAGGCCTGCCTGCCTGCCTTTCCCTCCCTTGAAGGCCTGCACCCCCTTGAAGGACTGCACCCCCCCCCCGAAGGCCTGCACTCCCTTGAAGGTCTGCACCCCCCCCCGAAGGCCTGTCCCCCCCCTTGAAGGCCTGTCCCACCCTTGTAGGCCTGTCCCCCCTTTAAGGCCTGCCTGCTGCCTTTCCCCCCCTTGAAGGCCTGTCTCCCCCTTGAAGGCCTGCACCCCCCTTGAAGGCCTGCACCCCCCCTTGAAGGCCTGCACCCCTTGAAGGTCTGCACCCCCCCCCCGAAGGCCTGCCCCCCCTTGAAGGCCTGCCTGCCTGCCTGTCACCCCCTCCCCCTTGAAAGCCTGCTTGCCTGCCCGCCCGCCCCACCCTGAAGGCCTGATGCCCCGACCCACCCCGAAGGACCGCTCGCCCCCCTGGCCTCCCCGCACCACCTATGAAGCAGCCGCAGCAGGATCGCGAAGTCAGCGTCAGCGATCCCTGCGCTGCTTCCTGCGCCACCGTCCCGCCCCTCCTCTGACGTCAGAGGAGGGGCGGGATCGCGGCGCAGGAAGCAGCGCAGGGATGCTGATGCTGACTTCGCGATCCTGCTGCGGGCTGCTTCACAGGTGGTGCAGGAAGGTCAGTGGGGCGAGCGGTCCTTCGGGGGTGGCGGGGGACTGAACGGCAAGGCCGGGAACACCCCCTTAGGGCTGGTACCCGGGGCGGCCCGCCCCCCCGCCCCCCCTAGGTACGCCACTGCGTCAGAGCACTTAACGCTCCGGGTCATGGTAGAAACCTCTACCAAAGCTTAGTAAAAGGGGTGGTTAGTATCTCCTGACATAAAAATGTTCCCCTTAAAATATAATTCAAATGGTCTACAGCAGTGTTCTTCAACTTTTTTACACCTATGGACCAGTGGAAATGAAAGAATTATTTTGTGGGCCGGCACTGGTCCGGGGACCGGCTGTTGAAGAACACTGGGCCAAGTCGTGGGCCAGACCCCACCCATCTCCACCCCAGACCCCGCCCCCATGATAGTACTAATTATAACACAATAAGATTATATTGTGTGTGTATATATGAAAAATGAATGGAAAAAATTAACACATAATGGTTAACCACAAAATTAAACTACACAAAGCTATATTCCTAAACTTGCCATTGGTGATTATATTTATTTTTTTCATCAATAAAAAAAAAATTGTTTGATCATAAACTACACAAAGCAACATTCATTCCTACCAGAAAACTGATAATCTCTTTGCAAATATGGGACCAAAAACTAAAAGTACTAATATATAGACAAACAAAACCCTAAGATGGAAGACTCTGCATGCAGTACAACCCCCAAGAAAAAGAAACAAATGCATTTCTTCCTGAACAGTGCAAAATACAGACAGCAGATGTACATGCCAGCCATGTGGACTGGCAGCAAATTTCTGCAGACCGGCACCAGTCCACGGACCGGTGGTTGAAGAACACTGGTCTACAGTCACCTACAATTATGAGGTCACACAAATAGTATACATTAGATCATGCTTAGATCAACACAATGGCCCTGATTCTCTAAAAGTGCGTCCCGATTTTAGGCAACTGTAGGCGTCCTACAGCTGTCTAATCAGCCAATCGGGATGCACGTTTTTTTAAAAAAAATGCTCCCCAGGCAGGCCTGAAGGCGCTTCCGGGAGCCTAGGGAGACCCGCAAGATGCCTAAGCTCGTCTAAGGGCCTTAGGCGGGCCTTAGGCTGAACCTAGGCGGCCCTACGCGTCTCCCTAGTAGATGAGAAGCTTAAAAATGTAGGCCAGCAAAATGCTGGTCTACATTGTAAGTAGACGCGGCCGCTATACTTATCGCGGCAAGGGATCTCTCTGCCGCTATAAGTATAGCAGGCCGTGGCCCCCTGACCAATCGCTGGCAGGAGGGTGCCCAAACCTCCTGCCCGAAGACGCACCCCCCTCCCCGACACTACCGACCACCCCTCCCGACACTACCGACCGCCCCCCGCACCCCCGACATTACCGATTGCTGGCAGGAGGGAGCCCAATCCCTCCTGCCCAAAGACGCACCCTCCCGACACTACCGATCGCCCCCCCCCCGACATTACCGATCTCCCCCCCCGTCAATATCGGTCGCTGGCAAGAGGGTGCCCAATCCCTCCTGCCCGAAGACGTTCCCCCTCCCCCCGGCGCTAACAACCCCCACTCCACCAAACCTGTTCTTACAGATGGGTCTTGCACGTCGAGCAAGCAGGCACGCCTCGTCGAAATGAGGCGGGCCCGCCCCTTCCCGGCCCATCCCGCTGAAGCCTAAGGCCTGATTGGCCCAGGCTCTAGAAGCCTGGACCAATCAGGCCTTAGGCATAGCGGGTCCGCCCATCCCCACTTAATCTAAGGCCTGATTGGCCAATCAGACCTTAGACTTAGTAGGGATGGGCGGACCCGCTATGCCTAAGGCCTGATTGGTCCAGGCTTCTAGAGCCTGGGCCAATCAGGCCTTAGGCTTCGGCGGGATGGGCCGGGAAGGGGTGGGCCCACCTCATTTCAACGAGGCGTGCCTGCTTGCTCGACGTGCAAGACCCATCTGTAAGAACAGGTTTGGTGGAGTGGGGGTTGTTAGCACCGGGAGGGTGCGTCTTCGGGCAGGAGGGATTGGGCACCCTATTGCCAGCGATCGGTAATGTCGGGGGTGGGGGGGGGCGGTCGGTAGTGTCGGGGGGGGCGGTCGGTAGTGTCGGGGGGGTATGTCTTCGGGCAGGAGGTTTGGGCACCCTCCTGCCAGCGATCGGTCAGGGGGCCACGGCCCGCTATACTTATAGCGGCAGAGAGATCCCTTGCCGCGATAAGTGTAGCGGGCCGTGTCTAGTTTAGGCCGATTCTGAATAGGACACCTCTCCCGGGCGTTCTATACAGAATCAGGGCCTAGGTGTCTTGCGGGCCTCGCCTTCAATATAGGCGGCCTGCCTGGGGAGCATTTAAAAAAAACAAAAAACGTGCATCTCGATTGGCTGATTAGACAGCTGTAGGACGTCTACAGCTGCCTAAAATCGGGACACACTTTTAGAGAATCAGGCCCAATTAGTTTACTTTCTGGGCTAGAGACAGTTTATTTGTATGTAATGTCAAGATTTTGATTGAGAAAGAAATCATGGTAGATTTGAATTTAGGTGGAAGTTAGAACAAAAAAAATCAATGACCAGAGAATCCAAACGAAGGGCCTCTTATATCAAACTGCGCAAGAAGATTTTAGCGCAGAGAGCCACGCTGAATGGCCCGTGCTGCTCCCGATGCTCATTGAGTTCCTAAATTTTCAATAAGCAGACAGCTAAGTAAATTACTGCTTTCTAAGTAGAATGTTTGAAGAACATTCTGTACATACAGTTGAACAGTGATGGGTAAAATTAATTACAAGGGCATATCTCAAAGAATGTTCCTCACAATGTCATGAATTTTGACAAGAAAGCTCAAATGGTTTTCTTGGCTATTATATACCCAGATGGATTTATCCATTATTCTGTTGCTATTTATATCCACTGTTGTTGCAGTAATATAAGGGGAAGAGGAGGGTTAAAAAAAAAATACATTTTATAAATCTTTTTCCATGCATGAATTATGTTTAACAAGTAGAAAACATTATAAATCACTGCATGCATACAAAAGTAGGCTCAATGTAAAACAACCTACACAGGGTGGACTAAAAGTAGGTATACAGTATTTATTTATTATTTCTTTTTATTTTACACATTTCATGAATAATATTCTTGTGAAATTTTTTTTTCAGCTACATCATTCACTTTTTAGCATTGATTGTTGTTCAGTACTGTATAACACTAGCATTCACATATTCCTTCATATTAACCTCTGTACACTCAATAAATATAACACAATCAATTAGTGACAAAAATGGGCCGCAGCTTTATTTAACCTTTATCAACCAATGCTTAATTAATATGCAAAAGATGACAACATTAAAGTAAAATTCAGTGTAGCTTAACAATTTCCAAAACACCTGGTGTCAAACTAACCCTGCTCACAAAATGTCTCACATTTTCCCAATCCCAATTCCCGGCAAGACTCGTGATGTCACAGAGTCCTGCCACCACCCATGGCGCTGTCACACATAAGCAGATCAATAACAAGTAACCAAATCTCTTTCTTAGCCACACTGATCCAAAAAGTTACCTTAAAACTTATAATTTTCTGCCACCTGTGGTGATAGCTTAGCTAGTCACCACACATAAGAACATAAGAAGTTGCCGCTGCTGGGTCAGACCAGTGGTCCATTGTGCCCAGTAGTCTGCTTCCACGGTGGACCCCAGGTCAAAGACCAGTGCCCTGAGACCAGCCCTACATGCATAAGTTCCAGTTCAGCTGGAACTTGTCTAACTTTGTCTTGTTTTCCCCTATAATAGCCTCTGGAAGAGCATTCCAGTTTTCCACCACTCTCTGGGTGAAGAAGAACTTCCTTACGTTTGTACAGAATCTGTCCCCTTTTTAACTTTAGAGAGTGCCTTCTCATTCTCCCTACCTTGGAGAGGGTGAACAACCTGTCCTTATCTACTAAGTCTATTCCCTTTAGTACCTTGAATGTTTCTATCATGTCTCCTCTTTTCAAGGCAACTCCTCCAGCCCCTTTACCGTTTTAGTTGCTCTTCTCTGGACCCTTTTGAGTAGTACTGTGTCTTCAGTGTTGGACACAGTATTCCAGGTGAGGGCATACCATGGCCCAGTACACCGGCATGAAAACCTTCTCCGATCTGATTGTGATCCCCTTCTTAATCATTTCTAGCATTCTGTTTGCCCTTTTTTCCGCTGCCATGCATTGCATGGACAGCTTCATCAATTTGTCGACCAGTACTCCCAAGTCTCTTTCCTGGGGGTCTCTCAAAGTACCGCACCGGACATCCTGTATTCGTGTATAAGATTTTTGTTACCAACATGCATCACCTTACACTTATCCATGTTGAACCTCATCTGCCATGTCGCGGCCCATTGCTCGAGCATGTTTATGACACGTTGCAGATGTTCACAGTCCTCCTGCATCTTCATTACTCTGAATAACTTCATATCGTCTGCAAATTTAATCACCTCACTCGTCGTACCAATTTCCAGGTCATTTATAAATATGGTGAAGAGCATGAGTCCAAGCACCGAGCCCTGCGGCACTCCACTGGTGACACTTTTCCAGTCCGAGTATTGTCCATTTATTCCCACTCACTGTTTCCTATCTGCCAGCCAATTTTTAATCCATGTGAGTATTTCACCCTCGATTCCATGGCTCACAATTTTTCAAAGTAGTCGTTCATGCGGAATCTTGTCGAAAGCCTTCTGAAAATCCAGATATACAATGTCGACCTGGTCACCCTTGTCTATCTGCCTGTTTACTCTCTCAAAGAAGTGTAGCAAGTTTGTCAAGCAAGATCTTCCTCTGCTGAAGCCATGCAGGCTGGTCCTCATCAGATCGTGTCCGTCAAGGTGCTCATTGATGCGGTCCTTTATCAGCGCTTCTACCATCTTTACCGGTACCGAGGTCAGACTCACCTGTATGTAGTTTCCCAGGTCACCCCTCAAATCTTTTCTGAAGATCGGTGTAACATTCGTCACCTTCAGTCTTCCAGAACCCCCACCAAAGCTGTGATCCCATTTTGCTATCATAACAAGCCTCCATCAAGTCCTGCACAGAACTCAAAAAACGTGAATCCTAATATCAGACAAATGGACCCCCATCTGCCAGATATAACCTAGGTCAGTCAACAGAAATAAAATCATGACATAATACCAAACCTCCTAAAGAGTTAAGGAATCTAGAAACCTCAGAATTCACTCATTTCTGGAGACACTCAATACTTTCTACTCTATGAGCATCCGATCACACTAACTGAGGAATGATGCAAAACCAGACCAAACAAGTGCCAGGAAAATAAAATGTGGCAGAGAAGAGGTCTTGCTTCATGCACTAGATTAGATCTACTCCTTTAATTCTACAGAGTTCATTACCTTTCACATGTAAAACAATAATTTGAGGGGAAGAAAAACGTTAAGCTTGAAGCAGAGTTGGGAGGACCTGTTCCCACAGCATTTCCTGCAAGCCAAGCTAGTGAATATGGACTCCATAGTGGACCAGTCCAAGATTTGGTCCCCAATGAAATTCCTTCGCTTGTTTCTGAGCCCAAAAGTTGTAGGAATGGCCACATAACCAACCACAATAGTCTGGCGGCAAAGTATCTGCAGGAAAAACTGATGCAGCAAAAATATTATAAACAAGCAAAATTAGTTACAACACACACATAGTGCTGGGTAATACTGCAAATGCCAGCACCCAATTTTGAACTGAAGTTCCCCTCCATGCAGCATAAAAAGTTGCACCAACATTGAAAGAATGTGTTCCGAATTGTTTTGAATCACATCCAAAGGAATAATAGAACCAAAATGGAAACCTTCCAAAACTTGCTGTGCAGTTTCTTCCACCAGGTCGACTCGCAACCAGAGTTCAAGGACAGGCAAAGTAGTGTGAGAAGGTTCATTAACTGTGCAGGCCCCCACTAAAAGACTCCGCATGTTGACCTCCCAATCCATGACAACTGAATCCAACACTGGCAGAATAAATGGCCAGGTGGGGATCAGAACAATGGCTATACTGATACTGATATTTACATGAGGCTTTATCACAATGCTCCTCATTGAATTGAAAACAGAAAGTTCTGCATCCACCCTTGAAACTGGACATCCCAGGAACCTCTCTTTACCCAAATGAGCCAGGAGATGCCTGAGGTATAACCGGGGTACAACCCTTCCTGAGGGAGCACCCCCAGATATACCTACCAGAACTGTAGAATCGCGCTAAGTGCCATTCTAGTCAGCCTCAATATTTTTTGATGCTATATATAGAATCAGACCCATATGTATATGCTTTCCTTTTTACTTCCTTATTTAGATCTATAAAGAAATAAATAAATGAAGTGCTCATTGAATTTTTATGGAAGTTGCATGAAATATCACATACTGTAGCTTTGCATACTCTGCATGCTGTGGTTCCTATGCCATAAAGCTTGAGGGAGAATCTCATATTGCAAATAGATATGCTCAATTGGGCAGTGCCTTTGATAAAAGACTCCTGATTTCTTGTACAGCTCTTTCCAAGTAGACGGATGTTCAATTTGTTGGTCTTTTTAGATGCAATATGGTCCCTCGACATTGGATCACCTTATAAAGGAAAAGAGACTGCTGACTTTCTCAAAGCTCTGGAGGAAATGTAGACTTCAGTTCTCTGCTGCTTGCATATATCTCTAATGAATATTCATTATGGATAATCTAATAAGCTGACTGGCTGTTCTGCTTCCAGAACCACTGCCATATGATATTTTTCTGTCTAACAGTGCAGAGTTTTTGTCACCAGAGAATCTGTGTGGTGTTGTATATTAGGGAACCCCTGACTTATTCAACTAACCTCCTTTTATAAAACTGTAACACAGTTTTTAGTGCCAGCCATGATGGTAACAGCTCCGATGCTCATAGGAATTCTATGAGCATCTGAGCTGTTGTTGCCATGACCAGCACTACAAATGTTAGCATGGTGCTAACTAACCATGTAACCGAGAAGATGGAGACAAAAGAGAAACTATGCATACATTAGAACATAAAAGTTGCCATACTAAGATAGATTAAAGGTTCATTAAGCCCAGTATCCTGTTTTCAACAGTCACCAATCCAGGTCAAGAAGCAAAACAGATTTTGTACTGCTTAGCGTAGAAATAAACATCCTTGATCTGTTCCTATGCATAAGTTCCAGGTCATAAACGATATTGCTGAAGGGTTGTCTGGTAAGATTTTCCTCTTTGTGGATGATACCAAAATCTGCAATAGAGTAGACATGGTGGAAGGTGTGAATAACATAAAGAAAAACCTGGCAAAGCTTGAAGAATGGTCTGAAATTTGGCAGCTAAAATTTAATGCTAAAAAATGCAAGGTCATGCATTTGGGCTGCAAAAACCTGAGGGAACAGTACAATTTAGGGAGTGAAGAACTTATGTGCACGACAGAAGAGCAGGACTTGTGTGTGATTGTAAAGTATGTGATAATCTTAAGGTGGCCAAACAGGTCGAAAATGTAACGGTGAAAGCTAGGATGCTAGGCTGCATAGGGAGAGGTATGGCCAGTAGGATAAAGGAGGTAGTATTGCCCTTGTATAAGACTTTGGTGAGACCTCATTTAGAATATTGTATACAATTCTGGAGACTTCACTTTCATAAAGATATAAAAGGGATGGAGTTGGTCCAGAGGAAAGCTACTAAAATGGTATGTGGTCTCAAAAAGTAGGCATGGTTAGGGGCAGAGAATAGGGATAAACTAGAACCTTGGAACCTCAAACTACGGCAAGGAAACAAAATTCCTAGAAATGATGGGGGACTGCTTCCTAGAACAAATGGTGGGAGAACCGACAAGAGGAACCGCAACTTTGGACTTGGTCCTGAATAGCATAACTGGAAGGACATCAGAAGTAGAAGTCACGGTCCCGCTGGGGACGAGCGATCACAGCATGATCAACTTTAAAATCGGCATCGGGAAGGGGAAACGAACCAAGACCCAAACCACAATCTTTAACTTCAGAAAAGGGAAATATGACAGCATGAGAGCCATGGTAAAAAAAACGGCTCAAGAAAAGGACGGACAAACTCAAAACGGTTGAACAAGCATGGTCCCTACTAAAGAATACCATCACTGAAGCACAGAATCTCTACATCCCGCAGATATCCAAAGGAAGGAAAAATAAGAACAAAGGAGAACCAGCTTGGCTAACTAAAGAGGTGAAGGATGCGATAAGGGAAAAGAGGAACTCATTTAAAAAATGGAAACACGAACAAACAACAGAGGCCTGGAACAATCACAAAGTCGACAAGAAGAAATGTCACAAGGCGGTTAGAGATGCCAAAAAGGCCTATGAGGAAAAAATTGCGCAAGAAGCCAAGAACTTCAAGCCCTTTTTTAGATATATAAAAGGAAAAAAACCAGCACAAGAGGCAGTGGGCCCACTCGACGACCAAGGAAGAAAAGGGTACATCAAGGAAGACAAACAGATTGCAGATAGGTTAAATTCATTCTTTGCGTCTGTTTTTACCAAGGAGAATACTGCATCAATACCTGAAACAGGGAGAGTATTCAAGGGAGAAGTTGAGGAAAGCCTCACCACAGTGAATGTGGATTTGGACATGATATACTATCAAATCGACAAACTAAAAAGTGATAAATCCCCTGGACCAGATGGAATTCATCCGAGAGTGCTCAAGGAGCTTAAGGTAGAAATCGGAGAACTGTTACAATCCCTAGCTAACTTGTCAATTAGAACCGGGCAAATACCAGACGACTGGAGGATAGTGAATGTCATCCCAATCTTCAAAAAAGGATCAAGGGGAGAACCAGGAAACTACAGACCTGTGAGTCTTACGTCAGTTCCTGGGAAGATGGTTGAAGCCCTAATTAAGGATAGCATAGTGCAGCACCTGGATAATCATGACCTGATGAGAGCTAGTCAACACGGTTTCAGGAAGGGGAAGTCATGTTTGACAAATTTGCTTTAATTTTTTGAGAAGGTGAATCAACAAATTGATAGCGGAGAACCGGTGGATATCGTATACTTGGACTTCCAGAAAGCATTCGACAAGGTACCACACGCAAGACTTCTGAGGAACTACAAAGCCATGGAATAGAAGGGGATATACTATGATGGATAGGCAAATGGCTGGAGAACAGATTGCAGAGGGTGGGCATAAATGGGAAGTTCTCGGACTGGGAGAAAGTGACGAGCTGCGTGCCCCAGGGCTTGGTTCTTGGCCCCAACTTATTCAATATCTTCATAAATGACCTAGAAGAGGAAACAACAAGTAACATAATCAAGTTTGCAGATGACACAAACTATGTCGGGCAGTTGGGTCAAAAATGGACAGAGATGCACTTCAAAGAGATTTGAACCAACTGAAAAAATGGGTGGAAAAGTGGCAGATGAAATTTAATATAGAAAAAGGCAAAGTGATGCATCTGGGCAGACAAAACCAAAAACAAGAATATAAAATGTTAGGTGTAACATTGGGCAAGAGCGAACAAGAAAGGGACCTGGAGATACTGATAGACAGGACACTGAAGCCGTCGGCTCAATGTGCAGCGGCGGCAAAGAAAGCAAACAGGATGTTGGGCATGATAAAGAAGGGCATCACGAGTAGATCGGCGGGCGACATAATGCCGCTTTATAGAGCAATGATCTGACCACACTTGGAATACTGTGTCCAACACTGGTCTCCCTATCTAAAGAAGGATATAACCCTGCTGGAGAGGGTGCAGAGACGAGCCACGAAACAAATTAAATGTGTGGAGAATTTGAGCTAAAAAGAACGCCTCGAAAAATTGGGATTGTTCACCTTCCAGAAGAGAAGGCTGCGAGGGGATATGATAGAGACTTAAAATACTAAAAGGTTTCGACAAATTAGAGCAAGGAACTTCGTTATTCACATTGTCAAAAGTGATTCGAACAAGAGGTCATGGACTAAAACTGAGGGGCGGCAGACTCAGGACTAATGTCAGGAAGTTCTGCTTCACACAGTGAGTGGTGGACGCTTGGAATGCTCTACCGGAGGAGGTTGTGGCAGAGACCACCATTCTGGGATTCAAGGGCAAGTTGGATGCACACCTTCTTGCAAATCACATTGAGGGATATGGGTGAACAAGGTGTCCATTAGCGCGTGTACAGATCACCGGACAAGATGGACCTGGGGGTCTGATCCGGTGAAGGCATTTCTTATATTCTTATGTTCATAGTTGACGTAAGCATCATTAAGCATATAAGATAAACTCCAGTAAACTAGACCAGCGAAAAGCTGGCCTAATGGAGAGTGCCTACCTTTAATAATAATAATAATTTTATTTCTTATATACCGCTATACCGTAAGTTTAAAGCGGTTTACAGCAAGAATCGTGCAAGAGTATGCGATGTTTACAGCAAGAAACATATGTTTACAATAAGATACATATGTTTGGAACAGAATACATAAGTTCAGGGCTGCTGCAAGCAGATACATGCAATGAGAAAACGGGGTGTTTGCAACAATAAACAAATGTTTGGATCAGGATACTGAAGTACAAAGTGGTTTACAACAGGATACAAGAGATCAAGGCGGTTTACAGGAAGATACTTGCAATGAGAATAAGAGAGGTTTACAGCAATATACATGCAATGGGGGGGAGAGAAAGGGCTTTCAGGGATATAAAATTGGCGGGGAAGAGAAGTCAGGTTGTGTTAAAGAGACGGGTCTTCAGTGATTTTCTGAAGTCAGCGTATGATGCGGCCTCGAGTATTGGTTTTGCTAGCCATGTGTTCAGTTTAGCTGCCTGGAATGATAGCATTCTGTCTAGGAACTTCTTGTAGTGACATGATTTCAGTGATGGGTAATTGTTCTGCGAGAGGTCTTATTTGGGCAGTTGATGAAGAATTGGGAGGCGAGGTAAGTTGGTAGCATCCCGAAGACCGCTTTGTAGCTGATGCAGGCAAATTTGAAGAGTATTCTGGATTCTACCAGCAACCAGTGGAGAATTTGGAAGTATGGGGTGATATGTTCCCATTTTTTTAATCCGAAGATGAGTTGGACTGCAGTGTTTTGGATTAATCTTAGCTTTTGAAGTGTCTTTTTATAGTCAAATGTATTTTATTGAGCAAACAAAAAGCACCAACAGGAGAACAATCATAGTGCAGACAAGCTCAACATTTTCAAATTACAAAACCCAACCCCCACAGATCTGCCCCCCAAGCAACCCCACCCCACCCCCAAACCAACCCCCCCAAAAGTCCCCATCCCCCCGGGTCCTCCTTCCAGGTATAAGATTACCAATGAAAACACAAAAATAGACAGGTATGCCAAGTGCAACAAAATGGAATAGAAACAAAGATTCAATAGTTAAGCAAATGGCTGCGAGCCAGTGGAGTCATGGTTGTCCAAAATGGTTCCCAAGTGGGCTGAAAGATGTGGCCTGTGAGAGAATAAAGATCCGTCATATCCCTCCTTTCCCACATCAGGAGAGTAATCATCCTACAGCGCCAAAGGGAATAGTCCGGAGCATCGGCTTCAAGCCATTGCAACAAAATGCATTTCATGGGCAACGAGGACAGTCCACTTGAGGAAAGCTGCAACTCCCCTCGTACGAGGAAAATAGTGGGGAATAACTCCAAATAAGAGCAAAGGGAGCAACGAATGGTAATTTTCCAAATGCTCTCCACAAAAACAAAAACAGCAGTCCAAAAAGTTTGAACATTAGGGCAAGTCCAAAACATATGTCTCAAGCCCGCTTCCAGAGCTTGAGAGCGAGGACAGGTAGCAGTCTCACGCAATCTGGATAGATATGCCCTCTTAGGAGAGATGTACAAACGGAAGACCAACTTATAGAGTTGCTCCCAAAAGGTGGTGTATTTTCGTAAGGTAGGCAGCCTATGGACAGCCTGCAAAAGCACATCATCAGGTAATTCAATTGCAAGGTCACAAGCCCAAGCATCTCACAATTTAGAATGAGTTAAACAAGGGGGATTCATCCTTCAAATGGCAATGATGGAACTTAAGGGGAACAGGAAGTTGGCAACCAGTGGTAAAAGCCGTAGATAGCAGCTCGTGGCAAGAGGCTTGCAAAAAAATGAGAAGGTAAAGAAGAGATGTAATGGTGAATTTGCATGTAAGCAAAATAATCAGTTGGTGGGAATGCAAATTCGTCTCGCAACTGGATAAAAGACTTCAGTTTGCCATCATCATCAACCAATTGAAACACATAATGAATGCCCCTTGTTTCCCACCAAGCAAAACTCAGTCCATCTATCCCAGGTAGAAAGGAACTATTAAAGCGAATAGACAGAAAAGGAGTTAAAGAAGTAGATAGAGTGTGGTATTTACAAACCCAGCGCCAAACCTTCCACAAGAGACGGTGAAGCACCTTCATAGAAAGAGGTTCAGGCAAAAGAGAAGGAAGAGAATAAATATAGGCACTAAAATGAGTAGAGCGGAAACAGGAGAGTTCCAAAGAGGTGTTAGTAAATGCTGAAGTACCCCTAAAAAGATTGTTAATGTGGCGCATGCCACATCCGTCTTTTTATAAGCTCCCAGATATATGATGTTGCAGTAGTCCAGTGTACTCAAGATGGATGATTGTACGAGTAATCGAAAGGATGAGTCATTGAAGAATTTTTTGATGGTGCAGAGCTTCCATAGTGCTGAAATACCTTTTTTGAACATTAGATCTGTATGCTTTTCCAGGGTTAGGTGTCTGTCAAGGGTAACTCCTAGTATTTTTATAGATTGGTCAATTTCGTAATCTCGGCCATTCACGTGAATCGTGTTGTCTTTTATCTGTTCATTGGGGGAAGCCAGGAAAAATTTAGTTTTTTCTGTGTTCAGTTTTAGTTTGAAGGCCTTCATCCAAAGTTCTATCTAATTTAGGGTGTTGGTTAGGAGATTAATGAAGTCTGGCGACAGATTAGATAGTGGTAGCACAACAGTGATGTTGTCAGTGTAGACGTGGAAGTTGAGATTTAAGCTCTGTAGCAGGTGTCCCAATGAGATGAGGTAGATGTTGAAAATGGTCGGTGACAACGGGGAGCCCTGGGGTAGTCCACAGTTGTTATTCCAGCTGAAGGAGAATTTGTCTTCTTTGAATACCTGATGGGATCTGAGTTCAAGAAATCCCTGGAACCAATTGTGAGTGTTTCCTGTGATGCCTGTTAGGTCCAGTTGGAGAATCATTGCACTGGAGCCTTGACTGAGAAGGGAATGTAGATGATTTAGAAGAGAGGCCAATATAGTTTCGGTGCTGAAGCCAGGTCTGAAACCAGATTGGTTGTTATGCAGTAGGTTGAATTTGTCTAGATAGGTATTTAGATCGGCATTTACCAGGCCTTCCATTAATTTGGCAACTAGAGGGATGTTTGCGACAGGTCTAAAATTGGAAATGTTGTTGGATGCTTCTTTTTTGTTCTTTTTTTATAGGAGTTATAACGATTTGGCCCAGGTCCTCTGGGAACTTGCCAGCGGATAGTTGTAGGTTGATCCAGTTTAGTAGTTTAGCTTTGAAGTTGATGGGGGCTGATTTCATCACGTTTGGGGGGCAGGGGTCCATTCTGCAATATGATTTGGCGTATTTGTTGTAGTACTTGTTGAACGTTTGCCAGTCTCCTTGATGTTTCACCAACTCACGTTGGCTTTAGAAGCATCAGGGTCCTGGGGGATGGCGTAGTTCCAGTGGGAGTCTTGGGTGCTTGGTAGGACATGTCTTGATTTTATTATTTTTGAGTTGAAAAAAATCGGCTAGGTCGTCCGCTGTGATTGTGGATTCTTCTACCAGGTTTGTGTAAGGGTGGGTGTCGTACAAGTCATTGACTAGTTTAAACAGTTTGTTGTTGTTTAAGGAGGAGTTACCTATAATGTTGGCATAGAAGGTTTTTTTCTTCTCTAGACTCTGGCGTTCCTAACTTTGTCCATTTCCTTTCTAATCTTCTTAGCTCTCTCTTTTTCTCAAGGAGCTCTGAGTCAAACCAGCCAGTTAGGTTTCTTAGTCTAATCCTTCTTTTTTCGGCAGGGCCATTTCGTTTAGGATTTGGGTGCTGGTGGAAGTCCAGGAGTTCATGAAGTGGTTAAGATTCTCGTCATGGTTATGGATAATATCGTAGTGAGACCAGAATTCTATGGGGCTGATCTTGCCTCTGCTTGTCTAAGTCTATTTAGGTGTTGCTAGGTGTGATTCTATAAATGGTGCCCAGCTGTTGATTGACAACCACACCAAGCAACACCTACAATGTAGGGGCCGCTAGGCGCCATTTATAGAATCAGACCCTTGATGCACAATATTGTCTTTTCAAGTTTCATAAAACTGCAACACTATTTTAGTGACTCAGGTTATGAATTGTATTTTCTCATTCTTATCAGAGCTTACTAGTTCTGCTGTTCTGTATGAAGGATAGCTGATCTATTACTTTGATATTGTTTTTTACAGCTGCTTATAAGCCACAACTGAACAGCATGTGCTTTTTCCTCTTACTGATAGTACAAAATAAAATATACATTATTTTCTCCACATCATCAGCTTTCCCATTTTTCATTAGTATCTCATGCTAACAACAGATACACAGTAAAGATATAAAACAATTAAAAACAAAAGGGTGATCTTACAGAAATCAATCTAGCCTATAGCTTTTTTTTTTTTTATTACTGCTTGAAATTATAAAAATGTACTATATAACAATAATGCATTTTTAATTCATTATTCTCAGTCAAAACAGGAAGAAAACAATGTAGTGTCACCAGTGATCCCAATTTCAGCCATATTATGCCATTGCCAGAAAATTGGTCCATTGTCATGTCATGGACTCAGGAAACACACTGCTCATAGCTTCCTACCACTCACATTTTTCACCTTGGGAGTCAGTATGCAAAGGTTAAGCAGAATCTATGGAAGAGGTGAATTGTATACATTTCCATGTGATTTGCGTTACAGAATTCAATATTAGAGAGAAAAGGGGGATAAGCTCCACAACCATTTACCCATGTAAATGATCATTTATACAGTTTCTTTGAGAATTGCCAACATGTGTGAGTAAAACTATGTGCATTGTTTCACATCATGTTCTGTATACCTTTAGGCCTAGATTCTGTAAAGTGCACCTAACTTTAGACGTGCTTTAGATGTCCCTGTGGCGCAAGTGGCAATCAGTATTATTTAGGCTCTATTTAGGCATCGTATAGACGTCTCTAATGCACTAAGTCTATTAAGCACACATTCCAATAAACCCTATATAGACGCCTATCTCACATCTGTGCTCTAAGGACGCCTAACTCTGTCTAAGTTCCAATTAGCGCTTGTTAAGACCCTTAAATTGCTCATTATCCACTTGAATTGGATGCCTAAAGCACGCTTAAAGTTAGGCGCACTTTACAGAATCTAGGCCTTAGTGTTGTTTTTTTTTTAATAGAGATGTTACCAGGCATTGTCAAGATTAAACATTTCTAAAAAGCACATCGGGTCTTTTCACTAAAGGATATTAACCAGCCAACACAGGTTTTATTGATCAGGTTTCAGGTTTATTTAAAAATTTGATATACCGCCTTATTAAAAATTCAAAGCGGTTTTACATATTATAAAAACAAAGTATAATAAGAACGTACATTAAAAACAAATTACAATCAAACGTACTGACAAACATTAACTTACCGATACAAGATGGAGAAGGCCATTAGAACAGACTTACAGTAACAAGCATTAAACAACCAACACCCATGATAGCTGCTTAACATGCATAAGGACATCCTGAGACCACACTAAGGCCTTTTTTTTTTAACCACAGTTTGGTAAAAGGGTCTTTTAATTTTAAAAATAGCCTAATTAAAAACTGTCCACCTAATATGTGACTAAAAATTATGTGCTGTTTCCATCGCATACATGCTTTTAGTCACTGGGGCTGTGTTTTAAGTTAGGAAGGAAAACAACATGTGCACATTTCGACTCTTAATTACTAATGAAGATAAACACTGTATTAATTTAAGAGCATAGGAGCCATTTCACTAAGCTGCACTAACAAACTAGCCTTCTCTATGACTAGCAAATGGGTTTCCCATGTGCAGAAACCATTTTTAGTGCAGCTGTAAAATAGTTATATTTTCCATGTTTATAATAATGGTCAAGTGCTAATTTTTCCATTAGCATATTGCCATTTGTTGCATGAGTCCTTAATTATACCTATTATCTGGGCGAAAAGGACTCCTGCACTAACCACATGCTAATTGGTTAGCACACAGCAATAACAATGAGCTAGCTGGTTAGCATAGCCTCTCCTGCTCTCAATTCCCAACATGCCCCCAGTGTGGGTAGCACATGCACATGCAAAAAATGCCACAGAACACCTGAGCACAACCCAATGTAATGCTTTTTTTATGTGCGGTAAGCCTACATTGGTTTTTACCACAGTTTAGTAAAAGGACCTCATAGTTAGTCAATGGATGGATCATGGCACTGACTCATGGTAATATGCACAAAGATGTTTCATGGCAGAGGACAGGAGTGGTTTGCCATTGCCTGCTCCTGTGCAGATCTACTATGTCACTGCTATCCAACAAAGGGCCCCTCAGCCCAGGGTCGCCATCAGAAATTTCTGGGCCCCTTACTGAGCAATCCTATTGGGCCCCCCACGCACCCCTCCCCCCCTTCCATGGGCCGAATACACACATACTTTTCTCTGTCACCGCACTCTTTGACCAAAAGATTTGTAAGCCTGCAACCACGTCAAGGTAGACTCTTTCAGCAGGGCCCTAACCTAACCTAAACTAATCTATACCTATCTATTCTAAACTAACATATGTCTAATACTGAACTAATAACAAACTAACAAACATCTGCATAATAAATAACTAATAAATAATAGTGCTAGTAGCTATAATTCACTTTTGAATGTAAAATCTCAGTTAAGGATTTCTTTTGACCTTTGTAGGCCAGAAGTAGATCACAGTTGCACAATATTTTTTGTAACAAGTATTAAATGTGTTTTTATAAATACTGTAAGCTTAATAAATATATCAGAAAAAACTACACATCTGAGCGCATATCTGAACATACACATCTGTATGATTCCATCCTCCTCAGCTTGCCTATAACTGCATCATGCATGTTAAAAATGTATGATATGTTGATATGTGCACCTTCCTTCCTTCCCATCCATCCTCCTCAGCCTTTCCTTACACATCCACAGCTGCATGTTAATGATGATGTATATGTTATGATGATAAATAAGTGCATATGAGCACATCATTAGCATGCAGCTATGGATGAATATAAAAAAGAAACAATATTCTGTACAATTGTCAATTTATAAATCAGCGTCTTCTCCCCACTCTCTCTTCCCCTTTTCTCTTCAGCGTCCTCAGCCCACTCTCTCTCCACTTTCCTTCAGCGCACGCACATAAAAACAAGCAAGTAATTTATATCATTTTCATTCTATTCATTCATAGAAATTAAAGTCTAAATAATGCCAGTCACATAACAAAACATGATTTTACAAAAATAATTCCCTGCACAGTCAAGCCTGCAAGGATTACTAGATGTCTTTCAGCAGTTCCCCTCCCTCCCTCCCCCCCCTTAGCCTTTGTGGCCAAGTCAAAATGATCTACCAACAATAAATTTTTTAAAACCCAAAGCACGCTGTATGCAGAGAAAATGTTAATTATCATTTATATTCCGCGGGTTTTCAAAGAGGTCAAGGCAGATGACTTTATGCAATGTCACCTCAGTAACAACTATACAAAAATAGACAAATATTCCCCCTCCCTTTTTACTAAAACACGATAGCGATTGTTAGCACAGGGAGCTGCGCTGAATGCCCCACGCTGCTCTCTACGCTCATAGGCTCCCTGCGCTAAAAAACGCTATTGCGGTTTAGTAAAAGGGGGCCATAGTGCAAAATATAGACAGCATATATAAATTCTCAAAGCAGACACATTTTGATCACTAAATTGAAAATAAAATCATTTTTCCTACCTTTGGTAATTTCATCAGTCTCTGGTTGCACTTTATTCTTCTGATTGTGCATCCAATATTTCTTCACTTCTTTCAGCCTCCTGTATGCTTCCTCTCCTCCAGACCTCATTCCCTCCCCAAACTTTTTCTTTGTTTCAACCTGCCCCCTTCTTTCTTTTTCTCTCTCCATACCCTTTCTTTCTGTAGGTCTGTTTTTCTCTCTCTCTCACCCTGCCCCCTTCTTTCTTTCTCTCTACACACCCTCTTTCGTTCTGTATGTCTGTCTTTCTCTCTCTCTCTCCATGCCCAATTTTTCTTTGTTTCACCCTGCCCTCTTTCTTTCTTTCTGGCTTCCTGTCCCCTCCTTTCTTTCTTTCTCCCTGCCCTCCCCTATGCCACCACCATTGGGAAAATGCTGCCACCGCCACTGAAGAATAGGCTGCTACTGCCGCCATCGGGAACAGGCCGGTGCCGAGTTCGCCCTGCTTCTCTTCCCCACGGGGCCGACCAATTCTCGCCACCCAACATCAATTCTAACGTCGGAGAGGACGTTTTAGGCCAGCCAGGCAGCGATTGGCTGGCCCAGAACGTACTCTCCGACGTCAGAATTGACGCGAGTGGCGAGAGTTGGTTGGCCCCACAGGGAAAAGCAGGGAGAACTTGGCACCGGCCTGTTCCCGATGGCGGCGGTGGCACTCAAGTGGCTAAAGAGCTGCAGTTTGCCGGCCTAGGGAGAACACTGGAGGGTGGCCAGCTGTGCACCCTCTTGGGATGTAAACCCGGCGCTGGGCGGACCGCCCCTCCCCCACCTTGGTATGCCACTATCTGTACCTCACTCCCTCCCTATGACCAAAAATTCTCCTTTCTTCTATTCCCCGTGTACACAACCATCTCTTTCCTTCCCTTCCTCTCTCCCAAGTCCATGCCTTCTGTGTCCAAAAACCCATTCCCTCCCCCACCTCAGCATCTTTTTCCCTCCCTTCCTCTCTCCCAAGTCCATGCCTTCTGTGTCCAAAAACCCATTCCCTCCCCCACCTCAGCATCTCTTTTCCTCCCTTCCTCTCTCCCAAGTCCATGCCTTCTGTGTCCAAAAACCCATTCCCTCCCCCACCTCAGCATCTCTTTCCCTCCCTCCCTCTCTCCCAAGTCCATGCCTTCTGTGTCCAAAAACCCATTCCATCCCCCACCTCAGCATCTTTCCCTCCCTTCCTCTCTCCCAAGTTCATGCCTTGTGTCCAAAACGCACTCCCTCCCCCCTTTTGTGTTCCGCGTTTGCCTCCCAGCCCATCTTTGCAACTTTCTCAGCAAAACGGAGCTCGAGCCGAGAGGCTTGTTTCCTGTTTCCTGCCACGCACAAATAGCCGACCGGAAGTATTCTCCGACGTCAGCGCTGACGTCGGAGGGCAGGCTTTGCTTAAGCCCTCCCTCCAACATCAGCGCTGACATCGGGGAACACTTCCAATTAGCTAAATGTGAGCGATAGGGCAGGTAGGAACAGAAGACGAGCCTCGCGGCTCGAGATGTATTGAACTCCGAGGGTGCCCCGTCCAGCTCTCTCCTGTGCATCTGGGGCAGACCGCCTCCTCCCTAGACTGTGGCCTAGGACCCTGGGGAAGCCCGGGCCCCCTGTCAGCTCCAGGCCCCTGAATGCAGGACTTGTAGTACTGCCCTGATGGCAGCCCTGCCTCAGCCTATAGCACCTTGTATTTGCCTGTTTCTGCTTTAAAGCATTACACGGACTTGCCCCCAAATACATTACTGACCTTTTCTCCTTCTCAACCAACAGACACAAGAGAAGTTCACATTCCAACTTTGTTTCCCCCCCCCCCCCAGTGAGAGGTTGCAAACTGAAAAAACACCATGAATTCCTTCTATCACACCAAGCAGCATCATGGGGTAAAGACCTAGAACAATTACTTTCGCCCTCTACTTATGAGGTATTTAGGAAACGTCTAAAAACACAAATGTTCCTAAAACATCTTGACAACTGATCCACTTATCTCTTTCCTCTCAATAGCGACCTACTGTCCTTTTGAACACTTTTCTCCTCAACAATGAATTTCCTGTCTAATTACTTCTCTTTCTTCTTCCCCTCTTGAAGTCAGTCAATTTGTACCTTTACTTAATCTTTTGTAAACCGCATAGAACTTCACGGTATTGCGGTATATAAGCTGTTATTATTATTATTATTATTATTTTAAGGTGGTCTCCATCTGGGTACTAGCCAGGCCTAATCCTGCTTACCTTTCAATAGTAAGAATAGGGAATAATGTTTAAGGATCTGAATACATTTGTGTAAACCATTCTGAGCTCCCCTGGGAGAACGGTATAGAAAATTGAATGAATAAATAAATAATACTCAGGGTGGTTAGGCCATAGGCATAGTTAATCAATAAGCTTCAATAAAAAAAGATGTTGATTTCAGTTATTAATAAGCATTGAATAATTTTAATGGATGCTCATTTTCATAAAAGTACTGTATGTTAATATATTAACATGTTAGTAAATGAGGCCCTTGTTTGGTTGGTTCCACGTCTTCCCAATGGTAGTACAAAGTTTGCTTCTTTATTCATAAACCATTTAATGTGGGTTTTCAGTTGTAATTTTATAATCAAGTGATAGACTGCAGAGCAAAAAGTTATGCCATTTTTTAAATTAGAATTATGTATGAGAGTTTTATTTTGAAACAGATTTTGATGGTTAGTTAAAAGAAAACTGACACATTAGTTGAGATGATACTTTCCTAAAATTGACATTTTGTATTAAGTAATGTTAGAACAGGATTTTAGTAGTCCTGAAAGCATGCTTCTTTTAACATTCACTAGAATTATAAAAAGTATCATTTTAATTGAGCAACTTTGTTGATTTTTTTTCAATTAATTTTTTGGCAGGCTTGCACAGTGTTATCTTTCTACTTTTTCAGTAGAAATTAAATTGTATTGGGGCTTTTAGTGTTTGATTTTGGCAGACCTGTTTGTTTTGTGTATGTTTTCTTTGTACATATCTTCAATAATGGCATATGGTACTAGTTGTTGACACAGATGAACTTCTGTTTGAGTTTTCAGGACCTCTTTCAAAATGTGCCAGTCAACAATGTAGTTTTCTTTTTCCTTTTAAGCAGTAAAGTTTATTTTCATAACAACGCAGTCTTCAACCTCAGTTTCTTCTTATATCACATTCAAAATGGTTGATTTTTGTGTTTGTGTTACCTGGGATATTAACTGGGATGATGGCAGGAGGGAGTAGGCATCCCTTCTGCTGGGGGGGGGTTCAGGGTTGGCAGCAGGAGTAGTGGGCATCCCTCCTGTTGGGCCAACTTGCAGTAGGGTTTGGGGGTTCCAAACCATTGCCACTTAGTCGATCAGGCAGGGGAATTCCCCTCCCCCATAAGCTGAGTGGCAGGGACTCCCCAAAGCCACAATTTTGTAACCGGTGCCCTAGAACGATTGACAGGAAATCTGACTTGAGCGCCAGTTATAGGATCGTGGCTTTGGGGGAGTCCCTTCTGCTCAGCTGATTTGGAAGGGGGGAATTCCCTGGCCACGATCGGCTGCTGCAGTCTAGTGGCAAAGATAAGTGGCTGAAATGTAAGCCAGGGTTTCCTGGGCCTAAATTTCAGCCACCTATCTTGACTGATTAGCACAATTCTGTAACCGGTGCCCTCAAATGATTGACAGGCGATCAGCAACCACTTTTAAGGTAGCCATTCACTTGGACGCCAGTTACAGAATCTGGTCCTAAGTGCTGTTCTAGTTAGTACTGATGTTTTTTTGACTATACAGTATATAGAATCAGGCTCTATGGGTAAGAGTATGCATTATTATGCAGTAGTGCATAGCATTCATTGTACAAAATACAACTCACAATTTTTTTTTTGTCCTGCCATTCTGGGTTAAAAAAGAAATGAAACAACATAGGAACTATTATGAATACAACACAATACAGTATATTATATCCCACAATTCTCTTTAAGGAATCTATGTGGTTCACAATAACAATTAGACCAGGTTCTTGAAGTTATATTTGTGAAGTTAGATCTTATGGTTGTTAAAGAACATAAGAACATAAGAAATGCCTCCGCTGGGTCAGACCTGAGGTCCATCGTGCCCAGCAGTCCGCTCACGCGGCGGCCCATCAGGTCCAGGACCTGTGCAGTAATCTTTTATCTATACCCCTCTATCCCCTTTTCCAGCAGGAAATTGTCCAATCCTTTCTTAAACCCCAGTACCGTTTGCTGCCCTATAACGTCCTCTGGAAGCGCATTCCAGGTGTCCACCACACGTTGGGTAAAGAAAAACTTCCTAGCATTCGTTTTGAATCTGTCTCCTTTCAACTTTTCCGAATGCCCTCTTGTTTTTTTATGTTCTGAAAGTTTGAAGAATCTGTCCCTCTCTACTCTCTCTATGCCCTTCATGATCTTGTAAGTCTCTATCATATCCCCTCTAAGTCTTCTCTTCTCCAGGGAAAAGAGACCCAGTTTCTCCAATCTCTCAGCGTATGAAAGGCTTTCCTTCCCCTTAATCAGTCGTGTCGCTCTCCTCTGAACTCTCTCAAGTAACACCATATCCTTCTTAAGGTATGGTGACCAATACTGGACGCAGTACTCAAGATGCGGACGCACCATTGCCCGGTACAGCGGCAGGATAACTTCTTTCGTTCTTGTTGTAATACCCTTCTTGATTATCCCCAGCATTTTATTCGCTCTCTTGGCAGCCGCTGCGCACTGTGCCGTTGGCTTCATTGTCATGTCCACCATTACCCCCAAGTCCCTTTCTTGGGTACTCTCATTCAATAACATCCCTCCCATCGTATAACTGTGCCTCGGGTTTCTGATTCCCACATGCAATACTTTACATTTCTCAACATTGAACTTCATCTGCCATCTCTCTGCCCATTCCCCCAATTTGTCCAAGTCCCTTTGCAATTTTTCACAGTCCTCCTTTGTCCGAGCTCCACTAAATAGTTTGGTGTCATCCGCAAATTTTATTATCTCACTCTTTGTTCCTGTTTCTAGATCATTTATGAATATATTAAATAGCAGCGGCCCGAGCACTGAGCCCTGCGGAACACCACTCGTGACCTTCCTCCAGTCTGAGTAGTGTCCCTTCACCCCTACCCTCTGTTTCCTACCCGCTAACCAGTTTCTGATCCATTTATGCACGTCTCCGTCCACCCCATGGTTCTTCAGTTTCCGGAGTAGACGTTCATGAGGCACCTTATCAAAGGCTTTCTGGAAATCTAGGTATATGATGTCTATGGGGTCTCCTTTGTCCATCTGTTTGTTAATTCCCTCGAAGAAGTGCAATAAGTTGGTCAGACACGATCTCCCCCTGCAGAAACCATGTTGGCTGGTTATCAGAAGTTCGTGTTTTTCAAAATGTTCATCAATTTTTTCTTTTATTAGTGCTTCCGCCAT
Source organism: Geotrypetes seraphini (assembly GCF_902459505.1). NCBI lineage: Eukaryota > Metazoa > Chordata > Amphibia > Gymnophiona > Dermophiidae > Geotrypetes > Geotrypetes seraphini. The sequence goes on along the minus strand of NC_047089.1, from coordinate 73,072,016 downwards.
TTTCCCTGGAACAGAGGTCAGACTCACCGGTCTGTAGTTTCCCGGGTCTCCTCTTGATCCCTTTTTAAAGATGGGCGTAACGTTGGCTATCTTCCAATCCTCCGGAATCACACCTGTTTTCAGAGATAGGTTGCAAATTTTCTGTAGTAGTTCCGCTATTTCCTCCTTTAGTTCCTTCAGCACCCTTGGATGGATTCCATCCGGACCCGGGGATTTGTCAGTTTTTAGTTTTTCTATCTGTCTGCGCACATCATCAAGACTCACTTCTATGGATGTTAACTTTTGTGCTTGATTTCCATTGAAAAATTGCTCAGGTTCCGGTATGTTGGTTGTGTCTTCGTTTGTGAATACAGATGAAAAGAACATGTTAAGTCTTTCTGCGACCTCTTTCTCTTCCTTCACCGCTCCCTTCCTGTCTCCGTCATCCAGTGGTCCCACCTCCTCCCTAGCCGGCTGTTTCCCTTTAACATATCTAAAGAACGGTTTGAAATTTTGTGCTTCCCTGGCTAGTCTCTCTTCATACTCTCTTTTGGCTTTTCGAACCACACAGTGACATTCTTTTTGATACTTCCTGTGCTCTCTCCAGTTTACCTCAATTTTGTCCCTTTTCCATTTTCTGAATGAATTTTTCTTATTGCTTATCGCTTCCTTCACTATTTTAGTTATCCACGCCAGGTCTTTTATTCGACTCTTGTTGCACCCTTTTCTGAATCTGGGGATATATAGATTTTGCGCCTCGCTCACCGTGTCCTTGAAAAAGGACCAGGCATTTTCTACCGTCTGCCATTTTTGGGAAGTGTTCCTAAGTTTCTTCTTTACCATTCCCCTCATTGCTTCGAAAGAGGTGAAAGGATAGGAGGCTAGCTATAGAGATAAGAGGTATATCTTTAGCTTCTTCCAGAAGTCACGGTAAGTATTTGGTTGCTCCAGATAAGAGATCTTTGGTATTCAAAGGTAGCCTCAAACATCTTCTTCCACCGAACTTGTTGAGGTGGTGAAAGGATAATTTGAAATGTTGTAATGCTTGTGAATTGAAGAAGGAGTGTGGGACTTTGATATCTGAAGTTAGTCCATTCAAGGTTTTTTTTTCCCCATAGATTACTTTATGACCCATACAAGCTATCTTGAATTGGATTTGCTTTTTCATCAACAGCCAGTGCAGTTTTTCTAATAGTGGACTTGTCCTTTCCTACCTATTCATTCTGAAAATTAGTCTGGCAGCAGTATTCTGTAGTACAGGTAGCTGTAGTCTCTTGAGTTATTTTTCTGTAATACAGTATAATGAGTTGCAATAATCCAAGTATGGTATTAGAAAAGATTGTGCAACTGGCTTGGGTTAGGACTGACCTTATTGTTCTAAGTTATCTAATTTTAATGAAGATTATTTTCACCAGAGAGGTGATATATGTATTGAAGGTTAAGTTTGAGTCTATTGTAACTCCTAGTATTTAGGAAGAATTTTCTGTCTTTTGTTTCTTGCTTGTGGACAGTTCTAGTTCTGGGGTAGGTAGAGAGTAATGCTCTCCAAATCATAATACTGTTTTCTTGTCTTTGATTTGTTTAGTTTTAAGAAGTTTCTCATCATGCATTCACTTAGGTTGTCAATGGTATTTTTCAAGTAATGGAGGGTATTATCAAAGGATTATTTGGCTACACAAATAATGAAGATATCATCTGCTTAGGAGAGGATGTGTTTCTGGGTCAATGGCAGACTGTTTCCCAAAGCTCTCAAATAGATGTTAAACAGTTTAAGTGATAGTGGAGAGCCTTGCAGAATGCAATAGTCAGCCTTCCATTGTTGGGATTTCTTACCATCCTTCCAAATTTAATATGTTCTATTTTTTTTAACAATTGTGAGAACCATTGTAGTACCATTCCCTTTTCATTTAGTTTGAGAAGTAAGAATGAGTGATCCACTATATCGAAAGCTGCAGCGATGTCACATTATAGTAGTATGGATTGTTTGCCTTTGCTGAGTTGATATCTTACTTTAGATGCTAGTTCAAGTAGTAGGAATTCAGTGCTGTGCCTTGGCCTGAAGCCTTGTTCAAGACCTTCCTCTTCCCCTATCCATGACTCCACCCCATTATTCCTTCACTCTGTAAGTTACCTAGAGTCTGCACAGGTATGAGCAACATACAATTGGAAGATTAGATTACATTTGTAGAATCCATCTGTTTGGTCTATGAATTTAGCTAGTTGTGTACTAACACAGAATTCCATGTTGTTTCAAATGAATGCATATCCCTACTTATCATAATGAACCACCTAGAACTTGGTGATTGTGTGAAATAGATGTAAATAAATAAATAAATGAATAGTGACATTTACATGCAAATGGATGCATATTAAATTGATGCATACAGAATTATTACTGATGCATTAAAGGTTAGCTTAGTTTTGTTTGATTGCTTTACTTCTTAATATTGTAGAACATTAGTTCTCTTCTAGTGATGAAGTAAAATTTTAGCTCTCTATTAACTTAAATAGATATCAATAGGTAATTAAAAATCAACTTACAGAGAGGTAGGATCATCAAATTGGAGACTCGTATATCTCAGATCCTCTGGCCCAAGGCCCTCTGCATACCTTACCTAACCACCCCAATCCATGGTACTCCATGTCTCTTGTATCCAAACCAGGATATCCCTGGCTTAGTACAACCAACACATGGGGATCCTTGGAACAAGAAGTTCCTAAACTCTTGTCACCTCATGATGATCTAATAATACTTACATGGATCTAGGAAAACATCATTACTTAAAAAATGGCTTTGGTGCAGCTAAAGTATCTGATGTGATGCCTGGGCCAGCAAGGTGCCCTATCTTGATCTTGCTAGACCAGGAGGTCATGGTTCATTGGTACTCTGGGACAGGAGGTTGCAGGTCAGAGCTATAACAGAATGACAAAATATAGATTATAAAATCAGGTAAAAAGTGCATAAATCAACACAAGCAATCCTTCTTCATTACAATGTTGTTGCAAAAGGAGGAAAATACCTCAAAAAGAATCGCTCTTGAGAGACTTGCTATTTCTTTCATTGATTATAAACTTCCTCTCCTATGCTTAATTGTGATGCTTCATTTTTATTTAAGTTTTACTTTATAACTAGTAATAAAAATATCAACTTACTTCCTTGTTTTTTTTTTTTTTTTTGTATAAGCCTGCTTGTAGGACACTTGAATGAGCCAATATTATAGGCACTCAACAATCAGCTAAGATATAGGAGTTATCTTGAAGCTCAGTAGGGCTGCTATTTCACCTCATGTATCTTCAGGAGTGTAAATCTGCTTCAGGTATTTTCATGCTGCTGTCTGAGCCCTTGGATGCTTTCAATAAATTAATGGGTCCTGGATGATATAGGCAGTTATCCCTTTTCTTGTATCCTTTTATATTTAAACCAGCCAAATCGTATCTTCATGTACAGTAGGGTTTTGCCTTCTTATGACATAAACACTGCTAATCTTCCAGTGGCTCTGGCCATTTTATGTTGCATCTTCTTGTACCATGGGGCTTGAGATTTTCCATGACCCACACATCTCCAATAATCCAGCAGCTATCGCCAAGGCGGAATACATCCTCTTGTGCCTTACTACTATTGCTATCATTTTTATAGTGCTGCTAGATGTACACAGCACTGCACATTAGCATGTAAGAAGCAATCCCTGTTTAATAGAGCTTACAATCTAATTAAAATAGACAAATAGAATAAATAAGGTTTGGGAAATTTCTCACAAAGGGAATGATAAAACATACATGGGCACTTTACAACTGAGTGAGAGTTAAAAGAAACCATAAAAAACTGGCTTTTAGTCTAGATTTGACTATTGCCAGAAATGGAGCTTGACATACTAACTCAGGCAGTCTGTTCCAGGCATACAGTACAGCAAGACAGAATGGAAAGAGTCTGGAGTTGGCAGTAGAGGAGAAGGACACAGATAAAAGAGACTTATCCAATGAATGGAGTTCTTTGGGAGTAGTCTAAGGAGAGATGAGAGGAAAGATACCGAGGAGCTGAAGAATAAATGCACTTGAAAGTCAATGAGAAGAGTTCCTGGGCTCCCTGCAACACTGGCTGCTTTGTTCTTTCTCTTGCTCTGCTTTACTCATAGTTTTGTTTTTACAGGACTACACATGGATACCTGGCTAACATTCATGGAGCCACAAGTACAAAAGCCACCTTAATGTACATACTAGATGGATCATACTGGTCTTTATCTGCTGTCATTTTACTTTTTTAAATTCAATAGGTCTGAATAAATTATGTTTGTCATATTCTTGCCATCTTTTCTATGGGACAAACTGTCCCTGCCATTTCATTTCCTCCCCCACCAAAAAAATGTATGTGTCTAATAGTAAACTCACAGTGACAAGCCAGAAAAGCATTAGGGATATGAATTTCTTTGAAACAATATTTCAGGTTTCAATTTATTTGATATACCGCTCAAGGGCAGACCATTGTTGAAGAATTATGGGATTTCTAGGTGTGACAGGTGACATGAAAGATGAGTTATTGGATTAAAAAATAGCTGACATCATGAAGAAATGATAAATGAGGTTAAATATATTTTAAATTTGGGGATAGGCAATGAGATTGTAGAGAAGCTACATGAGACATTGTAATTAAGAAATAACATTTAATATACTTTTAAAACTATATTTAAGCTTGTACTAAGAACATCAAGGGTTAATTTTTATTTGATACATGGAAAGATGGAAATAATAAGAATTCATTGTTCAGTGGCAGCTGCAAGGAAATGGAAAAGGTAAGGCATAGTTTCCCAGAAACAACATATTAAAAAAAAAACATGAAACAGGCCTTTACACAAGAACCAACAAAATAAATATTTCCAAGAGACAAATATACGTATGAAGCTGAAAAGGCCATGTGATCAGCTATGTCATTATATTCTAATGCATGCTAATTATCATAATGATGTCAGATGAAGTATAAAAGTTTAAGCTGTGGATCTCTCCTTCAGAGAGAAAGGAAGGAGGATATAATGCATATTTCTCTCACCAGATATAAATGTTATTAATAAACATAAATTTGATTGTTATACAGCCTTTATGTCTATTTATTTGTAATTGCAGAATGAGAACTTTCGCCCAATTATTTTTTGGGGGAAAAACTCATTCTGGAAATTCTTCAAGTCTTCAGCCTGGCTTGAACTCCATCTAAGATTCTAAGTGGTATGCAGTACAAAAGAATAACATACAGGGAAGAAAAGAAATACAAAATCTTAAAAGAAAAGTAAGAGAAATGTTGCTTTTTTTCTCCAAAGGGGCAGGGAGAATATATTTTTTAAAAATATGTTAATAGTGTAATGGGCTGAGAATCTGGGGAACTTTGATTCCCACTACAGCTCCTTATATCTCTGGGCAAGTCACTTAATCCTCCAATGTCACAGGTATAATACTTAGATTGTGAACCTACTAGGGACAGAGAAAGTACCTGCATATAGTAAATATAAACCTATTTAAATGACATTTCACAAAGACTTCAGAAGTATCAATTGCTAGCCAAGTATTTTCTGTGGCTAAGCAACAATATTGGCACTGGCATCATACTTGCTTTAATTTTTGTGTTATACTTAGTGCTCTATGTTTTTAATGATTACTTATAACTTATAGTTAAAAACTTATCTTTGTTCTTTATACAAATAATTTTTCTGTATCGGGAAGAGACCTGTCAGTTCAACATGTTCGCTTCACGGCTTTTTAAAGAAAAGTCCCCTGACAAGAAGTGATTTTGATCAGAATGGTGATAGAACACCTAGACACTATGGAAGGGGCCTTAGGCAACTGGGCCAATCAGGGCCTTAAGCCCTTCCCCGGTGCATTCCAGGATGAACTGGGAAGGGGAAGGCCCACCATTCTGTGGAGGCAAGCCTACAAAAAATAGGTACTGCTGGTGTCTGGGTAGGCATTGACTTCGGTGGGGGGGGGGATTGGACATCCCTACTGCCGGTGATATTTAGGGGTGGGTGGGTTTCTGGCAGGAGGGTCTGGGTATCCTTCCTGCCAGGGGATGTCTCAGGGAATGGCAGCATATTTGGGGATGGAGGGCTTCAGGGATTCTGGCAGAAGGGAGTGTGCATCTCTCTTTCTGGTTGTCTTCTGTGGCTGCTAAACTGATCACAGCAGGGAGATTCCCTTGCTGCGACTGGCTCAGTGGCCATATCTATTTTGCTGGCCTACATTTTGCTGGCCTACATTTCAGTTGCCTAGGGCTCCCTAAGCTCACCTAAGACTACTTCCAGGTGAAACCTTGCCCATACTTAGCCTTGGGTGAACTTAATCAGTCCTTTGTACCTCTCTAGGCTTGTGAAAATGCCTACAATATAGGCTGCCTGCTTCGGGGTGTTTTTTTTTTTAATGTGCATCCTGATTGGCTGGTTAAACAGTGGCAGGACACCTACTGCCACCATTTATGGAATTTGCCACTATGTTGTATTTCACACATAACATGAATTAAGTAATTTTTATTTATTTATTTTTTTAATTGGTTTTTAATGGTGTGCACAAATTTTAGTTAGGTGCTGCTAGGCATCCTTGATTAGGATGCCATTTATAGAATCAGGCCCTCATTGCCCATAGAAATATAACATTTTTAAATTTGGCAGTCTGTTATAGGATTGCCTTCGTACAATGAAAATGTCATACTCTTTTGGAAGAGTATGCACTTTACCAAAAAGTGCACATATTTCTGCATGCGCTGGCCATGCTACAGCTCTGTCACAGTAAACTGATAGCTATGAAATGTGCTTTGTTCTGTCTAATCATTTTCTGTTTCCTAAGAATGCCTTGCTGTCTATTATTTCCATCGAAGGTGATAAGGTCTATCCCCTGAAGACCTGGTTTCTACCTCTAGTGAGATAGCTAGTGACACTAAGGAGGAATCAGGACTGAGATAGCATACTTTCAGTATCAAGAACAGTCACTCTAGGTGTCTTGACAGAACCACAGCCAAGTTTATATACAGCCATAAAAAGGTATGCAACCTACTTCTAGCATGTTGCATACTGTACATCAGCATCCAAAAAGGGATTGCTGTTGTAAAGCAAGAAGTAGCTGCAAATATAAAAAGGGTTTTTGATTTTTTTGCTGATATACACCCATTAAGATCAGGCATGCACTGTTGCTGCTAAGAAAATATTAATCAACACACATTTTAAGTGTAACTGATGAGATTTTATTTACAGGTGATGAGATGGTTCAAATGTATAGGATTTGGACCTGTGGTAATGTAAATAAGAACATAAGAATTGCTACTGCTGAGTCAGACCAGTGGTCCATCATGTCTAGCAGTCCGCTCCCGCGGCAGCCCTTAGGTCAAAGACCAGTGCCCTAACTGAGATTAGCCTTACCTGCATAAGTTCCAGTTCAGCAGGAACTTGTCTAACTTTGTCTTGAACCCCTGGAGGATGTTTTCCCCTATAACAGCCTCCGGAAGAGCATTCCAGTTTTCTACTACTCTCTGGGTGAAGAAGAACTTCCTTACATTTGTACGGAATCTATCCCCTTTTAACTTTAGAGAGTGCCCTCTCATTCTCTCTACCTTGGAGAGGGTGGACAACCTGTCTCTATCTACTAAGTCTATTCCCTTCATTATTTTGAATGTTTCGATCATGTCCCCTCTCAGCCTCCTCTTTTCAAGGGAGAATAGGCCCAGTTTCTCTAATCTCTTACAGTACAGCTTCTCCTTCAGCCCCTTAATCATTTTAGTTGCTCTTCTCTGGACCCTTTTGAGTAGTACCCTGTCCTTCTTCATGTATGGCGACCAGTGCTGGATGCAGTATTCCAGGTGGGGGCATACCATGGCCCGATACAGCAGCATGATAACCTTCTCTGATCTGTTCATTATCCCCTTCTTAATCATTCCTAGCATTCTGTTTGCCCTTTTCGCAACCACCACGCATTGCGTGGACGGCTTCATTGACTTGTTGACTAATACTTCCAAATCTCTTTCCTGGGGAGTCTCTCCAAGTACCGCACCAGACATCCTGTATTCATGTATAAGATTTTTGTTACCGACATGCATCACCTTACACATTAAACCTCATTTGCCATGTCGCGGCACATTTCTTGAGTGTGTTTATGTCACGTTGTAGATCTTCGCAATCCTTCTGCGTCTTCACTACTCTGAATAGCTTCGTATCATCTGCAAATTTAATCACCTCACTCGTCGTACCAATTTCCAGGTTGTTTATAAATATTTTGAAGAGTACAGGTCCAAACACTGAACCCTGTGACACTCCACTGGTGACGCTTTTCCAGTCCGTGTATTGTCCGTTTACTCCCACTCTCTGTTTCCTATCCGCCAACCAGTTTTTAATCCACATGAGTAGTTCACCCTCAATTCCATGGCTCACAATTTTTCGAAGTAGTCATTCATGAGGGACCTTGTCCAACGCCTTCTGAAAATCCAGATATACATTGTCGACCAGCTCACCCTTGTCTATCTGCTTGTTTACTCCCTCAAAGAAGTGCAGCAAGTTCGTCAAGCAAAATCTTCCCTTGCTGAATCCGTGCTGACTGATGAATAGATAGGGTCATTCACAAACACAAGCAGCATGGGGAAGAACAAACAAAATAATTTCTTTATTATTGCACCTGTCACTAAAGGAAACAATATCATTCATATTGCATATGAAACATAAGTGGACAGTCTCACTAGGGCTGATTTCTGGCCATACTCCGAACACGGGGTTGTAGTTCCACAAACTAATACTACCCCACTCACAGGCTTGCCTTCAATCTGCACACCTAATATCTGAGTCATCAAAATGATAACATATTCCCTACCTTGACAGTTCTTCTAACAGCCACTTGAGGGCCATTCTGCTTCCCTGGGCTTCTCCTCAGGTACCACAGTTCAGTCCACACTGTGGGAGGATCTCCCTTTTGGAGACTTCTTGCCTTAGAGTGTCCCTGAACTACTCAACTCCAAGCATTTAAACTCTTTCATGCTTGAGCCCTGCTCCCTTGATTCAGCAAGGCTGTCCCACCTACCCTAAGGGGAAAGTTAATGACAGAAGGTCCTGGGATTCTATTTCTAGCTGCTGAAACTCACGATCATGTTCTTTTGTTAGGGAAGGGGATTCCTGCTGCTATCCCTTAGTTGCCATGCCCTTCTGCTGCACCTCAGATTCTGCATCTTCTTGATACCCCTCAGATGCTAGCTCCTCCTGGTGCCCCTCTGATGATGCCGTGTTTTACTGCATATACAGTAGGTATCAATTTGCGGTTTCCATGTAAAACATAAAAAGTAAGGAAACAAAAGCCTCACAAAATCAAATTATTTATTATTACTTATTTTAATTTATATTTATTTATGCATACCTTGCTCTGATTAGATATGCATTTACTTATTCAATTTAAATGGATTTTATGTTCCTTCCCTCAGATGTTTTTCTCTCTATGCTTTCATAGATTTATATTATTATTTTATTTCTTATTATTACATTTTCCATTTCTCTTTTATGATTGAGCATATGGTCCTCCACTTTTAATATGTCACCTTATGGTTGTATATGTGTTCTTCACCTTTTAATATGAGTATACCATATATGGATATATGTCTTTAACACTTACTCTTTGCATTATGTATGTTTATTTTAGACAATGTATATTTCCCTGAGCAACCGTATTGGGTCAAGTTGAATTATATTAATAAAGTTTGTTTGAAAGAAACACGGTTATACATGACTTGAACTTCCTCCCCGCTGCCATTTGCAGTTCCATCCCCACTTTTTGGACTTGGTTTCCTTATATAAAAGCCAAATCAAAGAATAAAATAAGGTCCACTATTGCAGACATCTCACAGATCATTAGCATATTGTGTCTCAAGGACTGGGTTCTGAAACAAAGAGATCCATTTAATTTCCATTGACAAACCAGTAGGCACCACAGTGTTCAATATATATATATGATAATGTTCAATGACCCCCACCTCACCAATTCATTGGTACATGGTCTATTATGCATCATTGCAAGTTTTTAAACAAATATTGCTTGTCTGTTCAGCATACTACAATGGGTGTTGCAAGGTTTAAAATATTTAAGAGGGAATTCATCATGAGGTATTATGGATTTAACACACCTTAATGTGTGCTATAGAACAATTGCATTAACTCCACACACCAGCAAACTATTGCTGAAAATAATACAATGGAGGCTACAATCATACATTGAGCAAGAACTGCCCGAGGTTCAGGCTAGTTTCAGAAAAGATCGAGGACCAAGAGACATTATTGCCAATGTTAGATGGATATTTGAGAAGAGCAAAGAATACCAAAACCCCCTATACCTTTGCTTCATCAACTATAGCAAAGCTTTTGACTGTGTGGATCACAATAAACTATGGAGAACTCTAGTGCAAATTGGAATACCCAAACACATAACTTAGCTGATAAAGAGCCTATATGAAAATCAAGAAGCTGCAGTGAGACCTGAATATGGCAACACTGATTGGTTTCCAATAAAACATTGTGTAAGGCAAGGATACATCTTGTCACCTTACCTGTTCAACCTGTATGGTGAAAACATCTTCAGAAAAGAAAATTTGGAAGAAGTGTTGGTTTCAAAGTTGGTGTTTGAAATATAAAAAACCTGCCCATTACCGGCAACAAAAAAAAACATGCTGTATTTACTGAGAAAAGTCAAAGCCAAAAGTCATGAATACGGAAAATGATAAGGATTTTGAGCTTGAAGGTTATAGAACAGAAGTTGTAAAGGCTTTCAATCTCCTGGATTCTTTTGTAAATAAACTATCAGGGAGGATATACTCCACAAAATAGTACTTGGTCGCTTTTCAATGAAGGCTCTCAGCAAAGTATTCAAAGGCAAGGAGGTAATAGTGCAAATTTATGGTGAGCCCTACAAAATTCCCCCCAAACCTACTATACCACTTGTCTGCCACCCCAATTGCCCTGCAGGTGGCACCTACATGGCAGTATAGTAGGGTTTTGGTGGCTTTATACTTTCCACCATAAATTTAGTGGTTAAAGTGGCTTATGGACCTAGGTCCTCCTTTCTATGGCTTACTAGCCCACTTACCAGATTATTTAAAACACAAGTGATGTTTTATTAGACTTTCCCATACCAGGTGCTGCTGTTCTAGAGACAGATATGTATTGTTTCATTCAGATGTTGGGGGGAGTGGGAGGGGGTTAGTGACCATTAGGGAAGTGTGTGGGGGTCATTACTTAGTCCCTTAAGTGGTCATCCAGTCAGTCTGGGTTCCTTTTTGGCACATTTAAAACAGGTCTAGCTCAGAACATCTAAGTTCTGTCCAGGATATCTTGGAAAAGGTTTGATTATTTCCGCAAGATGTCCAAGTCTATGCCAGCCCAAAGTCCACTCAGAGCATGCTGCAGCATGTCCCTCTCTACTCTTGGATGCACAGCGGGTAGAAATACTCATAAGGTGCCCAAAAAGACTGTTTTAAAGATTGGCACTAGGACGTCCTGGCAATTAGGATGTCCAAGTGCTGACTAATGACATTTTTTAGACATCTTAGAGTTTTAAAAATGCCTCTAAAGGCATGCTTCAGTTTATTCAGAAAATAAATGTTTGATCTGCTTGACCGAAAGTCTTTGAGCTGACAACTTTCTTCAATTTATAATTGACAATGCCCTCTTTTTTTCTTAATCTCCCTCCTCTAAGTATCCTGTTTTATGTCAGTACAAATTCTTGGGAGAGAGTTAAGAAAACATATAACAGGCTCAGTGTCACTCATGATTTAGTGCTACTTGGAAGGTACATAGCCATTATAAATGTGAGGTCCTTTTCTTTCAAGAAATGTAGAGAAAGGTCAGTTATCTTAATGTGTAAATAAAGATAAATATTGCCCCTGTTATTTCATCACATCGGTCCTAAGCTAGTTTACTTTGTCTGTTGGACTTACTTGTAAAAAAAAAATCTTTGTTCTTCTTTTAAATTAAAGTATGATCACTCTGGGAAAAATAAAGATCAATTTTTACACACGTTTCTCAGCTGATCCTCAATGTAAGATTTCACACTCTTATAAGGTTAATAACCCTCTGAACCACATCATTCACCAGCAAAGGCTACAGTGGCATCAATCAAAAATACCACTTAAAAAAGTCTCAGCTACTATTGAATCATTTGCTTGAGTGATACATTTATATAATTCTTTGGTCTGGCAGGTGCTTCTTTGTGTTTTGGGTTCTGAGCCAAAAAATAAGAGATGCCGGATTTCAAATCTTGTTTCTTCTATAGTTGTTCCTTGCACCTCATTAAGCATTTCTTCAGGTACAGGCTTAGATAAGCCTCTGAGACAGGGATTCACCAATTGAACTTGATTAGATTTTGAGATTTAAGATTGTGACCAATTAAATCTAAATGGCATCATGCATCCTAATTTAAAATTACTCACCCCCCTCTTTTACTAAGGTGCGCTAACTGATTAGCGCGCTAATCGAATAAGCACGCACTAAAAGTTAACGCGTCCATAGACTAACATTGGTTAACGCACCTTAGTAAAGAGGGCCTCAGTGTTTTCTAAATCCTTATCTTTTTGAGTTCCCTCCATTTCATCTGGAGAAACCACTACATCGCCTATATTTGTCAGGAGTGATAGATTGTAGCTCAATCTATATAACTCAATCTATATACCTACATTTTGCAGATAGTAGGGTAACTAACACCCTCTTTTACTAAAGTGCGCTAACCAATTAGCATGCGCTAATCGAATTAGCACAAGCTAAACGCTAACGCTTCTATAGACTAACATACACACGTTAGCATTTAACGCGTGTTAAATCAGTTAGCGTATCTTAGGGGGCCTAAATATGTATGAATTCTTTGGTTTAGTGCCCTCTTCATTATACCTTTAATATGGATACAAATTTGCTATGTAGAAAAAAATACACGTGAAAGTCAGGAAAGGGAATCTCTGAAGAAAAATAAGATACTTATATTACAATTAGGTGTAGTTATCCTATGTGTCTGTAAATTGGGGATATGAGGGGGATAGATATAGATCATAGATCCTGCAGAGATGGGGACAAATTTTCCCTTATTACTCACCCCCTATGTCATTCTCTAGTGTGTAGGACACTATCACTCCCCTTGCTGGATACTCTCTAACATTGTCAGAACCACCTTAACATAAGTAGCACCTCCTTAGTGGGAAGTGACATAAGCAGGAAGAGTCATGGAAACAGCTGCAAAGAACTAGGAAAGGGAGGCCCAGGGGAGTAGGGGGAAGAAATGGGCCCAGCATAGCCCTTGACTTCAGCATCCAGATACTCTGCTTTGCTGAGGTAAACCAATTCTTTGTACTAACTACATGTAAGCCCTATTCTACAGTCTGGCTAGGACCAGACCTTGCTACCTGTTTGGAAGAAGACTTTTTGCAGTCTGTGTTTGGGGAATGGCAGTACAAGCTCCAGACTCAGCTCAGGACTTTTGTTGTTCAAATTAAGAGACAGTTTTTCTGTGTGCCCGATCCTGTGAAGCAACAGGATTCAGGGAATGTTTTGTTTAAAGCCAATAAAGAGCTTTTCTGCACTATTCTGGTCATGTCTGGCTATGTATTTCCAGGTCCAAAAATCCAAACCTTATTTGCGCTGTTACAATGACATTCCTTCTGATGTCCTGGCCCTCTCTTTAAGACTTGGGCCTTTCATACCTTTTTTTGGGTGCCCTTGGCTTTTCAAGTCACCGTTTGTGCCTTTTCCCTGTCTCAGTGCCCTGATATCCCTGTGGCACTACAGATGTTGTTTTGTCCTTTTATAGTATCTATAGGTATCCATGCCAATTCTGGTGCTTCATTGATCTCAAAATATTCATGTCACTGTTCAGTGGTTTTACCCTTCTTTCTGTATCATAAAATAATGTTGGGCCACTTTTCCCATCTCATTAGCATAAGGAATTGTTGATACTTTCAAATTTCTTTGCCCCTCTTGTTATGATATGAAATATACATAGGCTTCCTCAAGCCATGTTCTCCAACTCTTGGTTCTTTGGGGTACTATTGCCTCTGGTGTTCATGCTTGCCTATATGTTTCATAAAGCTTGTACTGAAGTTGGTGATTAATGGAATTTGCTTGGAGGAAGGAAAGGTGAATAGTTGAGTACCTCAAGGATTGGTGCTAGGGCTGATTCTGTTCAAAATGTTTGTGAGTGATATTGCCAAAAGGTTAGAAGGAAATGTTTGTCTTTTTGCAGATGATACCAAGATTAGTAACAAAGTGGACCCCCCAGAAGTAGTAGAAAACATGAAAAAGGATCTGCAAAAGTTGGAAGAATGGTCTGTCTGGCAACTAAAATTCAGTACAAAGAAATGCAGAGTGATACATTTGGGGAGCATAAATCTGAGGGATATGCACTGGCATAGTGAGGGTTGAAGGAGCCCGGGGTGGTGGTGCCCCCTTGCCCTCTTATCATTTTATGCTCCTTCCCTACCCCCTCCACATGTGCACCCCTTCCATTCCACCATATTTGTTTAGCTTACCCAGTGTGACCAGCATCTACAACTTGTTTCCTGTGCTGGCATCGGCTCTCCCTCTGATTTCACTTCTTACTCATGGGTCCCAAAAGTAACATCCAAGGAGAGCACTGAGGCTGGCTTGGGCAGCAGGTTGGAGCTACTGCTTATGCCGGTGAAGAGATAGAGACATAGTGGGTGGGAAGTGAAGGTGTGCACGCAGTAGAGGAGGAGTGGGAGAGAACGGGATCAGAGAGAAGAATAGGTGCTGGTACCCAAACCAAGATGGCTCCTGGGGTGGTCTGCCTCCTTGCCCCCCTTACTACACCACTAGGGAGATGTATGTGCTGGGAGGTAAGAGGCTGATATGCACAGACTGGAAGAGGGAACTTGGGGTGAGAGTGTCTGAGGATCTGAAGGTGACAAAGCAGTGTGACAAAGCAAGGTAGTAGCTGTAGCCAGGAGAATGCTAGGCATTTTAGAAAGAGGCGTAACCAGCAGAAGAAAGGTGGTGTTGATGCCACTGTACAGGTCATTGGTGAGGCCCCACTAGGAGTATTGTGTTCAGTTTTGGAGCAAAGTAGCAAGAAGGGGCACTGGAGACGTCACAACCAGAGTGGGAATTCAAATCTTTTATTGAAACAAAGTCATAAAATATCAATAAAATCCTAACTAGGACCCAGTTTTGGTAACAACATCGCCTTCCTCAGGGGACAATGTTTATCTCTAGGCTGAGTTCAAGGTGTGGCTGTGGAGACTATCCTGTGGAGGAAGGTGGCGTTGTTGACGAAACTGGGTCCTAGTTGGGATTTTATTGATATTTAATTACTTTGTTTCAATAAAAGATTTGAGTTTCCATGCTAGTTGTGACGTCTCCAGTGCCTCTTCTTGCTATTTTGTTTCATAATATTTTGAAGCTTTGTTTCTTCTTTTTTGGTTCTTGTTCAGTTTTGGAGGCCACACCTGGCCAAGGATATAAGAAGACTTTCAAGCAGTCTAGAGGAAAGTGACAGAAATGGTAGGTGGTCTGAACCAAAAGAAGTATAAGAAGAGATTAGATGACCTCAACTCTGGAGGAGAGGCAGGACAGGAATGATATGATACAGACATTCAAATATATGAAAGGGATTAATTTAGGACCAAATATTTTCCAGAGAAGCAAAATTGGTAAAACTAGAAGACATAAATTGAGTTTGAGGGGTGGTAGACTTAGGAGTAATGTAGGAAATTATTTTTCATGGAGAGGGTGGTGGATGCCTATAATGCTCTCCCAAAGGATGTGGTAGAGAGGAAAATGGTAATAGAATTCAAAAAAGTGTGGGATGAAGACAGAGGATCTCTAATTAAAATATTAATGAGCAAACTTTCAATGGTCTGAATCATGTAAAGGAGATGGTTTGGACAGGCTCGAGTGAGCTTTTTTTTTTTTTTAAAAAAAAAATCTTTATTAAGGGCCTGTTTTACAGAGCCGTGCTAGCAGCTGCAGTGCAGTAACGGCCCCAAAGCCCATAGAGATTTAAAGGACTTCGGGGCTGTTGCCACATCAGCCACTAGCGCGGCTTTGTAAAACTAGCCCTAAGTTTTCAAAGCTAACAAAAAGTGCAAGACAATATACATACATATATTAATAATCATAATAAGAACTTATAATCAATCAGTATCAATACAAAAAAAATAAAAAAAACCTCTCCCATCTAACATTTTCCATCCAATAAAACCAAACAAAAGATATACCCCTTCCCCCCCTCCCCTGGATGTGTGGATGCTAAAATAATAGAAAATAAAGAAAAGACAACTATAACGAATCCACAAAAGACATCAATGGACTCCAAACTAATTTGAATATCTTAGTATGCCCTAGCATGTCAGCATTCATTTTCTCATACTTATAACTTAAGCATAAATTTGCCCACCTAAAAGTAAAACTAAGATGATCCCAATTTTTCCAATTACAAGTAACCATTTGCATGGCTATCCCGGTCATAATAAGGAAAAGCCGACATTTATATCTGTCCATATGTCAATGGAATCGAAGACTCCAGTATGGTATTAATCTGTCCCCATATTGACTTCCAAAAGTTGAGTATCAAAGGACAATAGAACAGCAGATGATCCAATGTCCCTATATCGAGATGACAGTGCCAGTATCTATTAGATTTTGAACTATATAACTTTTGTAATCTAACAGGGGTCCCAAAACTTCTATGCAACAAAAAACCCCACAAGTTTGTCTCGTAGATGCTGACACTGTACATCTCATCCTCCAAGTCCAAATTTGTGGCCATTTAGACGCAGAAATCTGCTGCTTTATCTCAATGCTCCAAATGTCTCTAAGACTAGTTTTTGGTTTCTTATTCATATAACCAGATATTAATTTATACCACTTGGCAGCCTAATGCCCTAGGACAGAGGTGCCCACACTTTTTGGGCTTGGGAGTTACTTTTAAAATGACCAAATCAAAATAATCTACCAACAATAAAATTAAAAAAAACACAAAGCACACTGTATGCAGAGAAAATGTTAATTATCATTTATATTACGCAGGTTTTCAAAGAGGTCAAGGCAGATGACTTTATGCGATGTCACCTTAGGAACAACTATACAAAAATAGACAAATATACCCCTTCCCTTTTTATTAAACCGCGATAGTAGTTTTTAGCGCAGGGAGCTGCGCTGAAAGCCCTGCGTTGCTCTCGATGCACATAGGCTCCCTGCGTTAAAAAATGCTATTGTGGTTTAGTAAAAGGGGGCCATAGTGCAAAATATAGACAGCAGATATAAATTCTCAAAACGGACACATTTTGATCACTAAATTGAAAATAAAATAATTTTTCCTACCTTTGTTGGCTGGTGATTTCATGAGTCTCTGGTTGCGCTTTATTCTTCTGACTGTGCATCCAATATTTCTTCCCTTCTTTCAGCCTGCTGTATTCTTCCAGACCTCATTCCCTCCACCAACTTTTTCTTCCTCTCTCCCTGCCCCCTTCCCTTTCTTTCTTTCTTTCTTTCTTTCTTTCTTTCTTTCTTTCTTTCTTTCTTTCTCTCTCCATGCCTCCTTTCTTTTGTCTTCCTGTCCTCCTTTCTTTCTCCCTTCTTTCTTCCCCCCCCCCCAGTTAAGGTTCTTTATTTCAAACTCATCAAGAAATTAAAGTTTTAAATTTCTAGACTGAAATGGCCTGCATATCTTTTCCCAGAAAGACAAAGATTGATTCCATCAGCTGAAGGGTAATTGATGTGGCAATAAATGTTTTTGCAGAGCACTTGATAAATACTGGACCTCACTTTTCGCTTCTTATCATGAATTTCAAAAGTCTTAGATAGGCATCGGCATTTGGACATAGGGAGTGAAAGGCACTATCTGCCACCTCACTCCATGGTCCTGGTGACTCTAAGAGTTGTTGCATCATTCTCTTAATTATTTCAAGACTGAATTTTTTTCCTTATCTTCCTTTCTTATTAGATAGTTGTGTAAATGTAAACAAAGATGATTACCAGCAAATTTAGAATAGTTCCAACAATTTTGAGCATTCCCAAAATTTGTTCCTTGCGGTCTTCTTTTGATTCCAGAAGCTGTCCAGATCTCAGCCCTTCCCCATATCTGCTGGGCACCATTTTCACACTGAGTTTTTCTATTCATAGCCTCAGTTCTACATGCACCCACTGCATCAGGATGCGAGGCTACATTCTTTGAAAGCACACTGCTTGCAGACCTCCCACCCTTCTTGCTCCCCACCAGTAGATCTTCAGCCGCACTTCCCCCGAAATGCCAAGGGGGGAGGGCACAAGACCATCTCCGATCTCTGGCTCCCGACGTGGCAAGGATGGAAAGGCTTTATTGCTTTCAGAGAGGGGTGGGGAATGCGCAGCCGGTGCCCACGGAGGAGGAAGCTGGAGCTTGCCGTCCAGGGCTCCTCTCCCTCGCCGAGCACTGTGTGCATCTTAGGGGCTCGATGAAACCCCAACCGGCCAGGCACCCACTGCTCGGTGCGGCAGCCTCCTTATCCCCTACCCGGCTGTGGTGCTGAAGCACCCCTACCCTAGGACCCCCCACTGGGCATGGGCTGAAGCTGGCAATGATTTCAAATTTCCCGAACTCCACCAAGTGGCCCTCCCTTCTTTCTTTGTCTCCCTGCTCCCCCTTCTTTCTGTCTCCCTGCCTGCCCCCAAGCCACTGCTGCCACCATCGGGGAACAGGCCTCCAAACCACCACCCCCGCCATCAGGGAACAGGCCTCCAAACCACCATCGCCGCCATCAGGGAACAGGCCTCCAAACCACCGCCACCCAAGCTCCCCCACACAGAAGCATCGGGCCCATCAGATTTCCTCTCGAGTGAGCTTTAATGACTACTCCAGGAGTTAGAACCTAAGGACAGTACCAGGTGGACTTCTAAGGTCTGTGGCCTAGAAGAAACAAAGAAAAAAGACAATTTAATCATGAGATTGTAAAGCATGTAATGATAGGGCAGATTACTATGTTATGTTACTATTGCTAAAGTCAAGAGTGGAATGAATCACTTTCCCATTGATTATAACTGAAAAATAATTAAAAGTATTAAATCAAATAATTAGGAAAAATAAATGAAAGTAGAGAAAAGATCAAATAAATTGAAATAATGAAACAAAATGACTTTTTTTTCATGCCAAAGAGTCAATGGACCTATTCAAGGTAGGGATGCATGCCAGATTTGCACTGGAACAGTTTTTCTGTATCTGAAGTCTATGGGGCTCATAATCAAAATGGAAATATGTTTAAAATCCTGTCTAAACTGGCACTTGAATGATCAAAAAGACAAGTCGTCGAAGTGCCAATAATAGAAATGGGTTTTAGACGCATCTAAAAACAGCTTAGCTTTTTTCAGTGCTGCTTTATGCCCAGAGCTGAAAGGGGCATTTTAGGAGGAGTGGTGAGAGCGGGATTTGGGTAGGACATGGGCTGACCTAGACTTAGTCGTACTGCAAGTATTACCGAAAGTTTAACGAGACTATCTAGACGGAACTTGTACGTTGTGACATAGATGATCTAGAAATAGGTCTAAGGGCTCCTTTTACAAAGGTGCGCTAGCGTTTTTAGCGCACGCTACAATGCCGCGTGTGCTAACCCCGTGCTACACGGAAAATACTAAAGCCAGCTCTATGGAGGCGTTAGCATCTAGAGCATGCGGCATTGTAGATCGTGCTTAGCACGCGCTAAAACCACTTGCACACCTTTGTAAAAGGAGCCCTAAGTGCCCAGAAGGTATCCAAAGTGACCAGATAACTACTGCAGACACAAAGTGAAGACTCCACCACACTGCCCCAGTGATCACTGACACCCCCCCCCCCCGAATACCATAAAAATTGTAATAAAAACGTATATACCTGCCTGCAAAACATCAGCACCTGGCATAGGAAAGCCTAGTAGAGCAGCACAGAGGTGTCTGGGAGGTGGGCTAGTGAACAATAGAGAGGTGGGCTGGGAGGTGGGCTAGTGAACAATAGAGAGGAAGCCCCAGGCCCATAAGCCACTCTAACCACTGCATTCATGGTGAAACATGTGCACACCCCAAAACCCCCCTCCACAAACCCTACTGAAATGCCATATAGGTGCCACCTGCAGCCATAAGGGCTATTGGGGTGGTAGGTTTTGAGAGTGTTTTGGGGGGCTCACCATGCCGTATAAGGGAGTTATGGTGAGACATTTATGTGGCACCTTTTTTGTGAAGTTTGTAGCAGTGCCCTGTAAGCTGTCCCACTACTCTATTGCCATGTCTGGGTGGCCAGTCCATCACTTTGCTGGCCCCTTCCACGTCCAAAATTTCTTGTTCTAGGTGTTTTTGACTTGGACAAATTTTTGGACGAGAATGGGGTGTAAGATAGATGACTTAGTGGTATGGACGATCAAACGGCTGGACGTACAATTAGATGATTCTTGGGGGAAAAAATATTTTGGACATATTTTTCAAGAATGGACTTTAGACACTGCCAGCTTTGGGCGACTAGCCACTTAGGGCTCCTTTTACAAAGGTGCGCTAGTGGTTTTAGCGCACGCTAGCCGCTACTGCCTCCTTTTAAGCAGGCAGTAATTTTTCAGATAGCGCGCGCTATAGAACACGCTAATCGTGTGTGTGCGATAAAAATGGTAGCGCACCTTTGTTAATGGAGCCCTTAGGCCCAAAACGGACTTAGATGTTTTTTTTTAATTATGCCCCTCCACCTATTCAGAGCCAGGGTGAAGAATCAGCCTCTTAAACAATATCTGAAACTGACCCCCTCTTTTACTAAGGTGTGCTATGCTTTTTAGCACACGGTAAATATTAGAGCACGCTAAATGCTAACACATTCATGTTATCCTATGGACACGTTAGTGGTTAGTGCGTGCGTTGATTTAGCACGCGCTAAATGTGCGCTAAAATGCTTAGCACACCTTAGTAAAAGAGGGCCTGAGTTAAAGGTAGATTCATGAAATTGATATTATATGAAGACTTTGACTTTTTTTTTTTTTTAGTAAACAAGATAGACTTTTAACTAATTTTCAAAGTGACTTGCAAAAATGCTTAAGTGAAAACCAGAACAAAACTACAATTCATATTAGCTCTCTAGATGATGCATTACATTTAAAGTGCTGGGTTATGTGCTTGAATTAACAAGACATTATTCTTCTTGCTCTCTATATTACAAATGGTACAAGCTAAAGTCTTTTTGGTTAACATGTAAATTATTCTCCATAATAAATGATTAAGTTACCAGTCATGCTATACTACTAGTTTTTCTTAATTTTGTTTTAGACACCAGTGCTAAATTGTTCTTTTTTTTTTTTTAAAAGGAAACATAAAGAGCAAGCATAGATATTGCTTTTAGTTCTAAGTCTTATGTTTTATGTTTATTGCTGAGTTGGCAAGGTAAACAAAGGTGATTTAGTTATTTGTTCTAGTTTAATTTTATGTTGTTTCTGCAGTCAAATTTAAAGGGATTAAGACAACAAGAAAAATATACATAATACAGCATATGAGGACAAAAAAAAAAGCCCCAGATTTATTTATTTAGCCCATCCTACCAAAGGAGCCCAGAACGGGTTACAAAGGTACATTCACAGTATAGGACAAAATTATTGAAAAACATTTTGACAGACATAGATTAGAAGAATTTGCGGCATTCGTAGCATTCACTGTACTAACAGAACATAACATAATTGTACTAAAGTTTTAGGGCTCCTTTTACTAAGGTGCTCTAGCGTTTTTAGCGCGCGCTGCATTGCCGCGTGCGGTAACCTTGTGCTACATGCCAAGAGCTAACGCCATCTCAATGCTGGCATTAGCTACTAGCGTGCACGCTATAACCGCTAGCACAGTTTAGTAAAAAGAGCCCTTAGTGTTGTAAGCGAGTACATGATTTTTGGTTGGCAGTTAAGGTCCCGTGAGTATCGTCGGTCATTATGGAGCTCATGAGTAGTGTTGGACATTAAGGAGCTGGATTTGTGAAGAGGAAGGTTTTCACGGCCTTCCTGAAGTTCAATAGATTGTCTAGTGATCTAATGGATGTGGGGATGATGTGCCAGAATCTGGGTATAAGCTGTGAATGAGAGCGTTTGCGGGCTGTTTCAGTTTTGAGTGAACGACCAGGTGGTAGTGTGAGCCGTCTCTCTGTTTGAGATCTCAGTGCTCTGTTTGGGACGTAAATTTGTAGTTTTGATGTCATGTAGTTTGGTGTCAGCTGTTGAAAGGTCTTGAAGGCTAGGACCAAGGCATTAAAGGTGCAGCGTTTTTGGATAGGTAACCAATGCATGGATGTTAAGGCTGGGTGACATGTTCTCAGAAGCCTAGGTTTTTCAGGAGGCAAATGGCTGCATTATGTACACCTTGGAGGCGGGAGAGGGTTTTTGTGGGTAAGCAATAGTCTAAACGGGATAATACAAATGCATGCAGTAGTTGGGCAAAATCGGTTTCTGAATAGTAAGGATGGATGCACTTCAGTTGATGGAGGTAGTAGAAGGATGAAGACACTAAGGTGCGCTTGCATTTTTAGCACATGCACAAAATTACCGCGTGCTAAACTGCATGGTACGCTTCAAGAATAACACCAGCTCAATGCATGTGGCAATTTAGCACGCGCTATTCCGCGCATTAAGGCCCTAACGCACCTTAGTAAAAGGAGCCCTAAGTTTGATACATGATTTGAGAGTGTTAGATTTCAGACATTATCTTTAGCTGGAAGTTTGTCATTTAACCAGGAAAAGGATGGGCGGGGTATGTGCAGGTGTCTTTGTATATCCAGAGGAGTTCAGTCTTTGAGGCATTAAATTGTAGTTTGTTTTCAGTCATCCAGTTCTTTATTTTGGTTAGGCAGCTATGTAGTTTTATGATTTGTGCGTCTCGGTGTTGGCGTAAGGGAAGGTAGAGCTCTATATCATCTGTGAATGAGTGGATTTTAATTTAGTATTTTGCTGCGATTTCAAGTACTGGTCTGACATAGAGGTTGAAGAGGAGTGGGGATAACAATGCACCTTGGGGCACTCCATAGCGAAGTGGTTATAGATCAAATAGGGAGTGTCCTTATAGTACTCTCTGTGATCTTTCATTGAGGAAGGAGGACAGCCAAGCTAGATTGCAGTCTGGATAGAAGTGAGTGTTCAATACTTCTTTGAGGGGGTAACCAGCCGGGTGGATAAAGGGGAATCCATAGATATCATTTACCTTGACTTCCAAAAAGCCTTCGACAAGGTGCCACATGAAAGACTACTAAGGAAGCTATGGAACCATGGGGTGCAAGGGGAGGTCCACCGATGGATCAAAAACTGGTTGGCAGACAGGAAATAGAGGGTTGAAGTAAAGGGCCATTACTCAGACTGGCAATGCGTCACGAGCGGAGTTCCACAGGGGTCGGTGCTGGGACCGCTACTTTTCAACATATTCATTAACGACCTGGAGGCAGGAACAAAATGTGAGGTTATTAAATTTGCGGATGACACCAAACTATATCGAAAGGTAAATAACATGGAGGACTGCGAAGATCTCCAAAAAGATCTGACAACACTGGAAGAATGGGCTAAAAAATGGCAAATGAGTTTCAACATAGGGAAGTGCAAAGTCGTTCATATAGGGAAAAAAAACCCGATGTTCACTTACAAAATGGGGGGATCAGCGCTAGGGGTGAGCGACCATGAAAGAGACCTGGGAGTGATGGTAGACACAACATTGAAGGCGTCGGCGCAGTGTGCAACAGCCTCAAGGAAAGCAAACAAAATGTTGGGTATCATTAAGAAGGGTATCACGACCAGAAAGAAGGAAGTCATCCTGCCACTGTATCATGCTATGGTGCGCCCGCACCTGGAGTACTGTGTTCAATTCTGGTCGCCGTACCTCAAGAAGGACATGGAGGTACTTGAGAGAGTTCAAAGAAGAGCAACTAAGCTAATAAAGGGTATGGAGGACCTCTCATATACTGACAGACTGAAAAGGCTAGGGCTTTTCTCCCTGGAAAAGCGGAGACTTAGAGGAGACATGATAGAAACCTTCAAGATCATGAAGGGCATAGAAAAAATAGACAGGGACAGATTTTTCAAATTAAGGGGATCAACAAGTACAAGGGGGCACTCAGAGAAATTGAAAGGGGAGAAGTTTAGAACAAACGCTAGGAAGTTCTTTTTCACACAGAGGGTGGTGGATACATGGAACGCGCTACCGGAGGATGTGATAAACAGGAGCACGCTACAGGGGTTCAAAGAAGCTTTGGATAGGTACTTGGAAGACAAAGGGATTGAGGGGTACAGATAAGAGTAGAGGTAGATTATAGGGATGGGATTAGAGGTAAGTTATAAAATTAATCAGGGATCACTGTTCAGGCACTAGGCCTGATGGGCCACCGCGGGAGCAGACCGCTGAGCAAGATGGACCTCTGGTCTGACTCAGCGGGGGCAACTTCTTATGTTCTTATGTTCTAAAGGCGGCACTTAGGTCTAATAGTACCAATAATGTGTCTCTCCCTTCATCTAGAATTTTCCAGCAGTCGTCTACTATGTCTAGTAGTACTGTTTCTGTGCTGTGGTGTTTCCTAAATCCTGATTGGAAGATGGAAAGACTGGTATTTGTTTCTATGAAGTCTCTTAGCTGTGTGAGTACTATTTTTTCAAGTATTTTTGAGACAAAAGGAAGGTTTGGTCTATAGCTGTTTGGAATTTCCAAGTCCAATGTAGATTTTTTTTTAGAACTACAGCAGATTTCCAACAATGTGGTATTATGCCTGATTTTAGGGACTCGTTTAGTAAGGGTAGGATGGATGACAAGAAGATTTTGTTGGTAGCTAGAAGTGTTGTGGATAGGCATGGGTCTAGGATCGAGGTTGTGGGACATAGGGAATCTATTGAATTTTTCAGATCATCTATGGAAACTGGTTTGAAGCTGTTTAGGGTTTCTCTCGTTGTTAGGTTGTCCTGTTGTGAAGATTTTGGGCTGTTTGGCAGAGCTTTGGCCTCCATGTCTAGGGTGTCTCATATTTTTGATATCTTGTCGTGGAAGAAAGTAGAGAGGGATTCACTGTCTAAGTTTGTTTGTTGGTCCTGAGGTGGTCCTTGGAAGGAGAAGAACAAGTTTTTGACAGTGAGAAGATGGCCTTTGATCTACATGGGAACTTAGATATTAGGTTTGTGAAATGTTCCTTTTTGCTTTCAAGTATCGCTAGTTTGTATACTTTCAGAAGACTTTTCCAGGTAGATTTGTCCTCAGTGCCTTGTGTTCTGCATCAAATTCTTTCTGCTTTCCTAACTTTCCTTTTTAGTCCTCTCAGACTTTCTGTGAACCAGGGTGATGTGAAGGATCTTGCATTTGTTTTGGCATCTTTGGCTTTCGCTTATTTCTCAAAGAGTGATTTTACGCCAGAGTGCCATATCTGAGCCTTCTTCTCTTATGAATTGACTATGGGACCTGTATTTAGGTCTAGTTTGGAAATGCCAAGGGACAAAGCGCAAAGGTTTACTAACTTTGGGTCGAGTGTGGTTGTTTTTTGTGATGAGGAACTTTCTGCTGTTTTTTTGCTGTTAATTTGTAGTTTGATGGTGGTTATGTGGTGGTCAGTCCAAGGGACTTGAAGGATGGTTAGTGGGGTAGATTTATTTTCATTTTGTGGGCCTTCATGTTTTAGAATGTAAACCTTCAGTTTTTCACAGCTAAGAATTACACAAGCACGGGTCCTTTTATTAAGGTGTTCTAACCGATTTAGCATGCACTAAATGCTAAAGCATCCATTATATCCTATGGGCATCTTGGCATTTAGTGCACACTAAATCAATTCATGCACCTTAATGAAAGGACCCCATAGTGATTTAAATCCAAACACGAACAATATGGGGCTCTGCTGTGCTAAATCCTATAGAAATAAACACTTGCAATTCAAGATAAAACTACCATGGGAAATGGCTCAGTCTTCGCTCAAGCCCACTGTGGACAGAGCCTAAGACGAGCCACTCAAGTCCACTGAAGATGAACCTGGGGCAAGATTGCTTCCAAGGGTATGGATCCTGAGCTCTGAGAACAATGCAGACTGGCCACACAGGAATCATGTGAGCTATATGCCTGTGGGCTAGAGACCTCATTCCTCAGAGTCTGTATCTTCTCACAGTCAGATATGCCCCAGGGTGACTGGGATCCTCTATAGCAGTAGTTCCCAACCCTGTCCTGGGAGGACCACCAGGCCAGTCGGGTTTTCAGGATAGCCCTAATGAATATGCATGGAGCAGATTTGCATGCCTGGCACCTCCATTATATGCAGATCGCTCTCATGCATATTCATTAGGGCTATCCTGAAAACCCAACTGGCCTGGTGGTCCCCCAGGACAGGGTTGGGAACCACTGCTCTATAGCACCAACAGTCTCTGACCAGATAATAAAAAAAACCCCAAATAACAAAGATTAAACTCGAGTCAGGCTCCCTGCTCCTCACTTGTAGAAAGACTGAGGGGGTGGAGCTCTTCCTAGAGTGAAGGGAAGTGGAGCATGTAAACAAAACAGTTGACTCTCCACAACCCTTATGGCTGATGAGGGTTTAATCCGTTGGTCAAGACTACCAGTGCAGTTGCACAAGAAACAGCATCGGCTAACTGAGAGCAGTTATCATGACCTAAAGAAAAAAAAATTATTACAGATGTTTTTATTGATTATCTTGTACAGTTTGAAAATAACAGATGGTAAAATTATGGGCTCCTTTTACTAAGGTGCGCAAAGCATTTTAGCGCACGCTAAATGCTAATGCGTGCATGCTAATCTATGGAAGCATTAGCGTTTAGCGCATGCGCACCATAGTAAAACAGAGAGCAAGTGTTAAGCTGCGTTAACTGCAAATGTTTTTTGTTTTGTTTTACCTTTATGAGTGTGTTATTGTAGCCCACATAGATTTATGGGATATGTGGGCTATAGGTTTGATAAATAAATAAAGTTTACTAAAGGGGATCCTTTATTTCTTGTGCTAATGCTTTCCTTATCTTCTGACTAAAACTTACATCGCCTTTCATTAATTTTTGAGGTATTCAATAGCAAAATACTGTGATCCAAATGCCAGATCTAATACCCAAAAACTGAAGCTATCCTTCCCCTCACTAAAAGGCATTTCCCTCCCAGGAACACTAGGAACCTCCCTCCACTTCAGACTCACCGAGCTCTGGAACAACCTTACCTCCCCCCTTCACAACCTGAGTGCTCTCCAACCCTTCCGTAAACATCTGAAAACCTGATTATTCTCAAAAATCTAACACTTCCCTCCTCTTTGACATCCTAGCCCGCTAACTTCCTTCTTTCCTCTGATCCTCTTCTAACCCTCTCCTTGTAGTTCCTTTCTCTTTACAATTCCTGTAAACCGTGCCGAGCTCCACAACCCTGGAGATGGTGCGGTATATAAACCTAAGGTTTAGTTTAGTTTAGTTTGGTTAGTTTATATTGTACCCCATTCATATGTCATATCCCAGACAAATTGGTTGAATTCAATACCAGCCATATAGATCCAAAAAGTCAACAAAACTGATCCAGAGCTTTCAGCATCTGGCAAACAAAAATCACCTAATATTACTAAGTTTGGGCAATCCAAAAGTAAGCCTTATATAAGCTCAGTAAATTCTGCTATAATTGAATTGTTTAAACCTGAAGGATTGCATGTCAGAAAAGAAACGAAACGTGGAACTGACACAAATACTAAGAAGAAGGCATTTAATGTAATTAATTTCTGAGATGCTTTATACGTGAACTTGTAATCCAGCCTCATAAATCAAAGATAATCCACTTCCTTGCTTACTGGTAACCAAATCTTGGCTGAGAGACAAATCTATGATTATTAGGACATTCCTGCTTGAATGTGATCAAATCACCTTCTTCCACCAAGTTTCAGTAATACAACCCACACACAAATCATATTCTGCCATCTAAACTTCTGTTTTATGATTAATAATGGATCTCAAGTTAATTACACTCACATATTTTGTCCAAAGTCCTTCTTCTTGAACCTGTACAATCATACCGAGCCAGACGACACAGCTGTCCATTCTGGATTTTGTTCTTAGCAAATACATAATTCAAAGAATTATGCATACTGTCAATATTCAATCCCTTCAAAACATTCAACCAATGTTCTCCTTAAACTCCCCCACAATTCTAAAATTAATGTTCCATTTGAAGTCTCCTGCCCATTTAAACCCCATTCAGCAAGTTTGGAGGGGGTATTCAGTGGTACAAATATGCGGTGCTACTGAATATCTCATCTGACCACTGTAGCACTATCTAGTATCTAGCTTGTACTGACATAGTCAGTGGTGGTGTTGAGGTTGGCAAGGAGAAATACAAGCACTGGTCATATTCAATTCCAATGCCTGCATTCCTAAATAGGAAGATATGACCACACAAAAAGCTGTACTATTCTTGTCCAGCTAGCCATGTAGATGCAAACACTAAGGGCTCCTTTTATTAAGGTACGCTAGCGGTTTTAGCGCATGCTAGACGCTAACGCCTCCATAGAGCTTGCTTCAGTATTTTTCATTTAGAGTGGGGTTTGCACGCACTAATCTTTAGCGCGTGCTAAAAACGCTAGCACACCTTAGTAAAAGGAGCCCTGAATATCAGCCAAGACCGACATAACTGCCAACTCCCTGTCTATCCCAATATTTCCCATACCAGGACCAGAACATGATTCAATATTGAATATCCAGGATAGATTGACCCAAAGTGATCATCACCTTTAAAACCATTGATCTCAGTGGGCAGAATTTTGGAAGCTAATATTTTCCACCATATCCTATATATGGTATCCAAAATTGGGGTCAAATTGACTCCCTCTTTTATAAAACTACACAAGAGGTTTTTAGTGCTGGCCAGCGTGCTGAATGCTCTGCACTGCCCCAATGGTCATAAAGTTCCTATTAGCACTGGAGCAGCATAGAGCAGTGTTTTTCAACCTTTTTTGGGCAAAGGCACACTTGTTTCATGAAAAAAATCACGAGGCACACCACCATAAGAAAATGTTAAAAAATTTAACTCTCTGCCTATATTGACTATATATAAAGTAATTCTCTTGAATAGGAATCAAATAAACACAAAGAAAGTATTTTATAATTACTTTATTATGAAATAAAAATTATAAAATACTTTATTCAGTGCGAAACCTGGGCCTGTTTGGCTGAACACAAAGCTGATATTCTGGCTGGAATCGAAGAAAGACACACACGTAGCTCTTCGTCAACAGCTCTCAGTCTCTCTCTGTATTTGGTTTTTATAGCATACAAAAATAGACAAATATACCCTCCATCCTTTTTATTAAACCACAATAGCAGTTTTTAGCGCAGGGAGCTGCGCTGAATGTCCAGCGCTGCTCTTGACGCTCATAGGCTCCCTGCGCTAAAAACCACTATTGCGGTTTAGTAAAAGGTGACCATATTGTAAAATATAGACAGCAGATATAAATTCAGAACTGTGCATAGTAAGTGAAGGGAAGTTTTCATCTCTGGGAATTTACCCAGTTAACTATTAAGTTATTTGGGCAAATTCCTTTGAAAACTGTGGTAATACTGCCTCCACTTTGCTAAATTTAAAATAAAATCATTTTTCCTACCTTGTCTGGTGATTTCTGGTTGCACTTTCTTCTTCTGACTGTGCATCCAATCTTTCTTCCCTTCTATCAGCCTGTATGCTTTCTCTCCTCCACACCTCATTCCCTCCCCCAACTTTTTCTTCCTCTCTCCCTGACCTTTCTTTCTTTTTTTCTGTTTCTCTTCTTTCCTTCTGTTTCCCTGCCTGCCCCCTTTCTTTCTTTCTCCCTGCCGTTCCCCAAGCCACTGCCACTGCCGCTGCCATCGGGGAACAGGACCCACCAATGGATAACAGGCCCCAAAGCCGACGCCGACGCATGCTCTCCCTGACTTCAATTCTGCAATTGGAGAGGAAGTTCCGCCCAGCCAGGCAGCGATTGGCTGGCCCGAACCAGGCAGCGATTGGCTGGCCCGAACTTCCTCTCCGACTGTAGAATTGACGTCGGGGAGAAGAAGACTTATCGGCTCCATAGATTAGATCGCCAAGACAAAGTGAGTCCTGGGTGATCGACTCACTTTGCCTTGGCGAGCTACTGGCGCCCCTGCCTCGGGCCCCCTGTCAGCTCCGGGCCCGGCGGCCCTGCGGCACACCAGGCAACATCTCGCGGCACACTAGTGTGCCGCGGAACAGCGGTTGAAAAACACTGGCATAGAGCATTCAACGTACCAGCTGGCGCTAAAACCTCTTATGTGGTTTTGTAAAAGGGGTGGAGGAGTAAATTGGCTAGTCAATTTGTGACAAAAATTAGGTGGTATTTGGAACTAATTTGCACTAATTTGAATTTCCATATATAGTATATCTTGCTATGCACTAGTCTAATAATGTGCACCCAAATCCCAAAACACATAACTCATAAGGGGGTGTGGCCATGGGGGAGGTTCATGGGTGGCTCAGGGGCATTCCTAAAATTTGCATGCAGTGTTATAGCATACTGGAGATGTAAGCCCAAATTGAACACCAGGATTTACACTTAGGGTTCCTTTTACAAAGGTGCGCTACGCATTTTAGTGCATGCTAACCACACGCTAAACGCAAATGCGTGCGTGTTAGTTTATGGATGTGTTAGCAATTAGCATAGCGCACCTTAGTAAAACAGGAGGTAAGTGTTGCTTTAATCTGCATTATTTTAACAGCTCTAGATGGCCTCTATTATATCTACAAATTTGTGTTGATATGGTCTCCAAAACTGAGCACAATATTGGAGGTTAGGTCTCAGCAATTTCTTGAACCACCTGCATTATCATTTTCTTTTCTTCTGATGACAATACCTCTTCCTGAAAAGTTCTCAGCCCAACAAAGTTGGGGCAGTCTCCATCAAGGGCTGTACACTCAGTCCAATGATATTCCACTTTTTTTCATTCTGTCGGAAAAATACAGAACAAAAAAAAGTGGAAAATCACTGGATTAAGTCTATAGCTCTCGATGGAGACTACCCCAGCTTTGTTGGTTGGGCTGAGAACTTTCCAGCTGCCCCTCACATGTGCCCTATCATTTCTCCTGCTCTTGGTGCTATTCTTGGTCCATCTCCCTCTTGTTTGGTATAAACATATACGTCCTCTTTTACAAAACCGCGCTAGCAGCTGCGCTGCGCTAAAGGCCCTGAAGCCCATAGAGATTTAAAGGGCTTCAGGGCTGTTGCCGCGTGGCTTTGTAAAAGAGGCCGATAGTCACTTTCATTCATGTATTGATCTTTTATTGTATTTTATGTTTTCTCCTTTGGTTTTACATTGTAATTCACTGAGAACAAGTTTGTAGGTCCATGGAACAAAAATCGTTTTTTTTTTTCATTTTAAAATTAATTTAATCTAAATAGGACATTTAACTTCTCCCATTTTATTTCATATGAATGTATTTATTTGTTTGTTTATGTATTTAAAAATTTCTTCCCTGCTTAATACCTAAGCGGGTTGCAATAAAAACATACATAATCAAAATATACTTAGACATATTATGAAACTAATCATCCTGACCTGTTCTTCCAAAATCTAAAAAAACACATTCAATAAAAATCAGCACAATGATAATAAAAAGTTTATACAATAAAAAATATAAAATACATTCATCATCAAAACTAATAAAAAGCTTTAATTGCTATGGACACGTTAGCATTTAGCATGCGCTAAATCAATTAGCGAGCCTTAGTAAAAGGATCCCTTTGTTAAGGGCTCCTTTTATCAAGGCGCGCTACAGGGGTTAGCGGGTCGGACATTTCACCACGCACTAACCCCCGTGGCAGCCTAAAATCCTAACGCCACATCAATGGAGGCTTTAGGTACTAGCGCGGCAGGCGGTTTAACATGTGGTATTCCATGCGTTAAACTGCTACCGCGCCTTTGTAAAAGGACCCCTAAGTGTTAATTTGCAGAAACAAAATTCTATATTTTAAACCATATCCATGCTATTCTCAGCTTGGTTGAGAACTTTTCATCACCCTATCTTGTGCTTTGCCACCACACCAACAATGGGGTCCTTTTAGCTAACCGATTTAGCGTGTGCTTACTGATTTAGCACATGCTAATCAATTTAGCATGCGCTAACGATTAGCGCATGCTAAATGCTAATATGTCCATGGAATATAATGGGTGCATTAGCATTTAGCGCTAAACGGCTAGCACGCCTTAATATAAGAGGGGGGAATGTCAAGAACATTTTCCAATGTCAATGGCAACATATGGATAATTATGGAACAAAACAAATCCAAGCGCGGAGGCAGCTGATATTGTACAAGAAAAATTGAATATGCAGCTGATTGCTCCTAATACAACATGGTGGATTGTTCTAAATGCGACACGTTTCTTCTGTGCTGTTGAGAAAATGTATTCCATTGTTGACAGAAACATGAAATTGGATAGCCTGCTGAATGAATTGTGCACAGCTTCGGGGATGACTGGATTTAAACAGCATGAAATAATTTTCCCATAGGTAGCTGCTCTGGCCATCCTAAAAAGTGCAACTCAATGTTACTTGGGTTTTTCCTGCCAACTTTGATCATGTTGAAAAAGAAACTGACTAAAGTTGCTACCAATACTTCCTTTTTAAAAATGTATTTTAGGTATTTATATACCGCCTATCAAAGTTATCTAAGTTGTTTACAATCAGGTACTCAAACATTTTCCCTATCAGTCCCAGTGGGCCCACAATCTACCTAATATACCTGAGGCAAAGGGGGGAGAGGAATTAAGTGACTTGCCTAGGGTCAAAAGGAGCAGCGTGGGATTTGAACTTACAACCTCAAGGTGCTGAGGCTGTTGCTGTAACCAATATGCCACTCCTTCCTCCCTCTGAGGATTGGCCAGGTGCGTGCAATTTTTTGTGTATGCGTGAGCAACAATTTCTAAAAAAAATAGATTTGCAAGTATTTTTGTGAGCAATTGCTCACACACTCTGATTTGAGGGAACATTAAGTTGGCTTGTTGGCTGCGCTGTGGATGCCGCTGTTTGCATCAGGCACTGAGTTGGAGTGGTTTTCGGGGACTGCAGCTTCCCTTTCGTGCTGGCAGGACTGTGTTGTACCTGATGGCTGCACTGTTGGCTCCTTCTTTCTGGCGCTGGACATTGTTATGCACCACTTCTCTGGTGGGCCAGGACCAAGGACAGTTGACGGAGGCTGTGTTGTTGGCTTGCATCAGTGGGGCCTGCCTGGATGGTGCGCAGTGGGTTGGTGACAGTGTTGTATGACCTTTTGTGGCCTGCCTCTTCTTCCTGGTTTCTTTGCCTTCTGCTCTTGGGCCCAGATTGCAGCCATTGATTCCTTCACCTTTGGCAGGGATGGCCCCACAGCCCGCCATCACTTCTCTGTGTCGATCGTTGCAGATCTATTGAACCAGATTGATGATTGGATTTAGCAGCAGATTGAAATTTATTTTGCTCAATCTCTTATATATTTTAATTTTATTCTTTTTATTTCTTTTATCTTTATCTTTTTTTTTTATTATTTGAATTGTACCTTTCCCTCACAATTCTTGGAATTTTGTTATATCTTTTTCTAGTTTAATAATTGTTTACTCAAGTATTTTAGCTAGATTGTGAGCCTTTGGGACAGCTAGGGAAGTTCTAGGTACCTGTATTTTATTGTAAACCGCTTAGATCTGTAATATGCTTAAGTGGTATATCATTTGTTAATAAAACATAAACATAAATAGGTCTCGTCTTTGATTTGTGCATTTCAGCGTGGGCTCAATGAGTGTTTTAGTCACTATCTCCCCCAAGAAAAAACTGAGACCAACATGCTGTCATCTCCGCCACTCAAAGTCCTTCAAAACTGCTCATCATAGTTAAGCCATGTCCATCCCCCATAAGTACGATAAGCCCCAAAAAATCAGGATTTTTCAGGCCTACATATCAGGTGCCTACATTTGATGTGAATTGTGCCTCCATAGGTGCTTTAGGCCACCTAATGCCACTTTTGGCATTATCAATGCCCACAGTGGTGTTAGGCAACCTAAAGCACCTAAGGAGGCGCGATTCTAGCACCAATTTTTAAGCACCTTGAAACTCAGTTAAAACGGTGTTTTTTTTTTACTGAGCTTGGGTGCCTACCAGTGCCTAAAAATTGGCATCACTTAGAGAATCTTGGCCTTAGTCCAGGATTTTCCACTTTTTTGCATTCCCTCAGAAAACTATGGAATGAAAAAAGTAGAAAATCATTGGACTAATCCCACCCAACCCCCACCCCTGTTTTAGAAAACCGTAGCATGTTTTTTAGCGCCGGTTGCGGCAGTAACAGCGCCAATGCTCTATGAGCATTGGAACTAATATTGCCACAGCCAGTACTAAAAACCGTACTACAGTTTTATAAAAGGTGGAGTAAGTGTATAGTCCTTGAAGGAGACTGTCCCAACTTTGTTGGTTTGGCTGAGAACTTTTCAATGATCCCTCATATATCTTAAAAAATTTAATATACACTAAATTGATTTATCACACATACAATTATAAATTAACACAGATGCAATTGATTTGCATGTGTTATAAAGTTTAAACACGTTTTATGTGAAAAAAAATTTCAACCTGTGCACAGGTGAGTTAGAAATCTCAAGATGCATAAACACAAAACAGAGTCCAGCAAACATTAAGATGGGTAGTATAGCAAGAACTGGAATAAATGTAAGAATAAGCATGACATTTCAGAGAACTGCTGACAAAGGCAGTGCCGGTGGTGCTTAAGAATACATTTCATAAACTGCAATCTTCAATGGATGAATTAAATGAGAAAATGAAAGTGAATAATCATAAAATCAACGACATGGAACAACACAAATCTGAACATGAGTGAATGAAGGAAATAACTATGCATGTTGCTGAATTGCACAGAAAAACAAATTATTGGAGGATGTGGTTTGAAGGGCTTGAAAATAAAAGTTGAAGGAATAATGCTAGAATACTTGGTGTATCTGATGAGGTAAAAGATGAAAACCTGCACTAGGTTTGTGAACACTAGCTAATTTAAAATCAAGGTGCTTTTGAGAAAGGGGATACTGATTTTATAGAAAGACTGCATAATCAAGGTGCAGAAATACAAAATAATGAAAAAACCCTGACATGTAATTGCAAAAGTCTAAAAAATATATATAGATAAAGTAAAACTGCTGATGACCCTCAGAAAGCAAAATAATTTAAATACAAAGATAAAAGGTTGTTGCTTTTCCAGATTTTTTCAGCAAAAAGATAAAGAGCCACAGAAAAGAAACTCCCATATTGCATTCAAACTTATCAGAAGAAATAAACCAACTGATATTTAACCCCAGTGGATCATACAGACTATTAGCTGTAGATAAGACACCTCTGCGTGTATATTGTTTTTCTTGGGTAGACACTTGACATGTGAAAATGTCTCTATTTAGGTCCCAATGCAAACCAAGACTTCTTTTTCCTTCTTGGGTTGTCCTCCTAAGCCCCTATGTTGCTACTGCAGGTGATGGAGTATTGTGAAAGACATGAACTCTCATTCTGTATTTTACAATTTCCTAATTGAAATAATGATTATGATACCATAGGAATCTCAAGTAGTTTCTGTAGTCTGGGTGAACTAGAAAGTAGAACATTTGCTGGATGTTTGCTCTTATGGTGATAGGTTATTTCTGCGAGTAACTCCTAGTGACTCCTGGATGTCTGCTCTTAGGTTATTTCTGGAAGTAAATTCTAGTAAGCTGATGGTCATGTCAGGCCCAGAAAGCAACACATTGTTGAGTAAGACTGCTTGGAATTGAGCACCGGAGTCAAGCACAATCCTGATCTGACCTGGCTTTTGAAGATGGTACACCAACGATAGGTAAGTACCTGCATTCTTCATTATCTTTCAGTTGTGGAGATGGTTCTGCATGAAAGTTATTTTGTCTCTGGATTCTTTCACAGGGTTTTCTGCAGTGAAGTGAGTTGAGGTAGAACTTGCTTCCTCTTGTTGTGAAGTCCTGTTCTGAGTATCTGAAAGAGTAGAAGAGACACTCTTTTGCTAGACTCATCTCTGGAGAATTCCTTGTCCATTATTTTTAGGAATTCTCTATTCTCAACGGAGTTAGTTTGTCATCACTGTTTTAGCGTGGGCTGGCAAGGTAAATGCTCTGATGTTCATTCAATTCCTATGAGTATTGGAGCATTTACCTCATCGGCCCACACTAAAATGCTCTACCACAGTTTGATAAAAGGAGGCCTAAGTTACTTAAAAGCTGGCAGATTAATGCTTTCCTATGGCCATGTGCAGCTAAAATGGATTCTGCTCTCTGCATAGGCATAAGAGAGGGCCCACCAAGCATAAAACAGTGCACAATGGATGCTTGAGTTAAAGAAATACTCTGTTTACATATTTCAATACAAACAATCTGCTTCCATGAATGTAGGGGCAGAACAGAAATCTTGCTGAAATTTAATTGCTGCAAGAATATGATTAAACTTGAATGAGAGCCAGTGCAAAGGAGGGCACATAGACATTGTCAGCATCATCTGGGATGGAGGGACTGCTGAAGGTATGTTGGCTCTGTCAACTGGGGCTATGGAGGGAAGGGGATGTAGATTAGGTACCTGAAAGTTGTGTGTAGGAAAGGGGAGAGTGAGAGGGAAGGCTGAATGTTTTCCTGGGATGTCCAATAACTCTTGTACCAGCCTTGTGCTTATGTGTTTGTTTAATTATGAATATATTGTTCTCACCTTGATCATACAGTTTGGTGGAGGGTTATAAGTAGAACAAATATTTAATATGGTTATATGACTGATCTCAATAGATGGCTGAAAGACTGCATTTCATATATATATATATATATATATATATATAGCACTTTTCCTTTTTTGATCAGATGACAGATATGATATTCTTTAACTATGCATCAGAGCTGATTCATTTGTAAGCCATGGTTGGCACATCCATCACTATATGGACATACACTTTGGCCTAGATTCTATAAACATCATCTAAAACAATCTTAAGTTAGGTGCCATTTGTAGAATTCTGCCTAGTGATGCCTAAAGTAGACATAGGCACCCTAGCCTTTTTATTTATTTATTCAATTTTCTATACTGTTCTCCCAGGGGAGCTCAGAATGGTTTGCATGAATTTATTCAGGTACTGAAGTATTTTTGCCTCTCTCTCCTAGTGGGTTCACAATCTATCTAATGTACTTGGGGCAATGGGGGGATTAAGGGCTACAGCGCAGTAACGGCCCCGAAGCCCATAGAGATTTAAAGGGCTTTGGGGCTGTTGCCGCGCTTCAGCCAATAGTACGGCTTTGTAAAACAGGCCCTAAGTGACTTGCCCTCTCTAAAAGGTGTCTCCCTTGTAGGAAAACTAGGTTCCTCCCTCCCTTTTAGAATCACTGAGCTCTGGAACAACCTTACCTCCCCTCTTAGGAATCTGAGCTCCCTCCAACTCTTCCGTAAACATCTGAAAACCTGGTTATTCTCAAAAATGTAACTCTTTCTCCCTCTCTGATTATTCTCTAAATTTCCTCTTCATCCTTCCCTCCTCCAGAGTTCCTTTCTACCCTAACTCCTGTTAACCATGTTGAGCTTTGCAAATGTAGAGATGATGCGGTATAGAAACCTAAGGTTTAGTTTAGTTTAGTTTAGTATAAACTTGTTCTTCTCTCCTTTCTCTTCCCAACTTATCTGTTATAAAAAACATTGTTTTCCTCCCAAGATAAGTTGGGAAGAGAAAGGAGAGAAGAACAAGTTTATACTAAACTAAACTAAACTAAACCTCTGGTCTGACCCGGCAGAGGCAAATTCTTATGTTCTTATGTTCTTAAAGTGAACCTGCTGTTGAACAAGTACAATTCAAAATCAAATGACAGAATTTTGGCTGCAAATGGAATGCATGGAATGAATATTGAATGCTCTTTTGTTTAGGGAGGCTTTTAGAAATGTACCATGAGATATTTTAGTGGAAGATACTATGGGGCTTATAATCGAAACAGAAATATGTCTAAAAAAACAGCCTAAATTGGCACTTGGACGATCAGTAAGACAAGTCGTCCAAGTGCCAATAATTGAACTGGGTTTTAGATGTATTTAAAAATGACTTAGGCCTTGTCAGTGCTGCTGTACGCCCAGAGCTAAAAGGGGCATGTTAGGAGGAGTGGTGAGGGCGGGATTTGGGCTGACCTAGACTTAGTCGTACTGCAAGTATAACCAAAGGTTTAACAAGACTGCCTAGACGGAACTTATACATAGTGACTTAGGCTATCTAAAAACAGGTCTAAGTGGCAAAAAGGCATCCAAAGTGACCAGATAACCACTGCAGACACAAAGTACAAATCCCCACACACTTCCCCAGTAATCACTGACTCTCCCACACTGCCATAAAAATCGGAATAAAAACATACACATTTGCCTTCAGAACATCAGCACCTGGCATAGGAAAGTCTAGTAGAGCTGAACAGAGGTGGCTTAAGTGGTCTGGGGGGGGGGGGTGGTGAACCATAGAGAGGAGGACCCGGGCCCATAAGCCACTCTAACCACTGCATTCATGGTGAAACATGTGCACACCCCAAAACCTTTTTGTACTGCTATATAGGTACCACCTGAAGCCATAAGGGCAATTGGGGTGGTACACAGGTGGGTATTAGTGGGTTTTTGGGGGGCTCACCATAACATATAAGGGAGTTGTGGTGAGATGTTTATGTGGCACTCTTTATGTGAAGTTCACAGCAGTGCCCTGTAAGGTGCCTCACTACTGTGTTGCCATATCTAGGTGGCCAGTCCATCACTTTGATGACCCCTCCCGTGTCCAAAAGGTCTTGTTTTAGGCGTTTATGACTTGGACGAATTTTGGGATGAGAATGGGATATAAAGATGGACGACTTAGCAGTCTGGATGATCAAACTGCTGGATGTATAATTAGACGACTTTCAAAAAACCCGAAATATTTTAAATGTATTTTTCAGAAATGGACTTTTGACACTGCCAACTTTGGGCGACTAGCAACTTAGGCCCAAAATGGACTTAGATGTTTCTTTTGATTATGCCCCTCTATGTATTTTTTAAAGTTTTAATTCTGTAAATTAATTTCCTTTTTTTTATTATTATTATTTTGGCATAGTTTATTTTGTTTAGTT
Organism: Geotrypetes seraphini; assembly: GCF_902459505.1. Classification (NCBI taxonomy): domain Eukaryota; kingdom Metazoa; phylum Chordata; class Amphibia; order Gymnophiona; family Dermophiidae; genus Geotrypetes; species Geotrypetes seraphini. Next base: position 73,032,979 of record NC_047089.1, on the reverse strand, counting down.
TATTTATGTCTGTCTTGTCTGTTTATATTGTAAGCTCTTTTGAGCAGGGAATCTCTTCTTTGTGACTCTGTACAGTGCTATGTACATCTGGTAGCGCTATAGTAACATAGTAAATGACGGCAGATATAAACTCAAATGGTCCATCCAGTCTGCCCAACCATACATGCTCCATAAATTAATCATTTAATTTAAATGGTCCTTTTTTTTTTAGATATTTCTGGGCTAGAAACACAGAACCCTGCCTGGTAGTGTGCTTAGGTTCTATCTACTGGAGTCTCCATCAAAGCTCACTCTAGTCCATCTTAACCATCCCAGAAATCGAAGCTCTCCACAGCCTGTCCTCAACTGAATGTCCATTTTTCTAACATTACTCTTGAGTCTACCACCCCTCAACCTCAAATTATGCCCTCTGGTTTTACCATTTTCCTTTCTCTGGAAAAGATTTTGTTTTACGTTAATACCTTTCAAATATTTGAACATCTGAATCATATCTCCCCTTTCCCTCCTTTCCTCTAGGGTATACATATTCAGGGCTTCCAATCTCTCCTCATAGTTCTTTTGGTGCAAATCTCCAACCATTTTTGTCACCTTCCTCTAGACTGCTTCAAGTCTTCTTATGTCCTTTGCCAGATACAGTCTCCAAAATTGAACACAATACTCCATGTAGGACCACACCATCAACCTGTATAGGGGCATCAACACCTTCTTTCTTATACTGGTCATGTCTCTCTCTATATAGCCTAGCATCCTTCTGGCGATAGCCACCGCCTTGTCACACTGTTTCTTTGCTTTTAGATCTTCAGACACTATAGAAATCTTATCTTCAGATATTATAGAAATAATTAATAGTAGTATGTATGTACATATTGTAACCTGCAGAGATAATGTGATATGTGGGAAATAAGTATTTTAACTAAATAAAATAAAATATGGGTTGCATAACTAAACTTTATATGTATTAGGTTGGTTTATAACAAATAGTACTCTGGTGCTCAAGGTTGCATTATATTCAGTGTGAATGATGTAAAATATATTTTACAATGTCTCTGTTGTATTATTGTATGAATTCACTAAACAGAATTGAAAGTAAATGAGGCAACCTTGTGCTAAAATGCCTCAAGTGTGTGCATGTACCATATAAAGATGGAAGGCTATAGCCCTAGAGATATTAACCTGCAAAACAAATTAAATTACTCACTGCTATTAAGTAGAAATAAACAGATTCCAGAGAACTGTAGCCTTTCTCCATTAAATGGTTTGAATGAATGGTTAACAATAGAAAATATCTTGATGAACTGAATTTTTAATCCATTGGGAAGATGCAATGATTAATGCAGGATGCTCAAATAAGAAAAAAAAAATGCTTTAAACTCTTTTGATTACTACAAAATAACTTTTTGAAGTATTAAATTTTATAGATATCTAAAAGTCTGGCCTTAAATAACAGTGAAATATGTGTGTGTGTGTGGGGGGGGGGGGGTGAATTCTAAAATGGGGCCTAAACTTAGGTGCCCTACTGACACCTAAATTAATTGAAAAGCACTGTTATAAATGGCAAAAAAAGGCATCAAGGCTGAGGTGCTTACTGGTGCCTAAATAAAAGGTACCATAATTGCACCTATATAGGTGCTTTAGGCTGCCGAATGCCATAGTAGGCATGGCAACACCAGAAATGGCATTTGGCGGCCTAAAGCGCCTACTTGTATGCAAGATAGCTGAAATGTAGGCCTGAAGAAGACTGCCCCCAACACCTTCCTCACACCTGGCATTGGCTAGAGGTATGCCTATTCCTTCTTGCCTGAAGACACCCCCCACAACTCCCCTCCTACCCAAAATTGGCAGGAGGGATGCCCACTCCCTCCTGCCTGAATAACCCAATACCTCCCATCCCCTACCCTTTCACTTCACTCCCCATACCTTTGCAAAAAGACCAGCAAGAGGGAAGACAAATCCCTTTTTCATCAGGCCCAATAATCAATTCCTAACCCACAACTGAACTTTGCCACCTATCTCATGACTCTTTAATTTTCTCATGAGCTTCTCATGAGGAACTTTGTCAAAATCTTTCTGAAAATCCAGATACACTACATCAATTGGTTTACTTTCATCTACATGTTTATTCACACCTTCAAAGAAGTCAAGCAAATTGGTAAGGCAAGATCTTCCTCGGCTGAACCCATACTGACTGTCTCATTAAATCATGTTTGTCTACATGTTCCACAGTTTTATTTTTTATAATTGTTTCCACCATTTTTCCAGGCACTGAAGTCAAACTTACCGGTCTGTAATTTCCTGGAATTCCCCTGGAACCCTTTTTAAAAATTGGCCACTCTCCATTCTTCATGTCAAAGCAGCTCCTGATTGGATAAGGCCTGACTTAGTGCACTCGCGGCGCTCTGGCTGCTCTCTCCTGCCTCTCCCGCTGCCCTCTCCTTGTCGGCGGTTTGCGGTCGGAAAATACCGCGAATGACTGGGGCCGTGACCACGAATGACCGGAGGAACACTGTATATCTAAATTCCATAGTGCAAAATCCAAAATGAGGTGGGCATGTGAATGGCTTAGGTGGGTCAAGGGTACTAAAATCTATAAACAAATGAAACTTGTGGAATGATTATAAATGACCTCTGAAGAAAAATTTCACTAATCAAAGATAAAACTACATGTTTAAAATATGAGAGTATTTATTTGATAAAAACAGTAATAATTATATCCCATCCCCTTTTTTATAAAACTGCAAAAGCGGATTTTAGCGCAGGCTGGCATGATGAATGTTCTGCTCTGCTATGAGTGTCGGGAGTGCATTGAGCATTCGGTGCACTGTCCTGTGCTAAAAACTGCTAATAAAATGTTCAATGTGAGAGGAAAAGTCTCAGGTTGATAAGTGAATTTTTTCTTTATTGATCAATCCCAAGACCTAAGCAAGCTGTTATAGAATACTTACTCCCTGTTTTACTAAGGTGCGTTATGCATTTTAGTGAACGAGAAATATATATTTGTGCTAACCGCTAACACATCCATAGACTAACATGCACCCATTAGCGTTTAGCGCGTGGTTAGTACGTGCTAAAATGATTAGCGCCCCTTTGTAAAAGGAGCCCCTAGATTAGTTGGGCACAAACATTTACACTATCCTTTAGCAAGAGTAACATATACATTGTAACATAGTTGATGACGGCAGATAACGGTCAATCCAGTCTGCCCAACCTGATTTAATTTAAATTTTTTAAATTTTTTCTTCTTAGCTATTTCTGGGCAAGAATCCAAAGTTCTATCCGGTACTGTGCTTGGGTTCCAACTGCTGAAATCTCCGTTAAAACCTACTCCATCCCATCTAAACCCTCCCAGCCATTGAAGCCCTCTCCAGCCCATCCTCCCCCAAACGGCCATATACAGACACAGACCGTGCAAGTCTGCCCAGTACTGGCCTTAGTTCAATATTTAATATTATTTTATGATTCTAAATCCTCTGTGTTCATCCCACGCTTCTTTGAACTCAGTCACCGTTTTCCTCTCCACCACCTCTCTCGGGAGCACATTCCAGGCATCCATCACCCTTTCTGTAAAGTAGAATTTCCTAACATTGCTCTTGAATCTACTACCCCTCAACCTCAAATTATGTCCTCTGGTTTTAACATTTTCCTTTCTCTGGAAAATATTTTGTTCTACGTTAATACCCTTCAAGTATTTGAACGTCTGAATCTTATCTCCCCTGTCCCTCCTTTCCTCTAGGGTATGCATATTCATGGTTTCCAGTCTCTCGTCATACGTCTTCTGGCAAAAGCCTCCTATCATTTCCGTTGCCCTCTTCTGGACCGCTTCAAGTCTTCTTACGTCTTTCGACAGATACGGTCTCCAAAACTGAACACAATACTCCAAGTGGGGCCTTACCAATGACCTGTACAGGGGCATCAACACTTTCTTCCTTCTACTGGCTACGCCTCTCTTTATACAGCCCAGCATCCTTCTGGCAGCAGCCACTGCCTTGTCATACTGTTTTTTCGCCTTTAGATCTTCGTATACTATCACTCCAAGGTCCCTCTCCCTGTCCGTGCATATCAGCTTCTCTCCTCCCAGTATATACGGTTCCTTCCTATTATTAATCCCCAAATGCATTACTCTACATTTCTTTGCATTGAATTTTAGTTGCCAGGCATTAGACCATTCCTCTAACTTTTGCAGATCCTTTTTCATATTTTCCACTCCCTCTTCGGTGTCTACTATGTTACAAATCTTGATATCATCTGCAAAAAGGCATACTTTTCCTTCTAACCCTTCAGCAATGTCACTCACAGGATCGACCCTAGCACCTAACCCTGAGGGACTCCACTACTCACCTTTCCTTCCTCCGAGTGACTTCCATTAACCACCACCTTCTGGCTTCTGTCCAACAGCCAGTTTCTAACCCAGTTCACCACTTTGGGTCCTAACTTCAGCCCTTCAAGTTTGTTCAACAGCCTCCTATGAGGCCCCGTATCAAAGGTTTTGCTGAAATCTAAGTAAATTACATCTAGCATATGTCCTCGATCCAGCTCTCTGGTCACCCAATGAAAAAATTTAATCAGGTTCATTTGGCACAATTTACCTTTTGTAAAGCCATGTTGCCTCGGATCCTGTAACCCATTAGATTCAAGGAAGTACACTATCCTTTCTTTCAGCAACACTTCCATTATTTTTCAAACAACTGAAGTGAGGCTCACCGGCCTGTTGTTTCCTGCTTCATCCCTGTGACCACTTTTGTGAATAGGGACCACATCCGCTCTCCTCCAATCCCAAGGAACCACTCCCGTCTCCAGAGATTTGTTGAACTAGTCTTTAATAGGATTTGCCAGAACCTTTCTGAGCTCCCTTAGTATCCTGGGATGGATCCCTTCTGGTCTCATCGTTTTGTCCACCTTCAGTTTTTCAAGTTGCTCATAAACACTCTCCTCCGTGAACGGCGCAGAATGTACTCCATTTTCTCGTGTAACTTTGCCAGACAATATCAGTCCTTCTCCAGGATTTTCTTCTGTGAACACAGAACAGAAGTATTTGTTTAGCACATTTGCTTTTTCCTCATCACTCTCCACATATCGGTTCCCAGCATCTTTTAGTTTAGCAATTTCATTTTTCATCTTCCTCCTTTCACTAATATATCTGAAAAAAATTTTGTCTCCCTTTTTTACATTTTTTAGTAAATGCTTACACCCATAGTTAAGAGCAAAGGCCCCAATTCTATAAATGATGCCTGTTAGGCACCACTCAGTGCAGTTATAAATTGCTTGTTGCAGTTTTCTGGGTCTTGACGTGTTTGGTCAGGTAGAACTGATAGACCAAACCCAAGACAACCTCACTGAACACACAAATTGCCCTACAAATTCAGAAAAAGTTAATAAAGAATGAATAAGATATGATAATAAATACATATAATGTGTGAGACGTACCTTCAGTGTGAGGAGGTAAGCTAAGGGTGACGGAAACTGAAGTTACCACTCAAACTCTTAACTGAAAGGCTCAATCAGTGAGTCCATTAACTCAGTTGACTCCCACACACCATCATAGGGTACATACAGTATGTGTGCATTAATACATAAGACATTTTTTGGTGGTATTTGGTGTATTTGTTGTTTTGACACTATAGTACCATAGTTATCTTTTTCATTCACATGTGGTAGTCCAAGGACTCTAAGAAATTCTCAGTAGTCAACTTTTCTTGTCTCTAGTCTCCTTCCAAACTTTGGAAGGTGACATTTATTTCAGGTACAACTTAGGAAAAACTTACTGGTAATTAGAAAATTGTCTGTCCATGATAGGGGTGTTAATACTGCTACCTGGTATTCTGGGATATCAACCCCTTTATAGAATACCAAGTCTAGTATGAAACCATTTTCATGGGTTGGAGTATTGATCAAAAAATTAAAAAAAAAATCATTGTTTATTAAATACTGAAGGCTTGGTATGACTGAGCCTTTATTTCAGATATGGGACTTTTTTATCGCTTGTGGTGAGACCTCAAAAATTCATACCCCATCTCATTATATAGCAGCCTAGGGGGTTTTGTTTTCAATCATAGGTCGATCACCGCCTCCCACCTAATTCATTATGTTGTCATATTAAAACAATAAATATTATGAAAATTGCAAATCTATATATATAAAATCGGAGGTATGTATGTGTGTATGTATGTGTGTGTGTATGTGCTGCGATCACGCAAAAACGGCTTGACCGATTTGAACGAAACTTGATATGCAGATCCCTCACTACCTGGGATGATATGTTCTGGGGGTCTCGTGGCCCACCTGCACACGTGGGCGGAGCTACAAACATAAAATCAGATTTCACCCATTCATGTCAATGGAAAAAATGTAAAAAGCTGCCATTCTCACAGTAATTCAAAAACGGCTTGACCGATTTGAACAAAAATTGGTATGCAGATCCCTCACTACCTGGGGTGATATGTTCTGGGTGTCTCCCGGCCCCCCTGCATACGTGGGCGGAGCTACAAACAGAAAATCAGATTTCACCCATTCATGTCAATGGAAAAAATGTAAAAAGCTGCCATTCTCACTGTGACCAATTTGGACGAAACTTGGTATGCAGATCCCTCACTACCTGGGGTGATATGTTCTGGGTGTCTCCCGGCCCCCCTGCACACGTGGGCGGAGCTACAAACAGAAAATCAGATTTCACCCATTCATGTCAATGGAAAAAATGTAAAAAGCTGCCATTCTCACTGTGACCAATTTGGACGAAACTTGGTATGCAGATCCTTCACTACCTGGGGTGATATGTTCTGGGGGTCTCGCGGCCCACCTGCACACGTGGGCGGAGCTACAAACAGAAAATCAGATTTCACCCATTCATGTCAATGGAAAAAATGTAAAAAGCTGCCATTCTCACAGTAATTCAAAAACGGCTTGACCGATTTGGACGAAACTTGGTATGCAGATCCCTCACTACCTGGGGTGATATGTTCTGGGGATCTCACGGCCCACAACTCTATTTTGCTTGCTCAAGGGTGGGTTCACCCAAGAATTTATATGTTCTTGCTCAAGGAGGTGAAACTAAAATTGTTGTTTATAATCACGTTTTGCGTTAGTTGTATTGTATTCATTTTGTCAAATATTTCACTTTATAATTTGAATATTGTACTTTTTATTAAGCTGTAAAAAAATACTTTCATTCACCACTATAAGGTATCTTTATTTGAATCCATTTACAGTGTTATTGCTATAATTAAATACCCGTGCAACGCCGGGGCATCAGCTAGTGTTCTATAAATATTGTAAATGTGGAACTTAGCTTGAAAATGGCAATAAAACTTCAATTCAATCGTGATCCCAACGGGGCCCGTTTTGCCCTTGGCTTCCTCAGGAGATCAGGAAAATCAATTATATCTAAACATGTTTTTTAACCACATTTATCATCCAATAACATCCACATAACATCCAATTTAACCACATTTAACATCCAATAATATCCACATTTAACATCCAATAACCTAAGAGATCAGCCAGCCATCCTCTCAGACTTCACACTTATATCTTAACTTTACTAAACATATATTCAATATATTTTACACAAATATTAAACAGTAAACAGCCTGCAACACTGGAAAACTGGGTCTAAACTTATTCCAAACTTAAGCCTATATAACCCATTACAACAATCACAACAAAGATTGCACAGAGTGGGCCCATGTTATCCATTATTCCTCTGATCTCACAGAACGCAAGGCAACAATATCTACCAACACTCTACTTACCAATTGACAGAAAGTTCAATTTGACCCATGTCAATATGAAGTCATCCTCTCTAGGACTTGTGCTCTCTGAAAACTCCGGGAACTGCCTGTAATGGTGTCGGCTTGCATGGACGCTGCGGCAAAATTAAAAAGCCGTCCACGCTAGAAACTGATCTTAACAATGCTTATGAAAGGACTGCCTTTACTCCACCTCAACCAATCACTGACCTCTCAATCATTCAACCAATCAACTGCCCATCCTGTCCACATTCAATCACCACATACCAATCAAAACTGTATTCAGCATACACTTAAAAAAAATATCCACCATTCGACTGCTTGATTTAAACCCACAGGTATTAGAGTATGTAAACGATGTAGGATTAAAGGCTTTAAGTCATCATGTCTGAGAGATAGAACTTATAAATAGTAAATTCAGACTAGTCTTGGGAGATCAAAGGCTTCCAGTAATGAAATATCAAATGACTATATTATGCACTTCTGTTTGAATGACTTAGGGGATCTTTTACTAAGATGTGCTAGTGCGTCTTAGCGTGCGCTAAAAATGTATGCACGCTAAATGCTAACACATCCATAGGATATAATGGATGCATTGCCACGCGTTAGCATTTAGCGCGCGCTAATATTTAATGCGCCATAGTAAAAGGACCCCTTAATGCAGAAAGGGCTAATGGATTTTAGTTTCAATAGAATCAAAATCACAAAAATAGTAACACAGTTAAAATAAAATGTCAACTCACAAACTGTAATTACGTATTCGCTTTTCAGTTTCTGGTTCTGATATCCTTGGATGGTCCACTTGAGACAGGCTGCCATAGGCGTATTCTTTTGTTGTCCAGGACAAAGGTTAGATGTAAATATAGATCCAGCTCAGATCACAGTGCTGGGGAAAAGTCGTTTGCAATATGAAGAGAAGATACAAGTTCCCTTTCTGCAGACAAAATAAATGAAAGAAGTTCAAAGTAAAGCTGAGGACGAGTTCCTCAACATATACTGAACAGAAGTCTCTAAAAATTTGAGTTGTAAATAAAAAGGAGATTATTTTAATCTAAGGGTTCCTTTTACAAAGGCGCGGTAGCGGTTTAACGCACGGAATACCGCGCATTAAACCGCCTGCCGCGCTAGTACCTAACGCCTCCATTGATGAGTCGTTAGGATCTTAGGCTGCTGCGGGGGTTAGCGCGTGATGAAGTGTCCGACACGCTAACCCCCGTAGCGCGCCTTGATAAAAGGAGCCCTAAGTTTCAAGATCATGATTTGAGCACAGTCTGCACAGCCCATTGCCAGTCTCCCGCTGAGCTGTTAACTATGTTTAATTTCTTTGGAAGCAAGGACTTTCCAAACTTCTGGCCCCCTTTTGTATGCACATGCTTTACTGAACCTAGTTTTCAAAGGAAAATCACGCCGTAGGTTTTCTTTAGATGTTACTTTGCAAGCCACATACATTTCAAAGTGCCCTTGTACCTACCTTGCATCCATATAACCTCTAAGCCAAGAAGCTGCTCATAATTTCTGCTCCTTTCCAATATTTATACTGTTCTGTTCTTATATTTATAAACATGTTGAGATGCTTGCACGTCCCTCTGTTACATCCCTCTTGCAGCACTAATAGATAGTTCCGCTCTCCCTCATTGACTGACAAGATACTTCAAGTTTAGAGGTACTATTTCCACTCTCTGCCGGGTCACAGCAAAATTACTAGGAGGACTCCTTGCAAGCATTTTATACCCAGTGCTGCAGTGTCGGCAGTTTTGATTTAAAAGAAAAGATCAGACCGACGTAGGAGCCGACAACACGCTATAATAGGGCACTTTCACTACAATTCCTCAAAGAATGGACTCACATTCATAATCAGTATACACTGGCAGGCGCGAGTTTCACTTGAACAAGCCTTTATGAGGAAGAAATTTGGTCCTTTGGCTTTTGCTTTGAGTGGATGTGAAGCATTTAGAATGAGTCAAGCCCTGAGAGAGCATTCGGTGCAATTATTAATAAGCTAGACAGCTTCAGCGTGTGCTTTCTGCTTATATTATGCTGCTGCCAATAGGAGCACTTGCATATTAACCCCCAGAGACCCAAATATAGAAAAAAACGTAAAAAAATGTTTTCGAACGTTCACATGTTGTTATAGGAGGCTTGTGATCCCTAAATCAGTGTTGTTTTTTTTTATTTTGACATTTTAGTAACTTTTGGGGAGGATGTTGTAAAATTGCAACGCTGGGCCTGTAAGGTAGCAGAATTTCAATAGTGTCACTCTCTCTCTGAACACATGTAAGGAATAATTAAAAGTTTATTTGTACTTTACAGCTTATAAAGACCCACCTAAGTTTATGTATATACACAACAACAATAGTATAATAAAGAAAAAAGTAATTTTTATTATCAATTTAATACAAAAAATGAGTATCATATAAAAACGCAAATTTTTCCCTGTGAAGCGCCCATTGACTTCTATCAGCGGTAATCAAGAAATTTCGTGTTTTTGCACAAAAAATTTCATGTTAGCGCAAATACGGGTAAAAACGGCCACGCTATGAAATAGCACTTGTGCTATTTTCATAGCACGGTTTTGTGAATCGAGCCCTATATGTGCATGTTTTATTTGTTCATTTATTCAGTTATGGTAGTTCCAAAAACAGTTATTTTGCTCTGAAAAGCACAGGCGAACATTGCACTTCCTGCAAAGTGTGTTGGTATAGCCTTTTGCACAGTGTCGGCACCGTCCTCTATCGGCTTTGATGGGAAAATGTCCAATCATGTCCTTGCAAACTTCCTTTGGAGGGTGTGCATTTGACTTTTTGGCTGTCATGGCAGCTGAAGAACCTCCATCATCTGTAAACTGCCTCTTTTGGGAAGTCAAGGTGCCCCCTCTTGATGAAACTGGGCTTGCAGATGGTCGCCCTCGCTTTGACACTGACCCAGCCGTTCCGATCAGGATAAGAGAAGATGCCAACTGGGCCTGAAACATTCTCCTGTTTAGCATCTGTTTCTTTGGGATATCCAAAGCTTTGCAGTCCCTTTTGTACAGGAGCCAAGCATTGATCACAGCTAGGTTAATGGTGTGCCAGAAGATGTAAAGGTACCAGCGGTAGGACTTCAGTGGAAACTTGTATTTTGCTGCAAATGAGTCTAACAAATCCACTCCGCCCATGAATTTGTTATAGGCAGCCACGATATAAGGCCTCTCAACTTCAACAAATCTTTTGGCAGTTTTGTCCCAGCGTTGAATCTTCTCCACTGGTTGTGGGCCAGCAAAGGAAGACACAAGTGTAACCTGTCTGTTGTCAAACCATTTCACAGCACAAATGTTGTGATTTGACTCCACTCTGACATCAAAGCTTCCTCTTCCCTTTTTCTTCAAGCTTTTCTCATCCTCAAGATTACAGTTTGGAAGGCGCACTTGTCTGGATGTTCCAGTGTAATGAATTCCACAATCCAGCAGCCTAACTATCAATGGGATGCTGGTGAAAAAGTTGTCTGCATAGATCTTGTAGTTGTGACTATGTGGAAGTGTGGAAGCAAGTTTCATCACAACATCCCCTGATAGTCCAAGTTCAGATCTTGCCCGTATTCCATTCACACTGCCTTGGTACACATCAAAATCACAAAGTATACCAGAGATTCCAGTCCTTGCCCACAGCTTGAACCCCCATGGGTTTGGCTTGCCACGCATGTACTGTTTGATGCTGCTGAATTTCCCCCTGAAAGGGATCATCATTTCATCAACAGAGTTATGTTCTTCAGGGACCACTTTTAGGCATTTCTCTCTGAAAGCATCAAGCCATGGTCTGAGTTTCCAGAGTTTGTCACTTTTTTGTTCCATCTCAGACACGGTTAGATTGTTCACAAAATGTAATGATGTCAACAGAGACTGGAATCTGTTTCGTGACATTACATCAGCGACAGGACTGTATCTTGTGTCTGCTTCCCAGTACATACGGACTCCAGGCATTTGGACAAGACCCATCTTCAGATACATGCCAATCATTTGCTCTATTTCCTTTGTGTTTGTGTTTATAGATGATCCTTTCTTCTGAAAACTGTACTGATTTGTGTTATCTGCCAGAGCGTTGATCATATCTTCTGTCACAAACTTCTGAAAGTACTCCAGTGGTGTGCAGAGGGAATGGACATCATTACTCTAAAGCAGGCAACAGGGTTGTATGACTTCATGGCCAGATAAACAGACCTATTTACACATTCAACCATCCAATGGTGTTGCAGAACTGAACAATAGGTTCTATTAGTAATGTACATGAAGTTTTAAAAAGAAAAAAAATGGGGGAGGGTTTATTTTGTAGCCTTAAATGTGATGTTGTAATATTACAACACTGGGTCTCAGGGGAGTGCAGACAAAACCTTGCTATCACTTTGACCCACTGTTGTAAAATTACAACATAGAAATAACCAGCTCTAAATCTCTTAAAATCAGTATATTCAATGATGTCATAAAATCTGCATGATCTACACATATTAATGATCACATAAAAAAATATTTCAAGCTTTTTACTTACTTTAGTCCTGATGTATCCCGTCCAAAACAACAAGATGATATACTCCAAAGCAGGCAACAGGGTTGTATGACTTCATGGCCAGATAAACAGACCTATTTACACATTCAACCATCCAATGGTGTTGCAGAACTGAACAATAGGTTCTATTAGTAATGTACATGAAGTTTTAAAAAGAAAAAAAATGGGGGAGGGTTTATTTTGTAGCCTTAAATGTGATGTTGTAATATTACAACACTGGGTCTCTGGGTGTTAAAAGGGACAAGCCAGAAAAGACAAAAAGTAAATGAGACAAGATAATGAATGAGGATTTACTACTGGGACAATACAATAAGTGCTAATTGTTTATGACTGACATTTAGTAAGAAATTCAAGCTGTTGCTATATAAAGAATCCTCTTGCAAACTGGTCTTCTGATGTGAAATGGGGAATTGCAGTAAGTTCTATTATAGGACCTGAGCAATGCAACAGTCTATTTTGAAATATAATAGCACTATTTATGGGTATCAACATGCTAATGAATATACAATAAGCACAAGACAAGCCATAATCAATTATAAGTGTATAATATAGAATGGCACTGCTTCCATGTAAAAGATGCACTTGATGTGTCTACTGCATATATTCAAATTGCCAATAATATTTTAAATGACCCTCAGACCTCTCTAAAGACAAATGAGTGAATAAGTAATTGTACCATTACCCATTATTAGGTTGCAAGTACAGTACAGTGGCATTTTCTATATATACTTTACATGCATCAAATTGCATGTCTACATGCAAAGTAACAAAACAAAATTGAACAACAGGAAACAAAAAAAAAGGATGGGGAGAAAATTGTTCCTTAGGATACCCATAAATTTCACATGAGAACACGATTTGTATAATCACATGTATAAGCAATAAATATGGGCCTTTTTTACGAAGCCAAAGTAGAGGTTTCTACTGTGGCCCAGGGTGCTATATGCTGTGACACTGCTCTGACACTCATAGCTGGTTTTGAAAAAGATTTTGAGAAGTTCCTGGAGGAAAAGTCCATAATCTGTAATTGAGACAGACATGGGGGAAGTCACTGCTTGCCCTGAATTGGTATCATGGAATATTGCTGCTATTAAAGATTTTGCTAGGTACTTGTGACCTGGATTGGCCACTGTGAAAAATAGGACACTGAGCTAGATAGACCATTGATCTAACCAGTAATAATAATAATAATAATTATAATAATAACTTTATTCTTTTATACTGCCATAACCAAAAGTTCTAGGTGGTTTACACTAAAAAGAGCTGGACAATCAGCAAAATACAATAATACAGTAAAAAATACAAATATTTGTAAAATAGAATTTCAATAATAAAACTCTCATTAAGTAATAAACTTATTGAACAAAGTGGTGTTAATTAATTTCCGAAAACAGCAATAGGATAACATAGCTTGCTGAATACATTTACCTAACCTAGATTGTTGCCCACCAGCTTGAAATGCTAGGGTCCTATCTAAGAAAGTCTTATATCTACACCCATTAATTTTTGGATAAGCAAATAAGTAGAAGTTTCTAGTTTCTCTTGATGGTCTATGCAACACAAAATGAGAAAAAAGGTAAGCTGGAGACAATCCCGATATCAGCATAAAGCAGATACAGGAAAATTTGAATAACACTCCTGCCTCCAAAAGCAGCCAATGAAGTAAACGATAATATGGACTAATATGGTCATTCTTTTTTAAATCAAAAATCAATCGAACAGCTATATTCTGAATTATCCTTAATTTCCTTAGAATTTTTTCTTATGTTCTTATGATTCCTCTTCTGGAATTCTTCAGATGATCTCAGTTATCTCACACAACTCAGAAGACAATTTTCACTTCAAGTACATTCATACCAGGCAATCCTTTAAATAAAAATGAATTTCACTAGTAAAACTTCAGTTTCAAAAATCTGTGGCTGTCTTCAGAGTCAGGGCATTAAACTGTCAGCTGAAGCTTGATTGAAAACAATCAGCTTTTCTATTTAGCTTTTCAAATTTAAATTTCTTCTAGCTGTTTCCCACTCTAGTAATTGGATAAATACTTCATATACTCAAATATAAGTCAATCTGAATATAAGTAGAAACCCCCATTTCCCCGCCTCCAAAAAAAAGGAGCAAAATTGGTTGACTTGAATAAAAGATCGGGGCTTAATATTCAAGTGCCCTGCCCTACCAGGATCTGTATCAAGCGCCCCCTCCCTTCCTGCCAGGCTCTGCACCAAGCTCCCTCCCAACCCTGCCAGACTCTTCACCAAGTCCCACTCACTCCCTGCCAGGCTCTGCACCCAGCCCCCCTCATTCCTTGACAGGCACTCCGCATTGTCCCCTTTCCATACCTCACTGCCCTGTACCATCTCCCTTCTTCCCAATGCCTTGGAGGCCTCCACCAGGTCTGCTGTGGGACCCGGTGGTCCAGTGGTGGGCTGGGATATGAGGGATCCCCTGTCTCTCATACCAGCCAATCCCAAAAAACCTGCACACTCCCACCAACTTTACTGGGTAGACTGGAAAGGCTCCCCTGGCCTTAACTGATAATATTGACAAACCGGGAACTCAGCACTTGTTGCTCTAGCCCAACCCCACTGTCAATCACATCACAATACTCCAGTGTTCATCAACAAGTGTGGAATTTATTTTGGCCACAGCCATAACTACACAATACAACAGATCAGGAACAGTAATCAGTTTTACATCAAGACTGAACATATGAACATAACATACCACTCAATGTACATATCACTTGTTACTACTATACAACATAACACCAACATGATCAGGTGCACAGCATATGCCTCTCCATCAGCTCATATTGTGGGGTGCTGTACATGCTTCCCACTCCTCACTCTGCCCCAGCCCGCTCAAGGATGGGTCCTTTCCATATGCTGTACTTTGCCGTGAATACCATGGCCTGGCCTCCCCGCCATCCAAACAAGGAGACATGCCCCTTTACCCTAACATATGTGAAGGTGTTTCTCTGTTATTCATATGCTGTGCCTATGACCCCTATCTGGTACCCTCCACTACCCGGGATAGCGAAACCTCGCTTATCGCGGGTTCCCCTCAAGTGTCATGGCTGCAGCCCGAATGTAGCAACATAGCCTCTATGCCATCTTGAAGTGTATTGATAAATATATCTAAACCAATATCGGACAGAGGCACCCCATCCGGCCGGTAAACACCCGGACAACTGTCCTCTATCAGCTCATGCGGTAATGTAAACCCCCCTATTCTAGCCATGAATTTGCTCATCCATTTATTGATCTTCTTTCGCGTTCTCTCCACAGCGGAATGCGATCTGGCACCTCTCCACACTAACCTGGGAATAATGTGAGACAAGGGACATACAATCATTCTGCATTTTCTTGACTAACAGAACACTGTTCGTGGCTGTAATGTCGTTACCGCCTAAATGCAGGATAATGGTGTCCGGCCGGAAATTGGATCGGAGCGCCCATAGGACCGATAGCATCAGTTGGTCTCATAACATTCCCCTCGTCCCCATCCAAGTCACCACTGCTTTAGCCATCGGGAGACCTAGATTCTCACCTACTGGTCTCACAAGGGTTCTTCTCTGGGCCCAATGAACAAAAGAGTGGCTGCATATCCAAATGTGTTTCTGGATACCTGTAATGCACATGGAAGAGATTAGTTAGCGGGGCACCTAATAAACAAAGCAGGGGGCCTTATATACTTCTTAAACGCATTAGATTTCCATCTTTCAAGCGCTTTGATCTGCTGTTCTGAGAAGCCCTTTGCAGCTGCAGTGGTGGCTGTCCCTTTCTGGAATGAGTGAGTGCGGAAGTACATATCCTGCATCCATAGCTTGCTCAAGGACAGGTGTAATACTCTGGAGAATTGAAAGCATGTAAGGAGGGAACCGTTAGAATGCACCAACAGAGGGCCATGACCAGCGGGCCTGCCCTTCATGTAATTCTGGAAATTTGCGACAGGGCAAGCAGGTGCTACCTCTGAAATGGTCAGCAAGAGCCAGGCGCCTCTCGCAAACTGATCTGTCTTAGATCTAGATATGCGCACTTCTAAGGCCTTCCCTGTGGCTAGGGACAAGTCGCCTGTAGCTCTCGGCCTCTTGGATGATGGAACCAGTTCACTCACACGCAGCGCCCTGTGGAATGCTAGGAAATAGGCACATCGGAAAAGGTTCACTTCGTAGGCATACTACCGACAATCTGGCGGGAATGCCTGCAATCGCTCCCAACCCTTTATCGTGCATCTGATGACAAAGTCCTTAGTGGGGTTTGGAGTGCCTACTGCTTCCATGAATAAACTATTGCTGGAGAGAGTGGCCGCTACCCTAGTCCTCTTAACACTGGTCTGTTTAGATTGTAGAATAAACTGAGCCACGGACTTCACTGTGTAATCCCTCACTGCTCTGCGGTTGTAGTCCCTGAATAACTGTATGTATCTTCACCATGTTGAGTCCGCTAAAGAGTTCATCATCAAACCTTGGGGGGGCCAAATCTCCAAACCACTTCTTATATCGGGGTCAGGTGCTAGTCTGCTGACTGGGCCAACACCCAGAATGTGGACACTTTAAAACGAGATAAACAATCAGCAATAGCGTTTTGGGACCCGGGGATATGTTGAGCTCTGACTGTGATATTAAACTGCAGGCAGAGGGACACTATCTGTCTTAACAGGTTTATGGTGGGTAGGGAGCTTGCAGTTAACCTATTAATAGTTTCTACTACAGCAGAGTTGTCTGACCTAAACAAAATGGACCTTTTTGACAGCCTCTCCCCCCATATGTGCAATGATACCATGATGAGAAATAACTCAAGGAAGGTAATGTTCTTGGTGATGCCTGAGCTAACCCATAGACTAGGCCATTTTGCCATGCACCATGCCCCTTTAAAGTAAATACCCATCCCTTCGCTACCTGCTGCATCTGTGTAGAGCTGGAGTGAGTCAGCCAGTTTGGTAGGCTCCTGCCAGAAAGCCAAACCATTAAAATCCCTCAGGAATGAGTCCCGCCCTAATAGCTCCCGTAACTTGTATGTGATGGTGAGGCCTCCCCACCCCTACCGTAGCCCTGGCTAACCTCCTGGAAAAAACTCTGCCTATGGGAATCACCCCGGTGGCAAACCCTAGTAACCCCAGTAGTTCTTGGAACTGTTGTAACGTTGCCTTTTTCCTAGCACTCATCTCTCCCATTGCCCTGTAGAGTCTATCAATCTTCTCCGCTGGGAGGCGGGAGATCTGGTTACATACATCCATCTCAATCCCCAAGAACTTGCCGGCCCCACCGTTTTGTCTTGGGCCAACGGAATTCCAAATTAGATGGTGAGACGCTTGAATGTCGCCAGCAAATGTTTGCACTCCTTGACAGGCACTGCGCACTGTCCCCTTTCCCTCCCTCACTGCCCTGTACCATCTACCTTCTTCCCAATGCCTTGCTAACCCTTGTAATGTTATCTGGCTGAATACCCAATTGACAAATGTACTAAATTGCGTATATTTGTCAAAATAGTACTGACCATTCCAACAAAATCCCAGCAATGGGAAGGAGTCAGAGTGCACTGGCAAAAGTCTGAAAGCAAATTCCTTGAGGGCCGGAGCTAAAAGACCGCTTTCCCTTCCACCCTCCGCTATCCTTTCCCCCTTCCTGTCCCCCTCTTCCTTGATTGCTCCTCCTGCCTGCCCCTCCCCTATCCTTGCCTGCCCCTCTCTGGCCGCTCCCTAACCCTCCTTCCTACCGATTTGGCCGCGTTCCCCTTAAACGGGATGGGAGCTTGTTTTTTATGTAACTATAAGAAATACAGCTTAATGTTCTTAATTTATTTAAAGTACTTTGCAATGCTTAACTATAAACTAGGTGGAGGAAAGACAAGTCTTAAGGACAATTTTCAAAGCCATTGATCTGGAAAAAAGACAATTTATCTGGGTAAAGTGTCTGCTTGAAATTTTTATTTACTTCATGCCACAAAAAGTATATATACCGTATTTTCATTCATATATCGCGCACCCGTGTAAAACGCGCACACGGGTATAGCGCCCGGGGAACAGAAATTTATGTAATAAAATTTTAATTTAGCGCGCACACGCGTATACCGCGCATGCTAAAACCTCCTCCCACCTACTCTGAACCGGCATCCTCCCCCCCGCTCGCGTCACCCCCCCTCCCCTCTGATCCGAGATAATCTGATCCGGCATTCCCCCTGCGAACCGGCATCCTCCCCCCCATTCGCATCACCCCCCTCCCCCGCGATCCTACATCCTCCCCAGCACCGCAAAGACAACTCTTACCCGATTGGGCACCGGAACCGGCACCAGCACCAATGCACAGCATGTGCCAGTGCCAGTGCCCGAAGATTGTCCCTCGTTGGGTTGGGCTGGGCTGGGTCCCCTTCGCTGTTCTTACGCGCCCTGTTGGAAACAGGAAGCTGCATCAGAGGGAAGCTTTGGGCAAGCAGCACCGCTTGGTGTTGCCTTTCTTACCAGTGTTCCTTGCTCATCTTACTTTCCATCGATGGAGGGGGGTCCGTTGCCGATCGGTCCGTCAATGAGAGGGGGGCACATTGCCACCACCACCACCACCAGCACAGACACACCCACAAACCCTTTTACAAACCACAGTAGCAAATCCCTATGGGTGTCAGAGCAATTACTGCAGCACAGTCAGTACCACAGCTTTGTAAAAGGAGTCCATGGTAACAGTGTAAATGGCGGTAGATAGAGCTGGATGGTTCATCCAGGTTGCCCAACAGTAACACACATTATTCATTTTTTTAATGTGAGCTGACATTTGTGAGGCCTAACAGCTAACACATCTCTTGAAAACATCTGTTTGCAACACATTAGTTAGAAGGAGCACACGCTTGCACACACCTATACACACGTGTAAAATTAGCAATCATCTTCAAAATAAAAACAATGCAGTTGCATTGCATGCATTACAGTGGTACCTTGGATTACGAGCATAATCTGTTCCAGGAGCATGCTTGTAATCCAAAATGCTCATTTATCAAAGCGAGTTTCCCCATAGAAAATAATGGAAACTCGCTTTGATACGGCGAGAGGGAGAATTAGAAGTCCTTGAGCATGCATAGATGCATGCTCAAGGCAGGCAGGCAGAAGCCGGAAGCCAGAAGATCTTCTAGGCACACGATCTGTACCTGCGCTAGACGGGTGTGTGTGTGTGTGTGTGTGTGTGTAAGTTTAAGTTGTTTGGGCGGGGGGGGCAGTTCGCACGGGGGGGGGGGGGGTTGGAGCGAGGGGGCCTTTGAGAGGGGGGGGGGCGATGCCGGTTATCGGGGGGAGTGCTCACAAATCAAGTCAACACTCGGTTTGCGAGTCAAAAGTTTGCTGAGTGTTTTGCTCGTCTTGCAAAACACTCGCAAACCAGGTTACTCGCAAACCGAGGTTTGACTGTATATAGAATTATTATGTTTGATTCTCAATTTGACACTGATCTCATGCGGGCCAGTCAGGAATAGCCAAAGGGCTGGATGTGGCCTGGTGGTCATTCAATGCCCAGGTCTGCTGTAGATTTTGTGCCTCTGTAGAGAATTTTAAAAATGAATCCCTATATCAACAATTAATTCCTTCATTAGAAAGAGTACTGCTCAGTGTACATGTTTAAATACATAGCTGTGTCTATGGTTCTTAAATAATTTACTTTTCAGTAAATTATTAGTAGTATTCAAATATATAGCATTAGTACAATTCAAAATATACAACATGATCAAATGTATTATAATATATGAAGAAATCAGTTTCATCATCTTTTTCACAAGGTTACCCAATGCCACTTGTTCAGCAGGACATTTTTTTCTTTCTAATTATGCCATTATTATAGAACAGATGTGCATGGTACATTATTTAAAAGGATAGAACCATGATGATTAGGGAATCAGTCATGAATCAGAGACCGTTCTGGTTTTGATTGTAATGAAATTAAGTAGAAATAGTGAAAAGCTGTATGTCATGTATGTCTGTCCAAGTTACACTGTAAGCTCTTCTGAGCATGGACCATCTATTAAATGTCAAAATATACAGCGCTGCATACGCCTTTCAGTGCTATACAGTAGAAGTGATAAGTAGTAGAAGTTATTAGGTCTAATGGAGCAATGGATGACTGAATTTAGACTGAAGTTTAACTCAGGAAAAATGAAGTTTTTTATAGCTTCATCGCGCCCGTTTGATACTAAAACATCATTGCGTATAAATAAATTCAGCTATCCTATTCAAACTACCATTAAGGTTTTGGGAATAATACTGAACTATGAAGAACCAGGAGGACTCTTTGGTCAGAAAGGGTTTCTTTTCTCTTTGAAAACTTTGGTTCGTTAAGGCGTATTTTGATGTTTCATCATTTAGAGTTTTGGTACAGTCTCTTATACTAAGCCAGATTGATTACTGCAATATTGCCTATTTGGCAGTTTCCCAGAAGAATATGCAACGATTGTGAATAGTACAAAATACGGCGGTCAGGCAGATTTTTGGATTGAAGAAATATAATCACATAACACCCTCCTATTGAGTACTGCATTGGCTACCAATGGAGGCGCGGGTGAAGTTTAAGTTTGGTTGCTTCTGTTTTAAGGCTTTGTTTGGTTTAGCTCCCAAATATATAATTGAGCTTTCCCTTTTGCAACCAGCAGACATAAGAGAAACTCACATCTGAATTTTGTTTTTCCACCTGTTAGAGGATGTAAACTTAAAAAACATCATCAAAATCTTTTTTCATATCAAGCAGCGTTATGGGGTAAGGATTTAGAACAATTGCTTTTGCTTACTGACACTTATGGGGAATTTAGGAGACATCTAAAAACATATCTGTTTTTGAAGTATTTAGGCAGCTAATTCGTAAAAAATTTTATTATGCACTATTTTGATCATTTTAGTGTCTCTAATTATTGGCTTTTAACTTTTTTAGTTCTATTCAACTTCTTTTATTGTTTGTTTGTTAACTATTGTAAACCACATAGAACTTTACGGCCTTGTAGTATATAAACTGATTATTATTATTATTATTATTATCATTAATATTATTAACATTTCAGTACTATCCTCTTCCTGCTTTGGCTTCCTTCTCATTCAGAACCAGGATTTGGGGTACCAAGCTTAGTACAAACTTACTCAGGTTTCCCCTGAGTGCTAAAGCTGTTTTTCTTGAAGGTGGAAAATGGCCTAGTTTTTATTTTTCAAATGAATGGCCATGCACTAATTTTGCCATTGGTGCACCCATTAACAAAAATTTGCCTGTGACCACTCACTGCCACCTTTTATAAAGTCACTCAGGTGCTCATGTGCTCATGCTGCACTTATCAGTTAGTGCAAGGTAATGTAGAAACACTAAGGAACTGATTCTGTTAACAGTGTCTGATATGGCAGATGCTTCGAAAAGTGGCATCTGTCATGTGTCAATCACAGATAGGTGCTGCTTCTAGAATCAGGGATACTGGTGCCTAGCAAGAACCCTAGGTACCAGAAATATAGGCCATGGTTTTACAGGTTTTTTTTTTTTTTTTTCCGGTGCTACCCCTACACACACCCACTTCGGGGCTTCAACATCACTAGGTACCACTAGGCACCAAGTTCTCAGGTGCTTGTCCTGGAGGGCGCCTAATGATGCCTATTTTTTAATCCACTTTTAATTGGTTTTTAATGACATGATCAATTATCATGCAACTTAAAACCAATTAAAACACGTGGAGGGGCATAATAACAAAAAACAAAATGTTTAAGTCCCCTTTTGTTCTAAGTCACTAGACGCTGAAGTTGGAAGCAGGGAAATGTCCATTCTCAAAAAAATGTCCAAAATGAGGTTTTTTTGAGAATGGCCTACCTCCACGTTCACCAATCTCCTCGCCCAGACTGCCCCTACATCTATCCCTACAATACATTCCCGACCCCAAAATTGCCTAAACCCAGACCTTTTAGGCAAAAGAGGGGCCAGTTCTTCGCCTAAAAGCAGGATTCTATAACTGACGTCTGTCAAAAAATAACACCAGTTACAGAATCCTGTATCTGTCCCCTCCCCCACTGCAACGATTGTGGCAGGACAGATGCCTAATCTCTCCTGCCGCGATTGTGATTCCCCCTGACAAAACCATGATCTGGCAGGTGGGATCTCAAGTCCTCCTGCTGGCACCCTCTCCCCCCCGACAAAACCGCAATCACCAGCAGGAGGGATCCCAAGCCCTCCTGCCGGCACCCTATTGCAAATACCAGCAGGAGGGATCCCAAGCCCTCCTGCCAAAGATGCACCCCAAACCCCCCACTCCCCTACAAATACCGGCAGGAGGGATCCCAATCTCTCCTGCTGAAGATGCACCCCCAAACCCCCCACCCCCCTGAATATCGGCAGGAGGGATCCAAAGCCCTCCTGCCAAAGATGTACCCCAAATCCCCCACCCCCCTACAAATACCGGCAGGAGGGATCCCAATCTCTCCTGCTGAAGATGCACCCCCAAACCCCCCACCCCCCATGAATATCGGCAGAAGGGATCCCAAGCCTCCTGCCAAAGATGCATCTCACCCTTCCTCAATACCCCTAACCCCCCCGCCCCCACTACCCAGACTAACCTGTAAGTTGGCCAGCCGGATGGGTACCTGGTCCAGCTGGCTGACAGGCCCGCCATCCTTGGAATGGCAGGCCTGACCCTTCCTGGTGCATTGTGGGTTTGCACCGGGAAGGGGCCTAGGGTCTGATTGTCCCAGGGTAGGCGTCTAGGACCTGATTAGCCCAGGTTACCTCCCTCCCCTTCCCCCCCCCCCCCCCCGAGTATAATTTTCTAATTTTTTTTTTTGTCTATCCTGGGTATTCTGGTCCACAAACTCTATTTTTTCTCACCAGGTACCTTCCTTCTGAATCATCCAACCTAAGGAGAAACAGGAAGATATGTTGGGGATAGGATGCTGCAGAGGTAAGGATGTCAATCAGCCTCAGCAGCATGTTGTAGTTACCACTGCTGGCATCCAGCAGGAAAAAAGCAGGTGTTTGCAGACTGGAGCACTATGGAAGGTCAAAGAAAAGATGCTGGACTTTGGGGAGGGGAAGGGAAAAGAGGTGATGAACTTATGAGGAAAGAGATGGAAGAAGGCAACAGGAGAGGTATTGAATATATGGTGGGGAGGGAGCAGGAGAAATGTTTTGGTTTTTTTTATTATTATTTATTTATCAAGTTTTCACATTTTACAAAACAAGTATCCACTTGTACAGAAAGTTGAAGAAAAGCAGGAAAATAATACTCAAAATTTAAAATACATAATAATCAAATAAAATAAATGTTTAGCTTAAATTCAGCTCAAGTCCTCCAATTAGATCCAAGAAGGATTAGGCGAACATATTAACAAAATATTAATTCAAATATATAGGAAAACAAGATCCCTTTAGCTGAGAAAGGATATCATTTATTCAATTGCACTTCACTTTAATTTCCCTTCATCCAGTCGAGTTCCTGCCAGAAAGGCTGTCAACTGGAAGGGCTCAAAGAATACATATTTTTTCATATGGTATTGTATTACACATTTACAAGGGTGCCGTAGAAAGAAAGTCCCTCCAAGAGATGTAACCCCTGGCTTCATCAAAAGAAATTCTCGCCTTCTTCTTTGAGTGTCCCGTGCCAAATCTGGAAACATTAAAATTTTATATCCAAGAAATTCTTTCATTTTATTTCTAAAGAACAGTCTAAGCAACCAATTTTTATCTGGTGCAAGAGCCACAGTGAGAAGCAGTGTTGCCGGAGATGCAGCTTCTCTGTCCGAGAGTTCCAGCATTGCTGAAACATTAAGTGGTTGATTATCCTCCTGTGGTTTAGATGGTGATTTAATAACTTTCACTGGCAAATAGTATACTTGAGTAAGTGGTGGTAATGTATCCTCTGGAATACCTAGAATCTCCAACATGTAGCATTTCAACATATCCCTAGGTGTCACTGAGGCTATCCTAGGAAAATTAATCAGTCGGAGATTATTATTACGAGAAAAGTTCTCCAAAGTTTCCACTTTTCTGCATAAATTTGTGTTATCTTTTACTAATGCATCACTAAGCTGTTTTGATGCTTTTAATTCCTGTTGTATATTCACAATAGAATTCTTGGATTCGTCAATTTCAACCCTTATATTTTTTATCTCAGTTTCTTGAAGTATGATTTTATTTTCCAGCTGCAAAAGCTGGGGCTTAACAGACTTGGCTAGGTCAGCAACTAGGTCCCAAATTGAATCCAGTGTTACTTCTCTGGGTTTTTCTATAACATATGAAACATTAGAAACTTGAATAGTCTCACCAAATGTTAGCTGTTCCTGGCAATCCTTCTGCTGGACTGGGGTAATCCCTGATGTTTCCAAGTCCTCAGTACTTCTTGGACTCACCTGAAAACTCAGGGAGTCCATCTCCTTGCTCCTCTCCGTGTTCTTCCTAGCCTCCGAGGGTAGGTGCTTGCCTTCTTCCGGTAGCTCCTCCACTCGTGGGGAGCTGGTAACCTGAGGAGGTGGGGGAGGTGCCCTAGCGTCGGGGCTCAGCGTTGTCTCTAGCCCCAAGGAGATCACCTCATTTCCGCCCCTCTGAGGCGTCTCCAGCGGGGGTGCCGACGCTGCCGGGATATCCTGCATCCGACGCAGGAGTTCTTCGATATTGCCGAAAGAGGACACCGCAGAACGCCGCGAGGCTCCAGCGGCGCTGCGACCTCTCCTCTTCGGCATATTCAAGTAAGTAATTCCCCTCCAAGAAAAATTTCCAAACAATCTCCTCCGGCGTGCTGCTCAGCCTCAGAGACCGTCGGCCATCTTGGATCGCAGGAGAAATGTTATACTATACAACCTCCTAGTGGTGATGTGATGCAATTATATTACAATATAATTATAATTAAACATATTAGATGTTATAGGCCCTCTTTTACATTAAGTGCATTAAGTGTTTTAGCATGGATTTAGTGTGTGCTAAATCAATGCATGTGCTAACTGCTAATGCGTCCATAGGATAACATGCATACATTAGCATTTAGCGCATGTTTAATGCACGCTTAAAAGCTTAGCACACCTTTGTAAAAGAGGGGGATAATCTTAGTCAGATATTTCAATAGGTTTCCCATTCAATTCACACCAACACAGAGGTTAAACATTTAAATATTTGCATATATTTTTTCAACTAAACCCCCCCCCCCCCAGTAACAATTGAGGGTGAAAGAAAACTAAATTAGTATTTCCAACAATCGTTATCAAATGTTTAAACAAGATGAATTAAATTTAAATATAAATGAATAGCAAGATTTTGTTTCCCAGATTAGTCCTGGTAAATGTCTGTTTACCAAGTAAGTGTATACATTAGGTAGTTAATTTTGGCAACAACATCGTTTGTTGTATCTACTATACAGACTAATCAATTGCTTTGTAACATGTTTTGTATTTTATCATGTATAATGTTGTGATCCGCCTCGTATAAAGGTGGAATATAAAATATAAATAATAAACTATAAATTATTTCAGAATTATTGCTGAGCTAGCAGATTAACCAACAATATATGTTGCAAGAATACAATAAAACTTTTGTCCCACTTCTCAGAAAACATTTGAAAAATGTTCTTATAAGTCACAATAATTTGATGATTATACCACATATCACCTGGGACTCCTTTTACAAAAGGTGCGTTAGGGCCTTAAAACGTGGAATAGCGCGCACTACATTGCCATACGCACTAGTCGCTGCCGCCTCCTCTTGAGCAGGCGGTAGTTTTTCGGGTAGCGTGCGCTAAAAACGCTAGCGCACCTTTGTAAAAGGAGCCCTTGATGTGTCACAAATGAAAATGAATGATTCACACATTTAACTATAACATTGTCATTTTTCTTGTACTGTATATATCTCTTTCCAGCTTTAAGCAGTTATGATTTCTGATGATTGGGAGCCATGTGGGTAAAAGCCTGTCATAGGTCTCTTTCATGGTTTTAATTCCAGTCTGAAGTTGTTCATAAAATTATTTTAATGGTCTTTATTAGGTTTCATTGTAAAATAGGTCACTCACAAAATGAACCAACAAATGCAGAGTCACAATTTACAGGCTCTTCTTGTTTGCTCTCAGGACTAGGCTCAGTGGTACACTTAATCATCTCAGCAGGGAAAGAAAAAAAAAAATAGAAATAAGAATAGCATGTCTTGTTAGGGCAGATGACCCTGGCTAGCAATGTGAGACAGCTGTTAAGCACTTTTTGGTGAAGCTTCAGCATAGTGAAAAGGAGGTCAACCCACCTAAATTTAGGCATCTGAAAAATTTCCTGTCTGCAAACTGATTTGAATAAACTGATTTGTTCCCTGATTCTATATAGGTCGCCTAAAAAATCAGCACTGGCTATTGTGGTGCTAAGTGCAATTCTACAAAAGTTAGGCACACCTTATAGAATCACACTTACCCCCTCTTTTACAAAGGTGCGCTAAGCTTTTTAGCACACGCTAAACATGCACTAAACGCTAACGTACGCATGTTATCCTATGGATGCGTTAGCAGTTAGCACACACATTGATTTAGCATGTGCTACATCCATGCTAAAATGCTTAGTAAAAGAGGGCCTTAGTGATGCTTAAGTGGCATTACATGGGAACATAAGAACATAAGAATTGACATACTGGGACAGACCAAAGGTCTATGAAGCCCAGTATTCTGTTTTCAGCAGTGGCTAACCCAGGTTTCAAGTACCAGGCAGAAACCTGTAGAGTAGCAACATTCCAAAGCTGAGATTGTGATGTCATAATGCCTGATTTCATCAATGCCTAAGAGCCAAACTCATCAGTGATGTCACAATGATTTGATTATCCTATACTTCTCACATAAGAACATAAGAGCTGACATACTAGGACAGACCGTTGGGTCCATCAAGCCCAATATCCTGTTTCCAACAGTGGCCAACCAAGGTCCCAAGTACTAGAGGTACCATGGCTAGCCACGGGTAACCTGCAGGAACGGGGAAAAAAAAGATTGGTAGCCGCATGTATAGGGACAAGGCCATTCACTGCCCCGTGGAGTAGTGAAAGGCCTTGTTCCTGCAGTAAAGAATATGCTGTGCATTATCTCCCTTCCCACCACTCCCGGTCTGCAGCCTTCCTTGTGATTATGTGGTCTAGCAGCCCCCTCCCTCCTAATTGCTGTGGTCTGGGCATCTCCCTCCCTTCCCCTCACCTTCACTTGCACTTTTCAGAGTTTTCTCTCTCCAAGTAGCCCAAATGCCACAGCTTTCCCACAAGTCACGCACGACTACCCTGAAACTTCTTCTCTGATGCAAGCCACCCAGGCAGAAACAGGATATTGCGTCAGAAGCTTTGGGGCAGTCGTGCCTCAAAGAAGCTTTGGGGCAGTTGTGCATAACCTGTGAGCAGGCTGTGGTGTCTGGGCCACTCGGAGAGAAAACCTCGATTTTGAAAAGTGCCCGCAAAGTTGACAGGAAGGGAGGGAGATGGCCTGATAAGGGGAATAGGAGTGGTGCTGAAGAGGAGGGGAAAGAGGAATAGATGCTGAAAGAAAAAGGGAAGGTGATATGAAGAAGCAGATGCCACATGGACGTGGTGAGGGAGAGGG
Organism: Geotrypetes seraphini; assembly: GCF_902459505.1. NCBI lineage: Eukaryota > Metazoa > Chordata > Amphibia > Gymnophiona > Dermophiidae > Geotrypetes > Geotrypetes seraphini. The sequence goes on along the minus strand of NC_047089.1, from coordinate 73,005,175 downwards.
GAGCAGACGCCACATGGAAGTAGGGAGGAGATAGAGAGAGAGAGGAGAACAGATACTGGAAGGAAGTGGAAAGGAGAGGGGAGCAGTCACTGGAAGGAAGTGGGGAGAAGAGAGAGAGCATATGGAAGAGGCAGAGAGAAGGCAAACTGTGGATGGAAGGAAGAGAATGATGAGAAAATGAGGAAAGCAGAAACCAGACAACAAAGGTAGAAAAAATATATATATTTATTTTCTTTTTTGCTGTAGGATAAAGTAGTATTGTAGCTGTGTTGATACAGTATTCCCCCAGTTGTTTGCGGTCAGTGGTCCGTGGTCCCGGTGTTTCACCGTATTTTCTGACCGCGAACCGCTGACAAGGAGAGGGCAGCGAAAGAGGCAGGAGAGAGCAGCTGGAGTGCCAGGGAGTGCAGGAAATCACTCGCTGTATGCTCTGACCGCCTCTTCCTGCACTAAGTCGGGCCTTACCAATCAGGAGCTGCGTGTCAAAGCCAACAATCTGCCCTTAACCACAACTACATTTAACTACGTGCTTTGGACTAGGTGCCTATATTTTATAGAATCAAAATTTTTTGAGTTAGATGCCTAACTTTCAATTGTCCATAAAATGGCAATTATGAAGTGTTAAGTGCCAATTATCAGTGCCAATTTAGCTTATTAATCAATTAGCTCCCCTTTTACAAAAGCACAGTAGAGGTTTTTTTAGCACCGGCCAGCACACTAAATGCTCTAAACTGCTCCGATGCTCAGAGGAACTCAGAGTTAGAAGGAGCTGCAGAGGGAATTAAACTCAACCTCAGGGTGCTGAGGCAGCTGCTCTAACCACTAGGCCACTCCTCACTCTGCCCATGCCATGTCAACAGCAGGTGCAAATGAGTGCCTCAAAATGTTGCATCCTGCATATGCAACTAATTACATACTGTAAGTTTTGCACATAGATTGGTGACATACCAATGGCCTGGCCCTGCCCCTCCCATATTATCACTCCCTTCCCACTTGCAGTTACACATTAGAACACATAGGCATCAAGTTATACAGTAGACTAGTGTTTAAGCACATTTACATGTACCTGTTGCTTCACCGTTTTGGCACATAGCTGCCAGTGTTGCTCATAAATTACACACAGAATCAGTGCCTGACTATTGGCACACTATAAAGAATGAGGGGAATGATTTTTAAATCTTTGTTGGAGTTATTTGCTTCTTATTATACCAGAGCTTACCCTGATCTATTCTTACCCCGACCTATTCTTTATCGATTTTCATTTTCATTTTTATTCAGCGTTCTTCTCTTCTGTTACTAGATTACCTAAATAGGTGAATTCAGAAACTTTGTCTAGATCGATTTCTTAGAAACATAGAAACCTCCCCTATGCACCCTATCATCCTTCTACTTTCACCATCACCTTTTCAACCTGCTTGGCCACCTTAAGATCATCACATACAATCACACCCAAGTCCCGCTCTTCTATTGAGCGTATAAGTTCCATTCCCTCAGGTTTTTACAGACTAAATGCATGAACTTGAATTTCTTAGCATTAAGTTTTAGTTGCCAAATTTCAGACCATTCTTCAAGCTTCACTAGGTCTTTCTTTATGTTATTCACACCATCTGGGATGTCTACTCTTTTGCAGATTTTGGTATCATCCCCAAAGAAGCAAATCTTACACGATAGACCTTCAGCAATATTGCTTATAAAAATGTTAAAAAGAACAGACCCATGGAAGAGAACTTTGAGGCACACCACTGGTAACATCCCTTTCCTTAAAGCGATCTCCAATAACAATTACGCTCTGTTGCCTTCCACTCAACCAGTTCCTGACCCAGCCCATCACTTTGGAGCCCATCCCGAGGGCACTCAGTTTATTTATTAGAAGCCTATGTGGAACATTGTCAAAGGCTTTGCTAAAATCTAAATACACCATATCTAGCGCACTCTTCTATCCAATTCACTGATCACCCAGTCAAAGAAATTGATCAGATTTGTCTAATAAGACCTACCTCTATTGAATACATTCACTGGATTCCAGAAACTTCACCATTCTCTGTTTTAAAAACATTTCCATTAATTTGCTTACCACAGAAGTCAGACTTACCAGTAATTCCCTACTTCTTCCTTACTTCCACTTTTGTGGAGAGGAACCACATTCACCCTTCTACAGTCCTCTGTTACAACTCACGACTCTAGAGAAGCATTGAAAGGTCAGTCAGTGGAGACACTATAACTTCCCTAAATTCCTTCAACACCTTTGGATGTATACCATCCGGCCCCATCGCTTTGCCTACCTTTAACTTAGCTAGCTCCTCATGAATACAACTCTATCATTCCTCCATCCCTATTTGCATTTGTCTTCTGCAGTCCTGCTCCGAGCACTTTAGCCATGAACACAGAACATAAATATTTGTTAAGCAATTCACCCTTTTCTTTATCAGCTTCTACATATTTCTTCCCTTCACATTTGAGTCTCACAATGCCACTTTTGCACTTGTTCCTATCACTGATATATCTAAAAAAAGTCTTGTCTCCCCATTTTACCATGCCAGCTATTTTTTCTTCCATTTGCATCTTTGCTTTCCTGACTACTCAGCCAGCCTCTCTTAACTTTTCCAGATATTTTTGCCTGCCTTCCTCTTTCTGTGATCTTTTCCTGTGATCTGTTCACCAGAGTATATTATCCTGTCTGTGTGGGTCTCGGTTCTCCACACAACTGAACCATATTTTGGATAAAGACTGTTTGATATTTTAAAGATTACGAATAAAAGTCTTGTTTTTTTTAAATCAAGAACTTGGCATCTTGTACATTATTACTGCAGCTTTCCTTTTTGTTTGTTGCTTGACATTTTACTGCAGTCCCGTTCAATTTTTTTGCTCATGTCTGCCTTCTTGTTTTGTTGTTTTTTTAAAAAAAAAATCAATGACCATGGAGTTTAAATATTGACCATCTTTACATGAACAAAAATTAACATCCACCACACACTTTTCAGGGTAATTCCTACAGAAACAATTCATACCCTCTCTTACTAAAGTAGAATATATTATACAGTGATAAAGCATAAGTGAGCATTTCACAGTATAAAGAGAAGATATCTGTACACATTTGAATGTTTTGTGGAAAGAGTGATTTGTCAAGGCATTGTACATTAACATACTGGGACAGACCAAAGGTCCATCATGCCCAGTATCCTGTTTTCAACTGTGGCCAATTCAGGCCACAAGTACCTGGCAAGACCCCAAAAGAGTAATCAATGTCATCATTATCATAGTCATTGCTGCCTTTGCAGTGACTAAACTGGCCAAAGAGCAATGCAAGCATTATGAAGCTTTAATCTGAACAGCAATTTTGTGAGGGTCCCAGCTCTATTCCCCAGTTATACACATTAGTAAAGGGTTTCACATGAATGGTTTATTAGTAGGGTTCTAGTCCTCCCAATCCCCAAAATATATTTTGATCAGGGTATTATCAGTGATACTGGCAATGCTTGCTCCATTAATACAGAAGAGACATGAAGAAGAGAGAGAGAAGGTTTTGTTTTGTTTTTCTCTCTTCTTTCAATATTTTACAAGTAGAAAATTGTCTTGCTATACCTGCACCCGAAAGGCAGTATATCAAGCTGAATAAACAGAATGACAGATAAAATGATAAATAAGACAAATCAACACAAATCTGAACACTTTACCAAATGATAAAAGATCTAAAGTTAAAGGTCTTTTCTATCACTGATAAAGCTATTGTAGGCATAGATCAGTGTATCTCAAACTGTGGGCTCCTTTTATCAAGGTACGCTACGGGGGTTAGCGTGATGGACATTTCATCACGCGCTAACCCCTGCGGGAAGTCAAAAAACTAACGCCTGGTCAATGGAGGCATTAGCGACTAGCGCGGCAGGCGGTTTAACGTGCGGTATTCTACGTGTTAAACGCCTAACGAACCTTGATAAAAGGAGCCCTATGTGCCAAGGCACACTAGTGTGCCTCCTGAGATTTCAGGTGTGCCGTGTTATACTAGGGAGGAGGAGAGGTGCCCGCGCCAGCTGACTGCCTATAGAATGTGCTTCTTGTGGCAAGTGGCATGTCCTGTAGGCAATCAGTGGGTGGCAGCACCTATCCTTCTATCTGGCCCTCTTCCCTTCTGGCACCCCCCACACTGGCATCTCAGGGCCCTCATGGAGGGCCTTCACACACACACACGGACATTGACATGATGATATCACGCATGCGTGTGATGTCATCACAGCGATATCTGCGCACTTTCAAGTGCCTTGAGCCACGGCCACTAGAAAGTGTGCGGGACACTGGCATAGACCATAGGAGGAAATCCAAGACTTAAGACAGAGCAGCATTCCAAGCTTCATTAACTTCTTTGGCATCTGTACTACAGGTTGTTTATAGACGAGGAAAGTTTTTCATGCAGTAATTTTTTGAGTTGGGTGGGATAGATTCTTCACAAGATGCTTCTCCCCTCCCCGCCCAATGTTCCTTTCTCTACAGAATGGACAAAAAGTAAGGTGTCAATAAAGACAAGTGATTCAATTTAGAAACTTTTTTTAATCCTCAAATTTGTGGCACACTGCATAAAATGGGATCTTTGTAAAATAATGTGTATTAATGGCATTAGTGCATCCTAACATGGTTGTGCTGTAGACCTATTCTGACAGAAAAAAAACAGATGGATACAAATATATATACTTATGTTTCCCTGGGTTTATTAGAGATGTGTAAACAGCAAAAATGTTCAGTTTGTTTTCAGTTCATTTGGGTTGTTGTTTTTTTAGCCATTTTTGAATGCTTTATTCAATTCATTTTACACATTTGTTTTAATAAATATTTTTTAACATATTTATAATTTTTAAGGTAGTCTGATAGGATTAATTTGGAGATTAACTCATTTTAAATTGATTTAGTATGCAGTGAAGGGCCCTTTTATTAAACTGTGTTAAGTGCTAATATGTGAATAATGAAGCAAAAATGGCCTAATATGAGATGTGTTAAAGCATTCTGCATTTGTTTTGACACTGGCACACAATTGTTTTTTTTGGGGGGGTGGGGATGGGAGGTATCAGATATTCATGCACTAATCAGTTTGCACATGTGCATTACTGCCTTGCTAGCTAGTTAAAACATCCAGATCCCTTAATGCTACCTAAATAGGAAGTGGTTAGTACCGTATTTTCACGTAGATAACGCGCACCCGTGTAAAATGTGCACACGGGTATAGCGCGCGGAAAACACAAATTTATTTACAGAAATTTTTATATTACGCGCACACCCGTATACCGCGCATGCTGCCCGACTCTCCCGTCGCCGCCCGACTCTCCTTTCGCCCGCCCCGACACTCTTCTGGCCACCCCGACTCTCCTTTCGCCCGCCCCGACTCGCCTCTCCCCCTTGAAGTCCTGTCCCCACCCTGAAAGCCTGATGCCCCCCGACGTCCGATTCACCCCCCCCGCAGGACCGCTCGCACCACCACCCCGAAGGACCGCTCACACGCACCCGCACCCCCACTCTGAAGGACCGCTCGCACCCCCACAGCCTCCTGACCCCCCCATCATGTAGAAGCTCCTACCGGTGTCCTGCTGCTTCCTCTTGGCGGTCCCGCCCTTTCTCTAACGTCAAGCCCTCTTGCCCCGCCGACTCCTCGAATCCCCGACACGATCGGGGCAAGAGGGAGCTCAAGCCCTCTTGCCCCAGCCAACCGCGGCACCCCCGATACGATCGGGGCAAGAGTGTGCTCAAGCTCTCTTGCCCCCCCGACTCCCCGACATGATCGGGGCAAAAGGGAGCCCAAGCCCTCTTGCCCCGCCGACTCCCCAACTCCCCGACAATATCGGGCCAGGAGGGAGCCCAAGCCCTCCTGGCTCTGGCGACACCCCCCCGCTAGTTGTTCAGGCCAGGAGGGAGCCCAAGTCCTCCTGGCCCTGGTGACACCCCCCCCGCTAGTTGTTTGGGCCAGGAGGGAGCCCAAACCCTCCTGGCCACGGCAACCCCCTACCCCCACCCCGCACTACATTATGGGCAGGAGGGATCCCAGTCCCTCCTGCCCTCGACACAAGCCCCCCTCCCCCCAACAACCGCCCCCGCCAAGAACCTCCGACTGCCCCCCCCAGCCAACCCGCGACCCCCCTGGACGACCCCCACGACACCCCCACCCCCTTCCCCATACCTTTGTGTAGTTGGCCAGACAGACGGGAGCCAAACCCGCCTGTCCGGCAGTCAGCCAACGACGGAATGAGGCAGGATTGGCCCATCCGTCCCAAAGCTCCGCCTACTGGTGGGGCCTAAGGCACCTGGGCCAATCAGAATAGGCCCGGGAGCCTTAGGTCCCTGGGGGTGGGGCCTGAGGCACATGAGCCCAACCTGACCATGTGCCCAAGGCCCCGCCTCCAGGAGGGACCTAAGGCTCCCGGGCCTATTCTGATTGGCCCAGGCACCTTAGGCCCCACCAGTAGGCGGAGCTTTGGGACGGATGGGCCAATCCGGCCTCATTCCGTAGTTGGCTGCCTGCCGGACAGGCGGGTTTGGCTCCCGTCTGTCCGGCCAAATACACAAAGGTACAGGGAATGGGGGTGGGGGTGTCGTGGGGGTCAGCCAGGGGGGTCGCGGGTCGGTGGGAGGGGCTGTCGGAGGTTCTTGGGGGGGCAGTCATTGGGGGGAGGGGGGTTTGCGTCGAGGGCAGGAGGGCCTGGGATCCTTCCTGCCCATAATGTAGTGAGGGGTGGGGGTAGGAGGTCGCAGTGGCCAGGAGGGTTTGGGCTCCCTCCTGGCCCGAACAACTAGTGGGTTGTGGGTCGCCAGGGCCAGGAGGAGTTGGGCTCCCTCCTGGCCCGAACAACTAGCGGGGGGGTCGCCAGAGCCAGGAGGGCTTGGGCTCCCTCCTGGCCCGATATTGTCGGGGAGTTGGTGAGTCAGCGGGGCAAGAGGGCTTGGGCTCCCTTTTGCCCCAATCGTGTCGGGGAGTCGGGGGGGCAAGAGGGCTTGAGCTCCCTCTTGCCCCGATCGTGTCGGGGGTGCCGCGGTTGGCTGGAACAAGAGGGCTTGAGCTCCCTCTTGCCCCGATCGTGTCGGGGAGTTGGCAGGGCAAGAGGGCTTGACGTCAGAGAAAGGGAGGGACCACCAGAAGAGGAAGCAGCGCAGGCGCAGGGCTTACAGAAGGGCCGGGACCGCCAAGAGGAAGCAGCAGGACACCGGTAGGAGCTTCTACATGATGGGGGGGGGGGTCCGGTGGCTGTGGGGGTGCGAGTGGTCCTTCAGGCTGGGGGTGCGGGTACGGGTGGGAGTGCGTGCGAGCGGTCCTTCGGGGTGCGGGTGCAGGTGCGTGCGATCGGTCCTTCCGGGTGATGAATCGGGCGTTGGGGGGGGGAAACTATGTAAAAAAAAATTTTGTACAATGCGCTCATGCGTATAACGCGCAAGGGTATGCGCGGTTTGTAAAAACCACGTATAACATGCGCATTATATGCGAGAAAATACAGTACTCCCACAGTTTGTTTGTTTGTTTTTTTAAACGAGATTGCTAATGCTAACATTAGGAAAAAAACTTTAGGTGTCCCATTTTTAGTATATAAATTGACTATCACAAGGGCTACACTTTTATGTTTTATCAGTCAAAAACATAAATTATTAAAAATATTTCATTTTTTTTCAAGACTACCATTATAGGTCACTAATGTCATTTTGGATTACAGCACTGGCAAGGGGAGAAGTAACTGAGTATTTTCCCTGCCCAGACAGCTACCCACCAATACTTTGGGCTCCTTTTTAGCATGCGCGAGCCAAAAAATTACCGCCTGCTTAAAAGGAAGCGGTTAGCGCATGTGGCATTTTAGCACGTGCTATTCCGCGCGTTAAGGCCCTAACGCACCTTTGTAAAAGGAGCCCTTTAAGGTAGGTCTGGGGGGGGACCTTTAAAAAGGTGGGGAGAGAGATTAGAGAGTTTTAGCCTTGGGAGGAGTGAATCATGGTAGGGCGGGCTAGTTGAGTTGGGGAGTATTTGGGAGTAACATTAGGGAGTGGGCTTGATGGAGGGGGCGCCCCAGAGGAACATTTTGCTTTGACGAGGCTATTGAAAACTATTGTAAACAGGTGCTAGGCCCCTTTGCACAGCAGCTCAGGAGCTTCAGGCCATAGCTTGATGGACTGATGCTTCTGAGCCAATGAACTAAGTGTTGCGGGCAACATGGCTTGATGCAGCATTAATCCTTTGCTGTGGGAGTCAGCAGTCTGCAGTACAGAGATAAAAGCTCATCTTTTACTGCACCTTGATAACTTCTCCCTAATTTGGAACAACATTAAAAAACCAGCAATGTTTTGAGCTGAAGGCTTTGGGTGGTGAAATTATCTTGTGAATTCAGCAAGAGAGGCAGAATGTAAGGGATCTATCGCTTAGCAAAATAGACAAGGTCCATGTTGTTCTGAGCTTTAAATGCATTATATAAGGTAGCAACCAATAACATTGCATAAACCAACTCTAAATTTCTCTTTTTGCAAAACATTAGAGAAACCATATTTTGTCAGCAAACATCTTGGAAACCTATTTGCAGCATATGTTAGGACAAGTTTCTTTACAAAAAGAGTGAAATAGCTTTCACACTGCACTGTGTGAAATTACACACTAAATACATAGCAAAGATCTTGCCAATCTTTTTCCAAGGTTATTTTGTAAAATGTGCTGTAAATTGGCCTTGATTTATCCACATCTGAAATAAGGAATAAAGTCAAAGTTATTTGGCAAATCCAGCAAACAAATTGCATATACCGTATTCTGACTTGTTGCTTTGTACATCCACAGTTTTTTTTTTTTTTTTTAAGTTTACTTTACAGTATCCTCTAACCCAGCGGTCTCAAACATGGGGCCCCCAGGTACTGTTTTGCGGCCCACGATCTGGATGAGCACTGTGTGCGTCTGGTAGTGCTATATAAATAATTAATAGTAGTAGTTTTTATTTGAAAGCCGTGGGTGGCAGCAGCTGCTCGATCGATCCGCGCCTGCGTCGGAAGCCCCCCATCCGGCATCCACACATCCACGGACATGACACGATGACTTCATGCCCTTGCATGTGCGGATGCCCCTTCCCAACACAATTATGTCAGGAAGTTTTTCGAAACCCGGACAAAGTGCCGGGTTTTGCAAAGCCGTCCAGACCCCCGGACATTTCCACGGAAATCCGGACGTCCGGTAACCCTAGACTGGGGTGGTGGTGCCCCTCTCCTACCATGCGTGTGCCTCCTTCCCTTTCCCTGTACTCTCTTTGACATCACTTTCTAGGCGCGGGTCCCGGAAGAGACATCAGAGAGAGCACCAAAAAGGTATGGGCAAAGGCAAGGGGCATGCATGGCAAGGAGAGGAGCTGGGAGTGAGCAAGTAGGCAGGTAGGGAACTAGCAGGCGGGTGGGCGAGCGAGTAATTGGGCAGGTGGGCATGCAGGGGAGCAAGTGGGGGAGCAGAGAGGAGGGGTGCCACCACACCCTTAGGAAAACTATGCCCAGGGTGGCCTGTCCTCCCTGCACCTCCCTTATTGTGCCACTGCTAGCACAGTTAAAGGGCCTCTAAGTTTGCACCTGAGGCAAATGAGGGTTAAGTGACTTGCCCAAGATCACATGGAGCAGCAGGAACAGGATTGGAACTGAGCTTCACTGGGTGTCAGGCCTGTGCTCGAACAACTAGACCCCATTGTTTAAGTATGCACCATTTTAATGAAATTTTCCTTTTGCAGGAAATCCCAAAATAGAACATTTTCCTTCTTCTTCTATTGTTGGCCTTAAACATTTTTTTCACTGCTGCTCTGAGTTCCCTGAGGTAGCCTGACTGTTATAAAAGGATTTCATTTTACTGAGGATATTTTTATTATTATTATTATTATTCAAATTGCCAGAAAGGGAATAAGAAAATCTGTTTAAAATGCCTAAAACGAATGCTAACAGCGTGGGTCTGAGTTTCCATGAGAGATAACTTAAGGCAATAATGTAAATTGTCATTTTGTAATAAATGTTTGTTCTTGGGCTTGGGACTGCAGTTTCAGATGTCTATGTTTCAGAAATGTGTGCTTTCAACTTCTTTGAGGCAAAGTGTTTTATTATTTTCTTTGAAAAGGTGACTGAACTCAGTTGTATTTTTTTCTATTTCAACATGTTAAATAGTGGTAAACTGAAAAACAACTGTTCATTAAAAATTAAATTACTTAAATTAATTACTAATTATTGGTGGGAAAATGACAGCATAAGTTGCCCAAGGCTTGACAAGTTGTCAACCAAGCCTGTCAGGCTGACCAAGTTTCTAGCAGTTGCCACATTAAACAGGATAAGTTAAATAAAATGTTCATGTCTCTGGAGAATACTGCTGTGTTTATATTTTAAGCAAACTTTATTGAATCTTGTGCTTTTTGTGAAAGTTTAAACAAATTCCAAGCAAATGAAATTTGAAAAAAAATATGCCCCCCCCCTTTTATAAAACCGCAAAAGCGGTTTTTAATGCAAGATGGCATGCTGAATGCTCTGTGCTGCTCCCGAACTCTATGAGTGTCAGGAGCAGCGCAGAACATTCAGCGTGCCGGCCTATGCTAAAATGCAAATTCAAACACATGTCATAGAATCATAGAGTATGATGGCAGAAAAGGGCCGACGGCCCAACAAGTCTGCCCACTCAAGAACCCTTCCTCCTCGAGAATCCATTTTTTAAGCATTCCTCTGGAGCGACCCCACCAGACGGTCCCATCGTCCCTTGAAGTCGAGCATGGTACTGGCCTCAACTACCTGACGTGGAAGACCATTCCATTGATCAATTACCCTTTCGGTGAAGAAGTATTTCCTGGTGTCCACATGAAATATTCCCCCCCTGAGTTTTAGCGGGTGCCCTCTTGTCGCCGTGGGACCCATAGGATAAAAGATTTCTTCCTCCACCTCAATGCGGCCCGTGACATATTTGAATGTTTCTATCATGTCCCCCCTTTTTCTGCGCTCTTTGAGAAAATATAAGCGCAGCCTGTTCAGACGTTCTTCATATGGGAGATCCTTGAGTCCTGAAACCATCCTAGTGGCCATTCGCTGAATCGACTCCATTCTCTTCACATCATTTTGATAATATGGCCTCCAAAACTGAACATAGTACTCCAGGTGAGGTCTGACCATGGATCTGTATAACGGCAGTATAACTTCAGGCTTTTGGCTGATAAAGCTTCTTCTAATGCATCCCAGCATTTGTCTAGCCTTTGCTGACACTTTCCCCACCTGATTGGCAACTTTCATATCATCCCGGATGATTACTCCCAAGTCTCATTCTGCTGCAGTTCTTGTTAGGTTTTCACCATTCAGGGTGTACGTTCTGCATGGATTTCTGTTACCAAGGTGCATTACCTTATATTTTATGGCATTAAAATTCAGTTGCCAAGTACTGGACCATTGTTCTAGTAAAAGTAGGTCCCGTTAGGTTCTGCTGTGCTGCCCACAACGTTGCATAGTTTAGCGTCATCAGCGAATAATGTAATTTTGCCTCGAAGTCCCTGAGGCAGATCCCTTACTGCAGGGCCCAAGACCGAGCCCTGCGGTACTCCACTGGTCACTTCCGATGTGTTTGAGGGAGTACCGTTCACCATCACCCTCTTAAGTCTTCTACCCATGCTGTTAGTGTTTCTCCAAGGCCCATCGCGTTCATCTTGTTCAATAACCTCCAGTGTGGGACACTATCAAAATCCTTACTGAAGTCTAAATACGCGATGTCCAAGGACTCTCTCTTATCCAGTTTTTTTGTCACCCAGTCAAAGAAGTTTATCAGATTGGATTGACAAGACCTTCCCTTAGTAAAGCCATGTTGGTGGGGATCCCTTAGTCTTTCGTCATCCAGAAATGTGTACAATCTGTTTTTGATCAACGTTTCCATAAGTTTACATACTATTGATGTGAGACTCACTGGTCTGTAATTTTCAGTCTCTGACCTGCATCCCTTTTTATGGAGCAGAATAACATTGGCAGTTTTCCAGTCCAAGGGAACTTTTCCCTTGCTTAGGGAAAGATTAAAAAGCTTGGCTAACGGTTCTGCTAGGACATCTCTCAATTCCTGAAGTACTCTGGGGTGTAGATTATCTGGGCCCATAGCTTTGTTCACTTTTAGCTTGGATAACTCGTGGTAGACATTGCCCGCGGTAAATGCAAAGTCCCGGAATGGGTCCTCCGAGCACCCCTTTGTCTGTAGCTGAGGTCCGCATCCTGGTACTTCGTGAGTGAAGACTGAGCCGAACTAATTATTGAGTAATTCTGCTTTGTCTACGTCCGAGTCCACTAAGTTACTGTCCGTTTTTTTTAGGCACACAATACCGCTTGAGTTCTTCTTCCTGTCGCTAACGTTCTTAAAAAAGGATTTATCCACTTTTTTAACCTGTCTTACTATATTTTCCTCCATCCAGAGTTTGGCCTCCCTGACTGCCATCTTAACATTTCTAGATTTTGCCAGATAGGTTTCTTTAGCTTCCGGCCTTTCCGATTGTTTGTAGGTTACAAATGCTTTCTTCTTTTCCTTTACTAGTTCTGAAATCTCTGCAGAGAACCACTGTGGTCTATTTTTTCTGCGCCTTTTGCTTGTGGTTTTTATGTAAATGTTGGTTGCTTCTTGTAGGGTGGATTTCAGAGCCGACCATAGTACCTCCACACTGTCTGTCATGCTCTGGTTTTGCAGCGCTTTGTAGACATAGTCCCCCATGCACTGAAAGTCAGTTCCTTTAAAATTTAGGACCTTAGTCAAGGTATTTGACTTAGTGGTTCCTTTCTTTAGGTGGAACCACACCGTGTTGTGGTCGATGGAGGCCAAAACTTCTTCCACCGATACCTCTGTGACACTGTCCCCGTTGGTGAGCAACAAGTCCAAGAACGCCTGATCCCTGGTGGGTTCAAACACCATCTGTTTGAGGTGTACTCCTCGTATGGAGGTTAGTAGCCTTTTGCTGCCGCTGGTTATGGCGGAAAGTTTGTTCCAGTCCACATCAGGCATATTGAAGTCTCCCAACAGCACCATCTCACCTCACAGTGTGATGGTCTCAATGTCTTCAATTAGTTCTTGGTCCGCATCGTCCTTTTGTCTTGGTGGTCTATACACAACACCAAGATATAGGCATTTGTTGTTGCCCCTGACAAGGATCACCCAGAGGGATTCTCCTGTATACTTGATGTCTGTGATTTTAGTAACTTTGATGTCCTCTCTAATGTATAGAGCTATTCCGCCTCATGATTTACCTTGTCTGTCATGACGGAGTAAGTTATATCCTGGTATAACCATATCCCATCTATCTTCTCTTTATGTCCCTATCTGTCCTCCCAAGCATCTCTCCTCATTGTCCCTGTTCTCATTTTCCTCCCATGTTCAGCATCTGCTCCTATAGTGTCCCTATCCTCCCCTTGCATTCAGCATTGTTCTTTGTGTCCTTATGCTTCCTCTTGTGATTAACAATGTCTCTTGGTATTCCCATCCTATCCCTTTTCCACCATGGCTGTGTCCCTGTGTCTATAGTATTCTTACTCTATGCCCAGCATTTCATGTCTATGCCCTGTCCCTCCCCTCTCTTCCCTTCCTCCCATAAGTCCAGCATCTCTCCTCATAATCTGGCATAACTCCCTCGCTCCTCTTGTGTTCACCTTCCCAGCAGGTCCAGCACATCTCTTTCCCCATTCCTGTTACGATCACATCTCCATTTCTCTCTAGTCCCCCTCTCACCCCAGGTCTAGTACATCTCTGTCTCCCTCCAGCCCCCTCAAAGCTCAGGGTCAAGCACATCTCCATCTTTCTCCCTGTATGGTTTGTAGAGTGCCACCTTCCCGGCCTCCTCTGGATAGCGCAAGTGCGGGCAAGGGTGATTAGGCCAATTTCTGCGTGCCACTCCGGAGGGAGAATGGCCCTTCAGGATGAGCAGGTTAAAACTACCCAAGTTAGTTTCAACTCAAAGTTCAAAACAGTAAAAGAAAACACTTCTCAAACAGGAGAGCTTTTTAAGGTGAGTTTTATCAGGTAAGCCTTATTATTTGGCCAAAAGAGCCAAAAACAAAGAAAAGAAAAAAAACTCTGGCTTCATGTATTTTAAGCAAGTCTTTAGCAAGTGCTAAACAGTTCAGTACATTCTGGGCTATCTTCACAGTCCCAAACAGGCCCAGGAACAAAAGCTATCGGTAAAACATACTAATGTACAAAATAAAAAAAAACAAACACTAGGATTGTTTTTAGGGCTGGCAAAAAGACCACAGCCCAGCAAGTTGCCTGGACTTTAGTAGTCCAAACAAAGTCCTCTTCACCAGGACCTTGCATTCAATTCTTAACCCAAACCAATTCTTCACAAAGCAAACAGTTCATATCCTCCAAGCCTGTCTATTACCAGCTGTGGCAGGTGTGTAGCTCCTCAGAGCTGATTATGGGGGTTAAGGCTGCTGTATAGCTTTAATCACTTTTTCAAATAATATAAGAGAGAGTCCCTCAAAAAATATCCCTCCCGGATGTCACAGCATACACATTCCCATACAACCTTATGCGCTTCCCAGCAACTCCAAATACTGCAGGGCTTTTGGATAGAAAAAAAAAAACATGCCAAAAATGGCTACTTGTCCACAGTGCACAAGTTGATCTCCATGGCCTCTGCCTGGTTAGGAACTGGCTCTGATTCAGCAAAGTCCATGCTTTCCTCTCCCAGGTCTGGCTCTGGTGTCTGGGAATCTTCAGAACCCTGCCAGTCCATGGGGTCTTCTGCTGGACCCGCTGCTTTGGCTGGAGAGGTTTTATCAGCCACTGCTCCTGAACAGCCTTAGCTAGCTTCTGCAAATTAGGCTTAAGTTTGTTGGAGCCACACCCAGACCTAGCTGAGGTGGCAGCTGACTTCAGCTCTCTCTGGCTCCCCCAGTGGTCATTGAGGAGATTTCCCTCCTCTCTACTAAAAGGGTGCTGCCTTGGCTGAAATGGGGGATAGACAGCTCTAGGTGGTTTATACTGTCTTTTACAATAACCCTGCTTTTCTTGGTGGTCTGGGAGCTCAGTTTCTTGTCTCCCCTGTGTGTCAGGGCTGACTAACAGGTCGGAGCTGTCACAAGAGGGAGAGGGGGGTTGGAGGGAGACATAGATGTGTTGGACCTGGGGTGAGAGGGGGACTTTCACCCCAAGTCCAACACATCTATGTCTCCCTCCAGCCCCCTTTCTACCCCTGGGTCTAGAAATTTCTGTCTTCTTCCAGCCCCCTTCTACCACAGGGTCCAGCAATCTCAACCTCCTTCTAGCTCCCTTTCCATGCCAGGGTTCAGCAATCTCCACCTCCTTCCAGCATCCTACTACCCCAGGGTCCAGCATCTCTCCCCGCCCACACACTTCCACTGGGTCCAGCACATTTCACTCTTTGTCACCACTCCCATTGGGTCCAACATATTGCTCTCCATCTCCAGTCCGCACAGGAATATGGGGGTCTTCTGTCACCCCCCCTTGAAAACTTGCCTTTCATTGTTGGCAGTGTCAGCCTTCACAACTCATTGCACTGGCAGGTATCAGGCCTTCTTCTCTACTGGGTCTTGCCTTTTTAGAAGCAGGAAGTAGGTGAGACCATCAGAGAGGAAGCCCGATGCCAGACAGCACAGCAAGATCTGAAAGTTGCTGCTCCAAAGTAAAAAATAGTGAGTTTTCTGACACAAATTCTGTTTCTGCCTGGGCAGATCTTCGTGACATCCCCTTCAATGGGAAATGACCTTGATGGGGAGAAGGGGAACAGGTTCACAGACCATGGGGCCCCCTGGAGCTGTCCTGTTTGAACTCACCTAATACCGGCCCTGTTTGCCGGGAGAACATCATCAATGTGAAAGGGAAGCAAAATAAGCAAAGAACTGAGCAACTGGAAACCTGTTTCACATATTGGATATACATGGCCTTACATGGACAATATCTTAGAGAAATTGAGAATATCATGACAGTTCGAGGAATTCAGAATAGCTACATATGGATATCCTTGAAAAGGAAAAAGATTAATTTTTGCAGCTGAGGAGCAAACTAATGACCCAATTCTCTAAAATTGCCTAAAAAAAAAAAAACAGCTCCAACTGATGCAGCACTAAGCACGATTCTATAAAAGTTACTAGCACTGTATAGAATAATGCTTACTAGAGAATGACACAGGGAAAAAATTTGTACCCATCATCGCCCCGTCCCCACAACCACTGTCCGTGTCACTGCCCCATCCCCGCGACCACTGTCCCCACGACTACTATCCCCGCAGCATCCATACAAGTCTCATTACTGCAATATTTAGCTTATTCCTTCCTTCAAAGTTCTGGCTGCTAAACTAGAGAAAGAGATGTTCATCTGGCAGGGCTTTGTTTATAAATTTTTATCAACACAACTAATATACTACTTTATCCTAAAGCAAAAAATAAATAAATAAATATAATTTTTTTTCTACTTTTGTTGTCTGGTTTCTGCTTTCCTCATCTTCTCATTCAATTCCTTCCATCCACTGTCTGTTTTCTCTCAGCATC
Organism: Geotrypetes seraphini; assembly: GCF_902459505.1. Classification (NCBI taxonomy): domain Eukaryota; kingdom Metazoa; phylum Chordata; class Amphibia; order Gymnophiona; family Dermophiidae; genus Geotrypetes; species Geotrypetes seraphini. The sequence goes on along the minus strand of NC_047089.1, from coordinate 72,988,702 downwards.
TTCCATGTGCTCTATTACTGTGCCTCTCCCTTCATCCCCCCCCCATTGGTCTGGCACCCATATTCTTCCCTCTGCTGCCCCCATAGTCTGGCATCTCTATCTTCTTCCCTTCCAGTGTCTTCTCCCCACTCTCTATTCCCCATTTCTCTTCAGTATCTTCTCCCCAATCTGTCTTTCCTATTTCCCTTCAGCATCTTCTGTCCACTCTGCCTTCCTCATTTTTTCCCTTCAGCATCTTCTCCCCACTCTGTCTTCCCCAATCCCCACTTCCCTTCAGCGTCTTCTGCCCATTCTGCATCTATATTGGCCAAGCGGGGCAGGCACAATCTCCAGTTGTTCCTGCCCCTGCTGTCTCCACTATCAAAATGGCTGCCAATATCTTCAGAGGCAGTCTTGTACAAATATGAAACAATCCTTCCTATGCTGACTCTGATTTCAAAATGGCTGCACAACCTTCAGCAGGAGTCTCAATAGATGATAATTAAACAAAAAAACATAGTTGGCAGCAGTGTTCCCTCTAAGCGGGCGGGTGTTGTGAGCAAACTTTTTTCACTGTGAGCTAAAAATATCGGGCGCCAGCAAGTTATGAGCCAAATAAATATGTTGCTTTCTACCACAGAACTTCCTTACGTTTGTATGGAATCTATCCCCTTTCAACTTTAGAGAGTGCCCTCTCGTTCTCCCTGCCTTAGCTACTAAGTCTATTCCCTTCAGTACCTTGAATGTTTCTATCATGTCCCCTCTCAATCTCCTCTGCTCAAGGGAGAAGAGGCCCAGTTTCTCTAATCTTTCGCTGTACGGCAACTCCTCCAGCCCCTTAACCATTTTAGTTGCTCTTCTCTGGATCCTTTCGAGTAGTACCGTGTCCTTCTTAAAGTACCAGTGCTGGACGCAGTACTCCAGGTGAGGGCGTACCATGGCCCGGTACAGCAGCATGATAACCTTCTCTGTCTCTTCAGTCCAGCATCTGCCCCTTCCATTCACTGTCTGTCTTTCCCTGCCATCTCTCCTCCTGCCCCCCCCCCACCCCCCAATTTGGTCTAGCATCCATCATCTTCCTTCTGTTCCCCTCATGGTCTGGCATCTCTATCCTTCCCTCCCCCCTGTGGTTTTTAGCATATCTCTCTTCTCATTTCCTCCACTCAGATCTGATCATTCTCTGCTCTCTCTTCCCTTTTCTTCTCTGGTCTTCCTTCTCTATTTTCTGCCTCCATCTAAATTAAATTCTTTCTTACTATTTAGTCCCGTTTCCCTCTTTTCACTGTGTCTACACACAGCTTGTCACCCCTTTCCCTCACCCCTCCATTATCTTACTATTTTCTTCCCCCTTTATTTATCTCCTCCTTCCATCCAGTATGTGTTCTTTCCCCACTTCCATTCAGCATCTGCTCTCCCTTCTCAACTGACATCCATCTGCCTTCTGCTCTCTCTCCCTTCTTCTCACTTCCATCATCTGTCCCTTTCTCTCTCTCTCTCATCTCCTCCATTCCATCATCTGCCCCTTCTCTCTCTCTCTCTCTCTCTCCCCCCCCCCAACTTCCATCATCTGCCCCCCTTCCCCTCACCTTTGTGGGTCACTTTCTTTCCCCTGAGGGTGGCTCATGTCACAGGGGAAGCTTTGGCCGAGCAGAACCGCTTGATTGACAGTGGAACTTACTTGATTGATGTCGATGCTGGGGCCCGTTGCCGTTTGAAGGAAAAAAAAAAAGGTGGAAAAAAGGAACCTGTAAAGGCGAGAGGAAGGGAAACCTCCAGGACAGCTGCTTTTTGCCCTCCTTCAGCGGCCCAAGAGTTCAGACCAGCAGCGGCAGCTCTGTATGCTTTTAACTTCGGCACAGAGCTGCCCCTAATCAATAGTTTAGCGCGGTTTCATGAGGCAGCCTCGGGGCCTTTGATAGCCGGCCCGCTTCGATGATGCGATGTGGGCCGGCCTAGCAAAGGCCCCGAGGCTGCCTTATGAAACCGCGCTAAACTATTGATTAGGGGCAGCTCTGTGCCGAAGTTAAAAGCATACACAGCTGCCGCTGCTGGTCTGGAGGTGCGGAGACAAGGCAGGAGGCAAACGCGGTGGAAGGCAGGAGTCCCGGCGAAGGCAGGAGTCCCGGCACAGCGACTGCAACAGGAAGTTGCAAGTCAGCTGACGCCGGCCTTTCGTTGCGGCGGGGACCGAATCCTTCGCGGACCGGCAAGATTTTGTTTGCGGACCGGCGGTTGAAGAACTGTGCTCTACACTGTGTGCGCTGTGACGAGAAACTTGTGCGCTGCGAGGTAATATTTTGTGCGCCAGCGCACCCCAGCGCAGCTTAGCGGGAACATTGGCAGTGGTTCTGCTTCTATGAATTTCACAAAGCAGTATTCACAGCAAACATCTGATTTGTCATACCAAATATTTTGGAATAAGATCCACTGATATTATTTATTAACACCTGATTGAACTGGCTTGTTAAATCCCTTCAGATATTGTTTACTCCAAAGCACTGCCAAAACATTGCACTATGTCAAGCCCTTATTTTTATGTGTTGGAACTTTTTTTGAGTCTCTTTCTTTTTGGTGTTTATTTTTTTATGTACTTGGTTACCCTAAGGAGAATAGCAGTTGTGCTATCTACCTCGGCATTACAAAAATTTGTCTTCATAGATTACAGTTAATTCAGAATACTGCTGTGAAGCTGATCTTTGAAAAACGTAAATTTTACCATGTGACCCCTTTGCTTCAGAGTCTTCATTGGCTTCCGGTTTATTTTAGAATTCAATTTAAATGCACTTATATTTCGTTTAAAAATTCTACATGATATCTTTAATTCTCTTATTCCTTTATTTTGGAATGTTTACCAATTCTCCTTTACAAGAGGTATCCACAATTGAAACTCTTCCCTTCCTTCTAAAAAAGGGTTTAAAGGAGTCAAGATCTTCAGTCAATCTTTAGTCTTTAAATTCTCTCAACTCTGGAATGAGTTCCAGTTCGTTTCAATTTTTCCATAAATCTTTAAAAACTACTCTATTTGCCAAACATTTTGAAAACTAATTCTTTTGAAATTTTGCTATTATCTTCTATTTATCATTTGTAAATCATTCCTGTTTATTTAATTGCTATAAACCAAGTTGAGCCTTCTTAGAATGATGACTCAGTATACAAAGTTAAGCTTTAGTTTAGTTCAAAAGAAATTAATTACAGCTACTAATTACTTTTTAACTTAAAGTAATTATTTATAGTAACTAAATTGAATACTCAAGTATACTCCACTAATTCAATTTAGAGAGCCCACTCTCAACGGAAGAAAAAGCCTCAGGTTTTCTTTAGGTAGTGCATAAAAGCTCAAACCTCCTCCACCAACATCATCGGCCAAAAATCTTCCGGAGAAAATGTGCCAATTAACACATTTTACTCTAGCTGCATGACTGAACTTGCTATTGCTTCTAATTGGGAGGAAACAAGTGTTATTTCAATAATAGCCAACGTTTCACGGTCTAAGACTGTTTCTTCAGGGCTTAAGATATTCCACTTTTCTCCACCACCACTCTGTGAAAATAAATCATGAATACTATCTGTATCGGCTTCACTCACTCCAATATATATTTTACAAGGTCTTTAAAATGGGTACTCACTGAGTTGCTTGTTCTACTTCTTCAGCGTCCTGTCAGTGTGGTAAATACTCCTCCTTAATTTATAGAGAGCTCCACTTATCGGATCACACCACGTATCTTACATGGGGGACGTTGGCTGCTCTTCTCCAATTGGCTGGTTCAGCCCTGACCATCATGGACTGGTTAACTCATAGAGCTCAACAACTTAAACAATCTGCAACAGTCTGTATAACTACATGAAGGTGTTTAAATAGAGATGTTTAATAAAAATAATACCAGTCAATACCCATTTTTAAACCCCGGGCATTGTAGATCCAAGTTCATAGATCCAACGCTGTTCTTTCTGTTGGAGGCATAATCGCCGATTCCCTCCCCGAACATCATTCACAACGTGCTCTAGTGCATAACATTGCAGCGCAAAAAAATCATGTTGATGTCCTATGCAGTGCTGCACCATCGGAGCATGTATATCAGTTCTATTTAAAGCACTCCTGTGTTCATTTAAGTGAATCCTTAACTGCCTACTTGTCTGGCCTACATAAACTTTAGAACAGGGGCATACTATACAGTATATCACAAATGTTGTTGTACATGTTGTTGCATGTTTCAATGGATATCTTTTACCATTTAAAGGGTTAAGAAACTCCGTTGATGTCACCATTATAGCATAGTTCATACAAGCGCTGCAAGCTGTATGTAATGGTTGAACTAGAGTCTCTTTAGTCTTAAGTACAGCTGGACTTAACTGTTCTTTGAAATTTGCTCCCCGTGTTTAGGGCTATACGGAGATTGTGATCTTTAAATGGAGGTAACATTTGTATTAAAGGCCAATGTTTGCGCAGGATTCTACCTAATTGTTGAGATTTCTTATCATATTTGACAGTGCATGTCATTGTCTTTTCTGTTGTTACCGGTTCTTTCTCACATAACATTAGGTCTTTGTTAGCATATAACGCCCTCTTGTAGGCTCTATATGTGACATTATCAGGATATCCACGCTGCTGTAATTTCTTTATTAATATTTTAGATTGTGATTTAAATTCTCCCACTGTACTGCATAATCGTCTATATCTTAAAACCTGTGAGATGAGCAGATTATTTTTTAAATGTAACGGGTGGAAACTATTATAGTGAAGAAATGTATTTCTGTCAGTTTCCTTTCTATGTACAGTTGTGAATAATTCCATATTCTGTCGAATGATTTTGATGTCTAAAAATGTTATGTTCTTTTTATCACATTGCATCACAAATTTAATGTTTGGGTGGCGCTTGTTTAACCATTCTACAAAGATGTTCAGATGTGTGACATCCCCTCTCCAAATGAAAAATATATCGTCTATAAATCTTGACCAAAGGGAAAACTTGTCTATTATCTAAAATTCATTCTGTTTCAAAATTAGACATAAACAGATTAGCGATAGAAGGAGCCATCATGGCTCCCATTTCAACTCCCATCCGTTGTTTATAAAACTTGCTGTCAAAAATGAAGAAGTTTTCACACATAGCAATCTTGGTAATTTCAATCAAAAATTATGTGGGAACTGTCTGATTGTCTGTACATTGACTTAAGTATTTATGAATAACTTGTAAAGCTTCTTGCTGGTGGATTACAGTGTATAATGACTGCATGTCAAGAATAACTAGCCAGATCTCTTCGGACTCTATAAATTGGAAGCTAGATATCTTTCTAATGAAATCCGCTGAATCTTGAATATATGAAAAGGATTTTTTCACAAAGGGTTGTAAAAAATAATCTATAAAATTGGACAGTGGTTCTAGTAAGGAGCCCCGACTAGATACTATCGGTCTGCTTGGAGGCTGTTCCAATCTCTTGTGTATTTTAGGGAGAGTGTAGAATGCCAGACACTTCGGGGTTCTCAGGTTTAAATACCTGAATTCCCTTTCTGTTATATATTCCTTCTTAACATCATCTTTAGTTAATTCCTTGATCTTATTCATCAATATTGGGATAGGATCTTCCTGTAATAGTTGATAATCACTTTCATTCATAAGTTGCCTATATGCTTCCGCTATATAGTCATCTCTAGTCTGTAGAACGATGGCTCCGCCCTTATCCGCTCTTCTGATTATTTCTGAATCTTTTTTTAGTTCGTTAAGGGCTTTCTGTTCTTCCTTACTCACATTATATGACATGCTCTCTGGGTGTTTTTCCATATTTTTGATGTCCTCAAGGACTAATTCTTTAAAGGCTTCACAAGGGGACCAAAGGGGTAGGTGGAAACCAAATTGAATGGGGCCTAAAATGAGTAGATGATTCCTCTGTCTCTTTAGTATCATAAAAGAAACATTTCAAATGCGGGGACTGAATAAATTTCTCTATATGTACTTGTGTTTGAAATGGATCATGTCTGCTGTATGTCTTAATAAATGAAAACCCTTTTGTAATGCTTGATACTCAATATTGTTGAGTGATTTTTGTGTTAAATTAATAACTACTTATTCTTGTTGAATATGTCTTATTTTTGAGATCTTGTTTATATTCCCGTTGAGAGTGGGCTCTCTAAATTAGTGGAATATACTTGAGTATTGAATATTGATTACCCACTAGCACCAAGATTTTGATTTAGTAATTAAATTGCTTATATATGAAAATAATTGGTTACTGATTGCAGTTGCCTGCTTAGAGTAACTAATTGCTTCTCCTTTACCGATACCACTTCCAAAAATAATTATGTTGAAAACTTATGATTCATGAAGAGGTAAAATCCATCTTTTGCACAAACCCAATGTAAAAAAAGCTTAATAAAATATGATAATAATGTTTGGAAGACTGATAAAGATGATGGAGTGTAATACTTGGATAAATGCAGAAGATAGCAGCCCTGGGTCACACTGCTGAGGTCTATTAAAAATTGGTTTCTGGACTTTATTTTCTTTAGGTATTGTGTTTTAAGTTAGGATCAGTGAGAAAATTTAGCCATTAGATATTGGGCATTTCCCAAAGTTGACATATTCTAATTAATCAGCTCAGAATAAAATACTTTTTTCTACCTTTGTGGTCTGAACATTTTTTTTCCATTTGCTTTGATCCTAGTATTTCCTTTCTGTATTTGTCTGTTTCTTCCTCTCTTTCCAGGGTTTCCTATCCATTTGATGTTTCCTCTTTCTCCATCTTTCCCTGTGTCCCTATTCATCCTGCCCTTCTCCATTTTTATCTCCATATTTCCTATGTTTCCCTGTCTCCAACATGTAATCGTGGCCATGTACACCACCCATTGGCATAAGTAATGCAACCTCATCAAAACATTGACATTTCCAAGTTTTATTTAGTTTTACCATTCCTTTCTATGGTTTATACATTCTAGGCAGCTTACATAGTAACATATAGTAACATAGAAAATGACGGCAGATAATGACAAGAGTGGTCCATCCTGTCTGCCCAACCATACATGCTCCGTAAATTAATTATTTAGTTTAAATGGTCCTTTTTCTTAGATATTTCTGGGCCAGAAACCCAGAGCCCTGCCCAGTAGTGTGCTTAGGTTCCATCTAATGGAGTCTCCATCAAAGCTTACTCCAGCCCATCTTAACCATCCCAGCCATCAAAACCCTCCCCAGCCCATCCTCAACTGAATGTTCATAAACGGGACACAGGCCGTGCAAGCCTGCCCAGTACTGGCCTTAGTTCCTTTAATGTATACCCATTATTTTCTGATTAGAGATCCTCTGTGTTCATCCCACCCTTGTTTGAACTCTGTCACCATTTTCTTCTCCACCACCTCCCTCAGGAGCGCATTCCACCCTCACCGTAAAGAAGAATTTCCTAACATTACTCTTGAATCTACCACCCCTCAAACTCAAATTATGCCCTCTGGTTTTACCATTTTCCTTTCTCTGGAATAGATTTTATTCTACATTAATACCTTTCAAGTATTTGGACATCTGAATCATATCTCCCTTATGCCTCCTTTCCTCTAGGATTTACATATTCAGGGCTTCCAGACTCTCCCCATATGTCTTTTGGTGCAAACCTATTATTTTTTGTCACCTTCCTCTGGACCGCTTCAAGTTTTTTATGTCCTTTGCCAGATTCAGTCTCCAAACTTGAACACAATACTCCAAGTGGGGCCTCACCATCAACCTGTACAGGGGCAACAACACTTTTCTTCTACTGGTCATGCCTCTCTCTATACAACCTAACATCCTTCTGGCAAAAACCACCACCTTGTCGCAGTCTATTTAATAGGGAAACAGAGTCAGGGATAAATGTATATTAAAAAACAATGTGAAAGTGAGGGACTGATAGAACAGAGGGAGACCACATAAAGGATACCTCATGTTTTTTCATGACTCACCTGAGTGAAATAAAGATGAGGTGCATAAACTATGGTAAGGGTAAGTATATATATATATATATATATAAAAAACAACAACCACATTTTCAGATCAGTTTTCAATTTTTCTAGGGTGATCTGAAGTGAAAGTAAAATACGTTAGTATTCTATGACAACAATTATCATGCAACTATCATGCACTAATTGGTACTTTAGTAGATTGCATGGGACCACTTATCATCTCCTATGAGGGGCCACTGAAAAGTTCTCAGCCCAACCAACAAACGGGGACAGTCTCCATTGAGGGCTAAACTCTTAGTCCAGTGATTTTCCACTTATTTTGCTCCATCGTAAAAATATGGTTTAAAAAAGTAGAAAATTGTTGGACCAAATGTATAGCCCTTGATGGAGAGTGTCCCAGCTTTATTGGTTGGACTGAGAACTTTTCAGTGGCCCCTCATCAGGGCCACCATCAGGGCAGTACTACCAGTCCTGCATTCAGGGGCCCGGAGCTAACAGGGGGCCTGGGCTCCCCAGTGTTCTCCCCAGTGCTTTTCAGCCGGGCACAACGCCCAGCAAATTTAGATGCCCCCCGGCTGTCATCTGCCGAATTCTGCTGCCGCCACTGCTTAATGCGCAGCCTGAAGAGCCATCAAAAAACCCGCTGGACTTTAAACAAACAAACAAAAAACCCAGCAAGCGACTCGAACCCGGCTTCCCTCCGAAACCGGAAGTTACGTCAGGGGGGGGGGGTAGAGAAGAGAAGCCGGCACAGACCATTATTGCCCCGGAGCATGCGGGAGATAGGCCAGCCACGGAGGGAAGCTTACTTGCTCTTGCTTACTTCGGGCCTTTCTCGCTGCCGGCTCCTGCCTACTTTCTGTTTCTGTGAAGGCAGAACCCAGCAACGAGAAAGGCCCGAAGTAAGCAAGAGCAGCAAGTTGTAAACTTCCCTCTGTCGCTGCTCTTTGGGAGATAGGTCAGCGACCAAGGGAAACTTGCAACTTGCCTTTGTCTGTAGCGAATCTGCCGGGTGTGTGAGACGGGGGGGGGGATGGGAGGAGTAATGCTGCTGCACCCAATTGGGGGAGAGGGGGAAGAGAAATTCTGCTTCTGCTGTACCCAATTGGGGGGGGAAGAGAAATGCTGATGATACTGCTGTACCCAGTGGGGGAAGGGGGAAGAGAAATACTGCTGCACCCAATTGGGGAGAGAGAGGGAAGGAGGGAGAAGGAAGATCAGGAAAAGGAGGAAAGAGATGCAAAGACCATGGGAGGGAGGGAAAGGAGATACCATACCATGGAGTGGAAGAGAGAGATGTCAGGGCATATGGGGGGGGGAAGCAGGGCCAGATTAAAGGATAGGCCCAGTAGGCACAGGCCTAGGGCCCAAAATAGTCAGGGGGGGGCCTGCCAGTGCTGTGCTTTGGGGCCTCACCCTTGCTGGGTTCGCTGGTAGCATCAGCAGCCTCATCATCATCCCGGGTGACCCAGAACCCGATCCGACCCTCCTATCTCTCCCTCCTTCCCTCATCAGTGACATGCCAGAGGGAATCACGGCAGGAGAAAGCCCTGAAGCAGCCTGCTTTGAGTAGAGCAGTGCTGTTTAGTGTCTCGTGATGGGAGGGAGGGAGAGATAGGAGGGTCGTGGGGGGGGGAGAGTAGCAGTTTGCCCCGGGTGTTTGACCTGGCGTCATGAACTTCTTAGGCTAGCATCAGCATTTACAAATCACTGCTGTTGCCAGCTTCAGGCCTTCTTCTCTGCCGGGTCCTGCCTACTTCTGTTTCCATGAAGGCAGGACCCGACAGAGAAGAAGGCCCGAAGCTGGCAACAGCAGCGAATTGTGAATTGTGAACTTGAAGAATTGTGAATTGCGAATTGTGAACTTGAAGAAGTTCATGACGCCAGGTCAAGGGTGACAGAAGGAGGAAAGGGAACAGAGGGGGAGAGACTTGCTGCACCCAACTGGAGGGAGAAAGAAGATGAGGGAGGGAATGAAACGAGATGCCAGGGATTGGAGGGAGGAAGAGATGCCAGGGCATGGAGGGAAGGAGGAAAGTATACCAGACCAAGGGAAAAGGAAGGGGGAAAGGAAGGAGGAGATGTCAGAGCATGGAGGGGGAGGGATAGATGGAAGAAAAGGAAAGGAGTGAGATGCTAGAGAATCAGGGAAGGGAAGATACCAGACTGTGGGGTGCGAAGGAAAGAAAGGAGAAGAGAGAGATGCCAGAGCATAGGGGACGGGGTGGTGACAGAGAGAGAAAAATGGAGAGGTGGCAGAACTGAAATCAATCATGTACAAAGAAGAAGAGAAGGGGCACAGGATAGACAGTTTATTGGAGCATAAAAAAAGGGAAGATGCCATATGGAACGGGGATAGGGCGGACAGTGGATGGAAGGGGCTGATGCTGTATGGAAGACAGAGTGGACAGATCCTGGCTAGAAAGAAGAGTGAAGACAAGATGATTAAAGCAAAAACGACAAAAGGTAGAAAAAATTGTTTTGTTACTTTACATAGAATCAAGTAGTATTGTATCTATTGATTAAAGTTTATAAATGGGAAATGGAAATAAGGCAGTTTTTTGGGGACTAAACCCCTTTTCTCAGGTCAGGACAGGATACCATAACAGCAGGGGTGCCCAAATGGTCGAGCGCGATCGACCAGTAGATCGCAAAGGCAATGTGAGTCGATCGTGTTGCCTTGGCAATCTTTTTCTTCCTGCCTCCCTGAGCCAGGCCAGGTGCGTAGAAGCGCCGGACTCACAAGACTTCACTTCCGACATCAATTCTGACGTCAGAGAGGAAGTTCTGGGCCAGCCAATCGCTGCCTGGCTGGCCTGGAACTTCCTCTCCGTCGTTAGAATTGACATCAGAGGTGAAGTCTTGTGAGTCCGGCGCTTGTACATTCCTGGCCTGGCTCGTGGAAGCAGGGAGAAATCGCCATGGTGGCTTAGGGGGTAGGGAAAGAATCAGGGAAGTGGAGAAATTGGCGCGATGGCTTGGGGGGCAGGGGGAGAGAGAAAGAAAGAGAGACAGAAAGAAAAGGGGAGGAGCAGAAAGAAAAAATATTGGATTTATAGTCAGAAGAAGGAAGTGCAAACTGAGACTCATGAAATCACCAGACAAAAAGGTAGGAAAAATTATTTTATTTTCAGTTATTGATCAAAATGTGTCTGTTTAGAGAATTTATATCTGCAATAGCGGTTTTTAGTGCAGGGAGCCTATGAGCATCGAGAGCAGCACAGGGCATTCAGTGCATCTCCCTGCTCTAAAAACCGCTATTGCGATTTAGTAAAAAGGGAGGGGGTATATTTGTCTATTTTTGTATAGTTGTTCCTGAGGTGACTGCATAGAATCGTCTGACTTGACCTCTTTGAAAACCCGCGGAATATGAATGATAATTAACATTTTCTCTGCATACAGTGTGCTTTGTGTTTTTTTTTTTAAATTTTATTGTTGGTAGATCATTTTGACTTGGTCATTTTAAAAGTAGCTCGCAAGCCCAAAAAGTGTGGGCACCCCTGCTGTAGAGCCATTTCTTGTATGACTGGATGAGCTATATTTATCTTTTTTTTTAGTTGTTTAAATTCATGCAGAAATAAATGGCTAGATTGAACCTAATGACTTCATTAACGCCTGTCCTTTTTTTTAACCTATACCATTTGAAAGAGGGCAAATACTTCTTAAATTTAGTAAAAATATTCTGGCACAAGTGTCAAACCTTAAAAAAGGAAGTCATATTGAGCATTGGAAAATAATAATAATAATTAACTAATAAAAATAGGGCTCCTTTTACTAAGTTATGATAGTGGCTTTAGCGTACGCCACGCTAGATGCTAACGCCAGCATTGAGCTGGTGTTATTTTTCCCACGTAGAGCAGGGGTTTGTGCGCGCTAGACATATGTTAGTTTAGAATAGATAGGTATAGATTAGTTTAGTTTAGGTTAGGTTAGGGCCCTGCTGAAAGAGTCTACCTTGACGTGGTTGCAGGCTTACAAATCTTTTGGTCAAAGAGTGCGGTGACAGAGAAAAGTATGTGTGTATTCGGTGCATGGAAGAAGGGGGGGGGGGTCGGGGGGGAAGGGGTGCATGGGGGCCCAATAGGATTGCTCAGTAAGGGGCCCAGAAATTTCTGATGGCGGCCCTGCCCCTCATACATAGGAGATCCTAAGTGTTTCTGCACTAATTCTAAACAAAGTACTACGTTAGCTATAAATTTAATACATAACCTGCAATGGTAAATGTTGGCAATACCCACAATAGTTGCATTATATTTATATCTATTACATGGTAAAGTCCCACATTAAGATGCTACAATTGCAATTCTTGTGGTTGAATAAATAGACCACACAATCATTTATTTGGTTTTGTGTGTATGTCTTGAATGTCTTGACTGAAATATAAATGCCAAGAAGAAAGGACTGTTTGAGGTTCTGTAAAGTATTACATAACCCTTGTAGAACTGTAATAAAAACAATATTAAAACAGTCATATATGTAGTTTGACAGGTTTTATTGTGAAAGTAAGTCAAGGGAAAGTGGATGAGGATAATAAATGTCATTGCAAAAGATAAATTTAAACTATCTTTAATTAGTATTATTATGTTAAGTCCAATGGCAGTTTGCAACTAGACAAGAAATCAATTCTAAGTATGGCAGATTAATATTTTACTGTATAGAGTCTGAGTGATTAATGTAAATATGTGTTGGACAAGCTGTGGAGAATACTTAGTAGTATTAGAAATAGGATTAATATGGATCAGTTTGTTTAAATTTCATATTGGACATTAGTTATCAGGATCTTATTTTGTAACAATTTTTGGAAATCTCTCTCAAACTATAACTTTTATGACTTTGAAAATAGAGGGGAACAGAATGTTCTCCTATTTCTGTTATGTGGGGTAGAAGGGACCCTAAGAATTCCAGGAAGTTTGTAAACACCATCAAAACCCCTTCAGTGGGTTCTCAAAATTTGATTGATTGCAGTATGATAAATGCCCAGATTCCAGTTATGCTAACTGAAAGAAAAGTAAAGTCACCTGAGTGTTCTAAATTAACCACCTCTTCTATTAAACTGCGCTAGCAATTTCTACCACGGGGAGCCATGCTGAATGGCCCATGCTGCTCCCGAAGCTCATAGTATTCCTATGAGCGTCGGGAGCAGTGCAGGCCATTCAGCGCGGCTCTCTGCGCTAAAAACTGCTAGCACAGTTTAATAGAAGAGGGGGTAAATTATCAACACTGATATATTAAACTAGTACAGAGAACAGAATATAATATGAAGAGAAAGTTGGTACTTGCTAATACTCTCACTATTGGACATAAATATGATATCATTAGGGATCATATTGCCCTGGAATTGGTAGCATGGAATGTTGCTACTCTTTCGGTTTCTGACAGGTATGTTTGACCTGGATTGGCCTTTGTTGGAAATAGGATACCAGGTTAGATGAACCATTGGTCTCACCCACTATGGTTATTCTTATGTTAAAAAAGGGATAGTTAAAGATGACAGGATTTGCTATACCGTCTTTCTGTTGTGGAAACATAGGCCCAAAAGATACAATTATTGAACAGTTGGTATGCTCATATGATTATTTTAAACAATAAATAAGGTAAGAGAGTGGCTGTAATTTATCATTCATCTTTGCATGATGAATTTGTTGATACTTAAAAAAATCCCACAAAAAAACCCCACAATTCTTTAAAAGGGATATTTTTGAAAATGCAGTGTTCTTCATCTCCCAATAGGAACATGACATGTAATTGCTAAATAATTTAACTCATTTGTTATATAAATTTCAGCCCAGCACCCTTCCACTATCATAGTGGGTGATTTTTAACCTACATTTGGAGGATGCTTAATGTCATAATGCTTAATCTCCGATATATCTATTGAGTGAATTAGATTTAACATTAGTAAATATGGGAATCTCTCATAGTGGAAGTCATATCATAGATGCAATTTTTGTCCCAGTAGAAATATATGAATGGTTTCAGGAAACTTGGAAATAATCTACACTTATTTGGTCATATAATGAACTGAGAATATATATACTGAGAATATATATATTGTCACACAGCTATCACCTGCGCTGACCGGCAAGTGGCTTAGCTGTGCCGAATCCTGACCTGTCGGCGTGGCTTCCCCTGGAAAGATGGAGGCTTTTCAGGTAAAACAGACCTAGGCACCTGCCTAGTCTGCCAGGCCACACTGAGATACTTCGCCAAAAAAGAGACACTATTCAGGTCTGTTCAAATTCACATACTTAGGCTTTATTGAATAGGGGGTCTGAATACTTTCAGCCACCCTCATGGAATGCAAAAATTAAGCATAAAACAAAAACAGCATATAATTGTCAGAATGGCTTGAGCACCAAGTATGGCATACAGTTCCAGTTCCCTGGACTTTCTCTGTTTTAAAGATAGTCCTCTTCACCAGGGTTCAAATAAACATAAATGCCATGAAAATAAACTTCTAAATCATGAAAACAAAGCAGATAAATGAAGTATACAGGTTAACCTTTGCTGGGTAACCTGTATAGTTTCCAGAGCAGCTTCCCAGCCGACGGAGCACAGCAGAGTTTTAGATAAGCTGCTAGCTTTACTGAGGCTTTCACACAGAGGCTTCACACTATCAAAGACTCAGTTCCTTAAGCAAACACTGACCTCCGGGCAGTCCCAGAGTGAAATGGAGAGGTTTTCCTTTTCTCCCTAATTAGTGACACCTGGGCTCTGGTTACAAAGAGCCAGCACATAAACACACAACAAAGAAGTCGTGAGGACAAGATATCAAGAGATCAGCCAAGGGTTGTATGGTTCAAAAAACTTTATTGATGTATAGGCCACAATAACTCAAAGACTCTAAACCAGACATGGGCAACTCTGGTCCTCGAGGGCCGGAATCCAATCGGGTTTTCAGGATTTCCCCAATGAATATGCATGAGATCTATTTGCATGCACTGCTTTCAATGCATACTCATTGGGGAAATCCTGAAAACCCGATTAGATTCCGGCCCTCGAGGACCGGAGTTGCCCATGTCTGCTCTAAACCATACAACTCTTGGCTGATCTATTGACATCTTGTCCTCATGACTTCTTCGTTGTACGTTCCACAAGGTTCACCACTTTCTCCTACACTTTTTAATTTTTAACTCAGGAATACAGTATTAGAAAACTTCTAGAACCTTTTGGAATTAAATATTTCTCTTATTCAGATGATGTTGTTCTCCTGTTTCCCTGGTATGATTTAAAATCAATCTATTCTTTTATGACATTTTTAATGTTTTATATGTTTGGGTCTTTTGTTGAACTTGAAAATAAATCCAGATAAAATCACCATACTCTGTGTAGGGAATGCAACACAAAGTATATTGACATTTTTTCCCCATGTTAACAGGAGTGGAGACATCCCTCAAAGAGGGAATTAATTTACGGGGTTCCGGATAAATTTAGGTCTAACAATGTCATTCATAAATGCTTCTTCGAATTGAAGACGCTGCATCAGTGCATATACAAGAGGGTCCTGTAAAGTTCTTAGCCCAACCAAGAAGAGAATGGCATGGATATTGTTCGATCAATGATCTGAAACAATGTCAAAACAGAGAATTTTGTTTTTGAAAATTGGCACTTAAAAGAGCACTCTTTTCAGCTACAGTGGCAAAATAATACTCAGAATTTAGGAAATTGGTTGGTTGGGCTAAGAACTTTAAACACACACTTCAATACAAACAACCAATTCCCATGAATATGGGGGCAAGACAACTAGCCTTACTGTACTGAAAACAAAGAAGCAAAACTATATCTCCCCAGCTTGAGTCAATCCTAACTGGGATCCATATTTAATTAACTGTGATCTTGCTAACTCAATGAAAAAAAAAAAACCCAATTATAATTGTGAACCCTGACTTCCAAGGATCTATGCTAGATAATTTTTCCTTAACGTACTGAAGAGCACAATTCCTTATTTACTTTGTACCCTCTTACAGATCCCAGACACATACAGAAACCTGCTGTCCAAGTCTCACATTCAGGCCCACTCTTTTCACAGAGAACCACTTTGAAGTATTTCACAGCCATCCCAGCTTCTTTTAGGGATCCTTGTACAATGCAACAGTAGTAATTCCATGGCAAATGCACTGAAGCCTATTCAATTTCTATGGACTTTGGTGCATTTGCCAAAGGACAATTGCTGCTGCAGGTTTGTAAAAGGGGTCCTTAGTGCTTACTCTGAATAAATGCAACATTTGTAGGCAACCAAACTATTGATGCCCTTCAAACAAAATCACCACCTTTCAGTCTCCAGTCAGCCCTATCTTTATGCAGTAACCCATAGCCAGCTAAGTGTTGAAAATTGCATTTAACCAGTTATGCGTTAGCTGGATCTGTCAATGCCTGTTCTCAGATAAGACCAGGCATTTAATTTCCAGTTCAATATTGGGCCCACAGTTTCCTCATTAAAGCTTTTAATAAATGAGGGCAAATCAAAAATTAAAGGCAATTGTTAAATTGTGATAACTGGAACAGAGTTAGCGAAATGCAACATAGTAAGTACTTGTACATTGCCTTTTGGATAGTTTATCCATGCACAGTGCAGTACTCGGCCTTTAGTCATGTGGCATCCACAAGGTCAGAAACATGGACGCTCCATTGCAGCATTGTACTATCGAAGAATAAAATGCAATAAGAACATAAAAATTGCCTTATTGGGTTAGACTAATGGTCCATCAAGCCCAGTAGCCCACTCCCACGGTGGCCAATCCAGGTCACTAGTACCAATAGTATGTTTTCTTTGGGGAGAGGGAATTAAACCTGTGGAAATTCACCGTTAGATATTGACTCAGTATGGACATAGCACTATGAATCAATGAAAGGTTTATGAGTGGGTAAAAAAGTTTAAAGCGGGAAGAACAGGTGTAATTTATGAAGGCCATTCTGGTTGCCAATCAACATCACACACATAAGAGCATATTGACAGGACAGATGACTTGTTTGTAAATGTTCTTTTGCAGGTCAAAAACTACAATTAAATGCACATACTTTAGTATTAAAACATTACTCTACCTGCATAACAGCTCAAGTAGTTTATGCCATCTGGTGCCTATGTGGTCTGGTATATATAGGGGAGACCACACGAGCACTGAAATCTAGATTGATTGAGCATCGCTCACGTTTAATAAGACAGTGTGACACTGCTACACCTATCGTGTCACTGTCTGGAATTAAGACACAATTTTGATGATCTGAAATTTGTGGTACTTGAGAAAGTGTATATCTCAGTAAGAGGTGGGGATGTCAATTCAGTCCTGCTAAAGAAGGAGAGATGGTGAATTTTCTATTTCAATAGTTTAATGCCCATTGGACTCAATAGAGAATGGGATGCCTGAAATATATCCAGGGTTGCCATTCATAGACGATTTCACAACTTTGTCTATTGCAGAAGTATTCCATGTAACTGAGGCATTGCATATGAGACCGCTCCATACTGCTACAGATACTTGACACCATTGGGATCTCAGGCAAGGTCTACAATTGGTTCCAAAGATTCCTCAAATCAAGAACCTACAGAGTAAAGTCCAATGATATCAAATCAGAATCATGGTCCAACCCCTGCGGAGTTCCACAAGGATCACCTCTATCACCTACGCTCTTCAACCTCTTTATCTCCTCCCTTGGAACCACTTTAGACAACTTAAATGTTACATCCTTCAGCTACGCAGATGACATCACCATACTCTTCCCTTTTGACCCACCAGAGCTCACCTCAACAGTAAAGCTGGAAAAAACTCTAGATGCAGTGAAAAAATGGATGGTAGACCACAAACTGAAAATAAACTCAGATAAAACAAAAATCCTTTTGCTTGAAAAGGCCAAAACCCCCACCATCACAGAACTGGAAATTAAGAACACCAAATACCCAATACAGCCCGAACTCAAACTCCTAGATGCTGCACAATGCAGGCCCAAATCAATAAGACATCCCAGAAAGTTTTTTTAATTATGGGAAATCTATGTAAAATATGAAAATTCTTCGACCCAGAGCAATTCAGACTAATTGTCCAATCCCTAGTCTTAGGTCTACTGGACTATTGCAATTCCCTCTATCTACCATGATGGTGGCCTATCTACATAGAAAATATATGGGAGAAGGTAGCTATCCGCATGGTTTTATTCTGATCTATATGCAATACATCTTTATAATAAATCTATAATAAATCTTTAGCAATAGATCAACAACTATTCCCCCCAATGAAGATCAGATGACTGAAACGCTCAAGTAAAAACGGAGTTCTATAAGATGAGTTCTATAGGATTGGGCGACACATTGACGAAATGGGTTGGGAACTGGCTTGGAGGTAGGCTTCAGAGGGTAGTGGTGAATGACACCCCCTCCGAAATGAAGGAGGTAATTAGTGGAGTGCCGCAGGGCTCGGTCCTGGGCCCGATCTTATTCAACATCTTTATAAGAGACTTGGCAGAAGGGCTGCGAGGTAAAATAACATTATTCGCTGATGACGCCAAACTAAGCAATGTAGTGGGCAAAAGCACAACAGACATAAATTCAATGTTCGACAACATGATGCACGACCTACTCCTACTGGAGCGCTGGTCTAGGTCCTGGCAACTCAGCTTCAATGCCAAAAAAATGCAAAGTCATGCACCTGGGCAGCCATAATCCATGCAAGACTTACACCCTTAATGGCGAGATCCTAACAAGAACTGAAGCAGAACGAGACTTAGGGGTGATCGTCAGTGAGAACATGAAGACTGCCAATCAAGTGGAGCAAGCTTCATCCAAGGCAAGGCAAATCATAGGTTGCATACGCAGAAGTTTCGTCAGCCGTAAGCCTGAAGTCATTATGCCATTGTATAGATCCATGGTGAGGCCCCACCTGGAATACTATGTGCAATTCTGGAGGCCGCATTACCGTAAGGATGTGCTGAGACTGGAGTCGGTCCAGAGAATGGCCACCCGGATGGTCCCGGGACTCAAGGATCTCCCGTACGAGGAACGGCTGGATAAGTTGCAGCTGTACTCACTCGAGGAACGCAGAGAGAGGGGTGACATGATCGAGACATTCAAGTATCTCATGGGCCACATCGAGGGGGAAGAAGATATCTTCTTTTCAAGGGTCCCGCAGCAACAAGGGGGCATCCATGGAAAATCAGGGGTGGGAAACTGCACGGGGACACCAGGAAATTATTTTTCACTGAAAGGGTGGTTGATCGCTGGAATAGTCTTCCACTTCAGGTTATTGAGGCCAGCAGCATGCCTGATTTTAAGGCCAAATGGGATAGATACGATCTATTCACAGAGAAAGGTAGGGGAGGGTCATTGGGGTGGGCAGACTAGATGGGCTGTGGCCCTTATCTGCCGTCTATTTCTATGTTTCTATGTTTCTATGGAGTGTCGGGTAGTTTGAACCTTGAGACCAGTGCTGGATTAGTAAGCTGCTACTTAAGCTAAGTGTTGCTGATTTGTAAAAAAAATTATAGCATTTACATTAATGGAAGAGTTTTACTAATGAAATTACAAACTATTAAGTACCAGTGAGTAAGAGACACACAATAGTAAGAATATCTTAATGAATTTTATGTAAGAGACACACACCAATAGTAATACACAAAAATATAAAAATATTTACAAGATAAGGGAAGGGATAGAGGAATTGGTATAAATGATTATTGCTTGAAAAGTGAACAGAATATAGACTTGGGATAACATATGTTATGTGAGGTCCTATGCACTGAAAACTGTCAACAGTGTATGATATACCTTCCTCCTATTTGACCACTTAAGGGCTGTTTGATTGGGATTGTTATGAATAAGAAGAAAAATGGTAAATTTGATTCAATTAAACAAATAAAAAACTTGAGCTAAATATTATATTTAGGTGAATGGATATTTATATTTCCATTAACCCTGTTTTGTTTGGATTTTGATTAGAGAAGACCGGTAGAAAACGGTTTCTCAATTGGCTGCAAATTTGGATATCAGCTATGGATCTACATTTGTCATAATGCATGATGACTTGGGATACATATGATGGGTTCCCAAACAACTTACTGATCTGTAGAAGCAACAGCGTTTGGAGGTTGCGATCCAGTTCCTGAGACGGTATGAAAATGATCCAAGTATTCTGGAGAGAACTGTCACCAGTGACGATACATGCGCACATCACTTTGATCCAGAGAGCAAAAGACAAAGCAAGTTGAAGTAAAGGAAGTGGTGCTCACCTGGTTTTAGGAGCAGCTGAAAAACTTCTCTGAAGAAATGCAGAAGCTAGTTGAACAATACAACAAATGTGTTGTCTTGCATGGGGACAATGTAGAAAAGTGATATGTTCAATTGCTCACAGTTACTTCTATTAAAAACATTAAATGCATTTTGTCTTTACTTTTTGATTTACCCTCATAGAACTAGTAGTATTGATCTACATTCATTTTAATAGAGGAAAGACATTATTTTACTGTAGACAGAATTTAACATCACATCTTAATTTGCACATTTGCAAACATTCTCAATCCAATAGTTATAAACAGTCATGTTTACAGGCAACAGCAACATCTGCTTCATGGATAAAACAAGAGAGAAAAGCCATAAATTGCCACTGTACTGTACAGTGTTTGCCCATTCCACTTTCCCAGCTGTGTTCAATTCAAACCAGTAATAGTTTTCAATATATAAACTGCTACTGTTAAATGAAATGAAGTATGAGTGACAGAAGAAAAGAAAAAGTTAGTTCTGAGAGATCTTTTGTCTCCCTTTACTACTGAAATGACTACGCACCTAAACTATTAAACCAATACAAGTTCTTTTTTGTAAATTCATATTTTACTGCCTCTCAGTGAACTCATTAGCAGATGGAAGTGCTTCTCTAGGCGCTATGGGATGTTCCTAAGCTTTGAGAGTTGTTGGTGAACGATTTTGAGAGTTTTTGGTGAACCCTTTTGAGAGTTTTTAACGAAAAGATAAAATTGTTGTTTTAATAACCATATGTGGAATATGCATTTTATTCTTGTGTTCAATGTAATTTAACTTTTGGTGGGTCCTGGGCACCATTGGAACCCCAAGCTTTTATGCGTACATTTTAAAACTCCTACAAAGGGGGTCCTGTCTAGTCCTGACTGCATAGGAAAAAAGAGTAGAAAAGGACTTAGTATGGTTTGTCAACCTCTGTCAATTGTAGAACAATTAACAAAGGATAAGTTTGGATAGATCTCTACTGGTCGTGTTCTACAGCATGTAGCATGCCATGAAGATCTGGTTCTGACCCCTTCCTTCTCCATACCCCCTCTTTTACAAAGGTGCGCTATGCTTTTAGCGCACGGTAAATATTATAACGCGTTAAGCATGCTCTAAACGCTAACTCATTCATGTTATCCTATGGACGCATTAGCGGTTAGCGCACACATCGATTCAGCACGCACTAAATCAGCGCGCCTTTGTAAAAGAGGCCCTTAATAAACCACCCTCTTAATGGTAGTCCAGATTGATAAATAAGGCCCTATATGCATGTGCATACCAGATATGTCCAGATATGTTCTTTGTGTTAAAGGGGACAATCCTTGATACAGCTGATAGCGAAACGCGAATTCACATCAGAGTCCCTCCATGCTGCCTGAGATAAGCTCTTTATAGGCATTACTACAGTATTATTGAGTCACTTATAGCAATGAAATAAATATGACCAATGAGGAGGCTGGCTACATATACTCAAGCCTTACATGAAAGAGATGGTATGAGTGTAGCCACTGAGGTCATTATATGAAGATATGGAAAAGTGTTTTGATCATGAAAGTATCTAAAGTTTAATGAAGTTGCATTAGAGTATTATTAAAAGACTGAATATTAATTTATTTCATATTTAAATTTAAGATATGATTATAAGAGTGAAGCTCTAGATTTTGGACTGTTACACTGAATAGCTTCACTCATAAGGTATTATTTATTGAATATTTACTATTGGCCTTTGTATGTGAGATATACCAGATATGTGACACATAGAGAGGTATTTTCAAAAGGACATCTGAGTCAGAATTGGGACGTCCTACTCATATCATTAAAAAAAGTCCATCAAACAGGTGGGAGACTTCTTGGCTAATCCTGGTTTTAAAATTAACCCCAAAGCAGTGTAGTATTTGTAGCCCATGGTTCTATCCATTGAAATCGGTGCTGCAGGTCCCATAATGCACCTGGATGAAGTTGGCAGAAATCCAGGACTGTTCAAAAAGTCTTACTTCTGGAATGGGCAATCTAGTCACCTTAATGTAACCTGTGGCTTCCCCAAGGTGTAATGTTCAACAATGTAATCGTGTTAGCCAAGGGTTTAATTATGTTTCCTTAGGGAAATAACATTAACATTTAAAAATTTTCCTCATCTCATAAATTTAATACCGGGACAAAATAAATAAGTAAAAGAAAAAGATCAACACATCTGATAAGTGCAATAATTTTTAATATAAACTTTACACTTAAGTTTGACAACACTAATATTTAAATTTTGTTGTATACAGTAATAACAGAATGATTTTGTTTTTGTTTCCAGACCCTCTACACCACAATTTTAGGATTTTCAATTTCAAGATCTATCTATCTATCAGATAAGAACTTATGTTTCTGTTCTCTAATAAATTTATATCAAAATTTTGTTCCAACTAAACAGATTCATATCCCACTACAGCTCTTATTTTAAATGTTGAGTCATCCAGAAACAGGGAAATTCGTATCTACTGTACCTGATTGTATACCTCAGTAGCCTTCAGGCTTGTAGGTGTCATAAATTATTTTATTAGTTATTTATATACCACCTATCAGTGGAGGTTGTCTAATCAGTTTACATTCATGTACTCAAGCATTTTTCCTTATCTGTCCTGGTGGGTTCATAATCTATCTAATGTACATGGGGCAATGGAGGATTAAGTGACTTGCTCAGGGTCAAAGAGAGCAGTGCAGGGCTTCAACTCGCAACTTAAGGGTGCTGAGACTGTAGCTGTAACTTCTAGACCACTGGCTGTTTCTGGAGAACTCACAGTTTAAAGAAAAAGCTGAAATAGGAATTGAAGCTGAGTCCCCTGGTTTACAGTCCACTGTACTAGCCCTGCTTTCTATTTTTTTTCAGTGCCCATAATTAGGGTTGCCAAATTTCTACTTTAAAAAAAAGAGTTCATTTGGTCTGCCCCACTCTGCCCCAGTCCTACCCCACTCTGCCTCCAGCTCCACCCCATTATGCCCGAATGCTGCCCCCCACACAAACCTCCATTCTCCATCTCTGAGCTAGGGGCCACTCAACAGAAGGAGTAGCAGGATGAAAGAAGAGTTGTAGACTTGGGGATGGTGTAATGGAAAGAATGGAGAAGGTGGTATAAGGATAAATGGATAGAGAGGGGTGAGAGAGGGAGAGATGAACTCACAGGAGGGCAGAGGGATCAGCAGGAGGAAAAAAATGAACTTTGGAGGGTGGAGGGAGTCAATGGTGGACAGGGAGAAAAGGACAGGGAGAAAAGGACTCAGAGAAGGGCATAGGAGGTGGAAGGGAGACAGGGATAGATGGGGAGGGCAGAGGAAGAAGGAAGGAAGAGAGGTGGACTTTGGATGGCAGAAGGGAGCAGAAGAGGGAGAGAAAGATGGACTCAAGGAAGTACAGAGAGAACTTAATAGGAATGTAGAGATGGACTTGAGGGTGCAGAATGGGAGGGATGGAGAGATGGCAGACTCAGGGGAAGGGTAGAAGGGGGAGATGCTGAGTTATAAGGGTGGAGTGAGGGATAAGGAGAGAAGTTGCTAGGAATGGTGAATCCATATGGAAGGGTTGTCAAGGAGAAGAGTGAGGAAGTTAGTGAATACAGAGAGTAGTTATGTTGTAATGGGGAACAGATGAAAGATAAAAGGGAATAGGAGGTTGGGAACTGAGTGAGATGGGAAAATGAGAGCTAGGGATTGAGAAAAGTTGATAAGTTTCAAGTTTATTTAAGATTTCATTTATCGCCCAATCAGCCTTCTAGGTGGTGTACAATGGAAAATGAGAGCTAGGGATTGAGAAAAGTTGATAAGTTTCAAGTTTATTTAAGATTTCATTTATCGCCCAATCAGCCTTCTAGGTGGTGTACAATGTCATAAAAATTGATATTGACTAAAAAACATATTTAAGATAACAGCATATCATTAAAAACAATAATAGTTATTAAAAACATTTTAAAACAAAAACAAACAGGAACAAAAGGGAAAAGGGCTAGTACTACAATGATCAAGTAGAGAGAAAAACATATAGGGAAGAAAACAAAAGGAAGGGAGTAGATGAAAAGTGAGGCAGAAAATAAATAAATGGAGGAGAGAGTGTTAAGAGAAAAATTGATGTGTCAAAGACATATGTAGTGAGGGAATGGAATATGACAGGTATACCGGGGGGGGTGGGGGGGAGCATGGCACCTTCTCATCCTTCACCTAATATAGCAGATGGCCTTGGGCTGCCATTTTTAGTCCAGATCAGAGAGCAACCCCACTGCAAACCCAAGCTCAGAGCTCCCGGATGTTGTCTGTCCTAGTTTTACTATGAACTGGTGCAGTAGGAACTACCGGTAATAAGACATTTTCTCTGGATCCAGGTGTGAGAGGAAGTACTACCCAGAAGGGCCTGGAGAAAGCTGGTGAGGTTGCAGTGGAAACTCTTGGCAGCCATTTTAAATAGCGGTTCTGCATGATGCAGAAGCATAGGAGGATCAGTCCTGTCTCGGTTCATTGCTAGACCACCAGGGCTTTCAAGGTAGGCTTTCTAGAGGTCTAGGAAGGGGGAGGAAGGTGAGAGGGAGGTGGGATATTTCAGAGTCAGGAACAGGAGGCAGGAAGGATCTCTCCTGTCCCAGCTCATTGCTGGATCATCAAAGCTTAGGACAGGCCTGGGAGAGGCCTGCAACAGGTATGGGAGGGGGCGGGTGGGCACAGACTTGAATATAAACTAATACACCCATTTTGGGGTCAATAAAATGGCCCCTAAATCTTTGAGTATATACAGTATATCAAGTAGGCAAGATTATATTTAATACATTTATAGAATGTGAAGAGCATTTCAGCCAACTGAAGGCCACAATGGAGGACTTTGGGAGTTCATGTGCACATTGCAGACCAATGCCCTATATCTTTTCCTGTTGGTCTTTTAAAAGACATCCTAAAACATAAAAACTGAAATATTGCTGAAGAAGGCCCACAGAGATTCTATCTAGTTAAAATGTGTTCTATGACTAGATATTATTACAATTGATAAGTAGATGCTAAAAAGCAACCAACAACTGCTTATATTTTCTTAAAATTATTGTAAGGAATTATATAGCTAAAATTTGATTTAAATATTCATGAAGCCTTGATTTCATTTTACATTCTAATTTTAAAAATATCTTCAAGAAAAAAAAATGCATTAAAAATACATATCCAAGCTAACAATTTCTGAGAAGAGCCTTCTTTCTAATTTAGCTATATTATAATTTGCAGAACAACAGGAATGCAAATGACAAAAAAAAAATAAAAATAAACTGTAGTATAACATGTTAGCATACTGCACAAAGTACTACTTTTCTAAATGGAAGTTTTGTTTATAGTTTTTAGACAAAGAACCCTTACAAATAGGCTCTTCAATAGAATAAGGAAAATTTCATATTTTCAATTGTTATACTTTAAATCAGGGGTATCCAACCCACGGCCCGGCAAGGTGTTTTGTGTGGCCCGGCTTAAGGGCGATGCAGCGTTTTGCTCATTGCCAGCCCCAGGTGTTTACCTTCTGCCAGCTCCCTACTCCTTCCTGCTGCAGTCATTTCTCTGCACAAAGCCACAGGCAGTGGCTCTTCGTGCGTCCCGTGGCTGAGCCGGAAGTCTTCCCTCTGACACTGACCTTTAATGACTTGCTCAACCTTTTTTTTTTGTTCATCAGCTAGCTTTAGTGTTTGTGCAACCCCAGACAATTTTTTTTTCTTCCAATGCAGCCCAGGGAAACCAAAAGGTTGGTCACACCTGCTTTAAATCATTATAAGCAGATAATTTAAATGTGTAATTCAGTGTTTCCTTTTATATATTAAAAAAAGTTTCATTGCTTTATTGAAAAACTGTTAGACTATCCCCCCCTTTTACAAAACCACACAAGAGGTTTTTAGTGCCAGCCAGTGCACTAAATGCTCTGCACTGCTCCGACACTCATAGAATTCTTATGAGCATCAGAGCAGCCTCTTGTGCAGTTTTGTTAAAAAAGGGGAGGGAGTATGATTTCACTTAATATTCAGTAGTGCCAGCAATTTTCTGTATCTTGAAAAAAAAACACAACACTTTAGATAAGTATAAAAGTCACCTTTTCATGATATTGACAGGAATAGGGGTTCAAATGATTACACATAATTGGAAAAATCATGATAGGATTAATTTCATTTTTCAGTGGGTAACTGTGTGTACCACGTATAAATATGAAAAGATGATGGCAGAACGATTAGGAACTAATAAGTCCTTTAATGAGGTATGGGGTCCATTGACTAATTTTATTACATTATAATTAGGGTCATGTTTCTCCCTTTTTCGTTAGATTCCTTACATATCCAGGGAAGGTGGGAGGGAGGGAGATGGAATATCTAATCTGAAGAGATAAATTAATTCCTTATCGTATTGAAATCACATCATATATATTATTGTTTATAATTATGATAAGAAGGGGATAAAATGATTGATTAATGTAACAATTGTAATGATAATAGTGTGTTTTCATACAGTTTTTCTGATTTATCATTTGTATACATTATCAAAGTTTGAAATGTCAATAAAGATTTACAAAAGAAAAAGAAAAATGCACAACCACAATGTTTTAAAATGTTTCTAAGATGACGTTTAGGACCTCAACATTTTCTTTTTTTACAACAGATTTGACTACAATCTGAGATTCTACGATAGTGATCAATAGTCATTCAAATTTCAAAAGGTGAGATCAGCATTAATTTAGCATTTCAAGAGCAATTCGATAACAGATTGTTTACATTTACATGCCATTTAAATTCATAGACTACTATAATCTTTTTGAGTATGCACACACTTATGTACTTACATGGTAGCAAATTGACTAAGCACCATTATCTAAGGAGCCCTTTTACTAAAGCTGCAGCAAAAGTGGCTTTAGCACACACTTGATAACAACCAATGAGTGGAGCAAATATTCAAAATCAATGTCAAAAATTTTTTCTTTTGTAACATCAGCTAATTATGAAACATTCAAGGAAGGGGTAAAGACCTCAGACTCCCCTCAGCTCATTTTCAGTACAATATGCGCTGATCAGCTGTATGGGTTATCATTTTAATCCTTGGTCTTAATTACCTCCTTCCTCCTTTTAATTTAAGAAAATAAATATGGAATTTAGCTTTGATCTTTGGAATTCTGACCCCAATGGGACCTGTTTCACCCTGAGCTTTTTCAGGGGATCAGATTCATATCCATGTCCCATTCAATCCTACAACATATAACACAAAATCATCTAACAATCACAATACGTAAAACATAAAATCATATTAAAGCTAGCCAATCTGAAGACTGTCATACATCTCACATATGCATCCAAAGGAATCATATTTCCTAAAAATGAATCCTGAAAGGACCCATAACATAATTACTACAAACATGTCCATTCAATATTTCTGTAACAATAATACAAAGAAAAAACAATCTTAGAATAACAGGCCACATCATCACATTATAATGTCCAAAAAGAACAAAAAATGCTATAAATATGACCATTCACTGATCTTACACTTCATATAATAGAAAAAAATTGTCTCTAGCAAAATGGGAACTCATCAAGAGCTCTCAACATTATCATGATTTTAACCAATGAAATTGCTGCAAATACAACACTTCTTAAATTAAGAAGATTTACTGTATCAGAGCAGGGACACATGCTTCTCAATGGTGCGCGGTCTCCAACATAATCACAAGCTGACCCATGTCGCTGCAATGTGAAAGTGTTCTACCGTTTAAAATGGCACCGAAACTACAACAGATGCCACAGCAAGATACAACCTGACATCAAGCCGTCAGCCTGCGATAACAATCGAAACTCACTGAGCTCTAAATCCCACTTAAAGCATTCAATCCTCTATCACAGTGACCACTGTGCTCTCAACCTTCATTCTCTACTTATCACACTCATTCAATCATACATGCAGATGTTAGCTATGGAAGGTGCAGACAGAGGGGGAGAGACCCTGAGGAAGAACAGAGAGATGCACGATCATAACAGAGGAGAGAGAGAGAGGGAAACATGTTGCCAATAGGGGTGGAAGAGAGAGAGGAAGAAAAGTTGGACTCCTGCAGGGCCAGAGAGAGATGTTGATTGGGGAATGGAACGAGGTCTGGAAGACAGAAGCGGTGCACACAGTATATATAATAAATAAATATGGGGGGGGGTCTTTTACTAATGCGTACTAGCTGATTTAGTGCGTGCTAAATGCTAATGCATCCAAAGAATATAATGGGCGCATTAGCACTTAGCGCGCGCTAAATCGGCTAGCACACCGTAGTAAAAGAGGGGGTATATGTTTAGTGTTTTTATTGTTGGTAGATCATTTTGACTTGGTCATTTTAAAAATAGCTCGCAAGCCCAAAAAGTGTGGGCGCCCCTGCTTTAAGGTGTTTGCCATTGATATGGTAGCAATGGGATGCAGGGTTGGTAATTTGGCTAAATATTTAGTCCAGCATGAACAACACTGGATCCATTCCCTACATGCATCTGAGCTGATTGGTTTAAATCGAGCTATAGAATGGAGAGCCTTTTTTATATTTAAGGGGGACATTTTTTGTATTTGGATACAGCTCAACAGTGGCATTGAGGGACTGATGATAAAGGAGTGACGGTAGAAATCCCTTGATGCATTGTTCAGTAGAATATACGGTAAGCCCTTTGAAATAATCAAAGGGCTCTTAATATTGGACGAGCCCTACAAGAGAAAAAGAGGAAGTTCGGGGCTGGGGTGGGGGGGAGGTGAGGAAGTTTAAATAATTAAGGGGATTGAATGGGACTTTATAAAGAGTGGAAGTAATGGGAAGAGGAAGATTTATTGAAGATTGGAAACAGAGGTGTGAAAGGTAATGATTGGTGGGAAAGGGAATGATGTGATTGGTTTATTTGTGCGGGAGAATTCTGAGAAGTTTGTCTGTGGGAGGTTGGGGTCTGAGGAGGGTAGGCAATAAGAGGAGATAGAAAATTTGGATTTGTGAGGGTAGTTTGAAGTTTTAATTAGTTTCATTTGGTTCTTTATTCTGTTATTTTAGTCTAATATTATTTTATTGTCTTTGGCTTTTGGTTGTTTTTCTTTCTTCTTAGTGAATTAATTGCAGTCCTTGTGAAAAGGAGGGGGGGTTGGGCTTACCTTTAGGTTTGTGGCGTTGGTGGGAGGCTGGGGAAGTGTGGGACATTTGTCCCGTCCTGTTTTTTGCGCGTCGACGGCTTCGGGCTGTTGGTGTGGCTTTTGTGTGCTGTCGGGTCCGGAGGCAGTGCCTGCTGCTGTGAAGAGGCTGCGTTTTACGGCAGTGATTCGGGCCCTGACTTAGGCTGTGCGGTGGTTTTCTTGTCGGGCTCGGTGGTGGTTGAGGCGGGCATAGACAGCATCCGGTAAGTCTCTTCTTGTGATATGCGGGAATTGTGCAGGGGGGTTTGGCTGTGTGCTGTCGGGTTGACTGGCGGCTGTGTCTGCTGCCGTGAAGAGGTGGAATTTGGGACGGAGTGCAGTAGTGAATCGGGCCCTGAATTAGGCTGTGCAGAGAACGCAGCGGCTGTTTCCTTGTTGGGCTCGGTTGCGGTTGCGGCAGGCACAAATAGCACATCCGGTAGGTGTTTTCCCTGCTGTGTGTGGGACGTGTGCTCGGGAGTTTAGGCAGGGAGGGGAAGGGGTGGGGGGGCTGGTGTGAGTGGGCTGTTTTTGAGGGTTTTGGGAGTCTGCTGTTGTTTTCCTGCAGTGTGCTTGAACGCAGCCTGGTGAGTTGCAAGGGGATTTGTGTTGGTAACTAAAAGGGGAGAGGTGTATTGTTCTTTTGGCTCCCAAGAGAAGTTTGCCTCCACAGGCTGGAAAATGTTCAACTGGCCCTGGGGTTCGTGTGGCTGCTAAGCGGCCTGCTTCAGCTCCCAGGGCGGTTGGTAAGGCGGGTGGAGCGCGGGGACGAACAGTGGCAAAGGGTTCGCGTGTTTCTGCAGGTGATGCCCATTCCAGCAGGACTGCTGCGGTGGGAGCAGTGCGTGCCAAGAGGTCGACTCCCGTGCCTGTGCAGTCTGCGGTTCCAGTGGAGGTGGAAGATGATCCTGTGCCTGGCACTTCCCAATCTCAGTCTAATACAGTTGCTGCGGTAGCTCCTGCTGGTGAGTTTGCTAGCTGTGTTTCTGAATTGTTGGGTATGGTGTCTGGGGGGCAGGGGACTGATAGGTTGTCTGGCGGGGTAGTGGGTAGTTCGGTGGGTGCTAAAGGGAAGTCTTTGGGACAACGGTTGCGTAATAAAAAATTCTTACATCGTTTGCAGCATGTGGTTAAGCATTTGGATAGGGAACGTAGGAGTAAGAAGTCTGACTCTGGGGATCTCATGAGGGCTTGGGAATCCTCTGATTCGTGGGACTCTTCACATTCCCCCTCCTCCTCTTCATCTTCTGATGTGGTCCCTGTGGTTTCTGCTGGGGAGGTGGGTGGCAGTTTGACTGGGGTTGCACGAGGTGGGGTTGCACAGTTTTCTAGATCGGGGCATACCTTATGTGAGATTGCTCCCTTAGATGGGCAGTTGTCGCAAAAGTGGAAGAGAAAAATTTTACGTATGAAATATATTGATGTATTTGCTTTATTGGAGTCTGAGCGAGACGGTCTTGACAAGAAAAAAAGTGAGGACTCAAAAGATGACGGGAGAAAAAAGCGCAGTAGAGTTTCGCGGACTATATTCAATTGGTTATTAGGGTTCAATGTTTATGCCAGCGTTTTAGGTGGGGCGAAGCCAGGATTGTATTCCGGTTTACTTCGTTATGCTGATTTAATTTTGCGGGCCTACCGGACCTATGGTGGGTGGGCTTGGTTAAATTGTGATGAACATTTTCGGCGTAGTATGGCTCAGGATAAGTCTGAGGCATGGGGTTATAGGGACGTTGATTTGTGGCTCACTGACATGACTTCTGTAAGACCACCGTTTTTTCGAGGAGTACCCTCCTCAAGTGGATCTTTGCCCTTGGGGAGGGGTAGTTCCGGACAGGTGGGGTCTGGAAGAGGTGGGTCCTTTGGGTGGCAAGTAAGTATGCGAGGGGGGGCCGTGGGCTCTGCATGTTTCCAGTTTAATGGAGGTCGGTGTGACCGAGTAGGATGTCGATTTCGGCACGTGTGCAGTCAGTGTACGGGCCCTCACCCAGCCATTCGTTGTCCGGGAGCTTGGGCTAGGGGGCCAGCAGGGCGGTCAAATTGGTCCACTGCCCAGGGTGTGTCGGGTCAAGGCCCCGTCACCCGTTGATTTGCAGCAGCTTTCTGTTTGGTTGCGCATTTATCCAAATCGGGTGGATGCGGGGCTCCTATGGGAGGGTTTTGCTGCTGGGTTTACTATTCCTTTTGATGGTCCCTTATTGTCTCATAAATGTGTTAATTCACTGTCTGTGCAAAAGTATGCAGGAGTAGTACGTGAAAAATTGAATAAAGAACTTAAATTGGGACGAATTGCGGGGGCCTTTCCGGGCTCCTCCTTTTGCCAATTTGGTGCTTTCGCCCATTGGTGTGATATCGAAGAAGGAGCCTGGGAAATTCCGTTTAATTCATAATTTATCCTTTCCTTTGGGTCAAAGTGTTAATTCTTTTATTGACCCTAGTTTTTGCTCCGATCAATATGCTTCATTTGATTGTGCTGTGGAGATGTTGCAGAGTTTGGGTACAGGGGCTTTAATGGCTAAAGCAGATATAGAATCTGCTTTTCGTCTATTGCCTGTACACCCATCCTCCTTTCATTTATTGGGCTTCCGTTTTGAGCAGAATTATTATTTTGATAAATGTATGCCCATGGGTTGCTCTGTCTCCTGTGCCTATTTTGAGGCTTTTTCGACATTTTTGCATTGGGTGACAGAGCACAGTTCTGGGTCTTCTTGTATTGTTCATTATTTGGATGATTTTTTGTTTGGGGGGATGGTGGGGTCTGCTCAGTGTGGTATTCTTTTAGACAAGTTTCGTACTCTTATGCATGCTTTGGGTGTTCCTTTGGCTGAAGGGAAATCTGAAGGACCTTGTTCTACTTTGGTATTTTTGGGAATTGAGCTAGATTCTGTTCTTATGGAATCTCGATTACCTGTAGAGAAGGTACAAGCTTTGCGTGCTGAGATTGAGAGAGCAATACACAGGCGTAAATTGACACTTGCTGAAGTGCAGTCTTTGGTGGGGCGGTTGAATTTTGCCTCTCGGGTAATACCGATGGGTCGCGTTTTTGCGCAGTGTTTGGCCTTGTTGACAAAAGGGGTTACAAAGAAGTATTACCGTATACGCTTGTCTAGTGCAGTTCGGGATGATTTGTTGATTTGGCATACATTTTTGATTCATTTTAATGGGGTCATAGTATGGCCTCAGCCAGCTGTGTCTGATGTGGATCTTCAATTATTTACCGATGCGGCAGGAGGGTTTGGTTTTGGTATTTATTTTCATGGGGCATGGTGCTCGGCGGCATGGCCTGAGTGGTGGCATGCTCGTGGGTGGTGTGCCAATGTTGCCTTTTTGGAGTTATTTCCTGTTTGGGTGGCATTGCAACTATTTGAATGGTGTTTGCAGAATCGCCAAGTAATTTTGAGTTCTGACAATGTAGCAGTCGTGGAGGCTGTCAATCGACAATGTGCGCATTGCCCGTTGTTGTTAGGGGTCTTGCGCTTAGTTGTGTTGGCCTGTTTACAATTGAATTTGACTTTGCGGGCGAGACATGTGCCGGGTCATTTTAATGAGATTGCTGATTCTCTTTCTCGTTTTCAGTGGACCCGTTTTCATGCTTTGGCTCCAGGAGCGTACAAGGAACCAACCCTGATGCCTGCAGATTTGTGGCAGCAGTTCCTGGACTCTTCTCGACTTTGCTGACTGATTCTTTAGCACCAAATACGTGGAAAGCTTATAGGGCTGGCTGGCGTCGTTTTGACCTCTTTTTGCAGCACTGTGAGGGAGCTGGTGTTGCAGTCATTGATGAGAATTGCATTATTTCTTTTATTTTATTTGCTCATTGGATTGGATGGTCTGTTGGCGTGGTGAATCAAACTTTGGCTGGAGTAGCTTTTGTTTGCAAGATTCAAGGATGGAAGGATCCTACTTCATCCTTTTTGGCTCGGAAACTTTGTGTAGGGTATGTTCGTAGGTCTGCATCGGTTCGTCCTGCGTTAGTACGGTTGCCTATTTTGCCGCAACAGTTAGTTGATATTGGTGAGGCACTTACGGGTATTTGTGTGTCACCCTTTGAAGTGCTTCTTTTTCGTCTGGCCTTTGCAGTTGTATTTTTTGGGGCTCTGCGGCTTGGTGAGTTGGTGGCACCTTCTAAGCGGTCATTGGGTTGGACGGGGATTTTGCGTTCTGATGTGTTTTTATACTCGCGTGACTTACATTTTCATATACGGCGCTCTAAGACTGACCATACCGGAAAGGGCAGTTGGGTCCGGTTGCACTCACTGCTTCCATTTTCTGAGTGTCCGGTGTATTTAGCGCATCAGTATGCACATATTCGACCTGAAGGGGGCTTATATTGGTTGGTGCATGCTGATGGGACGCCGTTAACGCGCTTTCAATTTACTTCAGTTTTGAAACGAGTGTTGAGTAGTGTGGGCCTGGATCCTACGCTATTTGGCACGCACTCCTTTAGAATTGGGGCTGCTACTTTTGCGGCTCAGCAGGGAGGGTCCCCAGATTTGATTCGCAGAATTGGGCGTTGG
Organism: Geotrypetes seraphini; assembly: GCF_902459505.1. Taxonomy (NCBI): domain Eukaryota; kingdom Metazoa; phylum Chordata; class Amphibia; order Gymnophiona; family Dermophiidae; genus Geotrypetes; species Geotrypetes seraphini. The sequence goes on along the minus strand of NC_047089.1, from coordinate 72,954,903 downwards.
GCTTCCAATAAGTATTTGGGCTATATTCGTTCTGCCAATATTAATTGATTTGTATTTTCTTTCTTATTTCTTGTTTAGCTCACATCCGAACTTTGCCAGTTGATGTATGTGTCTGGCTTTGTGGGCATTCTTTCCTGTTCTGGGCTCAAAAGCATGCAGCTGAATCTCGTTGGGGGTTGAATCTTGGACTGTCGGAACTGGGTATCTCCATTCACTGGATGGGTCAGCGTGGGATGCGCTGGAATCAACTGCTACCCACGCTGTTGGAAGCTACACGTTTGTCTTATCCTGATTTAATCCTGGTACATTTGGGTGGGAATGATTTATGCCATGTTAAAGGTGTGGATTTGATTAGGCGAATGAAAGGGGATTTTGTGATTCTTTTGTTGCACTTTCCTTTAACACGTATAGTATGGTCCAAGATTATCCCTAGCCTGGTATGGAAAGATGCTAAGAGTGAGCGTGCAATTGAGCGGTTGCGACGTAGAGTGAATGTGGAGGTGGCAAAATGGGTTGGATGTGTGGGAGGTATGATTCTTAGTCATGAGTTATTGACTGCTGATTGCCCGGGATTATATAGGCCTGATGGGGTTCATTTATCGGATATAGGTTTAGATATTTTTCTGAGCACAATTCAGGATTTATTAGAAGCTGTGTTTCAGGTTTAATTTGGCCGCAGCTCTGGTTCTGTTGGGGAGTGGTGACAAGCATATGCTGTCACCACTTTGGCGGTAAATGAGAATGGATGCCTACAGGTGGCCAGGGATTATGGGAAAATACTTATGAAATATAATGATGAATGCTGTGTGCGGTACCGCCACAGACTGAGGTGAGGCCGGGCGACACTGCAGGTCTTGCAAATGAGATATTTGGAATGAATATAATGTATTGGGATGTTGGGATAAGCAGCTAGGTCGGGACCGACTAGCTGTTGGAATGGGAATCAGGAAGGCCACCTAGGATGAGAGATATGAATTTGAGTTGCATTGTTACTGAAGTATGATAATTAATAAAGCTGCGGCCAAATTTCTGCCAAAGTTTAAATTGTAAGTGTTTTTATTTAGTTAAAGTTGAGGAGTTATGAGATGTCTGAATGCAGGGTGCGAGTTCCAAATATTAAGTTTTGTTCTTCAGTCTCACCTTTGTTTCAGGTTTCTCTTTCTCTCTATCTTCCTTCTGCCAACATTTTGAGTCCTCTCACCTTTGGTCCAGGTCTCTCTCACTCTGTCTTCCCCCTCCCCAGAGCCTGGTACCTCTTTCCTCGGTTCGGGGTGTTTCCCCTCTTTAACCAATCTAGTAGTCCAGGATCTGCCCTGTCTTCCCCCTCCCTTTTGGTTCAAAGCTGCTTTCCCCCTCCCCTCCTCAAGGTCCTTTTGTCTCCCCCCCCACCCCGGCCGATCCAGCATCTCTAAGGCAACCCTCATCCCACTGGAGCCCTCACAATGGGCACAGCCTTACCTCTTGATTGCAACTTGAGCTAATTCCCCTTTATGCCTCTGAAACCAGACAAAACAGTAGCAAACTTAAAATGAATATATTTCAAACTGTTCAGCAAACGGATGCCACAGGCAGCTGGGGGCCTTACTGGGAGGAGTACTTTCCTAAATGCTATGTTTCAACAAGAGGATGGATGAGGGTACAGACTTTCTCTCTCACAGTTTATCTTCAAACGATCCTCGTCTCCGTTCTTCCCTCTGGGCCTAACTACCACAGCTGAAAGTTAATTACGGCAGCCTGCAGAATAAACTTAGCAGGCTACTGTCAGCCTCTGTAGCACGTTCTTTCTGCCGCGGTCCCGCACCTCCTCTAACGTCAGGGGTGGGATCGCGGCAGAGGGAACATGCTATACAGACCAATGGCAGCTGCTACGTTTGCTCTGCAGGCTGCCATAATTAACTTTCAACTGTGATAGGTCCAGAGGGAAGAACAGAGGATACTGAGGGGGAAGCATGTCATCTGAGCAAGACAGCCAAGCGCTCACCTAAATTAGCTGGCGGAGCGCCTGGCTAAAAGATGCTAAAGACACTAGAGAGAAGACTGGCTCAGCGATCTACCGGCATTGCCTTTGCGATTGACCCCTATCCCAAAAAATAGAAAAGATTCTTCAGCGCTAATAACCAACTACAGGCCTATAGCATCTATCCCATTTATTGTAAAAATCATGGAAGGATTGGTCCACACCCAATTGATGGAATATCTTGACCAGTTCTCTCTCCTACATGAAACTCAATCTAGTTTTAGACCTTTGTTCAGTACGGAGACAGTAATTGCGGCTATCTTAGATTATTTACGCCTACTGTTTAGCAAGGGCTTCAATGCCCTGATCATGCAATTCGATATGAGCTCTGCCTTTGATCTGGTAGACCATGGGAAAATGCTACAATGCTTAGATGCCATCGGCATCAGGGATGAGGTGTTGAACTGGTTTCATGGCTTCCTCACATCTCGTACCTATCAGGTACATTTCAACTACGATCACTCAGATATCTCGAGCAACTCATCTGGTGTGCCACAAGAGTCACCGCTATCCCCATTACTTTTTAATGTCTACATGTCCTCCCTGGGCGTGCAATTATCCCAACTGGGGATAAAACTATTCAACTACGCAGATGATTTTACGATCATCATCCCATTTGCTAACTCCATCTCGGAAACCATTCCCAAAGCATCAGAAGCCATAAATGTGATGGAACAATGGATGACAGACTTTAAGCTCAAACTCAATCCAGAAAAAACAAAATTCTTCATTGCCTCTCCCCACCCGCTTGATACCAAAACCTCACTATGTATCAACAAACTTTGTTACCCTATTCAGTCCACCATGAAGATATTGGGTGTAACTCTGGATCAATGCCTAACCATGAAAGACCAGGTGGACTCCATAATCAGAAAGGGTTTTTTCACCCTCTGGAAACTTAGTTCCGTTAAATCCTACTTCGATACGTCAGCATTCAGAATCCTAGTACAATCCCTCGTACTAAGTCAACTTGACTATTGCAACATCGCCTATTTAGTAATCTTCCAAAAGAACATGCAACGTCATCGAATTGTACAAAATGCAGCTATCAGACTTATCTTCGGGCTAAAGAAATTCGATCACGTGACATCTTATTACCGGCAGCTGCGCTGGCTGCCGATGGAAGCACGCGTAAAGTTTAAATTCGCCTGCATCTGTTTCAAAGTACATTATGGACTAGCCCCCAAATACATAACAGACCTTTTCTCCTTTTCCACTAACAGACACAAGAGAAGCACACATTCAATCTTCGTTTTCCCTCCAGTTAGAGGTTGCAAACTGAAAAAACACCATGAACACCTTTTCTTACACCAAGCAGCCATATGGGGTAAAGACCTAGACCATTGCTTTCACCCACTACTTTCACCCACTACTTACTTGCTTTCACCCACTACTTACAAGGAATTCAGGAAGCACCTAAAAACATACATGTTCCTGAAATACCTAGACAACTGACCCGTTCCTCTCTCTCTCCTCAATAACGGTCCTCCTGACCTCTTACTCACTTCTTCTTTCCCCACTTAAGTCCAACTATTCTGTACCTTTTTAATCTTTTGTAAACCGCATAGAACTTCACAGTATTGCGGTATATAAATTGTTATTATTATTATTAGATCGCGATCGACATTTTGGGCATCCCTGCCTTAAAGCATTCAAAACTATGGCCAGTTTGCTGACAGTTCTGATTTTTTTGTCAATCCATATGATAATCGAGAATATCAGTTATACCACACTACTACTTGCAAGTCTAGAAATGTAATTTATGTTTTGATGTGCAGTTGTAATAAACTGTATACTGAGAAGACATCCAGATCTCTTCATGTTAAGATCACAAAGCATAGATTTGCTGTTTTCACTAATAAATTAGGAACCCTCTTGGTACAGCTCTGCTCCCCTCTACATCTCTCTCCTTAAACATAAGAAGAACATAAGAATAGAAGAATAGCCCTACTGAGTCAGACCAGTGGTCCATATAGCCCAGTAGTCTGCCTTCATGGTGGCCAATCCACGTCACTAGTACCTTGCAAAAACCCAAATAGTAGCAACATTGCATATAACAGGAGCAACTAAGCTCCAGACCCCCCCCCCCCTTTCTAACCAAAGCAGCTCCACTCAGGTTTCAACCCACATCTATAGGACCCCTCTCCCTGGGGACCATCTTACCTTGGTAATTTAGCAGTGCAGACCTACATACTGTATCTGTCTGTCATTCCCTTAATAGTCCCCTACCACCTTTTAACTTCATTTGTGTGTCTATCATAATTAGATTGTAAGCTCTTCTGAGCAGGGACCATCTTTTGCATGTACAATGTACAGCGCTGTGTGCACCTGGAAGCGCTATAGAAATAATGGTAAAATGATGTCCTTACCTGATAATTTTTTTTCCTTTAGTCACAGCAGATCAATCCAGAGACTAGTGGTTGATGGATGTAATCCCACTAGTCTCTGGATTCATCTGCTGTTGATGACAAGGAAGGTAAAACTATGTGTCCTTACCTGATAATTTTCTTTCCTTTAGTAACAGCAGATGAATCCAGATTAGTGGGATTACGTCCATCAACCGCTAGTCTCTAGAATCATCTGCTGTTGAGACTAGCGGTTGATGGACGTAATCCCACTAATCTGGATTCATCTGCTGTTACTAAAGGAAAGAAAATTATCAGGTAAGGACACATAGTTTTACCTTCTGCTGTTGATGACAAGGAAACATTGTTGTTGTTGAAGATAGGGCAATTATTCTTATCCATGGTAGCTCCAATCTCAAAATGGCTGCTGCAACCTCTTTTAAGAAACTTTATTGTCTGAGAAGGACCCAACACGTATGTGCTTTGGCCAACCAGCCTGCATCGGGGGTCTATAAACAACAATAAAATAATAACAACATAATAAACAAATAGTAAACATTGTTTTAAAATATTGTTGTTTGTAGACCTCTGATGCATATGTGTTGGGTCCTTTTGAGTCAATAAAGTTCCTTTCACCCTTGGTCATCTGTGCTGTGATTTTCTGTGTGTTTCGTCTTGTGAAGGAATTCTCTTCTCTTTGCTAGTCTTGAGAGACTGTCACTTGAAGTCACAGCAGCCATTTTGATAATGGAGCTAGCATGGAAGGTGTTATTCATTTGGATGGTCAGGTAGGAAGGCTTCCTTATTTTGGTGGGAAGTCTGGAGGGCATCATGATAACAGAGATTGATGAGGGGACTGGATTGGTGTCAGTGGAAAAGGAGACCTGCTAAAGGCAGGTGTACAATTGGATTAACAATAAAGCAGCTGCACCTACCCCTCTTTTTTAGGTGGTGATATTTGTAGCTGCACTCTTGGCAGTTGTGACAGCTAGCACGCAGTCATGACCCTTGCGCTGTCACTGACAACCACCCCTCAGCTCTGCTCTGGTCAAATGCACCATTCTTTCAGGCATTAAAAAGCTAGCACAGGATTTTCACTGCACTGGATGAGTTTAATGTGTATTAAACTGACTGATTAGTTTATGATGATATAATCTGCTAGTACTAGACCAACTACATTAAGGAAAAAGAGTCACTGAATCATTTCCTCTTTCTGTACCCTTTGTTTTGTACTTTTCACCTCTCTTCTTGACTCTGAACTCAAAATGATGAAGGGGACGGTTGTTTATAATACTGCAACCTTTCAAAGTTCTTTCTATTCTCGCCAAATAATATAATATAGGGTAAAGGGTCATGGATTTGATATATCACTGTTCTATGGGTACAACCAAAGTGGTTTATATATACTATACAGCAAAAAAAAAAGAAAGCACAAAGGGCCTCAATGAACAGGGACTTATCTTTATTGACCCAACACAAGCCATGTTTTAGTGTGCAACACCTGTATTACATTACATTACATTAGTGATTTCTATTCCGCCATTACCTTGCGGTTCAAGGCGAATTACATCCAAACTAAAACAAGAATTACATTTCAACTTTGAAGTATCAGGGGTCAGCCAATGATCAAACTACAATCACCAAACTTTGGGGTTCAGAATCAGTCCTAAAGCTCAAGCACAGAAAACAATCTCTTAGTCCTGTGTTGTTTCAGCTGAAAACCTCTAGTGCAGTTTGGTAAAAGGGAGGGGAGGGGGTGTGTGCAGGAGCACTTATCCCCTTCTGTGTTAACCTTATACAGGTACTGCTCTAAAGTAAACATCCCATGGCCTGAAATTTTTTTAAAAAGTGCCATATTAAATCTGAGATTAGCTCATGGGAAAATCCCATGTTAGAACATGTTAAGCTCAGATTTTGGCACACTTCCCCCCCCCCCCTCCACCTCTTTTACAAAATCATGCTAGCGTTTTTAGCACTGGTCACGGCGAGAACAGATCCAACGTGAGTGTTCCTGCTGTGAACCTATATGATCTAGCTGATTTGCAATCATTTTCATCACAGTTTGGCTAAATTATGCAATAAATCCCAGTCACTCAAAAATCTGCCCTTACATTTTAAGGGCATGATGTGATGATTGATTTTGGTAGCCAGATATATACTTATTATCCTTTTGCCCATTGGTTCTATACTGAGTTTTTACAGATGATGAGAAAGATGCTGTCTTGAGACCCTTTTTTCTGTTCTCTTACATTTTAACTGGACAGCTTTTTAGCTAAAAATTTACCTATATCTTAATTTAAATTGAAAATATTACTAAAGATAACGATTTAAAATTACCTAATAATTTTCATTGCTCAGGTGATCCTTGAAAATTGCTTTCAAATGATGTTTACTAAGATATTGAACAGAACCAGCTCTAGTACAGATCACTAACTCAGTCCTTTTCTTTGAGTGAATTGCATTTTGTTACCATTGTCAGTTTGCTATCAATCATCAAATTTCTAATGCCATCTACCACCATGGGACTCATCCTCAGATTATTCAATTTATTTATGAACCTTCTGTGCAAGATAGCTTGTAAAGTTCAAGGTTTAATCTGTGAGCACTTTTCCACTACAGGATGCACAGTATATTGTTATCTACAATGCTCTTGTGGATATTAGCTACCTCTGAAACCATTTGGCTTTGTACCAGTCCTAAAATAATCTCAGAACTTTCATAGCAACTCCTCTGACTTCAATTATGGTAAACTTTGACTCAGTCTCTGATATCTAGCTATCATATTCCTCCTTTATCATACTGTGCTGCCGAGCAGCATGAGCTAAATGCTAAGCCTCCAACTATATTCCTATGGGCAGCTCGGAATTTAGCTTGCCCGGCATGGCAGCACAGCTTGATAAAAGGAGGAATATGATAGCTAGATATCAGAGACTGAGTCAAAGTTTACCATAAAGAATGCACATTGTCTTCCTATCAACAGAATAACTTATAAACAGGCGCTCATCACATTCAAAGTTTTACAATTTAATGCGCCGCTATTCCTAGACTGAGCCATTATTCCATATTCTCCTTTCCACTCCTTACGATCCAAGGATGAAAATCTACCTACTATTCCATCCCTACGAATCATAAATACTAGACATACCACACTCTTGTCTGTCACCGCTCCTCAAACGTGGAACCTACTACCTGCTCAGGTTAGAGAAGAAAAGAACCTCGAAAAATTTAAATAAAAACTAAAAAGTTTCTTGTATAGAGACCCTTTTAATTAATTTACCTTTTAAACCAAGTTACTATTCCTACTTGAAGTAGGCAAGTACTGATCTAATATAACATAACTCCTATTGTTTTATCCTTATTTATTCCCTTTCCTATATCAACATTGTAGTTCTTCCCTGATTTTCCCTACAAAGTGTACGTCTGTCTATCCCTATATTGTATGCCTCCCTCATTTAAAAAATATTTATTGTTCATTGCTTTGTAATATTTGAAAAAAGCGATTTTATCAAATTCGAAATAAACTTGAAACTTGGGATAATCTGCTTAATAGAGGTCCCCTTTTTATCAATCTATTGTAGCGCTACTACTGCGGAAAATGCTCTGATGCTCATTCAATTCTTATGAGTGTCGCAGCATCTACCACACCAGCCTGCACTAAAATGTTTGATAAAAGGGGGCCAAAGTTATTAATTATCTGTATAATACAGTTCAATGACAAACATACTTGGCATCAGCTCTTTCTGGCATCCCAGCAAGGAGCCCTGATGTTTGAATACTTTTATTGTCTGAAGGGAGCATGAGCCTTTAAATTCTGTTACTCTTTAAGTCATTGAACTATTTTGCAGCTGTCCTTTTGATGCAACTTTAATAATAATATGAAACAAAACAAAAAGTGTCAAGAAAAGTGTGGAATAACTTATAAATTTAATGGCTCCACATCATTCTCTTCTTGGTTGGGCGGAGAACTTTTCAGTAATCATTCACCATGTTTCTTAAATCATCACTTAATTTTCTCAGTAAGTTTCCATAGCTTTTGTAAAGGTTTTCTGAAGCTATTATTAGCTGCAAGCTGCTTAGTAAAGCTTACAGAATTCTAAGCCTTCATATTCATTGGATTTCTTTATGAAACATTTTTATAATAATTTTTGCATCTTAGCAATGGCGTCCCTCTTGGTGATTTTCCTTTCTGCCTAGGTCCCAGGAATGAACTCCAGTGCTATCCCTTCCAGATAAGTACATAAGAATAACCATAGTGGGTTATACCAATGGTGTATCTAGCCCAGTATCATGTTTCCAACAGTGGCCATTACAGGTCACAAGTACCTGACAGAAACTTAAATAGCAGCCACATTTGGGAGTAGGTCTTAGAATATATATGATAAAGGAATAGTCTATGATATGTTACAATTTTCATTTTTGTTACATATATTTGCATTAAATTTTCATTAGTTGCCATCTAGATATAGAATGGATTTTAAGATAGTTATTTAGCTCATAGAGCTTTGTTTGAACTGGCACCTCCTTATTTTTCCTCTTTATCAAAGTTTATGCCCCTAGTAGATTACTTAAATCACTGAATGACAATAAAATGGCTATGCGTCATTCTAATACTAAGGCGTCATACTAATCCCAGGGCAAGTAGTGGCTTCCCCCATGTTTATCTCAATAGATATGGGTGTCATTGTAGTCAATACGATGAAACCTTTGGCTGCAGCCAAAAATGAAAAAACAAGATGCTAAGAATTAATTTAAAAGGGATTAACAAGACTATGAATGTTATAATGCCTCTGTATTGCTCCATGGTGCAACCTCACCTGGAGTTTTGCATTCTGTTCTGGTCACCTTATCTCAAGAAAAATATAGCGGACTAGAAAAGGTTCAAAGAAGATTAACCAAGATGATAAAGGGTATGGAACTCCTCTCATATGAAGAAAGTCTAGGGCTCTTCAGCTTGGAAGAGAGATGGCTTAGGGGAAATATGATTGAAGTCTACAAAATCTTGAGTGGTGTAGAATGGGTACGACTGGATCAAAATTTACTCTGTCAAAAATTACAAAGACTAGGGAACACTCGATGAAATTACATGGAAATACTTTTAAAACCAATAGAAGGAAATATTTTTCACTCAGAGAATAGTTAAACTCTGGAACATGTTGCCAGAGGTTGTGGTAAGAGCGGATAACATAGCTGGTTTTAAGAAAGGTTTGGACAATTTCCTGGAGGGAAAGTCCATAGTGAGTTCTTGAGACACACATGGTGGAAAACTAAAAAATTAAACTAAAACTTAAGGCTCCTTTTATTAAGGTGCGTTACGCGTTTTAGCGTCCGCTAAATATACATACACGCTAAACATTAATGCACCCATTATAAGTCTATGGACGTGTTAGCATTTAGCGCATGCTAAAATGGCTAACGTGCTTTTGTGAAAGAAGGGATTCGTTTTATAGACCGAGTCATCCCAAGAGAAGCTCGACTCGGTTAACAGTAATGTAATACATAATGCATAAGCTTGACAAGGAAAAGTAGATTAGAATAGTTAGTTTCCAAAATGTTTAGCAAACAATAAGGTTTTCAGAGCTTTCCGGAATGTTGCTACTCTTTGGTTTTTTTCCTAAGTACTAGTGATTTGGATTGGCCACCATGAAGATGGGATATTGGGCTAGATGGACCATTGCTCTAACCCAGTAAGGCTATTCTTATGTTTCTATCCTGCCAGACAATTTCCCAGCTGCCAGATCCGACCTCAGAGATTCAGACCTCCTTGGCTGTTCTCCTGACTGGAACACATGCTGTCTCTCTCATCCACCTATGGTCTCACTGCAGCCATTCTTGCCCAATTCAGCTCTCACTGCACTCTGTTCTTCTGACAGAGGCAATCTCCACACACTCAAAGTTCTTACATCCTTCTTAGGAGATACCTCATGAGATACTCCCTCTTTCCTCCTGGTCAATGACTTAAACCCTTTCCCTAGCAATACATGTACTTTTCTCCGCCTTACTCTCTTCCCTCTATGACATCTACTGTCACTCATATAACCTAACTGTAAAATCTGCAAACATTTTGCTCATCAATTCACAGGACATGCCACTCTCTCATTCATCTAGCACTCCTCCCCCACTGACAGGCTCTGGCCTAACCAGCTTCAGTAATCCCCGGGGGAATTTGACTCAGACTCTCTGTACTCTCATTTCCTGGGGGGTGGGGGGGGAAGGAGATTTACACTAGCATTCACATAAAGCTATTAAGCATACTGGAGTATCCTGAAAATGTATTTGTTGTCCACAAGGACCATCACTGCATACTTCAGATTTAGGTAGTGATCTCAGATCAGAAGAATGAATAAGAAAGCATATGCTCTTTTCTTGTTGGTTGTGTGTTGCACATTTGTTGTATATTTGCATGGTACATTATAACAGTGAGCACAGTAGTGTGTATCTAACAAAGCTGCCTGATTTTCTGTCTGTGTCGTACTTGATGACCAAAGATATTTATCCTGAGAATGTGTGTCATAAATGTAAAAATTCATAGATGTAGTCAATTCACAGGAATTTGCCAGTAACAAGCTGTGCCAGTAGGAGCTGTGAGAAGAAGCAGCAGTAGTAGTGCCATACCTGTCCCTAACTCCATCAAGAACATGATTATTTTTAGAGAGAGAAGATAGCAAATTATATACGAGGGGCCGCCGAAAAGTTCTCAGACCAAGCAAGATATGTAGCCACGAAATTTACAAGTTATTCAATACCTTTCTTGACACTTTTCATTTTATTTCATATCATTGAAACAAAAAGTGTGGAATAACATGTACGTTTCATGGCTCTACATCATTCTCTTCCTGAATGGGCTGAGAACTTTTCAGCTGCCCCTCGTAGCTAAGGAAGCTCTGAGGGCAGGAAAAAAACTGTAGCAACAACAGCAGCATAAGTAAAGTCCAAACGTGTTATTGTCTAAAAATACTAGGGGTGCTGAAAACTTCTCAGCCCAACCAAGACGTGGAAATGGTTCAACCATGATCTGAAATAATGTCAACACATAGAATTTTGTTTCTGCAAATTGGCACATAATAAAATTACACTTTTTTCAGCTACAGTGGTGAAATAGCGCTCAGAATTTTGAAAGTTGGTTGGTTGGTCTGAAAACTTTTCAATTCCCCCCCCCCCTCTTTCAATCCTCCTCTTTCTGTTTCATATAATCAACTGCAAGTTTTCTAATTATTTTTTGAAGAATACCCTCATTTCAGAAATGAATATCAATCTGCATCATACTATTTTGCATGGAGGCATAAAAATGGTATTCCAACAATTTATACAGTGATTAAATTAAGGTGCTTTTTTGTTTGGGGGGTGCAGTTATGTCCCGTTAAATACTGCAAAGTAAAATAAATTCAACAAGATAAGAACAAAATTTGTAGAAAAGCTTAGATGACCTCAAGAAGAAGAGTAAAAGATCATTTATGTATCCTTAGACAAGCTGTTTACAAATAAATGAGGTCAGCTCAATTCACATATTGATGAGAAGATTAGAATTAGTCTTAGATGAACTAAACAGATTTATTATGGCAAGGGCAACAAATCAGATAAATAACTTGAACATAACCTTAAATCAATTAATTTTTATGGTCAAATAAATAACATAAGAACTGAGAAGGGTGTGACAATAAGGTGTTTGCAATCTACTACCAGAAATTATATTTCACTGAATTTATGAGTAATCAGAAATAGATAATTCTCAAGGAAGGATCTTTACAAACATGGAGGAATAGGCTTACAGTTAAAACAGCAGCGTGAAAGTCAGGGAAAGCAAAGATTTAATCCTATAAACATAAAAATGGTCATAATGGGTCAAAGCAAGGTTCATGAAGCCCAGTATACTCTTCCCAACCGTGAGCATTCCAGCCACAAGTGCCTGACAGGATCCTTCCTTCTCCTACCGATGTTCCTTGTGACATTTGATAAGTCACTTTGGGGTCCTTTTACTAAGCTGCAGTAAACATTGGCCTAAAAGCACCCTTATGTGGGTATTTCCCATACCCTAAGTATGTATCCATTAAAAAAATATACTGTGGGAGCACTTAAAGCCCCATGTTAATCATGGTAATGTACATGTTTTAACTGATTAGTTTAGAAACACACACACTGCTCCTGTCATGTTCCCTCAAAAAATAATTTATTCCCCCCCCCCCTTTGACTAAGCCTGATAGTGTAGGCTAGCACATTAAATGCTTTGATGCCTAGAGGGATTGAATAGGCAATGGAACATTCCAGTACCTGAATTTAGAAGCCTTTTTACTAAGCTGTGGTATTAGGTAAGCACTATGTATGCTTACTGAAAGTCAAAATGCATGCTCAGGTGACTCATGTTCGTTTGCATTTGTGTGTGCTACCCATGTACTAAAAATTCTAATTTATTTTTTAGCGCTGGGGGCTTGTTTGAGGGTGGGAGAGTAGACATGGCTGTGCTAATCGGTTAGCATGTGAGCATTGCCATGCATCAATTGATTGATAAAGGTGGGAGGTCCAGGTTCGTGTCCAGGTGGCAGGTGACATTAATGTGGAACAGGATGTGAGTGTGATTACGGATGATTGCATGGGAGCCCTTATCACCTACAAAATACGAGTTGGTATGTGCTCATGGGGTAATGACCACACATTGTTGGGAAAATGAGTATGTGGCCATTATTTCAGAAATAGGAGAATTGGTCATTTACCAGCAGAGCTAAAAGTGGCCTTACTGCACAGGAAAGACCCATGGTGTTGATAGCAGAGACCAAGTTTTAGCACTGCTTAGTTAAAGGACCCCTAATTTTGGGAGTAGGATACTTGACAGCAAGTACTTTAGGTCTTAGAATATATGTGATAAAGGAATAGTCTATGATATGTTACAATTTTCATTTTTGTTACATATATTTGCATTAAATTTTCATTAGTTGCCATCTAAATATAGAATGGATTTTAAGATAGTTATTTAGCTCATAGAGCTTTGTTTGAACTGGCACCTCCTTATTTTTCCTCTTTATCAAAGTTTATGCCCCTAGTAGATTACTTAAATCACTGAATGACAATAAAATGGCTATGCGTCATGCATCTCAAGCTCACTTGGCATCTTCTAGGGAATGTACTTTTTGTTTGGCACCAATACTGTGGGTTTAGATAAGGAGGAATCTTTGAAAAAAAGTTAAAAGGCAACTTAAAACACATACAAGGGGGGCACCAAAAAGTTCTCAGCCCAACCAAGAAGAGAATGATGTGGATATGGTTCAATCAATAATCTGAAATAATGTCAAAACACTGAATTTTGTTTCTGCAAATTGGCACTTAACAAAATAATATATAACTCTTTTCAGTTACAGTGGCAAAATAATGCTCATAATTTAGGATGTTGGTTGGTTAGGCTAAAAAAATTTAAGCACTCCCTTGTATGCCTTTTTTAAATCAAACCATGGTAGAGCTTTTTACCATGGGCTGCCAAGGTAAATGCTCTGATACTCAAAGGAACTGAATGAGTGTCAGAGCATTTACCTTGCTAGCCCACGGTAAAAAGCTTTACCATGGTTGTTGATAAAAGGAGCCCATGGTTTTTTAAATTAGTGTTTAATCTTGATTGATGAGAGATGATATTTACAGAAAATGATTGAATGAGATGGTTGGATTTTTATGTTATCTAGTGTGGTTGATTGAGTTGTAATCTTTACTATTTATTTGAAATTATTTTCTGAATATATATTGTTATAATGATGTTTTATTGTAAACTGCTTTGGTCTTTTGTTTAGTTAATGCAGTATATGAAATATTTTAGTCTGTCTTCCATTTTCTATTTGTAACCACCAATTTGTTGCAATTCAATTATTTGTCAAGGTCATTTTCTCTAATCATTTCTAGCAAAAGCCTTTAATAAATACCTCAGCAGAGACGGAACGAGGCTACTTGCAAGCAATATCAAGAGAGAAGTGGACAAGTTTTTAAACTAGGAAGAAGGGGAAAGCCGACAGTCGACAGAGAGAGAGAGTCGATTGTTCGGGAACCGGTATACCCAGAGGATACCGTGCAAGAAGATAGAGGGAAAGACTCACTGGATTACAGGCAAGAGAGATCGAAAAGGACACAAGAGGGAAGGAAATGCAAGAAAGGAAAAAGCTGCAAACTCAAGTGTATGTACACAAACGCAAGGAGCCTTACAAATAAGATGGGTGAATCAGAAGCCATAGCACAAAAAGATAACGTTGACATCATAGGCATCATGGAAACATGGTGGACTGAGGAAAACGTCTGGGACACTGTGCTACCGGGATACAAACTATACCGCAGAGACAGAGTGGCTCAAAAAGGTGGGGGCGTTGCCATATACGTCAAATAGGAAATTGAATCTGCTGGAGAGAACACGCCACAACTGACGGATAAGTTAGAGTCTCTATGGGTCAAAATTACAGGAACAAATGGCCTGGAAATGAAGATCAGCATCTACTACCGACCCCCAGGGCAGTCCAAAGAAATTGATGGAGAAATGACAGACGAGTTTAAACTCAACTGCAAGGGAGGCAACACAGTTATCATGGGTGACTTCAGTAATAGACTGGAACCTAGGCATCTCCGGCTGCATTAGAGAGACCAAGTTCTTGGATGCTGTAGGCGATTGCTTCCTGGAACAACTTGTCAAGGAAAATACTAGAGGAAATGCAATTCTGGACTTAATTCTAAATGGCCTGCGAGGACCAGCACAAGATGTAGAAGTAGAAGGGACGCTGGGAAGCAGTGATCACAATATGATCCGCTTTGATCTGGAAGCAGGGGAGAAACATCGGAACAAAACGACAGCCACGGCACTGAACTTCCAAAAAGGGAATTACGAAGGGATGAGACTCATGGTAGGGAAGAAGATTAAGAAGAGGATAAGCACTGTAAAAACGCTAGAGCAAGCTTTTTAAGGACACAGTCACCGAGGCGCAAAATATATATATACCGCATATCAACAAGGGATCCAAGAGGAAAAAGAACAAAGAACTGGCGTGGCTCACTGTAGAGGTGAAGGAAGCGATCAGAGACAAGAAAACTTCATTTAAGGAATGGAAAAGGTCAAAAACGGATGAAAACTAGAACAAGCACAAACAACATCAACGCAGGTGCCATAAGGCGGTAAAAGGGGCCAAAAGAGACTACGAGGAAAAAATAGCCAAGGAGGCGAAGAACTTCAAGCCGTTCTTTTGATATATTAAAGGGGAAACGACCCACAAAGGAAGTGGTGGGACCGTTGGATGACCATGGAATAAAGGGAGCACTAAAGGAGGACAAAGCAATCGCTGACAAACTAAACACATATTTTGCATCTGTATTTACCGAAGAAGATGTACACAGCATACCGGAACCCATCAGGCTATATGCTGGAAATGAAGACAGAAAGCTGACAGGATTGACGGTCAGTCTAGAGGAGGTATGTAGGCAGATTGATAGGCTTAAGAGCGATAAATCTCCGGGACTGGATGGCATCCATCCGAGGGTCATCAAGGAACTGAAAGGGACCATAGCTGAACTGCTTCAACTAATAGCCAATCTGTCGATCAAATTGGGAAAGATTCCGGAAGACTGGAAGGTAGCGAATGTTACACCTATCTTCAAGAAAGTTTTGAGGGGAGATCCGGGGAACTACAGACCGGTGAGTCTGACCTCTGTACCTGGAAAGATGGTAGAGCCACTGATAAAGGACAGCATCATTGATCACCTTGACGGAAACGGGCTGATGAGGACCAGTCAGCACGGTTTTAGCAAAGGCAGATCGTGTTTGAAGAACTTGCTGCACTTCTTTGAGGGAGTAAACAGACAGATAGACAAGGGCGATCCAGTCGACATTGTATATCTGGATTTTCAGAAGGCATTCGACAAGGTTCTGCATGAACGACTACTTCAGAAAATTGCAAGCCATGGAATTGAGGGTGAAATACTCACATGGATTAAAAACTGGCTGGAGCATAGGAAACAGAGAATGGGGGTAAATGGACAATACTCGGACTGGAAGAGCGTCACCAGTGGGGTGCCGCAGGGCTCGGTGCTTGGACCCGTGCTCTTTAACATCATTATAAATGATCTGGACATAGGTACGACGAGCGAGGTGATTAAATTTGCGGATGATACGAAGTCACCAGTGTCCTGCATGAGCACAACACTGTCACTCTGTGAAGATTCAAACAAAGTCATATTAGCCCTGAAGAAACGGCTTAGTGCTGTGAAACGTTACAGACTGCTTTAAACCTCAACAGCAAGTTGTCACTGTATGGAAGTTTTTTAGCCAATGATGTGGAAGTGTTGGTTTGAGCTTGAGCTCTGCCAATAAAACCTGAGGCTTTTTCTTCCATTTGAGCAGACTCTCAGCTACCTTTAAGTGGAATTTTTTTTTTTTTTTTGCATTACTTGATAGACAGTATATAAATACCTAATAAAATAAATAGATAAAATGTTCCAGGAGAGGGGGAGGGCAAATATGTACTCTTATGGGCCATGGGGAAGCAGGGTTGGCTTGGGGGACCAGGAAGGAACTTGGAGGGGTGTTATGCCACTAATTTCTGACAGGTGGAATGATCAGTAACACTCAGGAAAGCACCCAGACAATATAAAGCATAAACAATAACACTTTATTATACACATATAAGAATTAAATATAAATTATCCTCACCTTGACCCCAGACTCCATCCTCACTATTGTGAACCCCTACAATAGATGAATGGAAAGACCAAAGGACTGTCCCGTGAGACGTGGCCAACCGTCATGGATTCTACTGTCAGGGTCAGAATCCCGGTCTTATATAGGATGCACACTGCGGAGTTCATAGTAAAAGCATAAACAGCTGGTCCTGCTGTTACAATTAGTCCTGCTCTTTGGTTCTGTGTTTTGACAACACCCAGGTCAGGATGTCAGAAGGAGGTGTTTGCAGAAATTGTTTTCCCATGAGACTGGTTTCACTGTCCCTTTGAAGATCAAGGAGGTTAGGATGTTTACTGTCCCTTTCTTTTTGATGTAGTTTCCCATCTGTCTTTACTGAGGTTATTTGAGCGGCAAGGAGGTGTTGTAGTTTGTCTCTTTGATGCTATCCAGTTGTCATTCAAATAAAGGAAGTCAGGATAGGTGTTGCACTGTCTCTTTGATGCTATCAAGAAGGTGTTTGTCCTTTTGGTGTGATCAAAGAAGTCAGATCAAAGAGGTTAGGATCTACAATAAGCAATGTTATTGTAGAGACCATCTGGTCTTGGGGGTCAGGAGTTCAGGTCAGCAGATTTGAGAATACATATTAGTAAACAAACTTATCAGTAATATGCTGGGTCAGCAGACTTGAGAATACATAAACAAAATTATCAGTAATATGCTGGGGCATAACTGGCATAACATTCCACCCTTGGATTCTTAAGTCTGTTCCCATAAAAAGTTCTCCTAATAGCTAAACACCTTTTGTGCCATATCACAGCCTCTAGTAATAGCATCCCACCCATGGAGTGCAGTGGTAGCTTCAATATAATCTGCCACAGAATGCAATTTATTATTTCAAAATTCAGTTGCTCACTGCAACACATTAACATTCTGTAAACATACTGAAAAGGGAGCTTGACTAGCAGGAATCACAAGTTCAACAGTTTTCATTTCAAAATTTACACCATTTTCTATCTAAGGGTACAGAATGTGATGTGGTTTTTAAATCAATGCGATAAAGTTAATTCTTTGTGATATCATTAACGACATGTAACATTAACTGATCATATCATAGCGTTAGTTCATAATTATGTACAGTATTTGTCACCCATTCACCTTCCCTTCTAAATACATCTGCTACTCTGGAGCCAAAATATGCTTCTTTGCCAGCCAGTATTTCAGAAACAATAGTATCTATTCTACTTTTAAGCAAAGGTAAAATGGGAAAATTAATTTTCCCTTCATAATTTATTTCCTTATGTGCTAAACCTGGTGTCCTTGCATTCCCTAATATTTCTTGTTAATTAGGCCTTTCACTTGAAAGTATCACGTATTGGGAATCATGAAAATTAATAATCTTATTAATATTATATTTGTGCTCTTACTCATGGCATACATTTAGGGTAGCTTCATATTCACCATCGATCACCGCAGTTATCTGGTATCCCGTTTTTCTTAGCATCTTTGGTTAGGGTCTGGCTATGCTCCGGTTTCAATAGGCTTGCTATGCCACTCACATGCCTTCACTCATGTAAGTTTCAGGCCCCACCTCCAGAGACCAGCCCTAATGTGAAGTGGCAGGATATAGGCTCACTTCTATTCCCCAGTTGGTGCCACATAACAGCCTCATGGCACGGCACTGTATATCTGGTTGCGTGTTCATCTTCTCGGTCTGGTGAAATTTTCTCTTAACCCAGCATGTTAGCCAAATCATCAGAATGAGAGAGCAGAGCTGACCAATTTTATCACAAAAGGATGAAAGTCTATATGGAATAACATTTCCCAGTACGTGATTTTTCAAGGAAAATATTTCCTTATGATTGTTTATCTTCAATGCTTTAATTACATTAAACCCCCCTAGTGGTAAAAGAGAGTATAAGAGAAAAAGGAGAAAAACCACTTTCTGTACAGAAGGTGATAACATGTGACACAATACTTGTGTGTAAAGTAGTATTTGTGTGAGATGAGAGAAACAACACTAATGCACTTAAAGGTAGTCTGTAGGACATTCAGAAAATACACCTTTTTATGTTCTGGACATAATTATTATGTCATTTAAGAGAGACCATACACACGTACAGAATGTGATACCAAAATAACTTATGTCAGAGATGTGCACTGCACTGTTTATACCTGGTAAGTTAAATAAAGAGAGACCATTTTTTTTTTTTTTTATTTAGCAAATATCAAATACCAATGAACACCATTTTACCAGGTATAAAGCTTTCTAATTATTTCTCTTCAGATATCCTTTTATAATATAACCCCTAACTAAATTATCATTGGGCTGTATAGAAACATAGAAACATAGAAAGATGACGGCAGAAAAGGGCCAAGGCCCATCAAGTCTGCCCACTCTATAGACCCTTTGCCCTTAAGATTAACCAATGTTTTGCCCTGACCCACGTAGGGATCCCACATGGGATTTATTCCTAAAATCTGGCACGCTGCTGGCCTCGATTACCTGTGAGCCATAGCATAAAATCATTGTGAGCATGGTCTTCATAAGATACTTTCTGGTATGTGGGGGAATCTTTTTTGGAAAGGGATATGGTACCATTTGGACTAATAGAAGGGGTGGAATAAACTCTGGAAATGGCCAATGTGCAATGTTGGGGTACCCCATAAGCTAGAACAGACAACACATAACAGAAACAGACAAACACAGAGCTCCGGCATGCTTTCTTCCATCAGTAATGATTCAGGGTTGAATTTAATCTGTAAATAAGCACACTATTAATCAAAAGAGTCACAAACAAATGTGGTATCCATTGGATTCCCACTATCAGGTCACATTGCTGGAAGTATTTTAAATGTGGCACATTGAAATTGGTTCTCCGGACCATGTCTAGATAATAAGCTTCTAAAAGAAAGAGAGATAGAAATTTAAGTTAATTGCTCTATATAGTTTTACTGGTCTTCTTTTCTATTTTCTTCCATTTCAAAGCTCTGTCACACAATCGTAAGAGAATGCACGCAGGGAATTTTTAATCTATAAAATATACAAGAGAGGTTTACGTGCATTAGGTAAAAGACACATTTGCAAAATTACTTGGAGTGCAACTTCCTTATACTATCTAACAAAACTTTATACATTATAAAGGTCACTTAGCAATATTTCTACAGTTTAGCTTTCTCTATCACCTCTAGGCATCTGTAAGTATTTTTTGTGGTAGTCTGGTATATGTATATTGCCTCCCTTGCCAAGTGAATGCAAATTGTTCTGGACATTGCTCCACTATAGGGATAGTAAAAATGCAAGCTGTCATGTTAACCCTTTTTTGGATATCTGGCAAGGAATCCCATAGATTAATCCCATATTGGTAATTGTCCAATTTTAAAATTTGTAAAATTTTTTCTTCCTGCTTGTATAATTTTCCTCCCAATCCTGATATTTATATTCCTACACCCCAGCGTCCACTACAGCTTGTACCTGTTGCTCCCCAGGTTACTACTAAATATTTATCTCTACCTGCGGACACTGTTCTAATTTGGTCCAGGCACACACTGAGGCTCGGCATTCACATTATTGATTCTCCCAACACTTCCACCCTTTTAAATCAGGATAAAGAATGGAAGCAGTTTCCTCAGGGGGAGCCGTTGGCACCCTCTCTCCTTTGTTTACGTGTGCTTGAGGCATAGATTTCTTTCCCAGTCCTCTACTTTTATACATTCCCCATAATGTCCTTGTATTTTTTCCATCTATTTCTTCCCTCTTTACACCATCTTTTATTAATGCCAAAAACATATTCCTCCGAGACACCCGCTTAGCCCTGTTTGAATTGGATTGTCCTGTTCTCTTTTTATCAAAAGTATTTTGAGGTCCCCAGTCCCCCCGATTTCCTAACTGTCGGATCGCTTCTAAGGCTTCCAAAATAGTCCTGTCTATTTGATTGATCAACAAAGTTATCTTTACCTGTTTGTATGCTGGTGCAGCATACTTAATCATTTTATTTCTCATGGACTCAGTAAAAGGTAATGACATATATGTGTCAGCGTGACCTATTACTAAGGCTGCCTTCATAGACTCCTCCTTAATTCTCATTTGAGCATCTTTTAATGTATACCAAATCTTATCATTTGAGGGCCAATCAGATTCAAGTGGATATCGCCTCGTGTCACCCCTACTAATTATCTCTAATAAAGACCATTGGGCATTTTTTGCAGGATAAGGATCCTCCCGTAACGCATTTTGTACTGCTATTTCTTGACTAATTTGAACAAATTTAGGGGCATCTGTGGCATCCCACATAATCCCTGCTGCGCCCATCTCCTGTACCCGAATTACCCATGGCATTAGTGGTTCCCCAGGCTGCTGTGTAAAGCGTGCCATCGTATCCATGACTTCGTGCTGAGTAAAGTCTTCCACAACATCATTTCTCCTCACTGGCTTTGCTTCTGAGCTATCTGCCTGCGTTCCTTCAATACATATATCCTCCTTACTGTTATTAAAATTTGAATCACAAATTTCCCCATCCCGTTTGTTTGGATTCCAATTATCCGGCAGATGATAATTTAAGATTTTAACTTTTCTGTAACTCACTTTCTGCCTCCGTTTTTTGTATTTATATTGTGCATATCGCACGGCCTTATCCATTAACAACTTATTCTGACATTGCAGCATTCCAAAGGCTTGCAGTTGATTACACCTATTCTTTTCCAGCTCTCCTGATTTCAATTGTAATTCCTGTTTAGCTTCATGCAAATTCCTCCAGTCTGACAAAATCATCCTTCCTTGACTAGAAATTACTTCTTGCTCTTCTCCTTTTGAGATTTTCACCTTTTGTAAGGAGGCACATAATTCATGTGGATCCCCACTTCCAAAAGTACAGGATTCACACAATCCTGCTTCTACAGACCACTCAGTGGCCATTAATTTTCCCATAATTTCATTCCCATTTGGAATGGAGGGATTGGGAGCCTGCTCCTCCACCCCTTGTTTTCTAGTTAACTTTCCTGACAACATGATTACCCCACTTCCTGGTACCAATTTGTTATGCCACTAATTTCTGACAGGTGGAATGATCAGTAACACTCAGGAAAGCACCCAGACAATATAAAGCATAAACAATAACACTTTATTATACACATATAAGAATTAAATATAAATTATCCTCACCTTGACCCCAGACTCCATCCTCACTATTGTGAACCCCTACAATAGATGAATGGAAAGACCAAAGGACTGTCCCGTGAGACGTGGCCAACCGTCATGGATTCTACTGTCAGGGTCAGAATCCTGGTCTTATATAGGATGCACACTGCGGAGTTCATAGTAAAAGCATAAACAGCTGGTCCTGCTGTTACAATTAGTCCTGCTCTTTGGTTCTGTGTTTTGACAACACCCAGGTCAGGATGTCAGAAGGAGGTGTTTGCAGAAATTGTTTTCCCATGAGACTGGTTTCACTGTCCCTTTGAAGATCAAGGAGGTTAGGATGTTTACTGTCCCTTTCTTTTTGATGTAGTTTCCCATCTGTCTTTACTGAGGTTATTTGAGCGGCAAGGAGGTGTTGTAGTTTGTCTCTTTGATGCTATCCAGTTGTCATTCAAATAAAGGAAGTCAGGATAGGTGTTGCACTGTCTCTTTGATGCTATCAAGAAGGTGTTTGTCCTTTTGGTGTGATCAAAGAAGTCAGATCAAAGAGGTTAGGATCTACAATAAGCAATGTTATTGTAGAGACCATCTGGTCTTGGGGGTCAGGAGTTCAGGTCAGCAGATTTGAGAATACATATTAGTAAACAAACTTATCAGTAATATGCTGGGTCAGCAGACTTGAGAATACATAAACAAAATTATCAGTAATATGCTGGGGCATAACTGGCATAAGGGGGAAAAAAATAAAAATGGTTATACAGGTCTTATGTGGGACCTGGCTGAAAATTGGCTGGGACCTGCATAAGCTCCAGCAGTCAAGGTCCTTTCATTTAGGCCCAGATGTTGGTGCCTAGATATTGTTCGGCACTGGATATCCAGGGCTAATCTATTTGTATGTTTATTGAAAGACTTTATATACCACAATTATTGAGTCAGGATCAGAGTGGTTTAGAACAAGCAATATACAAAAAACTCCAATATTCAAATAGGAAAAAAGACATTCAATCATACAAGATTAAAAAAAACTACACATTTCCCAATAAAATAAAAAATCTAACAGGAAAACCTGCATGTGCTCACAGCTGAATGCCAGTTGAAATATATGAGTTTTCAATAATGCCTTACATTTGACCAATACCATTTTCTGTCTGACTGTGGAAGATTGTTCCAGAGGGGTGGTGAGAGGTAGTAAAATGCAGAGGTATGTGAGGAAGAACAAAAACACAAGAACTCTCTCCACAGATAATGTATGAAAAACAAACACAGTGGAGATAATCTTGTGGTGCTATAAGTCTAATATAAACTTGGAAACAGAACTCGACAAGATCGTATTTTGGTCATTCGGCCTGCATCAAGAGCCTCAGTCATTTCTTTAAAGATGTAATATCCTAACTGATTGAGAAACTATAGACCATGAAATGATACTATCAAACCACAAGTAATGTTTCACATCAAATTGTTGTCTAATCACATATACAACAATATACTAAAGCTATTATAGCTTGGATGACCTAAAACTAGTCGATGCTTAATCTGGGAAAGAAATTAACCCCCTCTATTACTAAGGTGCACTAACCGATTAGCGCATGCTAATCGATTTAGCATGCGCTAAACGCTAACATGTGCATGTTAGTCTATGGGTGAGTTAGCGTTTAGCACGTACTAATTGGTTATCACACCTTAGTAAAAGAGGGGGTAAATCGTATTAATCACCCGCTTGACTCTGTAGTAGAGTTTTTGAATTGGAAGGTGGGATACTTTGAATCCATTTACTGCAACATGAAATAATCTACCATAGGATATACTCAGGCCTCCTGCGGTAAGTCCCAAATCTGAACGCACTTCTTATACACCACCTGTGTGCTAAAAAAGTTTTTGCATAAAGACACACTAAAGACATTTTTTACTGCAATATATAAAAATATCCCTTTATTGTTCTATCAGCATTCTGAAGTATTTGAAATTTTTAAAGAAACTATTCCTAGTTTGTTTGTTTTTAACACACCCATTGCAATCCACAATCTATGAATAGCTTGAGATCACTGGTAAAATATTTAATGATCATAGCTATTCCTAAAAAAAAAATAGCCCTTGTAAATAGCTTTCAGGAGTATACTTAGGGCCCCTTTTACAAAGCCCATTCAATTCCTGTGGGCTTTGATGCACTTACTGTGACAGCATCACTACCGTGGTTTTGTAAAAAGAGACCCTAGCTTGAGCTGTTCCCAAATGATTTGGGGAAAGGTCAAGATACTTTGCTTTCTCTAGCTTTAAGGTTTTTTATTTTAATTTTATGGATATTTTAATTATCTATATTTTAATGGTTTTTATTGTTATGTTATACTTATCTGTTTCTTTTTTATGGTTTATATATATGAGGGGCCATTGGAAAGTTCTCAACCCAACCAAAAAAAGTTGGGACAGTCTTCATCGAGGGCTGTACACTTACCCCCTCTTTTACAAAACTGTGATAGTAGATTCTAGTGCAGGGAGCCACGCTGAATGGCCCGCACTGCTTCCAATGCTCATAGGAACTCAATGAGCGGCGGGAGCAGCGTGGGCCATTCAGCGCAGCTCCCTGCACTAGAAACTGCTATCACAGTTTCGTAAAAGGAGGCATTAGTCCAGTGATTTTCCATTTTTTTTGTTCCACATTTTTCCGATGGAATGAAAAAAGTGGAAAATCACTGGACTAAGTGTACTGTATAGCTTTCAATGGAGACTGCACCAACTTTGTTGGTTGTACTGAGAACTTTTCAGTGGCCCCTCGTAAACTGATTTTCCACAGAACAAGATATTAGGATCAGCAAAGTATAAATGTTAATGTTATGTTAATCAGGTTTTCTATTCTGCCTTTACCTATTCAGTTCAAGGTCGAATTACATTACACAGGAAGTTACAATGGACAAGTTACAATGGACAATTGACATGGACATTCAATAGGGTTGCTAGTACAGGTAGATCAGTACAACTATTAATACAGGGGTCCTTTTAGTAAGGTGCGCTAGCCGATTTAGCGCACGCTAAATATTAGTGTGCGCTAAACGCTGATGCGTCCATTATATTCTATGGACACATTAATGTTTAATGCATGCTAATATTTAGCACGTACTAAATTGGCTAGTGCGCCTTCATAAAAGAGGGGGACAGTTAGGTCAAAGTTACAAATATATAGTTACAAGTACAAATCATCATTGGCTCATTGTTATGTCTCAGGGGTTGCATTAGACAGTTTACAAATAGACTTTTACAATTATCATTTCAGTTACTTCAAGGTTGTCTCCCTGTCTTGGTACAGAAATGTTTTTAAAATCTTTCTGATCCTGAGATAGTGGACACAGGATCGTAGTGTAAGTGGTAATTAGTTCCAGCATTTTGCAAATTAGTGTTTGATGGGTAAGGTGATTTGCCTGGTAGACTTTATATTGTTGCATGATGGGAATTTTAAGTGGAAAAGATTTCTGGTAGAATATCTGTTGGAGGCACCCTGAAGTAGGATGGCCAACTCTGTTAGGTAGTCGGGGGCATTCCCTCTCAAGATCTTAAAAGCAGTGATGCCTTATTTAAACTTGATCCATGCGGTTATGGGCAGCCAATGTAGTTTCATATAGTAGGGTTGCAGATGTTCTGATTTCCTTAGTCCATATGTGAGTCTTACTGCTGTATTTTGAGCTAGTTGTAGATGTGATAGCAAAGTTTTGGAACAAAGAATTACATTACAGTAGTCTATTCAGGATAGGATTAGGGATTTTCTGATGGATCTTAGCTTTCACATCACAAGGAATGATTGCTTTATTATTGATTGTACATGACTTCTTATGGAAAGGTGATTATCAATTTCTACTCCTAAGATTTGGAATTGCAGTTCTAATGGAAAGTTTGTATCATCTTCTGTAATCCTTGGAGTGTAGCATGGGTCAGTTGAGGGTCTTAGCCAAATAAATTTGCTTATATTCTTATTTAGTTTGAGACAGTGGGTTGAGGTCTAGTTTCTGAGGGTGTTGGCTAATGCATCTGTTACAGGTAGCATGATCATTATGCTATCTATATAGGTGAAATGTTTTATTCATGCGAGATCTAAGTTTGGCAGGCAAGGATTGCATTAGAATGTTGAACACTGATGGTGAAAGTGGGGATCCTTTGGGGACCCTGCTGGGAGAGTTCCAGCTGTCAGAAAGTGCACCATCCTTACTTATAGCATAGTGCCGATGGTTAGGAAGCCTTGGAACCAGGAGAGGACATTGAAGATCTCAAACATTTGATCAAAGTCTACTAGGTCAAATGTGCTGCTTAGGTAAAGTTGGATTACAATTGCGCTATGACCTTTGCTTAGTAGTTCTTTGCCATATGTTACTAGTGCTGTGATCAGACAGGCAGCATTACAAACGGTGTGTTTGACTGCGTAAGTGTGTATTACCGTATTTTCGCGGATATAACGCGCGCGTTATACGTGATTTTACGTACCGCGCATACCCCTCGCGCGTTATATGCCTGAGCGCGGTATACAAAAGATTTTAAACATAGTTCCCACCCCGCCCGACGCCCGATTCACCCCCCCAGCAGGACCGCTCGCACCCCCACCCCGAACGACCGCTCGCACGCGCTCCCACCCGCACCCGCATCCACGATCGGAGCAAGAGGGAGCCCAAGCCCTCTTGCCCGGCCGACTCCCCGACGTCCGATACATCCCCCCCCGGCAGGACCACTCGCACCCTCACCCCGAAGGACCGCCGACTCCCCAACAATATCGGGCCAGGAGGGAGCCCAAACCCTCCTGGCCACGGCGACCCCCAACCCCACCCCGCACTACATTACGGGCAGGAGGGATCCCAGGCCCTCCTGCCCTCGACGCAAACCCCCTCCCCCCAACGACCGCCCCCCCCCAAGAACCTCCGCCCGTCCCCCAGCCGACCCGCGACCCCCCTGGCCGACCCCCACGACACCCCCACCCGCTTTCCCCGTACTTTGTGTAGTTGGGCCAGAAGGGAGCCCAAACCCTCCTGGCCACGGCGACCCCCTAACCTCACCCCGCACTACATTACGGGCAGGAGGGATCCCAGGCCCTCCTGCCCTCGACGCAAACCCCCCTCCCCCCCAGCCGACCCGCGACCCCCCTGGCCGACCCCCACGACCCCCCCACCCCCCTTCCCCGTACCTTTGGAAGTTGGCCGGACAGACGGGAGCCAAACCCGCCTGTCCGGCAGGCAGCCAACGAAGGAATGAGGCCGGATTGGCCCATCCGTCCTAAAGCTCCGCCTACTGGTGGGGCCTAAGGCGCGTGGGCCAATCAGAATAGGCCCTGGCGCCTTAGGTCCCACCTGGGGGGCGCGGCCTGAGGCACATGGGCCAAACCCGACCATGTGTCTCAGGCCGCGCCCCCAGGTGGGACCTAAGGCTCCAGGGCCTATTCTGATTGGCCCACGCGCCTTAGGCCCCACCAGTAGGTGGAGCTTTAGGACGGATGGGCCAATC
The DNA here is from genome assembly GCF_902459505.1 of Geotrypetes seraphini. Taxonomy (NCBI): domain Eukaryota; kingdom Metazoa; phylum Chordata; class Amphibia; order Gymnophiona; family Dermophiidae; genus Geotrypetes; species Geotrypetes seraphini. The sequence goes on along the minus strand of NC_047089.1, from coordinate 72,927,307 downwards.
CGGCCTCATTCCTTCATTGGCTGCCTGCCGGACAGGCGGGTTTGGCTCCCGTCTGTCCGGCCAACTTCCAAAGGTACGGGGAAGGGGGGTGGGGGGGTCGTGGGGGTCGGCCAGGGGGGTCGCGGGTCGGCTGGGGGGGAGGGGGGTTTGCGTCGAGGGCAGGAGGGCCTGGGATCCCTCCTGCCCGTAATGTAGTGCGGGGTGGGGTTAGGGGGTCGCCGTGGCCAGGAGGATTTGGGCTCCCTCCTGGCCCAATATTGTCGGGGAGTCGGCGGTCCTTCGGGGTGGGAGTGCGAGTGGTCCTGCCGAGGGGGGAGAAGAATCGGACGTCGAGGGGGGGCATCAGGCTTTCAGGATGGGGACAGGACTTCAAGGGGGGACAGGCAGATCTTCAAGGGGGACAGGCAGACCTTCAAGGGGGACAGGACTTTAAGGGGGGACAGGCAGACCTTCAAGGGGGGACAGGCAGACCTTCAAGGGGGGACAGGACTTCAAGGGGGACAGGCACGGAGAGGCGGGGCAGTGCACCGAAAGTCAGGGCGGGTGAACGGTGAGTCGGGGCAACCAGAGGAGAGTCGGGGCAGTGCACCGAAAGTCAGGGTGAGTCGGGGCAACCAGAGGAGAGTCGGGGCAGTGCACCGAAAGTCAGGGTGAGTCGGGGCAACCAGATGAGAGTCAGGGAGGGCGAAAGGAGAGTCGGGGTGGCCAGAGGAGAGTCGGGGAGAGCGAAAGGAGAGTCGGGGTGGCCAGAGGAGAGTCGGGCAGCATGCGCATTATATGCCTGAGCGCGGTATAGAAAAGTTTTTGTACATATCATCGTGATTTCTGCGCGCTATACCCCTGTGCGCGTTTTACAATGGTGCGCGTTATATCCGCGAAAATACGGTACTCTCGGTGTTGCTTCAGCTAAGTGTGCCATGAAAAAGGCGTTTTCATACGCCAAAACTGGGATCCCTGTTGGGACCACTATTTCTAATAAAGTCTCCATTACTGGTTGGAAAGACTCCTCCCTTGCCTTTTTGCTTGACTAGTGCTGTGATCACCATCTTAGTGCTATGGTTTTTCCTGAATCCTGATTGTGAAGGGTGGAGGATATTGAAGCATTGTAAGTAGCAGTCGAGTTGTTCTGCGACATATCCTTCCATCAATTTGATAAATAGGGTTAAATGTGTTAAATAATAGGTACACATCCAAGTCCACTTTAAATAACTGGGCGATTTGATTAGCAACCTCAGGGGTTCTTTTATGAAGATGAGGCAAAAAGTGGCCTTAGCATGTGGGTATTTTCCACATGCTCAGGCTATTTTTACCACAGTCATATAATGTCCATTTTTTTGTATTAATGGCCAGGCAATAATTCATCATCATCATTATTATTATTAACCTCCTCCCCCCCCCCCCCTTTTATCAAGCCACACTGCTGAGCAGCATGAGCTAAAAGCTGAGCCACCCAAAAGAATAGAATGGGCAGTTCGGTATTTAGCTCGCACTGCTCGACAGCATAGCTTGATAAAAGGGAGGGTTATTGACTTGATATACCACTTCATACCAATTAAGAATCTGAGCGGTAACTGTAGGATGTTTGAATGCATTCCATTGTACTCTATTTTTCACAGCAACAGGGACATGTTAGCACCTAGCACAGCTTAGTAAAAGGGCCCCTGAAAGCAAAAGTTTAAACTGTGAACTAGTTTCTGAGTTATCTAATAGGTCTTTGTATTTGAAATCTGCATGCAAAAATGAACATTTGAGTGACAAATGTCTGGACACTAACAATAGTTCTAGACCTTTGGGTGTAATTCAACCATTTTCTTACATGTTATCCTGTTGCTAATATATGCTATATATTTTTCTGTATTGAGAAGACAAAAGTGAGAAATATGATTTCTTTCTCCTGGCTGCTTATGCTGCCAAGTGCATTTATTGTTATAGCCCATTGTCCAAGTACCTACAGGCCAGTTCCCTAATGGTTACAAAGAGATGTTTAAATATGTTTCTCATATTGATACATCTTTCAACTAGGCCTCTTTGAGGTTTTTCATAAAAAACCAATTTTAAACCTTACATTTCCACAAAGTTATTGAAATATAGGTCACAGTCATATTATAATGTCATCATTAAACTGAACAATTCATTTTCCAAAGTGGAATACTGGTTTCTCCTGTCTGCTCTAAAAAAAACCCACCCAAAAACTTTTGATCTATAACGGTTATGTTCCCTCTGCCCCTGAACACATTAACTACCCTCTTAACTGCTATATGGCTTTTCTTGTTCTGTATTCCTCTCAATCTGGTTTACTCCATCTCCCTACCTCATCTACCCTACAACTGGATATCTTTTGAGATACAACCTTCTGTTATACCAGTTCTAAACTTTGGAGCACTCTCCCTCAGCATATTAGGCAGAAGACATCTTACGCCAACTTCAAAACATTTCTTAAAACATGACTTTCTCAATAAACCTATTATACAATTCGATCTATCTGCGGCCTTTGATGTTGTCCATCACAATATTCTAATTTACCAACTTTCTGAGATAGGCATTGATTCCACAGTCTTAGACTGGTTCTCAAAATTCTTACGATCCCACTCTTACACTGTTAACATGAATGGCACCACGTCTTCTCCTTGGAAACCGTTATGTGGAGTCCCTCAGGATTCACCTCTGTCCCCTATTATTTTCAACTTGATTATGTTTCCACGCTTCTGTCAAAACTTCACTGGCTTCCAGTAATTTCTAGGGTTTACTTTAAATGTGCCTGCCTAACATTCAATATCCTACATTGCATTCTTCCTCCCCTAATTCCTCTATCTTGGAATTCTTCGAGACCAGACACTACTAGATCCACACAAAAACTTAAACTATCTTTCCCCTTGTTAAAAAGGCATTATCTATGTGGGAAAATTAGGGAAATCTCTTTTCTTCAAAATCACTAAACTTTGGAATAACCTTCCTTCCTGCTGCGGAATCTGGGCTCCTTCCAATTATTCCAAAAGCACCAGAAAACTTGGCTATTCTCAAAAATGGAATTCTCACTACCCTCTTTATAATCACTAATTCTTATTATGTCTTTCCTTCCTTATATTAAAGTTCCTGTAAACCGTGCCAAGCTCTCTCTTTATGGAGAGGATGTGGCATATAAACTTAAGGTTTAGTTTAGTTTACCTACTCTGCTCTTCTACACTGTAAAGCACTTTAAAAGATGCTCTGTTACCCAACAGAGATATAGCAAGAAGATGTCAGTAAATAAATACAGTATTAGAGGATCAACATTGACTGTACTTTACATGTTAAGAGCTAATTAGAACATGTTAGTATACACTGTAGAATAGATTCCATTATAAGGATAATGTTCTCATAGGAAAATATTCAACTTCTTAATCACAATAATTACTTCTACAAGTGGGAATGGCAACATGTACCCCCTCTTTTAATAAGGTGCGCTAAACGCTAATGCATCCATAGACTCATATGCACGTGTTAGCATTTAGCATACTAATTCAATTAGCGCGTGCTAATCGGTTAGCGCACCTTAGTAAAAGAGGGCCATAATTCCATAATCATCAGTTGCATTACTCATAAATATAACTAATTTATTACAATTTTATTGATTTGTAGGTTAAATGGCACAATCAAATCAATCTATATTTTTATATTCTCACATAGCAACTAATCTCTAACCTCTTGGTCCAGAAATGCTGAATTCAGGCTCTGGTCAGGCTGCACTTCATGAACTGTTGATTGGAACATGGCCAGAGGCCAGTCTCTTTCTTGGATTGTAATGAAAACAACACCCCAGGTGGTGAATCATGTAGTACTGGCATTGACTTACTGAAAAAAGTAATAGCTTAAAAATATTCAAAATAATTTCAAGGCATCAGTGTTCCTCAAACTGTAATGGGTTTGCATGACTACTATATGATTTAACCTCAGTCTTGCAGGAGTAACTGGATTTATTATGGTGCCTCCTTCTGTGTGCTTGCAATATATTTTTCCTTGCATAAATATCTTTTTTCTAGCAAATATCTCATCTTACAGTACTTGCAAAATGTATATCTTCTAGTGTTCATCTCCAGCACCAAATCTAAGTAAATAATTGTGATCCCTATCCCCCACCCCCCAATATTCAGTGTTCTGGTTAAATCGTAGTTAGATGACTAACCGCTAATATTTAGTAGGAGATTGACAACCGTTCTGGCTGACTGAAAAATGTCTGCCATGAGTTCCTCTGACAACCTCATGAGACTGTGAAACCTCATGGCAGCCTTGCAAGGTTGTCACGGGAACTCATGGTAGCCTTTTTTCAATGAAACTGCATGAGCAGGGGCATAAGAAGATCACTCCTGCCCCCACACATCTCACTGGACTGTCAGAATCTAAGGTAGGCTCAGGGGGAGGTAGGGAGAGAGGGAGAGTGGATGCCTTGGTTGGGTCAGGTCATAAAGTCATTAGTAATTTGGGTAAGACAACCTATATGGAGTATAAGCAGGAATATGAATGATAAGCACACTACTTTTTAAAAATGATTTGTATAAATGCATTTTACACATACTTTCTACAAAGTATTAGCATATTCAAATAAAATTTTCATAATATAAATACAACACACATACTTTTTGCATATTTTCCTGATTAAGTAATCCTAATTATTGTTCTTTCCTCTATCCTATTTTTTTTTCATATTTTTTCTTACATTATGTAAATCAAAAATGTTACTTTCAATACTTTGTAATCTTTATTATTGACACAGTTTTGCACTTTTGCGCTTTTTTAAAATGTAGATACACATTAACTGAATTTTCACACACAAAAAAAGATTGCCATTTCCTTTCATGTCTTGATTTTATACAAAAATAACATCTGCAAAGCTGCAGTAGCAATTCCCACATAGCAAACGTGATGCAGCCCATTCAGTTCCCAAGGACATTTGCTGCACTGGGAGTAACCACTGTGAGTCTGTAAAAGGGGCCCTTTGTTTAAGAGCAGTTCAGCAGTTTATGGTACCTATGTCACTTTTTTATGACTTCACATTTCTGGACTCATATAAAAAAAACAGGTCCTGTAAAAGGGAATGGGACTTGTATATCACCTTTTTGTAGTTATACATTCAAAGTCATTTACATATATTGTGCCACCAGCAGTCACGTAAGCTTCAGAACCTCCCCAGTTCAATTCAATCAGAAAATACAGAATAAATTGTCAGAATGTCCATAAGAACATAAGAATTGCCGCTGCTGGGTCAGACCAGTAGTCCATTGTACCCAGCAGTCCACACCTGCGGTGGCCCTTAGGTCAAAGACCATTGCCTAACTGAGACTAGCCTTACCTGCAGGAACTTGACTAACTTTGTCTTGAATCCTTGGAGGGTGTTTTCCCCTATAACAGCCTCCAGAAGAGCGTTCCAGTTTTCTACCACTCTCTGGGTGAAGAAGAACTTCCTTGCTTTTGTATGGACTCTATCCCCTTTTAACTCTCATTCTCTCTACCTTGGAGAGGGTGAACAACCTGGGACTGGGAGAAACATTAACTGCATGGGTCAGTGATTGGCTAAACGGTAGACCAGAGAGTGGTGGTGAACGGTGCCCCTTCAAAAACGTCGGAGGTGATCTGTGGCGTGCCGCAGGGCTCGGTCTTGGGCCCGATCCTCTTCAACATATTTGTGGGAGATCTGACTAAGGGGCTTCAGGGTAAAATCATATTATTCGCCGATGACGCCAAACTATGCAATATAGTAAGTGAGAACACTTTGCCAGACAGTATGACGCAGGACCTACTTCTATTGGAACACTGGTCCTCGACTTGGCAGCTAAGCTTCAATGCTAGAAAATGTAAGGTCATGCACCTTGGCAGCAGGAATCCGTGCAGAACTTACACACTAAATGGTGAGACCTTAGCTAGGACCAAGGCGGAACGTGATTTGGGGGTGATCATTAGCGAAGACATGAAGACTGCCAATCAAGTGGAGAAGGCTTCATCCAAAGGCAAGACAAATGATGGGTTGTATCCATAGAAGTTTTATCAGCCGGAAGCCCGAAGTTATAATGCCGTTGTACAGATCCATGGTGAGGCCTCATCTGGAATATTGTGTACAATTCTGGAGGTCACATTACAAAAAGGATGTGCTGAGAGTTGAGTCGGTTCAACGAATGGCCACCAGGATGGTCTCAGGACTCAAAGATCTCCCGTATGAGGAAAGGCTGAATAAATTGCAGCTATACTCACTCGAGGAACGTAGAGAGAGAGAGGAGACATGATAGAGACGTTTAAATATATCATGGGCCGTATTGAGGTGGAGGATGATATTTTCTTTCTTAAAGGTCTCTCGGCCACAAGAGGGCATCCGCTGAAAATCAGGGGTGGGAAATTTCATGGCGACACCAGGAAGTTCTTCTTCACCAAAAGGGTGGTCGATCATTGGAATGAACTTCCACTTCAGGTGATTGAGGCTAGCAGCGTGCCAGATTTTAAAAGGAAATGGGATATACATGTGAGATCTCTAGGAGGGGTAAAATCAAGGGGGTGGGCCATTAGAGTGGGCAGACTTGATGGGCTATGGCCCTTTTCTGCCGTCATCTTCTATGTTTCTATGTTACTAAGTCTATTCCCTTCATTATTTTGAATGTTTCGATCATGTCTCCTCTCAGCCTCCTCTTTTCAAGGGAGAAGAGGCCCAGTTTCTCTAACCTTTCACTGTACGGACTCCAGCCCCTTAACCATTTTAGTTGCTCTTCTCTGGACACTTTCAAGTAGTACCGTGTCCTTCTTCATGTACGACGACGAGTGCTGGATGCAGTATTCCAGGTGGGGGCGTACCATGGCCTGGTACAGCAGCATGATAACCTTCTCCGATCTTTTTGTGATTCCATTCTTAATCATTCCTAGAATTATGTTCACCCTTTTCACAGCTGCCACACATTACGCAGATGGCTTAATTGACTTATCGACCAGTACTCACAAGTCTCTTTCCTGGGGGGGGGGGGGGTTCTCTCCGAGTACCGCAACAGACATCCTGTATTCGTGTATAATATTTTTGTTACCAACATGCATCACCTTACACTTATCCATGTTAAACTTAATTTGCCATATTGCTGCCCATTTCTCGAGCATACTTATGTCTTTACAATCCTTCTGCATCTTCACTACTCTGAATAGCTTTGTATCGTCTGCAAATTTAATCATCTCGCTCGTCATAACAATTTCCAGGTCATTTATAAATATGTTGAAGAGCACAGGCCCTGCTGCACTTCACTCATGATATTTTTCAACTCTGAGTATTATCCATTAACCCCAACTCTATGTTTCCTATCCGCCAACCAGGTTTTAATCCACCCTCGATTCCATGGCTTGCAATTTTTCAAAGTAATCGTTCATGCAGGACCTTGTCGAACACCTTCTGAAAATCCAGATATACAATGTCAACTGGCTTGCCCTTGTCTATCTGCCTGTTTACTCCCTCGAAGAAGTGCAGCAAGTTCATCAAGCAAGATCTTCCCTTGCTGAAGCCGTGCTGGCTGGTCCTCTTCAGATTTTGTCCATCAAGGTGATCAATGATGTGGTCCTTTATCAGAACCTCTACCATCTTTCCCAGTACCGAGGTCAGACTCACCGGTCAGTAGTTTCCCAGATCTTCCCTTGAACCTTTCTTGAAGATCAGCGTAACATTCACCATTTTCCAGTCTTCCGGAATCCTTCCCATTTTGATTGACAGATTAGCTATTAGTTGAAGCAGTTCAGCTATAGCCCCTTGATTACCCTCGGATGGAGGCCATCCAGTTCCAGGGATTTATCATTTTAAGCCTATCAATCTGCCTGCATACCTCTTCTAGACTGACCGTCAACTCTGTCAGTTTCCCATCTTTGTTTCCTCGTATAGCCTATTGGCTTCTGGTATGTTGTGTATATCCTCTTCGGTAAATACAGATGCAAAAAATGTGTTCAGTTTGTCAGCGATGGCTTTGTCCTCCTTTAGCACTCCCTGTATTTCATGGTCATCCAATGGCCTTACCGCTTCCTTCGTGGGTCATTTCCTCTTAATATATCGAAAGAACGGCTTGAAGTTTTTTGCCTCCTTGGCTATTTTTTCCTCATAGTCTCTTTTGGCCCCTCTTACTGCATTGTGGCATCTACTTTGATGTTGTTTGTACTTTTTCCAGTTTGCGTCCGTTTTTTACCTTTTCCATTCCTTAAATGAAATTTTGTTTCTGATCGCTTCCTTCACCACTACAGTGAGCCACGCCAGTTCCTTGTTCTTTTTCCTCTTGGATCCCTTGCTGATACGCGGTATATATAGATTCTGTGCTTCGGTGACTGTGTCCTTAAAAAGGGACCATGCTTGCTCTAACGTTTTTACATTGCTTATCCTCTTCTTAATTTTCTTCCCCACCATGAGTCTCATTCCTTTATAATTCCCTTTTCGGAAGTTCAGTGCCATGGTCGACATCCTGGATTGATGTCTTGCCCCCGTGTCCAGGTTGAAGCGGATCATGTTGTGATCACTGCTTCTCAGTGTCCCTTCTACTTCTATACCTTGCACCAGTTCTCATAGTCCATTTAGAATTAAGTCCAGAATTGCATTTCCTCTCGTATTTTCCTTGACAATTTGTTCCAGGAAGCAATTGCCTACAGCATCCAGGAACTTGGTTTCCCTTCCACAGCCAGAGGTGCCTAGCTTCCTTCCCCGGATAATTAAAGTCACCCATGATAACTGAGTTGCCTCCCTTGCAGTTGCGTTTAATCTCGTCCTTCATCTTTCCATCAATTTCTTTGGACTGCCCTGGGGGTTGGTAGTAGATGTTGATCTTCGTTTCTGTTCCTTTGTTCCCAGAATTTTGGCCCATAGAGACTCTACCTTATTTTTTCATTTCCAGTATGTTCTCTGCAGTAGACTCAATTCCCTCTTTGATGTATCGGGCAATACCCCCACCTTTTTGACCTACTCTGTCTCTGCGGTATAGCTTGTATCCCGGCAGCACAGTGTCCCAGGCATTTTCCTCATTCCACCATGTTTCCGTGATGCCGATAATGTCAAGGTTATCTTTTTGTGCCATAGCTTCTAATTCCGCCATCTTATTTCTTAGGCTTCTTGCGTTTGTGTACATACACTTAAGTTTGCGGCTTGTTACTTTCTTGCAGAGTTCAAACAAGTGTTTTTATTTCTTGTGCAAAACAAAACAAAGCTTCAAAATAGAACTCGAGCAATACAGTGGGATACCAGTGAGAACTAAAGTCCAAAACCACTTTTAAATCGTCAAGGCAGTGGCAAAAAGAAAACAAACTTTCTTCAATTTAGTAAACAGGAATGATTAGCACAGTTTCCTTTTAGTGTCCTGGAACAACCTTTCAATGCACTCCCAGTGCTTCACTGCTTAATCAACTAGGCTTTCTCCCTCCTTCCTGAAAGGGAGTTTAGTGTTTTACAGTTCATAACAACAAATCATGCTTCATATCAAAAAGGCACTTGTTAGCTTTTTGTTTCTGTACTTTGTACCATATCCAACTGGCTAGAACATTCTTACTTTTACTTCCTTCAGCTTTATTTCCAGCCAGAGTGTTGCAGGCTATTACAAAACCTTCAGGTCAGGGCAGTAGGGTATAGAATTTAAACCCAAGCTTTTCAACTTCCCACCAGCCCGTACTGAATTGTCTCAGTAGTTCTATCCCAGGGGTGGTCAACGAGAGCCGCAATCCAGTTTGGTTTTCAGGATTTCCACAAAGAATATGAATGAGATCTATTTGCAACAACCTCATAAGGCACTGTTTAAAGTCTTATTCCTGGAATTGTCACCATATAGCATAAATCCAATATCAAATTCCAAGCTTCCAACCTTAAGAATATTCTTTCTATGTTACTCCTTTAAATCCTTAACTGATGTTGCTACTTCTGTTTTAGCCATAGACCTCAGAAACACCCCTCGTCCCATAAAGGTTATGATCTCATAATGGGGAGATTCATGTGTAACCTCCTCATCAGTCAAGGCTTAAATTTTTAATGGCTGATGCTCAATAATTTTATATTTATTTTGAACACTTTTTATACTTTAAAACGACTAATGAAGTTTATATACTTATCTTCAAAAGTGTTGCTGTACTTAGGCTGGTGGACCCGACATGTTTCGCTGCCGCTTCATCAGGGATCCACTCTTGCCGTTAACCACCATCCCGCATAGACTCTTAGGATACAAGAATCTTGATGCAGTAAAAATTTGATCCACTTGTACCCATTCTACTCTATTCAGGATTTTGTAGACTTCAATCATATCTCCCCTCAGCTATCTGTTTTCCAAGCTGAAGATTCCCAACCTTTTCAGACTTTCCTCATACAAAAGGAGTTCCATCCCCTTTATCATCAGGGTTGCTCTTCTTTGAACCTTTTCTAGTGCCACTATATATTTTTTGAGATAAGGAGAGCATAACATAATGCAATGCTCAAAGTGAGGTTGCACCATTGAGCAATACAAAGTCTTGTTAACCATCTCTTTTCTAATAATTCCTAGCATCCTGTTTGCCTTCTAGTCCACCACCGCATATTGGGCAGAAGAATTGAGCTTATTGTCAATGATAACACCCAGATCCTTTTCTTGAGAGCTGACCCCAAGGTGGTCCCTAACATCCAATAACTATGAATTGGATTTTTCTTCCCAATGTAAATCACTTTGCATTTGTCCACATTGAATTTCATCTGCAGTTTGGACACCCAGTCTTCCAATTTCCTAGTCTTCCTGCAGTTTGTCACAGTCCTCATGCATTTTAACAATTTTGAACAGTTTAGTATCACCTGCAAATTTAATCACTTCACTTGTAATTCCAAATTCTAGATAATTTATAAATAAGTTAAATAGCACCGGTCTCAGCACAGATCCCTGCAGCACACCACTATTTACCCTCCTCCACTGAGAAAAATGGCCATTCAACCCTACCCTCTGTTTTCTGTCCGATAACCAGTTCTTAATCCACAATTGAACATTGCCTCTTATCCCATGACTCTTTAATTTTTTCAGGAGCCTCTCATGAGGAACTTTGTCAAAAGCATTCTGGAAATCTAGATACACTACATCAATTGGCTCTCCGTTATCCGCAGGAAGTCAAGCAAATTGATGAGGCAAGACCTCCCTCAGCTGAACACATGCTGACCCATGCTAATTGGGAGTTACATGCAGAATTGCTCTATACCCTATTCTATGAGGGTAAATCAAAAAGTAAAGGCAAAATACATTTAACATCTTTAGTAGAAGTAACTGTGAGAAATTGAATATATCACTTTTCCACATTTGTTGTATCATTCACAACTAGTTTCTCCATTCCTGCAGAGAAGCTTTTTTGGCTGCTCCTAAAGCCAGGTTAGAACTGCTTCCTTCATTTCATCATGTTTTCTCTTTTGCTTTCCGGGCCGCAGTAATGCACCCATGTCTCATTGTCACTGGCAATTCTCTCTAGAATATTCCGTTCGTCTTCATACCATCTCAGGAACTGGGTCACAACCTCCACACAGTAAGCTGTTTGGGAATCCATTATGTGCAGACTTTCCTATATCCAAAGTCATCATGCATTATGGCAAATACAGATCCATAACTGATATCCAAAGTTACAGTCAATTGAGACACCATTATCTGTCGGTCTTCACTAATCAAGGCATCCATCTTGTCAATGTGCTCTTGTGTAAACGATATTGATGGGCGACCAGAACAACCGTCATCAGTTACACCTGTTCTTCCTGCTTTAAACCTTTTAATTCACTCATAAACCTTTTGCAGATCCATGATGCTATGTCGATACTGAGTCAATATCCAATGATGAAATTCCACAGGTTTCACTCCCTCTGCCCATAGAACACATACTACTGCATGTTGTTGTTTGATAGTGAAATCTTGCAATGAAATGTCCATGTTTCTGACCTATTGGCTGCCACATGACTAAAGGCCAAGCACTACACTGTGCATGGATGAACTATCCCAACAGGCAATGTACAAGTGCCTGTGCTAAATTTTGCTAGCTCTGTTCCAGTTATCACGTAATTTAACAATTGCCTTTAATTTTTAGTTTGTCCTTATATAACCTGTTTACCTAATTTTCAAACCACACAACTCCAAAAGGGATGTGATTATAGAGGGGTATGCATTGGTCAGAGGTATTCCCAGAAATTAGGGGTGATATTATAGAATATTTGTATTTACATGCCATCAGTGGAACAGTCTCCCAGTAGAGGTGGTGGAGACATAGACTGTGTCTGAATTCAAAAAAAATATGGCACTTGGGGACAAAATAGTGGATGCTTCGTATCGGCAGAGTAGATAGATTATTTGGCCTTTATCTGCCATCATATATCTATGCTTCTATGTTTTTATGTGACAGCTGGCGCATTAGGGGTCTTGTCCCCACTGTGAGCTGTGTGACTGAGGGCTCCCTGTTTATCACAAAAATTATAAACTCTTTTACTGGTTATTTTAGGAATTTGTTGGTTTGAGCTGTGTTTTCCTCTCACCCCCTTTTTAGGATTAGGGAAGATTTTTCTTTTTTCCCATTATTTGGGCCTCTTCCCATCTTTATGGGTTTTATTGGATATCTATGTTTTTATCAGCATTTATACCAGCCTTTGGCAGGCATGTGTATCTGCACCCAAAAATAAATGCAAAATTCACTCTAAACTAGTATTCTTTTTAATATATATATATATATATTTATTGAGAATGGCAAATGGCCAAGACAAAGAAACACAATTGGCAAAATGACAATACAGGAAGAGCAAGAATAACAATATAAGATCATATTCTACAGAGAACTCTCATAGAGCACCCTTTACAGAATACTAGCTTAGCACGGATCAGTTAACTTTGAGCTCTTTTTATAAAGCCATTGTAGTAAGTACCAGAGCAGCAAATGTGACCCAGTCTATAGGGAATGAATGGGTTGTGTTGTATTTGCTGTGTGGGCCTCACAGCCTTAGCTTTATAAAAGAGGCCCTTTGCTCACCAAATATTGTATCTATCTCTATGTGAATTAGCATAGGCTGTCATGCTAACTCGGTCAAGCAGTAATAATTAATGGACACCAATTCACATGCTAACTGCTCAATACAGGTTTCATTCCCACTGCCTTTTTAAATTTTTGTTTGAGGAAAAATAAACCCCTTTTTTTACAAAAAGTTTTTAGTGCCAGCTAGTGCGCTGAATGCTCTATGCCGGTGCGCTCAGTTCCTATGAGCACGCCGGCCAGCACTAAAAAACTTGTGCAGTTTTGTAAAGGGGGTGAGAGTTAACTCCAGTTCCCAAACTGGTGATCTGGAAATCATTAATTAAGCCATTTGAATTTTGGAAGTGTACCCTTTAATTTGATGTCTATTCCCTTTTTTCTAAAAAAGAGCTTTCTTTCTGATTAATCACCAAAAGGCAGTTTTATCTACATTTGATATATCTGAAAAATTACTTCAATGACGAACATTATTGTTTACATAATATGCAATAACTGCTGGAAGTTTTATTTAATGGTAGCTTTTCAAGCTTCTAGAGGTATAGCAGTATCATGCATCTCTATCTGTATCCGCTTCAAAGTCACTAATTTTATGCTTTGCTGGTATTGTGTAGATTTTTTTCATATACTTTGTAATTATGATAAATGTCTCTAAAAGGTGTGGCACAGTATTGTCTATGTGTTATTATTCTAAAATAACATTTAAAAAATTAACCCCCTCCTTTAGAAAGCCACGCTAGTGTTTTTAGCGCCGTCTATGGCGGTAAAAACTCTGAGACTCATTCCTATGAGCATCAGAGTTCTTACTGCCATGGCTGGCGCTAAAAATGCTAGTGCGGCTTTGTAAAGGAGGAGGGTAAATCATTAGTCTAGCAATGAATGTATGTGTACTTTAAAGTCTAACTCACTCATATACAAATGATACTTTCACATGTGAGCAAGTGATGAAAAGTTCCAAGAAGAGAATGATGTAGATATGGTTCGATCAATAATCTGAAACAATGTCAAAACATAGAATTTTGTTACGGCAAATTGGCACTTAGCAAAAAATAAGATAACACTCTTTTCAACTACAGTGGCAAAATAATGCTCTGAATTTAGGAAGTTGGTTGGGCTGAAAACTTTTCAGCACTCCTCAAAACCAGAATATAGAAATGATGGTGTCAATATTTAAAGCAGCACCTGGTGGTCAATAGGCCCAGACAATGATATTCAGCGGCATTATTTGGATAATGCCACTACAATATCTGACCACCTCAGAACTATTTGTATAGTGCCAGGATGGTCCAGAGACAGAGCTAAGGCAGAGCCAAAAGTATCCGAACACTAACCATATTCAACACTGGTATCAAGGTAACCATCCAGGCAAGTTAGACCAGGCCAATAGCTGTCCTTATTTGCCAAAAATAGCTGGAAATCAGCATTGAATGTCAGTAGTACTCAGATAACTTTGGTGTCTGTCCAATACCAGGAAGTTCATCACTGATATCTGGGTATCACCCACTGCTAATTATTTGAGTATAGAAAAAACCTGATTCAGCCAAGATTTGAAAAAACAAAAAAAAACAAAAAAAAAAAAACAGGTCACCGTGGGTTAAATGATATCTCAGAAAATTCTAAATGAATCTTCTTAAATCAATGAGGCGTTATTAAAAGGATTCATATCTCTTTATTCTCATGCTTGGTGATATCTTATTTCAACAGAAATTTTCTGAAGATTCAGTAGCTACATTTTTAGCCTGAGGGGGATTCTTTTTCATATCTATTGTGTTTTAAATAGCTGTTTGAACATTTTGATTAGGCTTCAACTGAAGTTCTACCTGCAACAACCAGAAAAGATGCTGCCTATTAAGTAGGAATAATTTCTGTGTCAGATTAGCTGAAAATTGATGTCTCTTGTCAATCCTCTGCTAATCTTCTCATTCAGGACTCTGAGCAATAACTCAAACCACTAAAATAGAAGGACACAGAATAAGGATCCAGTGGATAAAATTATGCATATATTATACAATGGTCTTGCACCACTCTTAATGATTGATTCTATCATCTTTATTTCAAATAAGCAAAAGTGCTTCTGTGGTTTTAATGCTTATATTTTTTCCAAGGTAGAAAGTAGACAGTACAAAATCAGCCATTAGGAAAAACATTTACTCTGGTTGAATATATATTGCCCCTTCAAACAGACTCCTGAGGGAAAGTCCTGCTAGAGTGTTATACTGTGTAATGAGTTTGCAGGATAGTACAGATAAAATGAATACAACCAGTAAGTAAATTATCTGCAGTATTAAAGAGGATGATTCATTTATTGTGCTGCAGATATCAAGGAACCAATAAAATGTTTCTTTGCAAGTTCTATATTGTAGAGATTCTTCACAGTAGTAAAATAGAGTTAAAAAGAACTTAGACCCAGATTCGGTAAATGGCGCTGTTATCGGTGGCCACATACAAAATGGCTGCCGATCACGTATCGGTTATGCAATGGCACCATTTGTAGAATCACGGCTATGAGAAAAGTAGGCACCAGAAATGTAGGCCAGGGTTTTAAAGGCTTACTTTTCCGATGACTACCTTTCCTAAGAATTGCACCTACGAAGGAGGTGCACCTACGAAGGAGGTGCAACTTCCAGTTTTAACCATGCCTACAGTAGAATTAGGCATCATAAGGTAACTCTGAAGGTAGGATAATGGTGGCCTTTTTGGAGCCTCCATTTTTTAAAAAAATTGGGTTTAAATTGGTTTTTAATTGGTGCACTCAATTAGTGCGCTGATTTGAAAAATTAAAACCAATTAAGGCCCTCTTTTACTAACCTGTAGTAGAGATTTCTACCATGGCTTGAGTGCTAAATGCTCCAGTGCTGCTCCAATGCTCATGAGCATTGGATAATTTAGTGCTCTGGGCCACAGTAGAAAACTTTACGTTTGCTTAGTAAAATAAAATTGGGGGGGGGGATAAGTTAGGAGATGGTAGGGTGGCTATTGCTGTCTAACTTTGGGTGCTGTTTTTACAATAGGGCCCTTAGTACTTTATTCACACTAATGTAGATTTCATTACAATATTGATGAGGCTCATTAGTGATTTTCTGACATGAACATTTATCCTTCTATCATCAGTGTCATTGGGAATATGAACAAGGAAGTACACATGGCATGATATTGGCACTAAGTATATACAAGTTGTTAAAATGACTTACCAATACTCTACTTTTGATTCAGCGTCAAGTAAACATTTTCTAAAATACCTCTGTGCTTCTGCTCTATAGAAAGACATGCTGTTTTTCTCATTAATGTACTCATAGAAAACACCATAAAGCTTATCAAATGATTACAAATTTAAAAGGGCATTTTCTTAGGTGCAACATCAAGTTTCAAGTTTATAAAAATTTGATGAAACACTAATCATAAATTCTAAGGGGCTCATAATCGAAAGAGAAAAACGTCCAAAAACCGGCCTAAGTCGGCACTTGGACGATCATCATTCAAAAACATCCAAGTGCCGAGAATAAAAACAGGTTTTGGACATATTTAAAATGACCTAGGCCTTCACAGTGCACTGAATGATCATAGCTAAATGGGGCGTTTCAGGAGGAGTGTTTTGGGTGGGATTTAGGCGGGACGTGGGCAGGCTTAGACTTAGTCGTATTGCATGTATAACCGAAAGTTATACAGCACAGCATAGATGGAACTTGGATGTTGTGACAGACCATTTAAAACATGGTCTAAGTCACAAAAACCCACCTAAAGTCACTAGATAAGCACTGCAGACACAAACTACAGACCCCCCCCCCACTATCCCAGTGATCACCGCCCCCCCACCCCATAAAAATCATAATCACACCTTTAGAATTCAGCCTCCAGACCATCATCACCTGGCAGCCTAGCATAGGAAAGCCTAGTCGAACTGCACAGAGGTGGCTTAAGCCACTGTAATCACTGCATTGCTGCTTAAACATGTGCACACCTCTAAAAAAAAACCCCAAACCCTTTTGTACTACTCTAAGTGGCTTCTGCAGCCATAAGGGCTATTGGGGTGGTAGATAGGTGGGTCTAATAATAATAATAATAATTTTATTCTTATATACCACCATACCGATAAAGTTCTAGGCAGTTCACAACAAGGTGAGCTAATATATGGGATACAGATAAAATTAGAATAATGGACTTAAAAACAGATAAAGACAGAAAGCATTTACAATATAATGCCGAATATGGAAGGGAAAAAAAGTAATACATACAGCAGATAAAATACATCAAGTTGAATATAAGGAACTTGATTGACAAAAATGATGCAGAATGCATTAAGATACCAGCCTATCAAAGAGTTGAATCTTTAACAATCTTTAACATTGTCTTCCTTTAGCACACCGCATAACTTATAAATTAAGTCTATTGACTTTCAAATCTCTCCTTTACAAAACGCCTGCTTTCATACATAGATTATTGATTCCCTATACCTCTTCTAGATTTCTCAGATCTACTGACCAACACCCCTTGATTGTTCCCTCTCTTAAAACCATAAATACACGGTGGCAATCTATTTTCTCCATCACTGCACCCCAAATATGGAATTTACTCTCAATTCAAGTATGTGAAGAACATAATTTAGATAGATTTAAGAGCAAGTTAAAATGCTTTCTTTTTAAAGATGCATTCGACAACTAAAAAAAAAAAAAATAGATTAGGTGCATAAACCAGAAAATTAGACTAGGAGCTTCAACTGAGCCCTGGTTCTCAAATTCTTTGAAGCTTACTGCTCACAATAATCATCCCACTAACCAGTTTCACCCTAGAGCTGCTTGACTCTATATCACACATACTCAGGCAGATAGAACTCTGGATGCTATCCTATAGACTAAAACTAAACGCTGACAAAACTAAATTCTTCCTGGCCTCCCCCAATGACAAACTCAAAAATACCTCAATCCAAGTGAATGGATCGGACTTCCCCCTAGAACAAACCCTAAAAATCCTAGGAGTCACCCTAGACAAACACCTTTCCCTTGAAAAGCACACTGATCTTACCGTCAGGAAATGTTTCTCGGCGCTCTGGAAACTCCGCACCATAAAAAAATACTTTGATGACAACTCATTCTGACTGCTAGTACAATCCTCCATTCTCAGCATCCTCGATTATTGCAACATCATTTACCTAGCCGCCATGAAGAAAACCACCAGGAGACTAAAACTGATTCAGAACACTGTTGTCCGCCTTATATTTGGCCTTAACAAATGGGAACATATCACCCCTTTCTACCATAAACTGCACTGGCTGCCATTTGAATCCAGAGTACTGTTCAAGTTCGCATGCCTCAGCTTCAAAACGGTGCTTGGTCTATCCCCAAGCTACCTCACCCCCCACTTTAAATTAAACCACAACAGTAAGAACTCTCGCAGAATTCATGTTCGCCTTCCCCTCCCTAAAACTATGTCCTCTCAAACGATTCGTTGACAAAACCTTCTCCTTCCAGGCGGCCAAACTAAACTCATGGCTTGCCCAAATTATACTTGACGCCCCCACTTACCTGGACTTCAGAAAAAAACTCAAAACTCACTTATTCCACAGACAGAATCTCTAACACTCCCACTCGCGACTTCTACTCCCTTCAATACACTTAAACCTCCACCTTCCCCCCCAAGGTTCCCTCCAAACCAACTATCCTCCCTGACCGGTGTTTTTTCCCTAAAAAAAAAAAAAAATTTGGACACTCTTGTATATTCCATGTACTATGTTCCCTGTATATTCCTCGCATATTCCTTGTATATTCCTTATATCATACTCCTTGTATACTCCTTGTATATTTCCTTGTATATTCCTACTGATGGCATTTTAAAATCCTGTTTAACTTCAATGACTTGTACACTCCAAAAAATTGTAAATTCCAAGGCTATTTTCACGTGTAATCTTATTAACTGCTGTGAACCGCCTAGAACTCTCTGGGTATGGCGGTATACAAAATAAAGTTATTATTATTATTATTCCTATTGCTTTTTCCCTTACTCGTTTTCTTTACTATTTTTAACTTGTATTTCTTTTCCCATTCCTTTCCTTTTGTATCATATGTTTTGTCTTGTCCGTCATATTTAAATTAGTCTGTTTCCCTTTGATTATTGTAATACAATATTTTAACATTTTGTACATCGCTTAGAATTTTGAATAAGCGATTAATCAAATACATAATAAACTTGAAACTTGAAACTTGAAGATAGGAAGAGACCTAACATAATTTTTCCAAGCCATACATTCAGTTTAGAGGCTTGAAATGAGAGGGTTCTCTCAAAGAACTTCTTATAATGACAGGATTTTATGGAAGGATATGAAAACAAGTGCACTCTACATGTGGTCTTTTTGGCGTGACTCAAAGAAAAATGAGACACAAGATAACCTGGTAACAAACCCGAAACTGATTTATAACAAATACAAGAAAATTTGAACAGAATTCTCGACTCTAGGGGATTTTAGAGGTGGTTTGGGGGGCTCACCATTATCTATAAGGGAGCTGTAGTGAGATGAAGACATAGCACCCTTTTTGTGAAGTTCACAGCAGTGCCCTGTAAGGTATCCCACTATTTAGGTGCCATGTCTGGTTGTCCAATCCATCACTTTGTAGACCCCTCCCACGTCTAAGAGGTCTGTTTTTAAGCGTTTTTGCCTTGGATGAAAAGTTGGATGAAAATGTATAAAAATGGACGATTAAGCAGCTTGGACGATCAGATTGGCAGGATTTTCGAAACGGAAAATAATTTTGACGTATTTTTTGAAAGTGTGTCCCAAGCTGTTTTTTACTTTGGAAGACTTGTGACTTGCACGAAAACGGACTTAGACATTCCTTTCGATTATGCCCCTTTATGCGTTTAACAATTAAAAAATTAAAATGTGGAACAATTATTATACTTGCTAGTGACAAGATGTAAAATATATGAAAACAAGAGGATAGTGGGGGGAAATACAATTTAAAAAAGAAAAGAGTACAATTAAGGTTAAAAACAAGAGGGCAGTGAGAGAAATCATATTAAAGGTTGAATAAGATAAATACAGAAATCGGCAAGGGTGGGCCCAGAGATCATTTAGCATTCATATGCATCTTTAAAGAGTAAACTTTTAAGGTTTCCCTTAAATTTATCTAAATTTTTCTCGGACCTTAAATGTGAAGGTAACAAGTTCCAAATTGTAGGGGCTATAGTTGCTAATGAAGAAGCCCTACGAGTGCTAATGATTTTTAAAGATGAAACGTGAAGAAGGTGATGAAATGCTGATTTTAAGATTCTCGAAGGATCATGAGGGATGAGAAGCTTATGAATGAAGGCAGGTTCTTTGGTGTTCATGGTTTTAAAGGAAATTAAAGCGATTTTATATGTAATTCAATGAGGAATTAGTAACCAGTGTGCACTCTGTAGCAAGGGGATAACATGATCAAATTTCTTCTTGTTCATTATAATTTTTATGGCAGTGTTTTATATTAATTGTAGACGTCGGATGTCTTTTTGACAGACACCTTTATATAAGGAGTTACAATAGTCGAGCTTGGAAATAATAAAGGAGTAAATTAGAATGTTGAGAGACTGAGGGTCAAGAATGTTTGCTAAGGATTTGATCATTCTGAGCTTGAAAATACAGTTCTTAACAACAGCACTAATCTGAAGGCGGTAGGACAGTTTACTGTCGAACATTACACCAAGGATTTTAACTGAATTAACGGAGTTTATCAGTGTGCCATTGATAGTAATAGGCAATGTTAAGTGAATATTTTCTTTCCATGGAAAGAGAAGACAGTTTGTTTTGGAGGTACTTAACAAGAGCATATTATCACAGTCATTGGCTGATCTTATCTAATTTTGAATTGATGGGATTAATGTCATTGGGATTGGATGCGTCAATGGGATGAATAATCTGAATATCATCCACGTAAGCGTAAGCGGTAAGACCGATAGATTGGCATAAAGTAAGTAAAGGCGCCAGGTAGATATTGAAAAGTAGAGGGGAAAGTATTGATCCTTGTGGGATACCAAAGTTATTTTTGAAAACTGTTGATGATGTGTTATTGAAGGATACTACAGAGGTATGATTTGAAATATAGGAAGAGAGCCAGTCGAGGATTTGCTCAGAAATTCCAACCACAGAAAGTCTTTGGAGAAATAATGAATGGTCTATCATGTCAAAAGCGGCTGAGAGATCTACAGAAACAAGAATGACAGATTTGTGCTAGAGAGTCCTGGTTGCAATGTGCTAATTTCATGCTATTTATTCATTTGTATTACGAAATCTGACACTTAAATTCACAAACTCATTCTAGAAAAAGTGCTACATACCTCATTGCTGAAATCACTACGATCACCTTTAAAGTACTCCCCTTGGGAAGCTATGCACCGATGCCAGTGCCTAGTCCACCCTTCAAAGCAATTTTGAAACTCTTTTTCTGGAATGCCCATCAGAACTGTCACATTACCCTTGATGTCCTGAATGTCATCAAAATGTATTCCTTTCAATATTTCCTTTATCTTTGGTAAAGAAAAAAAGTCATTGGGGGCCAGATTAAGTGAGTATGGAGGGTGATTCAATACAGTGATTTGTTTATTGGCTAAAAACTCCCTCACATACGGTGCCATGTGAGCTGGTGCATTGTATTGATACAAGAGCCATGAGCTGTTGGTGAAAAGTTGAGGTTATTTTTGTATAACTTTTTCATTCAGCTTTTTCAGCACTTCCAAATAATAGACTTGGTTAACTGTCCAGTTAGTACAAATTCATAATGAATAATCCCTCTAATATCAAAAAAGGTTAACAACATTGTTTTGATTCTTGATTTGGACTGACACAATTTTTGGGGGTTGTGAGGAATTGGCTGACTTCCACTGTGCACTTTGAAACTTTCTTACAGGGTCATATTAGTATACCCATGTTTCAACACCAGTGATAACACAGCCCAACACATTGTCTTGTCTCTCCAAAAGGTCTTGTAAAACTTCAGCTCTCCTTTGCTCTTGTTCATCAGTGAGCTCCTTCAGGACCATTTTTGCACATACCTTTCTCATGCCAAGATTTTCAGTTAAGATTTTCCTGTTTCTCTTTACTTGGTCTGCTATGCTTCTCACAATCAGCCGATGATTTTGACACACAATTTAATGAATTTTTACAATGTTTTTGTCAGTTCTGCAAGTTACTGGACGCCCTATCCTTTCTTCGTCAGTGTCATTTTCCCCTCAGATAAAAAACATTTAATCCATTTGTTCACTGCTGTTTTCTTCATGGTACTATCCCCATAAATTGGCCTAACATGTCTCTGATTTCAATTCCACTCTTTTCAAGTTTAGCAAGATATTTAATGTTCTGTCATTGCTCTAATTTAAGCTCCGATATTCTTGCGATGGCACACAAAAACATGCACCAACAATAATGAGCACCACTCAGCAAGATACTGCCACACGTCTACATGAACACAGCTGTGAAATACTGATATATCAAGGTTATGAAACCTTACCAAGCTGTTTGTACAGTGCTGCCAACGTAAGCACATGGCTGTAAGTTAAGTAGTGATGTGGCTCAGGCAGGAAATAGGTATAGAAGCACTAACCAGCTAGTGAGCTCACATTAGCACATGCTTACAGGGTTAAAGTAGGAACATTTTCCACTTCTAAGCACTGCCACATTCATATTTTTGCCAGTCCCAAATAGGAAAACAATGGGATTGGCAAAATAACAACAGAAAAAAAAGCCTATTACATAACTTTATAATATTTTTTTGACATCTATTTTGAAAATGAGCCCCTGAGAATCTAAGAACCAGCTTCTGGTCACCAGGGATGGATATCTCTGAAGACCCATAAAGGATCTGAAGACAAAAAAGGACCAGAGGGTCAGAATTGATGAATGAAGAGTTAGCTCCACACTTCAAGATGACTTATGCAAATTATATAATAACTGGCGAGTCCTATTAAAGACTTGTTCAACAAATCTCTGGAGATGGGAGTGATTCCTGGGGATTGGAGGAGAGCAGATGTGGTCCCAATTCAAAAAAGTGGTCACAGGGATGAAGCAGGAAACTACAGGCCAGTGAGCCTCACTTAAGTTGTTGGAAAAATAATGGAAGTGTTACTGAAAGAAAGGATAGTGTACTTCTTTGAATCTAATGGGTTACAAGATCCGAGGCAACATGGCTTTACAAAAGGTAAATCGTGCCAAACAAACCTGATTGAATTTTTTGATTGGGTGACCAGAGAGCTGGATCGAGGACATATGCTAGATGCAATTTACTTTGATTTCAGCAAAGCCTTTGATATAGTTCCTCATAGGAGGCTGTTGAACAAACTTGAAGAGCTGAAGTTAGGACCCAAAGTGGTGAACTGGGTCAGAAACTGGCTGTCGGACAGACGCCAGAGGGTGGTGGTTAATGGAAGTCGCTCGAAGGAAGGAAAGGTGAGTAGTGGAGTCCCTCAGGGTTCGGTGCTGGGGCTAATCCTGTTTAATATGTTTGTGAGTGACATTGCTGAAGGGTTAGAAGGAAAAGTGTGCCTTTTTGCAGATAATACCAAGATTTGTAACAGAGTAGACACCGAAAAGGGAGTGGAAAATATGAAAAAGGATCTGCAAAAGTTAGAGGAATGATCTAATGCCTGGCAACTAAAATTCAATGCAAAGAATTGCAGAGTAATGCATTTGGGGATTAATAATAGGAAGGAACCGTATATGCTGGGAGGAGAGAAGCTGATATGCATGGACGGGAGAGGGACCTTGGGGTGATAGTGTCCAAAGATCTAAAGGCAAAAAAACAGTGTGACAAGGCAGTGGCTGCTGCCAGAAGGATGCTGGGCTGTATAAAGAGAGGCGTAGTCAGTAGAAGGAAGAAGGTGTTGATGCCCCTGTACAGGTCATTGGTAAGGCCCCACTTGGAGTATTGTGTTCAGTTTTGGAGACCGTATCTGGCGAAGGACGTAAGAAGACTTGAGGCGGTCCAGAGGAGGGCGACGAAAATGATAGGAGGCTTGCGCCAGAAGACGTATGAGGAGAGACTGGAAGCCCTGAATATGTATACCCTAGAGGAAAAGAGAGACAGGGGAGATATGATTCAGACGTTCAAATACTTGAAGGGTATTAACGTAGAACAAAATCTTTTCCAGGGAAAGGAAAATGGTAAAACCAGAGGACATAATTTGAGGTTGAGGGGTGGTAGATTCAGGGGCAATGTTAGAAAATTCTACTTTATGGAGAGGGTAGTGGATGCCTGGAATGCGCTCGTGAGAGAGGTGGTGGAGAGTAAAACTGTGACTGAGTTCAAAGAAGCGTGGGATGAACACAGAGGATTTAGAATCAGAAAATAATATTAAATATTGAACTAAGGCCAGTACTGGGCAGACTTGCATGGTCTGTATATGGCCGTTTGGTGGAGGATGGGCTGAGGAGGGCTTCAATGGCTGGGAGGGTGTAGATGGATTGGAGTAAGTCTGAACAGAGATTTTGGCAGTTGGAACCCAAGCACAGTACCGGGTAAAGCTTTGGATTCTTGCCCAGAAATAGCTAAGAAGAAAAAATTAAAAAAATTTAAATTGAATCAGGTTGGGCAGACTGGTTGGACCATTCGGGTCTTTATTTGCCATCATCTACTATGTTACTATGTTATTATGTTGTATGTTGTCAAGCTTCTAAAGGCATAACAGTATCATATACTGTATATCTATTTGTACCCTTTGTTCTCAAAGTTGTTAATTTTATGCTTTCTATTATATTATATTATATATATCTTCTTTGTACTGTAATTATGATAAATATCTCTGAATAAGACCTTTATAATCCAATAAACCAAATCGGAAAAGATAAAGAATTGACCAGAAAAATATTTTTTTCCCCCTTTTTCTTGTCCTACATAGAGCAGCAGCAGGAGAACCCATCATATCAAACAATACTGGAATCAAATAATTATTGAAGGGAGGGTCCTCAGTCTTCACAACTCACAACCGGGGGAGAAACAGAATAAACCGCTCTCCAAGAAGAGTTGTCATTCTAACAAACCCACAAAAGATTTCACCAAGACATAAAAACAATGAAAGCCAGATAGCAAGGAAGATGGGATGCACACATGATGGCAGACTATTGTTGGAATCTTATGTGGGATTGTCCTGGCAGATCCCACTCCTAGAAGTCTTACAAAAGGAGCTTCTTGTGTGTCAAATGACTAGAAAGTTTGTATCTTAAACTTTTGCTTTTGGTATGAAATAAGTAGTTTTTCATGTTGTACACATTTATTTTAATTTTTAATATGTTTCCTTCGTGCTTAAAAAATATTAATTTAAAAACGACATTAAAATATCCTGATTTTTTTAAATGGGCAAGCAAAGTAAAGAGTGGTATTTGGCACATGTTCTGTATCTCATAAACTAGAGCTGATAGAACACTGGTGCCGTTTTTGGAATCAGCAGGTGAAATACACTGTATACTCAGAAATGGGTCTAACATTTGAGGCACCAAAATGAGTGTTGGCCAGTGGAATGTTTTTTTAAAAAATCATCACATGAGCACAAAGTCTAATTCACTGCTGTACAAATTACACCAAGACATAATAGAATATGAAAATGATGGTATCAGTTAGGTATAGGCAGCCCTAAAACATTTTTGTTTTGTTTCCCTTTTGTTTTGTGACTTTGCTTCCTTAGTACTGTGTCATTAATCTTCATGTTCATTTATGGGCCAATGTCATTAAGAGTGCACTTTTTTGAAAGAATGTGGTCTCTCCAGGTAAGCGGGAGTAGTTAGGATTCACAGTAAAGGTTTATAGCCTTTTCTACTACAGTGCCCTGATATTTGACTGCTATTAGCATAGGCGTTAGATCAGGGGAGGCCACAGTGGCCATGGCCTCCCCAAAAATTTATGGTCGCCGATTGTTGCTCACCCTCCTCCTGTCCCCTGGTGTTATGATTTTAAAGCTAAGGACACTGCACTGCGGCTGCCCAAAGATTTAAAACTATAGTGCCGGGAGGAGGTGGATGGGGCCTCAGAAGCTGCCGAGAGATCATGCGCTAGGGCAGAGTTCCTGGGCCCCCCAAAACAAAGCAGTGCTCCGCTGCCTATGGCTGGAAGTATCTGGCTGCTACCAGTGCCCTGTGTCAGCATTTCCTACCAAGTGCCTCATCTGTATTTTCCAGTGCCTACCCCAGTATTTTCCAGTGTCTACCTGAGTACCATTAGTGACCAAATAGTGAACAGAGTATGGATCACCTGTTTATTAAATGTTCTCCTGTTGGGCATTTGTAATTTGAGCAGCAGATTTAATCCCACATTCATTGCAACCTGCAAGGGATGGTCATCAAAAAAATATAATTTCATCTATTGACCATCTAACCACCTTGGATGCAGCCTGTCTCTTGACATGGAGCAGTGTGGTAGGATACCATCAAATTTGCTCCATTCTAGACTCACTCTATATCTGAGGCAGGCCCCACTCCGTAACTGCTGACAGGGGCTGGGGAATTGGATTTATAACCAAATCACTACTACTGGACTCACTCTTTTCTGCTATTCCTTTTCTTCAAGTTCTGCTTTATTCCTCTGAACTGAAGGACTTCCAGCTGTCCCTGAAAACAACATAACCTTATGTTGAGTTTCTATGTGGAATTTCATTGAAGTGCTAGAAAGACAGCCAATTATTTTTCCCTGGTTCACATGCTTTTTTTATAGTGCAGACATTCTGCTAAGCGTTGATTTTCCAGGGCATGAAAGTGTCTACAAACATCCAATCTTTTTTTCCCTTGAATTTTTGATCCTTGTATAATTAGCCATTCCTATCAAATCTTTTGATGTTGCTGGGACACCAGTGGTTAGTATGTCAAAAGATAATGGTGTTATAGCAATAGTTGGAACAATACAATGGGTAGCATTTGCATCTGCAGTAGCAAGTGTCTCCAGGTCATCAAGCACTAGGTTGCTAATCTCTTCAGCTAACACAAACAAGATATCACTAGGTTGGCTGAGGTCTAAGGAGGACGATAAAGTTTTTCTTATATATGAATATGGATGTATTATTCCTTTCTTTCTTTTTTCCTATTATGTTTTGTAAAATATCATTCGCTAAACTAATGAAAAGAAAAAAAAAGCAGCAGAACTTTAAATTTATTTCATATCATCATCATCTGAAGTAAAAAAATTTCTCTAACATAGACTGGGTATCTAAGAGAAGATAGTGTTGCTCTTGCTTTATTACTATGTAGGGTTACCAGATTTTCAGGAACAAAAATCTGGACCCATGGCCCTGCTCCAGGCCCGCCTAGTTCCGCCCGGCCTCACCCTGTTCCACCCGAGTCACACCCAGTTCTTCCCCGAGCCTCACCCCCTCAATTTGTTTGCTTGTCAGGAGGGCATCTGCACATGAACTGGTATGACGCGATGATGTCACTCCCATGTTGTATACACAGATGCTGTCCCAACATCACTGCTAGCTGGAAACTTTTCAAAACCTGGACAAAGTGCTGGGTTTTAAAAAGCTATCCAGATCCCCGGACATGTCCTCAAAAAAGAGGACATGTCCGGGGAAATCCAGACATTTGGCAACACTATTACTACATATCATTTCTATGGTGCTACTAGACATACACAGTGCTGTGAGCCAAACACATTCATATACTTCTCTACTACTGTTAGGCTGAACCTCCAATCATTATTTTGTCCTATGAACCCCCAAATTAATCATATAGGCTCATGTAGGCCCGGGGGTGCTAAATGTTCCAACACTGCTTCGATGCTCAGGAATTCATCGGACCATTTAGAGCTCCGAGTCACAGTAAAAATCTGTACCTCGGCTTAGTAAAAAGGGGAGACAGCACAATGTTTTTGAAGCTGACAACTATATAGTGTTTGATCTTTTTTTAAGAACACTTCCATATTCTGATACAATTTTAATTTTGTCACTTCTTGATTATTTTAATAACTTACCAGGTACTGTATATTCAGGCATTTCAATTAAAAGCAGTCTAAATTGCAGATACCCCAATATAATGCAGCAGTTACTAAATGTGTTGAGCGATCTGCACCAATATATGCTTTCTTTGATTTTAACAGACATTAAGGGCTCCTTTTACAAAGGTGCGCTAGCGTTTTTAGCGCACGCACAAGATTAGCGCGCGTTATAGTGCACGCTAGCTGAAAAATTACCGCCTGCTTAAAAGGAGGCAGTAGCGGCTAGCGTGTGTGGCATTTTAGCGCACGCTAATCGCACGCTAAAACTGCTAAAGTACCTTTGTAAAAGGAGCCCTAAGACTGAAACTCTGTGATTGCTTTAAAACTAGAGGCACAAAGAGACTTTTCAGCTCTACTTTATAGACCTCCTGACACAGGCTTAATGCTGAAATACGGGCCATGTCAATTCATTCCAATAAAAGTCATTCTGGTCCATATTCTTCTGACCATTTGTGCTTTTTGTTGTATTTTGAAAATGATTAGTGTACCATTCCTACAATTTTTAAAATTTCAAATGTTGTCTTTAGAAGTTTAGATACCCATAAAAATTTGCAACCACAACTGTCCCTTACATTCTCACCACTATTGTTTGCTAGTGCCAAGCCAACTCCCATCACTTATTCTTCTATCCTATCTTTTATTTCTTTTTCTCCCCCAAATCATTTACAATACTTTCTTTCCCTCCAAGACTAATTTACAGCACTCTATTTTTGTTAAAGTTCCATTGCTTTTTTGTATTTTAATCTCCATTAAGGGACCAAATCTACTAAGGATTTTTCCTCTTCTGCATCTATGAGAGAAGATCTTGATGATCTTAGCACTAATTGCAGTTTTTTTTTAATGGGGATGAGGGAGGTTTACCACCATCACTGTTCTTAGATTTTCTTTATAAGACAATAGTTGACTTTTTATATGTGAGGGCTATCTTATAACAGGTAGACTAGATAGAGGTCCAAGTAGGAGCCTTTTAAGAACCTAAGGGCTCCTTTTACTAAACCACAGCTGAGCTTTTTACCATGGGTCAGCGAGGTAAATGCTTCGATGCTCATTCAGTTCCTTTGAGCATCAGAGCACTTACCTTTTCAGTCTACAGTAAGAAGCTCTACTGCGGTTTAGTAAAAGCCATGCTGAGTCAAACAAAAGTTCACTGATCTTAGCATCCAGTCTCTAAGAGTAGCCAATTCAGGTTGCAAACCTCTTGCAGAACCCTAAAAGCAGATTTAATTCTCATAGTAAATTTTCAGGAATGAATAATGGTTCTTCTATGACTACCTGGCTAGTAATTTTTATGAATTTTTCTTCTAGGAACTCATCCAATTATGAGAATATTATTATATTGGTTGATGACTACATCCATTGACCACAGATTCCATAATTTAATTAGGTGATGTGTTGAAAAATGTTTCCAGACTACTGATCATTAGTTTCACGGAGTTTATTCTTGATTTTTGATTTACTAAAAAAAACCCCAAAACAACCCACAACCATTCTATATTTATGCATTCAGAAAAAGAAGTGAGGTACAATGAAAAAGTGAAACCCAGGCTGTACAAATTTAATTTATTTGCACCAATCAAGGAAAGATATAACTCAAACAAACTCAATATTTCTGTGTTTCAGTGATTGTGCTGTTATCAGGAGTCAACCAATTTGTCTTCTCAAAAAGCATATGAGGACAGACTTAAAGATCTCAATATGTATACTTTGGAGGAATGATGGGATAGGAGAGATATGATGGAGAAATTTAAATACATTTGGGGCTCATAATCAACAAATAAAAACATCCAAAACACACCATAACTTGTCACTTGGATTCCTAATCTCTGGGACATACAAGCACTGATTTTCAAAACTATTTTTTCTGGACATCTAGTGAGTCATTTTGCCTACTATGCATCCAGAATTCTGGGGGAGGGGGAATGTTGGAGGTATGTTATGGGCAGGCTTTGGATGGGTTAGACTTGGATGTTTTGCAGTCATAATCAAACCTTTCTCAGGATGAACTGGATGAAACTTATATGCTTTGGGCTAGACATGTTTTAAAAGTGTCTAAGTGTCAAAAAGGTACCCAAACTTACTAGATGACCACTGGAGATATTAAGTAATTAATCCCCTCCCACACAAACACACTAACATATACTCCTCCAGTAGTCACTAACCACCTCCGGGCCCACAAAAGAAACAGTACATACCTCTAGACCAATAGCACTTGGTATGGGAAAGCATAGTAGAGCATCACATAGGTATCTTAAGTAATCTGGTGGATGGGCTAGTGAACCATAGAGAGGAGGAGCCAGACCCATAATCCACTCTACCCACTACATAATGGTAGAAAGTGTGAGACCACCAAACCATATCAAAATCCTACTCTACTGCCATATAGATGCCATAGTGGCCATAATTATGATGGACTAGCCACATAGACATGCCAATAGATAACAGTGGGACACCTTAAAGTACACGTTGTGAACTTAACATAAAAGGTGCCAGATGTATATCTCAATGTAACCCCCTTATAATGTATGGTGAGACAGGTGCCACCTGTAGCCATAAGGTCTATTGCAATGGTAGACATGTGGGTATAGTAGATTTCGGGGAGTTTTGGAGGTCTCACCATAAATTATAGGGGGGTTACATTGAGATATACATCTGGCACCCTTTATGTTAA
Organism: Geotrypetes seraphini; assembly: GCF_902459505.1. Lineage (NCBI taxonomy): Eukaryota > Metazoa > Chordata > Amphibia > Gymnophiona > Dermophiidae > Geotrypetes > Geotrypetes seraphini. The sequence goes on along the minus strand of NC_047089.1, from coordinate 72,896,740 downwards.
GTTCACAACGTGTACTTTAAGGTGTCCCACTGTTATCTATTGGCATGTCTATGTGGCTAGTCCATCATAATTATGGCCACTCCTATTCCTAAATGATCTGGATTCAGACATTTTCAACTTGGACATTTCTGTAATTAAAAATGGGGTTGGACATCCTGTCAGCAAAGATGTCCAACAAGGTAATTTTCCAAAAAATATTATTTTTGGATGTTTAACAGTTTGGCTTTCAAAAATGGATATTTATGTGCTTCTGACTTTGGATGTTTTGCGGGAAATGGCTGTCCACATGTTATAAATGTGCATGAGGTGAGTCTCCTTCAATTGAAAAGAAGCTCTGGAATGAGGGGGCATCAGATGAAGGTGAAAAGGAATAGACTACGTAACCTCAGAAAGTAGTTTTTCACAGAAAAGGTGGTTAATGCATGAATGGCATCCTGAAAGAGGCAGTAGAGATGAAAAATGTATCTGAGTTCAAGAAAGCTTGGTATAAGTACATTGGATCCCTAAGGGAGAAGAAAGGATACTTGATGGACATGGATAGGTAGACTAGATAGGCCACATGGTCTTTATCTGACTTCATTTTTCTCTGTTTCTATTTTATACGAGAGTTGATTCATAAGTCATGGCAAGAATATTATTGAAGTAATATTGGCTAAAATTGGAAGACCATATCCATTACAAACTTCTGGTGATGATTTATTTATGTGTCCATGGTTTGGATATGCAATTAACTAAAGAAGATTTCCAACTGACTACTAAACTTTTTAGAAAGCCAGTGTCCCATAATACTCTTCTACATTTCTTAAGCTACCACCCTTATCATTTGAAATTTAATCTCCCAGTCAGTCAGTTCCTTGAATACGAAGGGTTTCTTCAGATATAAAATAATTTAAAGAGGCATCAGATCAGTTGCAGAATAGATTTAGAGCTCGTGGTTATCCTAAAATGTCTATTCATAGAGTTTTTTTAAAAGCCAAATATGCAAATAGGGAGCTTCTTTTAGCAGAGAAGGAAGAAGAGGAAAAGAACTGGCATATTTTGAAGCTTCATACCATTTTTACTGAGATTCCAATGTTCTCATTTAGGAAAGAAAAAACAATAGGCCAGGTCTTGATTCAGCAAAAGACAGGTCTGAGATACATGAGGATGGTAGGAAATCATAATAAATGTGGTCACTGCCAATGGTGCGTTAGCACCATTGAGGGTACAACATGGATTGATCCTCAAACTAAGAAAAAGATAGTTGCTTCGGCTAATACCAACTGTCAGACAGAGGGAGTAATATATATTCTCGTCTGTCCCTGCAATTTAGTTTATGTCGGCCGTACATCACGGCCGATCCATGTTAGATTAAATGAGCACAAGTCAAGGATTAAAAATAAAATGATACAAGCCCCTATAGTGGAACATTGCATAGCTCAACAGCATGATCCTGGACAGTTAAGATGGAGAGTTAATGATCAGCTAAATGGTGGGAGGGAGGGAAGGGTAAATGTTGAAGAAATTTTAAATTATAAAGAACAACGTTGGATTTATCAACTGAACACTGTATCTCCGTATGGGTCAAACACAGAGCTAGAATGGATGTCTTTAGTTTGATTTGGAATAGTGCAAGGGGGAAGGAGTGGGAATAAAGAAATTGGAGGGGAGGATCCATACGTCAGGGTTCACGTTACTACGTGGCCCGGGCTTATTGGTCGGCCCCAATTATTTAAAAGTAAAAACGCTGCCGACACCTGCGTAGAGAATCAATGGTAGTTGGCAGAGATAAGATAAGCTTAAAGAAAATATGATATGTCTCATTAGAGGTTTTGTACTGCAAAGGGTTTTTTAGTTGATAGTAACAAGAGGTTCTGTTGGTTGTGTTTTTACAGGTGGAGCCTTGATAAAGCGGTCCACGTTAAACATGTTGGCTCTGACATACCCAATGGTATTGACATCTCTAGCCTAAGCTAAGTATCAACTTATTGAAAATGAGCAAATAGAGTAAAAAAAGTATAGTAAACTATTAAGCTCTTGATTAGAGATAAGAAAATAACAGACCTATTGACGAGCTGGCATGTAAATCTAAGAACTATGAGAAGTTTGAGTTCTGAGTGGTGGAGCTGAGGGCCTGATAACACAGGATAAAGGTTGCTAGTTTAGCTGGAGTAATTAATTCTGGCTTAATTGTGAGTTTGCATGGTTTGGCACCAGCATATCTATGGGTACTATTCAATTTTGTGACCTATTACCAAAATTATGTGCTGTCTACTGTGCAGAATTGTTTGTTCCTCCTGTCAAGAGTTTGAGATTGAATATATCACGTGCAAGTATGTTCTCTTGTATGGGCCTCAGGAATGGAACCGAGTACCTATGTCGCAGAATGAAGTTGACTTCTAATAAGTGCCTTGTGTAGAAGTTTAGTTTCTTCCCATGTGTTTCCTAAATCAGGTTCACCAATCTCGAATAAACGAGTATTGGACATCAGGGAGGTTGAGTACTGGAAATCGAGTGGTTGAATATATAAGTATATGTGTGGTGTTCTCGGGTGAAACGTCATTTCCGGTTTTAAGGTTAGTGAAATTTAGTTTGGTGGGAGTGTCAGTGTGTGTATATTTAAATCCGGGAGTTTGGGTTGTTTCAGCCAGTTCCTGTTCCGGTGCCGTTCCCCGGTTTAGCTCGCCTGTGCAGGTTTGTTTAGTAGTTCTTTATTGATATATGAAGAGTAAAAAATATGAATTAGAGAGATTCAGTTTTGCAAGTAGTCGTGTATTGGTTTTAATCATCAAAATGTTTTTAATTGTAGTTTGTTTTAACCTAGACCCCTCCTGACGAAGAACACGAAACCTGGGTCGGGGGGCCAGGCATTGAAGTAATATGCACAAGGCACTTTAATAGCACTTTTGCACACTCTATAATTGTTTACACAAAATGCACCAGTTGCACAACAACCCAATTGACGCTGCTATTGAACTTTATATTTGCCCTGCCACTTATCATTTGTTGGCAGGAGTATGAAGAAGAAGATTTGGCTTAACATCTAGCCGTATGAATTTTTCCAGCGTTATTGGAAACTGAATCAATGTAGTATTATAAAGAGCGAGTCATTTGTTTTTAACATATAATTTTGTAAGTTGAGAGAGAGCTGTGATACAATAAAGATTATTATCAAATCATCACAGAGTTCTAGAAACTTTCTCCCTATTAGTAGTTACATTTTATAAAATGGCCATAAACAGACCAACAAATCGAAGACACAAATATTTATTGTTCAATATGCCTGACTTGGCCACATTTTGCCTTTTAAGAGGCTTCACTGGGACTAAACATATATAACAATTGCAATCATACATATATGACTGAGGGCTCCTTTTACGAAGGCGCGTTAGCGGTTTAACGCGTATAATAGCTTGTGCTAATTTTCCGGCTGTGCTAGCCGCTACCTGCTCTTGAGCAGGTGGTAGTTTATCAGTTAGCGTGGGGGTTAGCGCACGCTAAAAATGTACATGCGATAAAGTCGCTAACGCGGCTTCAGAAAAGGAGCCCTAAATTTTATATATAGCACTTAAGAAATCAGTGCTGAAAAAAAACCTGCTTAAGTATTATTCTATATATAGCACCTAAAATTAAGCATAGTCATTTGCACTAATGGAAATGTGGTGCAAATCTTCACTCCTAAAGTTAGGCATTGATGCCCCTTATTCCCAGCTGGGCTGTGGAATATTTAATGAGCCATAGTACACGCCACGGCCATCTTAGATCAAACATTTGGGTGGCCACGTCGTGAAATATTACACAGTTCTGAGGTAAGCTACTATATCTGCTAATGTAGCTGATGCTATGTGATTTTATTAAATACCGAATATTCAAGTCATTTCTCGTTGTAGGGATTGTGCCCTGAGGAAACCTGAACAGGGTGAAACTTGTTGGCGTACTCTGTCCCTCTTGGCTGAACCACCTAAGTTAAGTTTAAAACTTCATTTAATATTAACCATAATTATTTATTGAAAAAAATACAAAAATAAGATTATTTAGTATTGCACACTATAAATTAAGGAGACCAGATGACGATAGGGGGCATAAAGCTAGTTGCTATGAGTGCCTGAAGATTTGGTTATATAAACAGCTGTGGTATAGAAAGTATTGTGGGGAGGTTTAATACTTCCTACCCCTAATGGTGTTATACTATACATTCTTCTATCAAGGATTTTCTGACTTATAAGCCTATATACTAATTTATTAGGAGCATATTGCTTCCGAGGAAGACACTGAATTTATGGGTTACACAGATGAGCAATTTAAATCCATACTATCGAGACCTGCACTCCTTGATGATGGGGATTTGTCATCCAGTGAGACCTCATGGACAGAATGGGAATTGACTAAGAAACGTTTGATCAGAGCTGAACTACATAGCAGCACCCTAGTACAGTACCTAAAAAAATCTATGATTCCCCGGGGCCTGAGGATTGTTAAAGAGCCAAAAGTCATGTCCTCTAATAAATCTTTTCTGGACAAATGGACAGCAATTTTGAACAAATGTTCAAGGGACCTGATGATCTTACTTATAGAAAGCATCACGGAGATTGAATATGATCTTAAAGTCAAGGTGGTGGAGATCCAGCAAGAACTTCAGGATAAGTATCCAGTGGAGGAATATGACAAGAAGAAGAAGGAGATGGAGGAAGCTCTAAACAAGGCAAGGGAAGCTTTAAAATTGACCAAGATTAAGAAATTAAAAAGGGACGAGCGAGACTATCAGATGGGGAGAGTGTACACCTGGAACAAAAAATCAGTGACACCGGTAGTCACCAAGCGCAGGGTGGCATTCGACGCCACATCAGAAGAGTCTGATGTCACCAGTGGCGAATCCACAGATAGCTCCCGTCCGAAACCATCAGGGGAGGTCAACCCATGTTCAAAAAACTTACGTTCCAAAACCAAGGGCAGGGGCTCCTACAGGACGGGGGGAGCTCAGAAACCCAGATGACGGCGTCGTTGGTGGTCAACATATCCTCCTTTCATCTTACCACCACGCAGAAGGAGGTTTTGCAACTGGGGTTGGGCTTTGTAGTTCAAGAGAAACCAGACTTTTTCAGGCTGTTAATAGCTTTTCATAGATTTATTAGGAATATCCAGATCAAGGTTTTCTTCCAGAATGATGAAGATAAGGGGGATATTCCTAGGGAAACCGATGCTTCCATTTGAAAGGTCAAGTCAACATGGACTCCTCCCCCTCCGATGGATGCCGCAATAGCCACTTTTCGGGATTTGGTGATCAAAGATATTAATCGATATGAGAAAAATTACAAATTCAGACACCAAAAATACAATATATCCCATGCACAACACCAGGCTATCAAGGAATTGGCAAATAGGGATGATATAATCATCAAACAGGTGGATTAGGGGGGAGCCATTGTCGTCCAGGATTCCATCAAATATAGAGAGGAAGCAATAAATCAGATAGGTGATGTAGCCGCCTATGAATTGATCCCCCGAGACCCAGGGGAGACGTTGGCAAGAGACATTTTCAATTATATTACAGCTACGCATGAAGGGGGGCACCTCACTAAAAATGAGTATAAGTTCTTATTGGAAAAGTTCCCTATTACCCCCAAAATTCAATTCGTTCCTAAAATCCACAAAAATCTTTGATGCCCACCAGGCAGACCCATTGTGAACACCAGGGCAAGCTTGTTGGAGCCCTTGTCTAAATTTTTAGACATTTTTTTGAAGGAGGCAGCGTTCAAAGTGCCATCATATCTTAAAGATTCTTCCCATTTCCTTAAGGAGCTAGGGCAAATACAACATGTCCCCACCCAAAGCTATATGGCCACCTTGGATATAGTATCCTTATACACTAAAATTCCCCAATCAGGGGCATTGGAGGTTATTAGGGACACTTTGGAGGCCAGGCAGGGTCCCCAAAGAATATCCACGGATTTTCTTATGACATTAGCGAAATGGGTGATCCAAGAAAATCATTTTAAATATGAGGACATGTATTACAAACAAATACAGGGGGTGGCCATGGGGGCGACCTTTGCTCCCTCTGTGGCCACCCTGTATGTAGGCAAACTTGAAGAGCAGGCCATATATCCATCTATGCAGTATCAAAGCAAAGTCCTTTTATGGAAACGCTTTTTAGATGATGTATTTTTATTGTGGACAGGAACAGACATTGAACTCCAACAATTTGTACAGTGGATCAATACCATTGATCTGAATATCCAGTTTACTCTATCATACAGTTTGACCAAAATTGAATTTTTGGATATTCTCATTCTCAAGGAGGGTGATACGTTTTCTACCACCCTGTACAGGAAAACAGTAAACACCTTATTACACTTTTCTAGCTTCCATCCCTATAAGCTCAAGTATAGCCTCCCGGTCAGTCAATTTCTTAGGACTAGGAGGGTATGCTCAGATTTGACCCACTTCCAAAGGGTGGCTACGGACATCACTCAGAGATTTCGGGCTCGGGGCTATCCAGATAAGGCCATTCATAAGGCTTATGTACGAGCTCATTATGACCATCGGGAACTGCTGCTGCAGGATACCTCCAACAATAGGGCTCAGGATATAGAAACCACTAGGATGGTGTGTGTGCTTCCTTTTTCTGATGCTGTTAGGAGTGTAGTAGGATCCATTAGAGCTCACTGGCCCATACTTAGGGCCCTTAGGGGTTTGGATGAATTCCCCATGATAGCGTATACCAAGGGCACCGCGATAGGGCAGTTGTTAAATTGGAAAATGTATCCTATTGTAGATCAGGCAGCGCATTCTGAATGTTCCCATTGCCAGTGGTGTGATAAAACCTTGGCAGGAAGTACCTGGCAGGACCCTCATACCGGACGCTCCATTCATGCCAGAATGCATACCACCTGCAAATCTAGTTGGGTGGTATATATAATTGTTTGTCAGTGCCCCCAGGTATATGTGGGACATACTAAACGGCCGGTTCATTTAAGATTAAATGAACATAAGTCCCGTATATCCACTGGGACTTTAACAGCCACATTAGTTCCACACTGGCTGGCCAAAAAACACACTACAGATCAAATCAGATGGCGAATCATTGACATGATTGACAGCCAGGAAGCCGAGGGAAATTTGGAAGCCAAGCTTAATTTTCTAGAACAGAGGTGGATTTATCAACTGGACACAGTAACACCCCACGGGCTCAATTTGGAGCTCGAGTGGCAATCCCTCTGGTGAGGTCTCACTGTGTCCCGATCTCTGTAGTTCTGAATGTAGTTTTCAAAGTAATCGAAACAGGAGTGTTTATTTTTGTTTAATGCATGCCCAGCTCGGGGTTTACCGGTCTTGCGGTTATTCCCGCACTTCCGGGTTGACTCGATGACGTCGGTCCCAGCTGGGCTGTGGAATATTTAATGAGCCATAGTACACGCCACGGCTTAGATCAAACATTTGGGTGGCCACGTCGTGAAATATTACACAGTTCTGAGGTAAGCTACTATATCTGCTAATGTAGCTGATGCTATGCGATTTTATTAAATACCGAATATTCAAGTCATTTCTCGTTGTAGGGATTGTGCCCTGAGGAAACCTGAACAGGGTGAAACATGTTGGCATACTCTGTCCCTCTTGGCTGAACCACCTAAGTTAAGTTTAAAACTTCATTTAATAGTAACCATAATTATTTATTGAAAAAAATACAAAAATAAGATTATTTAGCATTGCACACTATAAATTAAGGAGACCCGATGACGATAGGGGGCATAAAGCCAGTTGCTATGAAGATTTATTGAGCTTTTGGTGGCACTTCTGAGGGCCTGAAGATTTGGTTATATAAACAGCTATGGTATAGAAGGTATTGTGGGGAGGTTTAGTACTTCCTACCCCTAATAAGGTTGTTACCTTATTCTATAACAGCATGTGTAAATGTGAGGAATGCCCCCAATATGCCTATGACTTCCACTTTTATGCCCCCCTTTGTGATGTCACTTGTTTATTCAATTAAACTGCATGAGCAAATTGGGTGCATGCTCAAATTTGCGCACACCACTCAAACCCCCTCTTTTACAAAGGTGCGCTGTGCTTTTTAGCGCACGCTAATCACGCGCTAAACGCTAATGTGTGTATATTAGCCTTTGGATGTGTTAGCAGTTAGTGCACACGTTGATTTAGCATGCGCTAAACGTGCGCATCTTTGTAAAAGAGGGCCAAAGTACCATATATAGATTTCAGGGAATATTGATTTTTTCTTGCAGTCCAATAAATAAATTAAAACCATACACATGCAAATCTTCAACAAACAAGCAAATAATCAAATCATAATCTATATATATAAAATCGGATGTATGTATGTGTGTATGTATGTATGTGTGTGTGTATGTGCCGCGATCACGCAAAAACGGCTTGACCGATTTGAACGAAACTTGGTATGCAGATCCCTCACTACCTGGGGTGATATGTTCTGGGGGTCTCACGGCCCACCTGCACACGTGGGCGGAGCTACAAACAGAAAATCATATTTCACCCATTCATGTCAATGGAAAAAATGTAAAAAGCTGCCATTCTCACTGTAATTCAAAAACGGCTTGACCGATTTGAACGAAACTTGGTATGCAGATCCCTCACTACCTGGGGTGATATGTTCTGGGTGTCTCGCAGCCCACCTGCACACGTGGGCGGAGCTACAAACAGAAAATCAGATTTCACCCATTCATGTCAACGGAAAAATGTAAAAAGCTGCCATTCTCACAGTAATTCAAAAACTGCTTGACCGATTTGAACGAAACTTGGTATGCAGATCCCTCACTACCTGAGGTGATATGTTCTGGGGGTCTCGCGGCCCACAACTCTATGTTGCTTCCTCAAGGGTTGGTTCACCCAAGAATTTATATGTTCTTGCTCCTGGAGTTGAAACTAAAAATGTTGTTTATAATCAAGTTTTGCGTTAGTTGTAATGTATTCATTTTGTCAGATATTTCACATTATAATTTGAATATATGTGTGTGTGTGTATGTATGTATGTTCCAGCATAACTCTTCAATGCATGGACAGATTTCAACCAAACTTGACATACACATTACTTACTATCTGAGGACAAACACTGTGGGGGTGGGAAGGGGGGATATGTAAAAATGATTGAAAATGACAGATTTTAGTATCTACCCCATAGTGTTTTCAGGCTCACAGATGAATACTCAGCATAACTCTGAAACGCATGGAAAGATTTCAACCAAACTTGGTACACATATGACTTACTATCTGGGGAAAAATATTGTGCAGGTGGGACGGGGTAAAATACTGTGGGGGGTGGGAAGGGGGTGATATGTTAAAATTATCAAAAGCGACAGATATTAATGTCCAACCCATAGTTTTCAGGCTCGCACAGATGAATACCGACACTCCCGATGCCGTTTAAGTCTAAGTTCAGCCCCATAGAGAGGGACATTCCTTTGGGACATGTGGAGGGTAGGGGGTTGGGACATGGGGGTGGGGCATATGGGACATGTGGGGGGGTAACGTGGGGGGTGGGACATGTGGGACATAGTGGGGTGGGACATGTAGGGGGTTAGACATTTTGGGATAAATAAATAATTGGGCAACGCCGGGTAATCAGCTAGTAAATAATAAAACAATAAAAGTTAGTGCATGTATGAATTTATTTTTATTTACTTAAAAAAAATTGTATCTCATACAATCTACAATTCTAGACAACTTACATAATAACATTCATATAAAATTGACATGCATAAAACATAAAATGTATTTTTTAAAAGTGCAATTCTTTTAAATTGTAAAATAAAACACAAAGGGCTTCTTTTATTAAGCTGTGATAGTTGTTTTAGTGTGCGCTTAGCACGCGCTAAATTGCCGCGCACGCTAGACGCTAGTGCCAGCATTGAGCTGGCATTAGTTCTAGTCGGGTAGCTTGGGTTTAGTGCACACAGCAATTCTGCACACGCTAAAAACACTATCGCAGTTTAGTAAAAGGAGCCCAAAATCATACAAAAGCCTGATGGAATAAAAATACTTTTAATTGTTTTCTAAAGAAAAGTACTGGTTGTCATTGTGGTAGGGAAGTCTATAATTTTGGAGCTGCTACCATAAATTTTCTCTCTATATATTCTTTTAGTCTCACCTTTTTAAGGCCTCCTTTTACTAAGCTGTGGGATCGAGTGCTGCATGGCAAATGCTCCAACTACCATTCAATTCCTATGGGCGTTGGACCATTTAGCATATCTGCCCATGCTATTGGTAGTAAAACAGGGGGTAAATGAGGGAATTTCAAGGAGATAGTGATTCTGAGATCTCAAAGGGATAACTCAGTTAACTCAATCAAATTAAAAGCTCTCAGCCAAGCTGTACTGCCTAAGGGATCTCTTTATTACGTTCCAACAATCAGATGCAGTGTTTCAGTTAGGTTCCAGCATCAAAGGCCAATATTTTAAAAACACATAAATATTTTAAATTAATAAAATACAGCATATATAAAAACATCATTAAAATGAAAGTTCACTTGTTGGCATATATCAAAAATCAACGCTCAAACTAAAATGCCAGCTGGATGATACATATTAATTAAAATTAACTCATTTTTGTGAAGTAATCTTACTGTTTAAAAATAGGCATGCAAATACTTTTCTAAACTGCTTGCTAAAAGGTATTTTAAATATGCCTATAGACAAAATTATATAACAACATTTTAAGTAAATATATTAAAATGAACATGTATTTCATGCAAGTTGAAATAATAAGGAACAGATCATGGTCATTAAGACAGACATTTCATAAATACAAATGTATAATTAGCTAATATGACACATTGAAAACTATATATAAGATAAATACTTTTAAAACCATTATATTAAAAATACTGTACATTTTAAAAATTCTGCAAGCTGGATAATAGAAAAATTAAATACATATTTCAAAAAACTGACATTTACCATAGGTTGATAGCAGTTGGAAGAAATAAAGGATGACCTTCAGATGGGTATCACTAAAAAATGCTGTGAAATATCAAATACATTTCATTAAAATCAGGCAATTGAACCCCATCAGATGAGTGACAGTCAATTTTGAAAGAATTAATAACAGGGGGAAAAGACTTACTTATCAAAATCTCCAGTAGATATTCCACCAGCTCAATTGCTGAAGCTTTCTGACATCAATCAAAACACTGCTTGGCTGGTTGCTTTAAACGTATTTCTTTCCCGGGCTGTGGAATTGATTGACAGCTAGGTCTACTATGGGAGAGATCATCCAACTAAAGTCGCAATATTATAATAAATCAAAGGACACCATTAATTATTAACGGACTTACTTAGTAAAGTGAGCTAAGGTTTTGCACGTACCATCCTTTTGGTGAACAAAATAACATCTGAAAAACACAAAGCCTGTGCATTAACTATTAAAGGCATACACAGCATCTGTTCTGCAGTTACCCTGCAGAGCAGACACCACATAGTAAATACATTGGCAGATGGTGCAGTTAAGTGTACCCATTCTATAAGAATGAATGTAACATGGGCACAGCTTAAAAAAAATATATCCCCCCACAAGGGGGGTGCTTCAAAGTTTGATCACATTACACCCATATTGTGTGATCTTCACTGGTTGCCTATCGCCTCTCGAACAGAGTTTAAAACTGTATGTTTTATTTTCAAGTTGTTGAATTACAGGTGTCTGATAGTGTTGAGTTCTCTTTTGTAGATGTACCATCTGCCTCGAGCTTTATGTTCTAAAAGTAAGATCTGTTTAGAGCAGGGGTCTCAAAGTCCCTCCTAGAGGGCCGCAATCCATTCGGGTTTTCAGGATTTCCCCAATGAATATGCATGAGATCTATGTGCATGCACTGCTTTCAATGCATATTCATTGGGGAAATCCTGAAAACCCGACTGGATTGCGGCCCTCAAGGAGGGACTTTGAGATCCCTGGTTTAGAGGTTTCACCTATAAAGCATGTAAAGCTGGCTGGCATTTGTCATTCTATCCCCCTCCTTTACAAAGCTGTACTAGTGTTTTTAGTGCCAGCCACCACAGTAATAGCTCCCATGCTCATAGAATTCCTATGAGTGTCGGAGCTGTTACTTTGGTGGCCTGGTTCTAAAAACGCTAGTGTGGCTTTGTAAAGGAGGGGGTATGATATCTGTGCAAGGAATATATTGTGGAATGCATTGCCATTGGAAATAAAAAAGGGCTTCTAGTCTACTTCAATTCAGGAAAATAGTTAAAATTCTGTAATTTAAGAAATATTTTTTGTAAGTGACAGCATTAGGAAAACATTACTTATATGATGCAATTTTGTTTTTTGGGTTTTTTATATGAAGAGTGCGGCTTCTAATGATAAAATTATTTAAATATGTCTTGTTTGCTTGTGATATTTATGTTAATTATGTATAAGGACTTAAGGACATAAGCAGTGCCTCTGCTGGGTCAAGCCAGAGGTCCATCCCACCCAGCAGTCTGCTTGCGCAGTGGCCCATTCAGGTCAAGGACCTGCATAGAACCCCTCAATCCCCTTTTCATTCAGGAAATCATCCACTCCTCTGTCTATACCCTTCAATCCCCTTATCCTTCAGGAATTCATCCAAACCCTTCTTGAAACCCTGTAGCGTACTCTGTCGTATCACACCCTCTGGAAGCGCATTCCAGGTGTTCACCACCCTCTGGGTGAAGAAGAACTTCCTAGTATTGGTTCTGAAACTGTCCCCTCTTAACTTTTCTTTATGCCCCCTCGTTCATGTATTTTTGGAAATTTTGAAAAATCTGTCCCTCTCCACTTTCTCCATGCCTTTCATGATCTTGTAGGTTTCTATCATGTCCTCTCTAAGCCTTCGCTTCTCCAAGGAAAAGAGGCCCAGTTTCTCCAATCTTTCGATACATGTATGTTTTATTGTAACTTGCTCAGAATTGGATGTTTGTAATAAATTTTAAAATAAGTAAAAAAATAAATAAATAAACCACACCCCCTTTGAACTGCATCATCAACCACATTCCCACCCCTTGACAAGGCTCCATAATCCCACTCCTAATTCTCTCCATCACTTACCAAGGAGTGTCCTTGATGGGTTAGTGGTGTGGTATAAATCAGTGTTCTTCAACCACCGGTCCATGGACCAGTGCCAGTCCACAGAAATTTCTTGCCGGTCCACAGGGCCAGCACATGCATGAGGCCCAAAACAGTGTTCTTCAACCGCCGGTCCACAGTGCGATCGATGCGGCGTTATCTTCGAGCCAGCTCCCTCTTCCTAACTGATTCAGTGCACAAAAGCATGGGCAGTGGCTCTTACGGGCATCCTGCGCCTGAACCGGAAGCCTTTTCTCTGACGTTGCAACATCAGAGGGAAGGCTTCCAGATGAGGCACGGAACGTGCAAGGTGCAATTAGTACTATTATGGGGGCGGGGTCTGGGGTGGAGATTGGGTAGAGATGGGCGGGGTCTGGCCCACGACTTAGCCTAGTGTTCTTCAACCGCCAGTCCACGGACCGATGCCGGTCCACGGAATAATTCTTTTTTTTCTGCCGGTCCATAGGTGTAAAAAGGTTGAAAAACACTGGTACAAATGATCAATATATGCTCCTGCTTCATTGTCAGTCCTGGATCCAAATGATGGCTTTGACCTATAGTGAGAAAGGATGAAAGTGCCAAATCATGCACAGACTGGCAGTGGGGCAGGGATTTGTTTTATGCAGACCTATTAGTCTCTCTCTCTTTTTTTTTTTTTTTTTTTACTATTTTTCACAATAAACTTGGCATTTGTCATTGTTTGACTTCAAGTTTTCTCTTTTTTACTTTTTTTTTTCAGTTTGTTGTTGGTCCTCCTCTACGTCTGTTTTCTTTTTTTTTTTTTTAATCTATAACATGTTTGTTTATTTTGAGGTGTGTAGGGCCATTTTCGATAGGACGTCTAAACTCAAATCAAAATGTCTAGAGTTGAATGTCTGAAATATCAGGCCATAATCAAAAAGACATCCAGAAAAACAGGACATTTCAAAAATTAACTAGATAAACATTTAGAAGATCGCTGTAGAAAGCATGTACTCCTGGACGTCTAAGAGTGTCAATTATATCATCCCTAAAATGTCTAAGTCAGATGTCTCATAAATGTCGATTACATGGCTCACAAGACACCCAAAGTAGAAGTCCCTTTAAAATATCTCCATGTCAAAATGTTACTGAGGTAGTAACAGGATGCTCCCAACATCCTACACATTTATACGAGGTTTGACAATTAAGTTCATGAATTACAGGTGTCTAATAGAGCTGGTGGAGAGGAGAGCTAGTGGTGAAAAAGAGAGTCTGAGAGAGTGACAGTGACAGTGAGAAAAATTGAGAGAGTGCTAGTGAGAGAGATAAACAGAGGAAGTATGAGAGTAACAGAGAGATTCTGAGAGAGAAAGTAAGAGAGTGAGAGACATGCAGTGAGAAAGGGTATGATAGAGAGAGTGACCCCCCAGAGTGTGTGAGTGAGAGAGTTAAAGAGTATATGAGCGAGTGATTGTGTGGGTGAAAGAGGGTGTGATAGGGGAAAGAAAGGAGTCCAATTACTCCCCATGGGAGACGGAAACTCTTGTAGGGCTGTGTCGCCATTCCAGGAGGCACCTTTTTGAGTTTCATCAAGGGAAGCCTCACTGCAGTGTCTCCCTGAGGTCCTGGAGATTTATATGGAACACCCTCCAGAGGTGAGTGCCATCCAGTGGCCTCCACTATCTAAGCCCTAGCCACAAGCAGTCTGTGCTCTTTAGGGCCTCAATAGCTGTCACCTGATATTATCACTTGAGGGAATGCAATACCTATTTCAAACATTTTCTGTTTGGAAGAGCTTTTTATCTCTGCATGATTTCAGTTTGTATGTAAGAGGTTCATAGTACTGGATACATTGGAAGACCAATAACTGAAAAATTGCTTCCTATTCATATCCTTGTACTTCTTATGCATGCCAGTTGTCATCCCTTTGCTTACAGAGTTCCCATACACCCTTTTCTCAGCCACAGAACTAAACTCACCCTCTTCTGTCTCAGGCATTAGCTGGAATAATGTGCTGTCTGGTTGCCATGCAGAGTTAAGAACTGTGAACTGTTAACAGAGCCACATGGACATTTAACAGGTTGCTGTCAGATTCCTTTGTGTTGTAGGGTGAGGGCAGCAGTCCTGAAACTGGAGACCTAGCCCTACCCGAGCTCTCCGCCACCATCACCGAAACTGGGTATGAGAGGGCAGTAGAAGCTAAATTGTTTTGAAGGAAAACCACTGCTGCTTGTGCTATTCTCCAGGAGGTAAAGTTTCTGCAATTATGCAACCTTGACTGGAGGATTCCACCTTCTGTTCTCCATAAGTTGAGAGTAAGGATGGGTGGTTTACTGTTTCAGCGGTACCAATTCAGAGCCCTGGGGGGAGGGAAGAAGATAAGTGGCCTGCCGCTTTGGTGAAGGCATCTGCCGGCTGAGCTCTGAACCACGAACAGGGCGGGCATTCCTGACAGGGTCGGGCTCCAGAATACATGCTGAGAGAATCTGTTGGTCTTAGAGACTGACCGTTTGTCGGTAAGAGTGCGGTATAGCTGTAGCCAACAAGTGTGACTGCATCTCCCCAGCTTCCATTGTTGAATGATTCTCTAGTGTGAAATACCCAATTTCATTCACTATTTGGTGATCTTCAGTGCTGGTACACAAAGTATGCTGAATAAATCCTGTTGTTACTTTCCTCTCTGTTCTAATGGATATCATATACTCATATTAACTGCAGGACTAAGGGCATATGCTACACATCTATGCCTTATATCAATGAGCAGAACTCATGGATACAGGATGGCTGATCTGAGTGTCAAGGAGGATAAGATTTGTACTTAGAGAAAAGGGTAACCATTTTTCTGTATCATTTTAAGTCAATCATTTCTGACTGTGAGCTGCAGTGCCAGTACAACCAGAGAACACCCCCTGGTGGATATCTGTGCTCCAGCTACAAGATTTGCCTTTTTTGGCACTTGTTCCACCTGTCCAGTTAGCAATGTAATGTTATACCATCTTGATTCAAGATAATTCCAACTCTCTAACTTGCATTTCCTTGCTAAGTTTGAGATCCAAGTGGTTCTCCCTATCCCTATCCCTATTTGCATTATCCCACACAACCCTGTCCTGCAACATACTCCCATGATTCAGATCCAAGTATAAACAGCAGCACTTATATATGTTTACTGGATATCCATTTATTTAATTTATTTTTTTTTTAAATTCTCACTACATACTGTAGTGCTGTGTGAGTTACAAGAATACATTCAGAATTAAAATTTCAACAATAAAAACAATACTTATTGTATAAATAATACATAAACATCAGTTCATGTTCTTTTCATAGCTATAGTACTGGAGGGGAATCATTCTGAAAAATATTGCATAAAGAATTCAGTTTTTATCAATTTCCTAAAACTTAATAATGTAGGAACTTTCATTGCTTCAACTTATAAGGTATTCCATAGCAGTAATAATAATAATAATTTATTTATTATATACCGCCAAAGCCGTAGTAGTTCGAGGCGGTTTACAACAAAGAAGGACTGGACAATCAGCGAATATAGGTACAGTCAGAGAAAATTGGTACAACAAAGAAGGGCAGTACAGTCTGCGTAAAGGTTCAGTCCATGAATGTAGGTATAACAAAGGGGTACAATCAGTGAATATAGGTATAACAGAGAGGGGGTAGGAAAGTCAGTGAAAATAAGTATAATCAGCAAATGAAGATACAATTAAAATGGGTAAGCAGGATACGGCTGCGATAAAATGGGGCCGTAGGTTGGGCATAGAGAACTTAGATTATAAATCGGTTAAATAGATCAGCTTTTAGTAGTTTCCTGAAGTTTAGGTAGGACATTAATAGTCATAGATTGACTATTAATGATTATTTCAGAAAGCCACTGCTGTATATACTGTATAGGGTCATGGATTTATACCATCATCGTGTGCTGCAACCAAAGTAGTTTACATTCTGAATATGCAGATATTCATAAGTACAGATCTACATCGCAAAGAGATTTCAAAAAATCTGCACATGTATTTACAGTATATTCCTATTTTACAAAAGGAATGCATTTGTATGGGGAACATTTTCCATTTTGTGTTTTACAGTATATCAGTTCAAAGGCACTCAAGTTTTAACAAAATGCGCATTTCAATCGGGGCTGTACATGAGGTTTAAGGAAGTCAATTTCCTTTATCCCATGCAGTTTATTTTTTGTCTCCAAATGAAACTATTACAGCCTTGCTACGAGGGATGTTCAATAATTTATCTACCTCAGTAGGAAAGAAAATAGTTTTTTTTTTTTAAATGTTTGTTTTATTATATTTTTCAATATAGTCCCTTGATAGCTCCATCCACTTCATCCACTTTCCTGCAATGACTTTAACTCCTTTGAAAAGAATTCTTGTTGACCTTTAAACTAGGATGTCACATATTCCTTGACATCAACATCACTTGAAAACAGAGGGAGCCAGGTCTGGACTGTAAGGTGGATGGTTCAGCTGCTGAAACCCACATTCTTGAATGGCAGCCTGTGATTGTCGTGAAGTAGCAGTATGCCTGCTGTGAGTTTTCCTCATCTTTTCTCGATTGACTTCAGCAAAGCAATAATTGTGTTGGCAGAACTCTCCCCAGTTATGGTTGTCTTGTGTGGCATGAACTCAAGAAGCAAAAGTCCTTCATCATTCCAGAAGACAGTTGCCATGATTTTGCCTCAGGATCTCTGTGATAGATGCAAAGTCTCATCTCCGTTCACTAGACAATGCAACAGCACACAGAGCATCTGCAAGTTCTCCTGACAGCATTGGGGCCTCATGACCTTCTGACATAGTGTCAGCATTCTTGGAACCCATCTTGCACTAACCTTGTACATACCAAATGTTTTATGAATTATTTTCCAAACTGCACCTGCCAAGATGCCCATTTCTTCAGCTAGTCAGAAAACCTTAATATGTCTGTCTGACAAAATTAAATCTTCAACTTTCTTGCACATTTCTGTGGAAGTTACTTCCACGGGCCGTTCAGTGTGAGGATCATCTTCAATGGACTCTCTGACCCACTGCTTGCACATAATTTTTACTTTATAGGATGATGGGGCAGGCTCATTATAAACTGCAGTCATGCGTTCATGGATCTCCTTTGCCTTTTTCCCTTCTTTTATAAGAAATGTTATCACTGAATGGTTCTCCAAATCTAGCAGTTTTTTTTACTTGATTCACAAGTAGACTCTCCTGCATCCTGTCTCTTGTAATGTTAGACTCGCACTGAGCCTCAACTGTCCATGAGTAACCTTGAGACATGTCACAACACGCACAGACTTGTTTCAACACACTTGCTACTTTTTTCTTACTCAAGTGATAAATTATTGAAAGCCCCTCATACTTAATTGGAGGTACCCACAGTATATAAATTATAAAATGTAAAAAAGCTTCATATGGAAGTTGCTGTGTCTGTGAAATTCATATTTTTTTCCAATATGGCTGCTCCTGTTCTGTATGCTGCCAAATATGTGCACTTCTGTAGGCATTTTAGAAAAAGGCTCTATATCAGTAAATCTTTATCTAAAATACCAGGAGAACCTAGCATATCTTGACCTGAACATCTCAATTCTGACCTCTGTTTTCTATGTAACATGGGGTACGAAGTGATTTTATACAGGAAACAATCAGAGCAGTGAGGTATATGACATATAGGGGTCCTTTTACTAGGGCGTGCTAGCTGTTTTAGTGTACGCTAAAATGGCTAGTGCACCTTAGTAAAAGGACCCCCATAGTGCATTAACATAAGGTATAATTATTTTCATTTATCAAACATGGCAAATACCTATGCTGAAAACGTTTCTAATACAAATTTATGAGAATAAAAACTTTACTGTTTAGCACCCCTTATAAAAATGAGATCAACATATACAGTATAGTTCAATATGAAAGGACTACTCAGAAAGTATAAAAATCCAACTGTGAAAAGACTGAAGTAAAACCAGCAATAGTTGTCAAAAAATAAATCTCTTAAGGGATCACGGATCCTGTATTGTGCCCTTCAAAAACTGAAGCATGATTTATGTCTTTAGATAGATTTTAATAATACATCGCGCATGAGCTGCACCCTGAGATATTTCACAATAACTCATTGAGTATGCCCTAGTAATTGACTGTAACTAAACATGTTTTGTGTTCTGCCTCAGTTTCACATGTAATCTCAAGTTTCATCAATTTAACAGAAGGAAGCCATCACTCACAAAGAGGGAGCAGCATGTCAGGCTGCAGTATAATTACTATTGTTTTTTTTTATTTAGAATGAGATGTCCACCATTGATGCAGAGAGACTGAGAGCAGAACCTGTTGAAAATCATTTTAAAGGACATAAAAGGGCTGGATTCTAGTAGCAGTGCCTACATTGGCCGGCACCTCAAAAACTTTGCCGGCCACATGTCAATTACCTGTAGGTGCCGTTAAGAGTATCACGGCTTACAGTTAACATAGTTGCCGGTAAAGCAGGCCAGGGTTTTGCAGGCTTACTTTACCAGCGCTTGTTTGACAAGAATCACATCTGCTGAGGCACCCAGTGGCACTTAAGGCCATTTCTAACGTAAACTACACCTGCTTTGACCTTAGGCGCCATTAGGAACCTCTATAGACATGATTGTGGCATTCTATTTTGTAGGTGCTTGCTGGCACCTACGTTTTTTAAATGACTGTTTAATTATTTTAAACAACACGGTCAATTACTGTGCCAGTTAACACTAATTACAACAATTAAGTTAGGTACTTGTAGGGTGCCTACTGCTGCCTAACTTTGGGCTAGATTCACAAAGCAAACCGATCGGTTTGTGACCCCGGCCCGATTCACTTACCTGTCTTCCAACCATCCTCCGATTCGCGCATGCAAATGAGGGCAAGGCCATGCAAATGTAGGCAGG
The DNA here is from genome assembly GCF_902459505.1 of Geotrypetes seraphini. Classification (NCBI taxonomy): domain Eukaryota; kingdom Metazoa; phylum Chordata; class Amphibia; order Gymnophiona; family Dermophiidae; genus Geotrypetes; species Geotrypetes seraphini. Next base: position 72,876,846 of record NC_047089.1, on the reverse strand, counting down.
GACGCGATTCACTAAACAAAACCCTGCAACACCGACTGGGCTTGCCAATCAAAAAAAGCGACTGCTAAGGACCAGTCGCTGAAGCCCTTTCCGAATGCCCTGCCTTCTGCAGCCCTGTTCTCTGCCCTGTCAGCCCCGATCTCCTGCTGCCCCGAATGCCTCCTGCAGCCCCAAATGTGCCTGCCTGCCTGTCCCAACTCACCCACCCATCCCCGCACTGCAAGCCCGTGGTTTTAACCCGCGGGCTTAAGCGGGTTAAAACCACGGGCTCCCAAAAGTTCCTCAATCGCCCCCCAAAAAATCTATTACCGGCCCTGAGGTCCAGCAATAGCATTTTTGTAGGCTTTATCTTGTGGCCCTGGCTGCGCTAATAAAAGAAGAAAATTACACACTTTTGAGTAGAATTTTATATTATGCGGTTTTCCAAATACAAGCTCAAGGAAGCGCTTGAGTTATTTCCTGCCCAAACGTACTCACAAGCTAATAGAAGAAGAAAAAAAAATAACTCCGACGGCATGGAGGTCCCGTGCATGCTCAGACCATCTACAGATGGTCTATGCATGCGCGGGGATCGCTATAGTGCGATCCGTGCCTGCAGATGGGGGTGTTCCTCCGATTGCCCTCATCTGCATGTTAGAGTTTCCTGAATTAGTCAGACCTGCCCTGATTGGGCCCGGATCAGGCCCGATCTGGTAGGTTAGTGAATCCTGGCCTTACAGTGCTGTTTAGAGAATTTGTGCCAAAATGCTTTTAGTAATATTAAAAGCAAGGTTTAAAAACTTCCAATGAAAATATTTTATTAGCTATTGTCCACTATCTACCAGATTATATATAGGTTATCCAAAGTTGAATCCTAAATTTGGGCAAAGAGCCCAGATGCACTCTTAAACTGATCAGCTAATTGGGTGCTAACAACCAATTATTGAGGTCAATTGGAGTTGACACTTAATTGACACTAATTTAGATTCACATGGACATTTGCCTATGCCCAAAGGGGATGATCCTATAAATGGCACCTAAATCAGTCTGCGCCTACAGAAATGTCAATCACGCTTACGCACTGTTTACAGAATCGTGGCTAGCAGTGCCTATGTAAAAACCTGAAATGTAGGTGAGGGTTTTAAATGCCTACATTTCAGGTGCCTAACTCATGTTCCGCCCATAGAAACACCCACTTAGGTGTTAGGTATAGCTAAGCACCTATTGCCTAATTATTATATGTTTTTAGAAATTACTGAGCTTATTAAGAAGCCCTTTGTCACTAATCTTTCTGCCACTTTGTAAATATACACTATCAACCACCTTTGTAACTCCCTGCTAATCCAGGGTTACCAGATTTTCCATTTGGAAAATCCAGACCCCTAGACCCACCCCAGGCCCTCCCAATTCCACCCATCTCCGCCCTGTTATACCCCAGTCCACTGGAATCTCTGGAACCGTTCTAAACTGGTTCTCTTTTTATTTTCAGGACCAAAACTATCAAGTAAGCTTTAACAACTCAATATCTACAACTATTTCTCAAAAATATGGAGTTCCTCAAGGCTCCATCCTATCTCCACTGCTCTTCAATGTTTTCTTAGCCCCATTGCTATTACTTGCCCAATCTATAGGATTATTTGTTTTTGCTTACTCAGATGACACCCAACTGCTCCACCACCTCAACCCAACAGTCACAGAAGAAATTCAAGAAATTAACTCCAAACTAACTAAAATTAGCATCTGGCTTCATCAAAACAAACTCACATTGAACATCTCTGAAACAAAAGGCATACTACTTCCAACCTCCAATAAAGAAGAATTATCTTTCTCAATTTGCATAGATTCCATACTGATTCAAATAGATACAAAAGTCAAACTACTTGGGATAATCTTGGATAAAAACCTAACCTTCTACAAACAAATCAACTCAGTAGGCCAGAGGTGCTTCTTCAAACTAAAATTCATATATTCGATCACATCGCTCCTTGACCCCCTTCTATAAACATTCTCATCCACTCCTTAGTTATCTCACATATCAACTATTATCAGTGGTGTACCTAACATATGTGACACCCAGGGCCCATCATTTTTTGACCCCCCTCCATCTATATGAAAAATATGATTTTTAGTAACAATACATATATCGCACAAGAGTGTACCTAGGAAAAGGCAGCATCTTAAACACTGCAGTGAACACTAACACATACATTGTAAAACTAAACAAGCCAAATCCCGCACAGTCAATTGATCCTGTAGTCAATGCCAACTGAAAACTATGTTGTTTTCATACACACAGAATAGAGATACATCCTCGCCCAATTTGGAATAATCACAAACTAAAAATAGAAATATGTAGACAAAAGTTAAACTGAACCGCCAAGAAACCAGACTCTGCATACAATGCAACACCACAACACCACAAAAACAGTAACACATGCCTTCTAATACTGTGCAAAATATAAAGACAGTAGATGTAAATTTGAAAAAACTGATACATAACAATCACCACTTTACAAATTAACAAATAAAAATAAAACAAATAATGAGAAATAAGAAAATAGCATTTTATTGGACTAATCCCTGTAAGCTCGGTCACCATCCCCGCAAACCACCTGATTCCATCCACACAAGCCTTGAATTGTTTTATATTGAACTTACTATATTAAAGTATAAAAAGAAACAATATTTTGTACAATTGTCAATTTATAAATCAGCATCTTCTCCCCACTCTCTCTTCCCCATTTCCCTTCAGCGTCCTCAGCCCATTCTCTCTCCACTTTCCTTCAGCATACGCACATAAAAACAAGCAAGTAATTTTATATCATTTTCATTCTATTCATTTATAGAAATTAAAGTCTAAATAATGCCAGTCACATAACAAAACATGATTTTACAAAAATAATTCCCTGCACAGTCAAGCCTGCAAGGATTACTAGATGTCTTTCAGCAGCTCCCCTCCCTCCCTCCATTGATGGAGACTGCTCTGACTTTGGTGGTTAGGATGAGAAATTTTTCAGAGTCCTCTTGTATACAACAGGGTCATAGCATGAAGGTACTCAGCAAGATTTGGAAAGAGAAAGCATTCTCTCCCCTTTTAAGATACACACCAATTCACCTGCTGATTTTTTTGTGTTCTTTTTTGATTCCTTTATGTACCATGTTAAGATTTTTAGATGACAGGTAATTGGAGGAATAGAGGAAACTAAGATAATAGTGTGGATAATATGCACATGATGAGGTATGCAATGTCTTTAGGTACAGAATATTGAACAACCAAAAGACAAGAGAAGAAACTTGCCTCAATATGTGATGAACAAACAAGAAAAAAGGCATGTGCAGGCATGTAGTATGTCAGAGTATAAAACGTTAGTTTTAAGTTGATTATAAGGATATGTAAATATGCGATTCATGAAAGTGTGATTATCTGTATGGTAGGTCAGTGTGACTACTTATATATGTAATGTGGGGTGTTTAGTTTAAGGGTTTAGTGTTTGGTATATCTGAGGAATGTAAATTAGTATGAAGGAGGGGGCAGATAAGTTGGGGTACAAATAGGATATGGATGGCTGTGGGTGAGTATGAGTTGCTGTTATGGGGCCAGATTCAGTAAATGGTTGAGTGGCCTATATGAAATAACACTTAGGGCTCCTTTAATCAAGTCGCGTTAGCAGGGTAAACAAGCGCGACTTTTCATCACGCACTAACCTCCGCGCTGGCCTAAAAACTACCTCCTGCTCAAGAGGAGGCGGTAGCGGCTAGCACGGCTGACAGTTTAACGTGCACTATTACGCGCGTTAAATCGCTAGCGCGGCTTGATAAAAGGAGCCCTTAGATTCCTGTATCCAACTTTAGGTGCAAGGGCTTATGCTAGCTGAACCCTGGCGTAAATCTTAGCACCATAGTTGGATGTGTAGCCTCAGTATTTTATAACATTGCACCTAAATATTTAGAACACCCCTTACATGTACATACCCTTCCCATGACCATGCCGTCTTTGACCCTGATTCTGTTTAGGAAGCCGGTCTTGGCGGCTGCCTAAGAAGCATCCTATGCAGAATCACATCTGCCCTAACAATCAGAAAATCATACCTTTTGATGGATTAACAATATATTTATTAATTTTTATTTATTTCAGTTTTATATCCCGTCCTACCCAGGAGCTCAGAACGGGTCACAGTACTACATTCACAGTGTTTGGGGTACAAGGATAGTGATATATTCTATATTTTAGGGTAGAAACAATACAATCATAACATTTTAACCATGCATATATAGTATACTGCTGGGAGGGAGAGGGCAAAGGGCATTTACAATATAAGGGTAAAGCATTGGGTATATACATCATGTTGTAAGGGGAGGGTTGGAATGAGCACACGCTCTTGGCTTGGGGCACTAGGTTTGAAGCAAGGATATTTGGTCAGTAGTGGTGGTAGCCATGGTATTTAATCCTGATGGGATTTACGTCATGTCATGTAGTTGGTCTATAGCATCGAAGCCAGGTCTATGAATTCAGGTCAATGGTTATAGAGGGAGAGGGAATGTTTGTAATTGGACTATTGACCTGAGGAGGATAGAAGTCATTCGTAGTGATCAGCACCATGTTACTGGTAGTGTGCTGTTAGGTTAGAGTGCTGTTAGGGTTTATCTTAAGGTGTCAGTGCAGGAGTGCCGTGGTTTGGGAACAAGAAGGTTTTTATTTTGACTAGCTTTCACTTTTACATCACAATGAAGAGAGAAGATGTATGTGCATGTCTACTCAGTCATCATGCAGACCATTTGGAATAATTAAAGGTTGTTTCAGATGTGGATAAATGAGTTGATGCTTTATACTCATATGACCAAGAAGAAAATGTGGTAGTGCGAGTTCTTGTCATCTGTATCCTTTACAACATTGCAATCAGAAACTATATTCTAGCTGACATTACATTGACATGGAGGAGGATGCATTCTGACCAAGAGCAGGATAAGGAGAAACTACAAAGAGTGGGAGTCAGCTCTGAAGTCACTTAATAATGGATTACTTCCACTGTAAGTGTTACCTAACTCCTTGTTTAACCTTGATAGATGAAAGAAAAAGTCGCATCACTGATGAAATTCCTTTTTCTTTTATATTTCAGAGCACAATTGGTCTGTTCTTGGCAAAACCAAATTCAATCACGCAGTCCTGTGAGCGAAAGCTCATCTTGCCTGATTTGGGGACCAAGAAAGGCCTCAGCTATCCACACATGAAAGAACAATGAAAAAGAAAAGCCTTTCTATTGAAAGAACCAAGGCATAGGTTTCACCATGAATGCAAATTAAAACATTTTACATGAAATTAATATAGAAAGCAAAAAAATAGTCTCTGATGTTTGTTGCTTGTAACTGTACAGAAAACACATACAAGAAAATATCCTATACTGATGGTTAGTGATTGGCAGCCAATGAATGTATAATTTCATTAGTCATATATTTAAAAAACATACCCCCCTCCCCCTTTTTAACTAAGCTGTGGTAGAGGTTTATCTGCGACTCGTAGCGCTAAATGCTCCGATGCTGCTCAGATGCTCATAAAGTTCCTAAAAGCATTGGAAAATTTATCATTCTGGACCTTGGTAGAAACCTCTACAATGGTTTTGTAAAAGAGGGCCATACAGTGAAAGTATCAGCTAAAAATATGACTAAAACTATCTGAATATTATAGGACTTAGTTACTAGCAATGTTTAGTCATTATCTGGATAATTTATCCATTTATTTTAAGCCTATAAAAAAAGAAAGGCAAGAAGAAGAAAGGCAGGTGCTGTAAAATACACAAAGAAATGAGCCGTATAGCATTCCAGGAAATAAAATCTTAAAATTAGATTGCTGGTTAATATTAGTCAGTAAAGTTTTCCAGAATTTTGCTGCTTGATAAGCCCATGTGGAGTTAAAAGATCTATTGTATCTTATATTGGTAATGGCTGGATACCGAAAGGTGTCATTATTTCTCAGATTCAAAGATGGATTATTGGCAAAATAACTGCTATTTCAAAACTGGTCTTCCAACACTTCTATACAAGTAATAGCAACTGGACAATGTACTTGTAACAACTGCCTCCATACAGAGTAGTTTTGAGACACAGAAGTATGTGAAAGTAGGAGAATTGTCAGAAAGAGGCTCAAGTATGTCTTCTAGTTACTGGCTGTAGAAAATCAGGCCTAAACTAGCTGGATAGTGTCAATGTGATGACCTCATTATACAGTATATACTGTACAGTACAGTATCTTCAGTGCTCAAAATATGCATTAATTTAATGCAGCATACAGATGGAAGGTGTAGGCACCAGCCTTGACACAGTGTAAGTGAAATGTGGCCTATGTCAGGCTTTCTGGTCCAAGTCTTTTATAAGAAGCACACTTTCTCAAGCTAAGTACTTTTTGGATGTGGATTATTGTAAAAAAGTGTATTACACATCAACACACTCTTTGGGGTTGATTCTGTAAGTGGTACCTGTTGCTTGTCAATCATGGACAGGCACTGCTTACAGAATCATGCCTAGCAAGAACTCTAGGTGCCGGAAATGTAGGCCAAGATTTTACAGGTCTGCATTTCTGGTGCCTAGGGTCCTTGTAGAATCACAGCTAGTGGTGCCTAGTGACACCACCACTAAACATGCCCCCTTCCGGGCTTCGGTGTCACTAGATGCCAGTCCTAGAGGACACCTAGAAGCACCTTTTTTAATGAGTTCTTAATTGGTTTTTAATGGTGTGATTAATTATCGAGCCACTTAAAACCAATTAAGATACTTAAGTTTGGCACTGGAAGGAGTGATCTAGGCAACTGCCAGCGCCTAACTTTTCACCTCTTGGTATGTATGACGGATACCCATCCCTTAGGATTAAGTTTCATTATAGTACAGTTTAAATAAATGTTTGAAATTACATGATAATATGTGTATTTAAGGTTTCACTGTTATATTCTTAATGCCCGCAGAGACAGAACACTGGAGGTAGCCTAGTAGAAAGTTAAATACGAGCCTCTAAAGACAACCTCATAGGCTGTCATCAATAACAGAAATCTACTTTGATAGCATTTCAGAGAAAACCTCTTTTTCGGGTACCCTGAGGAAGAGATCGAAATGGAGCCACATCGGGACCCCCTAAATTGCCTTTGAGATAGGTGGGTATTTTATTTCTACTGAGTATGGTTAATAAAATGTTAAGCAAAGAAACTAAATAAAAAACAGAAATTCATATACAATGACTGGATGGTAAGCTCTGTGATGGGGATATTTCCTACAGAGATTCATATTTCTGAGCATTTATAAAGCACAATGATTATGAATACAGTATATTTGAATTTAAATTTGTATGAGTGAGATCATGTTCAGTGAATTGAGAATTTTTTCTCCCTCATTTTTTTTTTGAGATATTGAATACCCTGTCATAGTCAGCTGACAGCGCCTACCTTTGGAAACTTTTTGAAAGATCTGGCCCTTTAAGCACAGCACTGAACCTATTTTTGCATATTTTGAAATGTATGTTGAAGTATGGAACTATGCAAACTTCCAATGCCTGTTTCCCACAATGCTAGATAAAATAGGCCTCTATTTGTGTGTATTACAGAAAGGTGTATAATAACTGTCTGTTATAGAAAACAGTTATATTAGCTTGATTTTACTATATTTTATACTCTGAGGTATAGAGCAGTGGTTCTTAAATCTGTACTAGGAGCCCCCCAGCCAGTCAGGTTTCCAAGGTATCTCAAATGAATATGCATGAGAAAGATTTGCATGCCTATCACTACTATTATATACAAATCTGCCTCATGCATATTCACTACCTTACTTTACTCCCTCCTTTCAAAGCCACACTAGTGTTTTTAGCGCCAACCGCGGTGGTAACAGCTCCAACGTTCACAGGAATTCTGTCAGCATCGAAGCTGTTACTGCTGCGGCCAGTGCTAAAAACGCTAGCACGGCTTTGTAAAGGAATGGGTTAATGAAGCTAAATTGTTGTCAAAAACTGCCATATAAATAACTTTTCTGTACTCAAACTATATAATAATAATAATTCAATGTAACAGTTCAAAAGTTGTTAAATTCAAAATTTACTACAGATCTCATTATCAAATTTAATAACAATTACATTATTTAACTTTTTCATATTACAATTGCTGCACTATAATTACATATCACATTCACATCGCATTTTCCAGACATACTCATTAAAAATTACAGTTTGTTTTAGCTCAACTCGACAGATTCAAAAAACCTAATCCTTACACTTTATTACCATAATATTGTGCTGACTAAATGGATAAAAAAGTCTTTAAACTGCAAATGGCAGTCCCATTCATATGTAAACAAGATACTGTGCAAATAAACAACCAATGTGCAAACTTGTCTCTTTCTCTGTCAGTCCAACAAGTTCCCATTAGGGTCGTGCATTAGTCTCTCAATAACCTCTTAAAGGGTCCTACTGTTTCCCTTTGTTCAACTTGATATAGGCTCTGTATTTTGCCATTTGTCTTCAGGAGTTGAAACTGCTGAGTCTTTCACTCATGTGTCTCTGTGATAGGGTGGAGTGCCTATCACTGGCCAACTGAGGGAGCTCAAGCAGTGGCGCTCATTGAACCTGAGTGAAGAGCTAATCTGCATATAGCTGCAAGTACTGCTGGGAGCTGTTCACACACTCTGAGTGGATTGTGGTGCTGAGAAGAATAGCTCCCAGGACAGGGAGCTCGGTGTCCCTTGGGAAGCGGAATTATGACAGGGGGCTCGGTGCAGTAGAGTAAAGTGGCTAGGCTGACCATTCCTGACAGGGAAGTAAAGCCCAGATTCTATAAATTACAACCTAGGCGACCATACCCATCTCCCTGGGCCAGCGGGAGACACGTACAATGTAGGCCAGCAAAATGATGTGATAAGTATAGCAGCCATGGCTGCAGCTGCGAATCCCACCACTCTCCCTGAATGAACGTGGCAAGAGGGATACCCAATCCCTACTGCCTGGAACACCTCCCACCCTTTCTGAATGAATGTGGCAGGAGGGATGCCCAATTCTTCCTGCCCTGAACACCCCCCCAATGAATGTGACAGGAGAGATGTCCAATCCCTCCTGCCTGGAATACCCCCCTGCCTTCCAGTGATCTTTGGGGGGGTTCCAGGCAGGAGGATTGGGTATCCCACCTACCTACAATCTTCAGGGGGGGTTCCTGGCAAGAGAGATTGGGTATCCTTCCTGCCACGTTCATTTGGGGTGGGTAGTGTGTGTGAAATCCCTTGCCGTGATAAGTCTAGCGGCCAAGTCTACAATAACCCGATTGTCTAACCGGCATCTGTAACATGGATGTCGGTTACAGAATGGGGTTTATTTTAGGCGACCTTAGACCCGATTCTATATAGGACACCCATTGGCTTCTGAGACCAGGCATCCTATACAGAATCTGACCCTAAAAGCCTGGTGGTGTGAGAGTCTATGGGGACCTATATATCGGCAGAGAGATCTGGTCCTGTAGTGAAGCCCAGTGGTAGGAAAGTCTATGGAGACCTATATACTGGCAGGAAAGAGCTAAAGAGTAGCTGGAGGACCCAGTAGAGCCTGAGTCAGGGAAGTGGCTCAGACTTGATGACCAGTGGTGGGACTGGTAAAGAATAATCCAGGAAGGGAAGTCCTATGGGCATGAGTCTGTGATAAGATGGCTGATGGACTGGGAGCACTCAGTGTGTGAATGCAGGATAAGACATCTACCTTTAGTTTAGCTAGCTCCTCATGAACAAATTCTCTGAAAATCGATCAGGGTCCACAACACCTGTATTACCATTTATGTTTGTTTTCTACGGTCCTGATCCCAATGCTTCAGCTGTAAACACAGAACAGAAATATTTGTTAAGCAATTCAGCCTTATCATTTTCAACTTCTACATATTTCTCCCCTTTACCTTTGAGTCTCACAGTGCCACTTTTGCATTTCTTTCTATCACTAATACATTTTTAAAAGTCTTATACACCCCCCTCCCCATGCTTTACCATGGTGGCTATTTTTCTTCTATTTGCATCTTTGCTTTACTGACTACTCAACCAGCCTCTCTACTTTTCCAGATATATTTGCCTAGCCTCCTGTTTCTACGATTTTTAGTAGTTTATGAAAGCTAACCTTTTTTTTTTTTTCTTACCTTCTCATCTGCTACTTTTGAGAACCAAAGTGGCCTTATTTTCCTTACAAAATGGTTTGTTGCCCTTACAGTGGTTCCTTTCGGTTTTGCCCACTGCTTTCCCACTTTTTTCAAATTTCCCCATCTAGACAATTATTTGACATAATCCCCCATCTGAACAAAGTTATTATTTTTTTAAAGTCTAGAACTTCCATATTTGAATGAATCCTCTCTATACCTGTCTTAATATTAAACCACACCATGTAGTAATCCTTGGATGCCAGATGATCACCCACTTAACATCAGAAACAATTTCCTTGTTTGCAAGCACTAAGTCCAGTATGGCCCTATGGGTTCCATTGCCAACTGCTGGAAAAGTTTTCCTTGTAGAGAATAAAGAATCTCCCTAATTCTAGAATACCTTGCAATAGCTATAGTATACCATAATCAACACAAGGCATATTATAATCAAGTATCAGTAATACTTCACCTTTTAGAGCTATATTCTGAAGGTCTACTATAAAATCTCATAGAAACATAAAAACATAAGAAATGCCACTGCTGGGTCAGACCAGTGGTCCATCATGTCCAGCAGTCCGCTCACGCGGCGGCCCTTTGGTCAAAGACCAGCACCCTAAATGAGACTAGCCCTACCAGCGTACGTCCTTGTTCAGCAGGAACTTGTCTAACTTTCTCTTGAATCCCTGGAGGGCGTTTTCCCCTATGACAGACTCCGGGAGAGCGTTACAGTTTTCCACCACTCTCTGGGTGAAGAAGAATTTCCTTATGTTTGTATGGAAACTATCCCCTTTCAACTTTAGAGAGTGCCCTCTCGTTCTCCCTACCATGGAGAGGGTGAACGACCTGTCATTATCTACTAAGTCTATCCCCTTCAGTACCTTTAATGTTTCGATCATGTCCCCTCTCAATCTCCTTTGTTTGCGGGAGAAGAGGCCCAGTTTCTCTAATCTTTTACTGTACGGCAGCTCCTCCAACCCCTTAACCATCTTAGTTGCTCTTCTCTGGACCCTTTCGAGTAGTACCTTGTCCTTCTTCATGTACGGCGACCAGTGTTGTACGCAGTACTCGAGATGAGGGCGCACCATGGCCCGGTACAGCGGCATGATAACCTTCTCTGATCTGTTTGTGATCCCCTTTTTTTATCATTCCTAGCATTCTGTTCGCCCTTTTCACCGCCTCCGCACATTGCGTGGACGGCTTCATCGACTTGTCAATCAGAACTCCCAAGTCCCTTTCCTGAGAGGTCTCTCCAAGTACCGCCCTGGACATCCTGTATTCGTGCATGAGATTTTTGTAACTGACATGCATCACTTTACACTTATCCACGTTGAACCTCATCTGCCATGTTGATGCCCATTCCTCGAGCCTAATTATGTCACGTTGCAGATCTTTGCAATCCCCCTGCATCTTCACTACTCTGAATAACTTCGTATCGTCCACAAATTTAATCACCTCGCTCGTCGTACCTATGTCCAGATCATTTATAAAGATGTTGAAGAGCATGGGTCCAAGCACTGAGCCCTGCGGCACCCCAGTTGTGACGCTCTTCCAGTCCAAGTATTGTCCATTTACCCCCACTCTCTGTTTCCTATGCTCCAGCCAGTTTTTAATCCACGTGAGTATTTCACCCTCAATTCCATGGCTCGCAGTTTTCCAAAGTAGTCGTTCATACGAAGCCTTGTCGAACGCCTTCTGAAAGTCAAGATATACAATGTCGACCGGGTCGCCGTTGTCTATCTGCCTGTTTACTCCCTCAAAGAAGTGCAGCAAGTTTATCAAACAAGATCTGCCTTTGCTGAAACCATGCTGGCTGGTCCTCATCAGACCGTGTCTGTCAAGGTGATCAATAATGCGGTCCTTCATCAGCGCCTCTATCATCTTTCCCGGTACCGAGGTCAGACTCACCGGTCTGTAGTTTCCCGGGTCTCCCCTCAAATCTTTTTTGAAGATCAGCATAACATTTGCCACCTTCCAGTCCTCTGGAATCTTTCCCGTTTTGATTGACAGATTGGCTATTAGTTGAAACAGTTCAGCTATGGTCCCTTTCAATTCCTTGATGCAGTGGCGTACCTAGGGGGGCGGCGTGGTGGGCGGTCCACCCCGGGTACACAGGCCTAAGGGGGTGCACAGCTGGCCTGCCACAGGGGAAAGGCTGCCATTGCTGTCATCAGAAAGAAGCCGTCGCCAGTTCTCCCTCCCTCCAAATTCGCCCTGCTTCTTTTCCCACGGGCCGACCAACTTTAGCCATCTGACGTCAATTCTGATGTCGGAGAGGATATTCTGGGCCAGCCAATCGCTGCCTGGCTGGCCCGGAACGTCCTCCCCGACATTAGAATTGACGTCAGACAGCCAGAGTTGGTCGGCCCACGGGAAACAAGCAGGGCGAATTCGGCGCAGGCCTGTTTCCGATGGCCAGTGGCAGCCTTTCCCTGGCAGTGGTGGCAGCATGGTGGTTGTGGCAGCGGTGGCATGGGGGAGGGCAGGGAGAAAGAAAGAAAGGGGGGGAGACAGGGAGCTAGAAAGAAAGAAAGGGGGCAGGGTGAAAGAAAGAAAAAAATGGGGCATGGGGAGAGAGAGAGAAAAACAGACATAGAGAAAAAAGGTGGAGAGAGAAAGAAGGGGGCAGGGTGAAAGAAAGAAAGAAATGGGTCATGGAGAGAGAGAGAAAGACAGACATACAGAAAGAAAGGGGGCATGGAGAGAGAAAGAAGGGGGCAGGGTGAAAGAAAGAAATGGGGCACGGAGAGAGAGAGAGAGAAAGACAGACATATAGAAAGAAAGGGGGCATGGAGAGAGAAAGAAAGAAGGGGACAGGATGAAACCAAGAAAAAGTTGGGGGAGGGAATGAGGTCTGGAGGAGAGGAAGCATACAGGAAGCTGAAAGAAGGGAAGAAATATTGGATGCACAGTCAGAAGAATAAAGTGCAACCAGAGACTGATGAAATTACCAAACAAAGGTAGGAAAAATGATTTTATTTTCAATTTAGTGATCAAAATGTGTCCGTTTTGAGAATTTATATCTGCTGTCTATATTTTGCACTATGGCCCCCTTTTACTAAACCGCAATATCAGTTTTTAGCACAGGGAGCCTATGAGCGTCGAGAGCAGTGTGGGGCATTCAGCGCAGCTCCCTGCACTAAAAATCGCTATCGCGGTTTAGTAAAAAGGGAGGGAGTATATTGTCTATTTTTGTATAGTTGTTACTGAGGTGACATTGCATAAAGTCATTTGCCTTGACCTCTTTGAAAACCCGCAGAATATAAATGATAATTAATATTTTCTCTGCTTTGTGTTTTTAAAATTTTATTGTTGGTAGATTATTTTGACGGCCACGAAGGTAAGGGGGAGGGAGGGGAGCTGCTGAAAGACATCTAGTAATCCTTGCAGGCTTGACTGTGCAGGGAATTATTTTTGTAAAATCATGTTTTGTTATGTGACTAGCATTATTTAGACTTTAATTTCTATGAATGAATAGAATGAAAATGATATAAAATTACTTGCTTCTTTTTTATGTGCGTGCGCTGAAGGAAAGTGGAGAGAGAGTGGGCTGAGGACGCTGAAAGGAAATGGGAAACAGAGAGTGGGGAAAAGATGCTGATTTATAAATTGACAATTGTACAGAATATTGTTTCTTTTTATACTTTAATATAATAAGTTTAATATAAAACAATTCAAGGCTTGTGTGGATGGAATCAGGTGGTTTGTGGGGGATGAGGACCGAGCTTACGGGGATTAGTCCAATAAAATGGTATTTTCTTATTTCTCATTATTTGTTTTATTTTTATTTGTTAATTTGTTAAGTGGTGATTGTTATGTATCAGTTTTTTCAAATTTACATCTACTGTTTTTATATTTTGCACAGCATTAGAGGACATGTATTACTGTTTTTGTGGTGTTGCATTGGTCTGGTTTATTGGCAGTTCAGTTTAACTTTTGTCTACATATTTCTATTTTTACTTTGTGATTATTCCATATTGGGCTAGGGTGTATCTGTCTGTGTGTATGAAAGGGACATGGCTTTCTGATAGCATCGACTGTACAAGATCAATTGACTGTGCAGGATCTGGTTTGTTTAGTTTTACAATGTATGTGTTGGTGTTCTAGTGCTCACTGCAGTGTTTAAGATGTTGCCTTTTCCTAGGTACACTCTTGTTGTGCGATATGTAGATTGTTACTAAAAATCATATTTTTCATATAGATGTCAAAAAAATGATGGGCCCCCGGGTGTCACATATGCTAGATACGCCACTGCCGTGATGACCCTCGGATGGATGTCATCTGGTCCCGGGGATTTATCGCTCTTAAGCCTATCAATCTGCCTGAATACCTCTTCTGACTGACCGTTAACCCTGTCAGTTTCCCGTTTTCACTTCCAGCATATAGCCTGATGGGTTCCGGTATACCTTGTATATCCTCTTCGGTAAATACAGATGCAAAAAATGTGTTCAGTCTATCGGCAATTGCTTTGTCCTCCTTTAGAGCTCTCTTTATTCCTTGGTCATCCAATGGTCCCACCGCTTCCTTCGCGGGTCGTTTCCCCTTAATATATCGAAAGAAAGGCTTGAAGTTTTTTGTTTCCTTGGCTGATAAAGGCCAAATGGCCCATCTATTCTGCCCATCCGCAGTAACCATTATCTTTTTCTCTCTCTGAGAGATCTCACATGCCTATCCCAGGCCCTCTTGAATTCAGACACGGAGCCTATCACCTCTTAACTTCATCCTATGCCCTCTCATTACATAGTTTCCTTTCAAATGAAAGAGACTCGACTCATGCACATTTACATTATGTAGGTATTTAAACAATCCTCCTTTTCTTCCTACCCTGTCATTCCTGAACAGATTATAGCCAAGTATAACTGTAAACCAGTCATAGTTCTCCGTGATCCACCTCTCTGTGATTGCTACTAAATCTAGCTCAGCATCTTCTATCACATCCTCTAGATCAAGAACCTTGCTTCCCATACTTCAAGCATTAGTACATACTGCTTTCCAGACATTAGTACATATTGCTTTCCAGGCATTAGTACATACTGTTTTCCCCATTTGTGTAGAGGCATTTAGTGACAGTGTACTCAACAGCTGAAGTGAGATGTGTAGATCATTCTCTAACATTCCGTCTGTAGTACCTGAAGATTGGAGGATGGCCAATATAATGCCAATTTTTAAAAAGGATTTCAGGGGATATCCAATAAATTACATACTGATAAGCCTGACTTCAGTGCCAGGCAAAATGGTGGAAAAAAATTGTAAAAAATAAAATTGTGGAAAACATACTAAACTAAACTAAACTAAGCCTTAGGTTTATATACCGCATCTTCTCCACTGAAGTGGAGCTCGACACGGTTTACAGAGATTAAAAAATATGGGAAGAGAGAAGAGAAAGAGTATACAAAGCATAAAAAGAGGGGATGTAACATAGACAAACATGATTTAATGAGATGGGTTCAGCTGAGGGAGATCTTGCTTGACTTCTTTGAAGATGTGGATAAAGGTGAGCCGGTTGATGTAGTGTACTGTATCTAGATGTTCAGAAAACTTTTGATAAAGTTTCTTATGAGAGGCTCCTTCAAGATACAAAGACACATTATTTCTCCTTGACCTTCTGCCATTAATTTACTTTTCTTTGATGGCAACCTTTCCCAAAAGTTGCATTCTTGGTTTTCTCATATCAGTGTGGGCAGAATTATTTTTCTGTTTCCTCCCCTACCATATTGTTCATACCTCTCCCCAATCTTTTTGTTTTTCTCATACCTCTTCCCAATCTTTTTGTTTTTATTTTAACCACTGATTCCCTTCTTTCCACATGTTTTCAATTGTATTTTACGTTTTGTTTAATTTATGTTCCTTACCCTATTTTTATATTGTTTATTTAAAATTTTATTATAGATTTACCTTTGGTTTTTTATTTGTGGTATATTAAATGAACTTAAAGAGTCATGAGATAGGTGGCAAAGTTCAATTGAAATTGGTTATCGGATAGAAAACAGAGGGTAGAGTTAAATGATCATTTTTCTTAATGGAGAAGAGTAAACAGTTGAGTGCCACAGTGGTCTGTACTGGAACCGGTGCTATTTAACTTATTTATAAATGATCTGGAAATTAGAATGACAAGTTGTTAAAAAACGCATGCAGATTGTAAAAAATTGCAGGCAGACCTTGGGAAATCGGAAGACTGGTCGTCTAAGTTACATATAAAATATAATGTGAACAAATGCAAAGTGATGCACATTGGGAAGAATAACCCAAATCACAGTTACCGGATGCTAAGGTCTACAATGGGGGTCAGTGGCCAAGAAAAGAATCTGGGTGTCATCATAGACAACACAATGAAGCCTTCTGCCCAATGTGTGGCGGAGGCCAAAAAAACCAAACAGGATGCTAAGAATTATTTAAAAAGGGATGGTACAGTAAAAGAAATCAAACTCACTATTCAGAAAACCAATCTAAGAGCTACGCGGTCAGAAATTATACCTCCGATCTACTTGCAAAAATTATTTTCCTGTTTTGGGCCATTTATTCACTCACTTGTTCAAAAAAGTTTAACTGCTGCTTATGTCCCACAGCCATGGAAAACTGCTACCATTACACCCATACTAAAAAAGACCATAAAATTAGCTCGGAAGAAATTTCAAACTACCGCCCGATAGCTAACATTCCCTTTCTTGCGAAAATAACCGAAAGACTGGTCTTCAACCAACTTTCTGACTTTATTGAAGCTTCAAATGCACTTCATCCGAACCAAACAGGGTTCCGAAAATTTCATATTACAGAACTTTCACTGATTAGAATGATAAACAATATCCACTACTTTCTTGACCACCGTAAATCAGTAGCTCTCTTTTCATTAGACTTGTCAGCGACCTTTGACACTATCGATCACGCCCTACTATTAGAACGACTTTAATCTTTCGGCATCACCGACCAAGTCTTGAAATGATTTGAATCTTTTTTTTCTAACCGATCCTCAATTATTCACTTTAACAATGAGCAATCTAAACCTTTTTCAACATCTTATAGGATTCCACAAGGTTCTATTCTGTCCCCTCTTCTATTTAACATCTTTCTGTCCCCACTCCTAAACCTGTGTCAATCCATCAGATTT
Source organism: Geotrypetes seraphini (assembly GCF_902459505.1). Classification (NCBI taxonomy): domain Eukaryota; kingdom Metazoa; phylum Chordata; class Amphibia; order Gymnophiona; family Dermophiidae; genus Geotrypetes; species Geotrypetes seraphini. The sequence continues at coordinate 72,859,629 of NC_047089.1, read as the reverse complement.
ACAGCCTTTGTATATGCCGATGACATCCAATTACTGCACCCTATAGACCCGGGAAACATAAACAACATTCAGGCAGTGAACAATAAGCTAGACTTAATTAAAAAATGGCTTAACAATAACAAATTAGCATTAAATATAAATAAAACAAAAAAAAAATGTTGTTCTCCTGGAAGAAGGACATTAAATTGAGTACTACCTTTACCCTAGATAGTACCCCTTTAGATATCGTTCCTTCGCTAAAAATCTTAGGCATCATCGTTGATGACAAGCTTTCATTTCACGAAAACACAGGGCAATTAGATCATGCTTCTTTAAATTACGCATGATACGTTCCATATCTAAATTTCTTGAGCCTGTCGATTAATATACTGATTCATTCACTGATCATTTCCAAAATTGATTATTGTAACTCTCTCTTCTTTAATATTCTGCAAAAAGAAAAAAGGAGACTACAAATTATCCAGAACACAGCGATCAAATTGATTTATAATGCTAAAAAATTTGATCATGTTACACCCCTGATGATAGATTCCCATTGGCTCCCCATAAGCCACCGAATCACATTCAAAATATTACTATTGGTTTTCAAATCTTTAACTTATAATGAACCTTAGTTCATTACCAGAATGCTCATTCCGTACAACGTTCCCCAGACTCTCCGGTCAACCTCTAATAACCTATTAACAATTCCATCCCTGAAAATAATTGGAACTAGAAGACATGATATGTTTTCAGTTACAGCCCCTCTTTTATGGAATTCTATACCTCAACACATAAGAGATGAAAAGGACCTCGTTTCATTAAAAAAAAATTGAAAACTTACCTCTTCAGAGATGCGTTTAATCTATGATTTTTCGATCTAGAATTCCTAATTATCTGGCATATTATTTTATATTTTACCTTCCCTCATGTTACCTTCCCTTTTACGTTTTTCAACTCTGGCAAAGAAATTGTAACTTTCTCCTCCTACCCTCCCCGATTCATGTCTTGTCTCACTTAGTAAGTTTTAATTTATGTTATTGTATTTGCTGTCCACCTTTTAATTTGAATTGTACATCGCTTAGGAAATTAAATAAGCGATTTATCAAGCATTAATAAACTTGAAACTTGAAGAATGTTATAATGCCCCTGTATCGCTCCACAGTGTGACCTCATCTGGACTATTGAGTTCAATTCTGATCTCTTTATCTCAAGAAAGATATTGTGACACTAGAAAAGGTTCAAGGAAGAGGAACCAAGATGATAAAGGGGATGGAACTCCTCCCATATGAGGTTAGTGCTCTTCAGCTTGGAAAAGAGATAGCTGAGGATATATGATTGAAGTCTACAAAATCATGTGTAGAGTAGAACAGGTACAAGTGGATCGATTTTTAATTCCATCAAAACTTACAAAGACTAGGGGACACTCAATGAAGTTACAGGGAAATACTTTCAATACCAATAGGAGGAATTTTTTTTTTTCACTGAGATAATAGTTAAGCTCTGGAACGCATTGGCAGAGGTTGTAGTAAGAGCGGATAGGTAGCTGATTTTAAAAAAGGTTTGGACAATTTCTTGGAGGAAAAGTCCATAGTCTGTAATTGAGAAAGACATGGGGGAAGCCTCTGCTTGCCGTGGATCGGTATCATGGAATGTTGGTACTCCTTGGGTTTTGGCCAGGTACTAGGGACCTTGATTGGCCACCGTGATAACGGGCTACTGGGCTTGGTGGACTATTGGTCTGACCCAGTAAGGCTATTCTTATGTTCTTACTTTACATTTTAGTTCTTTCAATGCAAATAGCCATTTAATTTGAGGTGCTATTTGAAGTGTGATGAAATTTATACTTTTCACACTGCTGCCCACTAAAGAGCATGCACTTGTTATTTCATCACAGTTCTTAAGCTTACCACAGCAAAGAGGAATGAAAACCTGCTGATAATGCCAAACATCTGCCAGTATCAGTTCATGCTTGCATTACATCTTTTTTTTTTTTTTTTTACAGGAACCAGATACCAAACTGATTTTCTAAAACAGTGAGAAAACTTGCAGCATGCAAATTCTACCACTGGAAAAGTACTGCAATGTTTCACTTTGGGGATCAAATACAAGAGGAAGTTTTCATTGCCAGTGTAATAATAATAATAATAAACAGAAATAAATGGTAGATTTCCAGGAGGTTTTTCATTACTCTATTTGTTGCTCCAGATAGATAAGTTTGTGTTTTATTTTTCACATCATCTAATAAGTCTGTTACTATGAAGTAGCAATTTTCATATTTCATACTATGAGTAAAATGAACTGGGCTGTCTGCTGTAATCACTATGTCATTTTACAAAGCTGTGTTAGGTGCCAGCACGTGCCTAAGGCAGCTTAAAAAGGCATACTGAAGGTTGTAAAGCAAAACAGAGCAGAGAAAAGCAGCAACACAAACCAATTGTGACACAAAACAGACGGTATTAAAGGCAAGTTTGTCTATGTAAATCACAGGCAGCAGTTTTTGCAAGATAGATTAAGGTAGACTTGGGAGGAGAAAGGAAGGCACGATGATGGTCTGGGAGGGGACCCAAGATGCCCAGGGAAGAGTGCAGTGGTTGAAGTTCTGCAGAAAGGGAGGAATGAAAGCTGTCAAACAGTCAGTCTGGTCAGTGTTAAAATGGCGCTCCTTCAAGAGTGCCGCCTGAGACTGCTGCTTCAGTTGGCCTCATTATAGGGATGTCTATGCCTGTCTGTCTCTGCATTCAGTGTATTCATTCTGTAGCTCTTCAGTATCTCTCCTCCCTTGTCTCTCCCTATACTCCACCCCAGAAGCTACATTCGTCAGATGAGTCTCTCTTGTTGATGCCCTTCTTCTCTACTGCCAACTGCCAACTTTGCCCCTTCTGCCTTGCGCCTTATGCCTGGAACATCCTGCCTGACTCAGTATATCAGACCCTGACTCATGGTGTTCAAATCCAGGCTGAAACCCCATTTTTTTTTTAAACTGTGTTCATGCACAACCATCCCAGCTTGTAAAGCACCCATATCTGTTGCCATTCCCTCTTTACTCCCCTACCTCTAGTCCCTTATATTTCCTCACCTAAGTAACATATCTATGTCTGTCCTATGTCCTATGTCTGTCTTAATTAGACTGTAAGTTCTTTTTAGCAGGGACTTTTTCTTGCATGTTTATTGTATAGCACTGTATGCATCTGGTAGAGCTTTATAAATAATAAGTAGTAGTAGCAGTAATAGCATTTACCCTCCAGGACATCTAAATGTTAAGGGGGCATGTAAGAGGCATGTTTTGGGAGAGCTTAGCACTTGGACATCTTGCAGGGATAATCAAACCATTTTTCAAAGCGTCCAAGGCATCATTTGGACATTTGGAGTTAGACCTGTTTTCAAAGCATCTAATTCCCAGAGAGGTACCCAAACTGACCAGATGACCACTGAATAGATAAAAGCATGGTCCCCACTTTCCCCCCAGTGGTCAATGACCCCTTCCCACCTCCCAAATATATAAAGGAAACAGTATATACCAGCCTCTATGACAGCTGCAGATACAGTAAATGCAAATGCTCAATTGTCTGTCACCCATGAGGATTGGTGGATGCCAGATAACTATAGTTTCTGGTTACTTGAGAGTTACTATAAAAATAGTTTTGTTCCCTTCCCATCTCACTCTATCATCCTCCCCACTCTCACTTGTAGATCCAGCATCTGTTCTTTCTGGGTCAATTTCTCTCCCCTGAGGAAGGAGGGGGAGGAAAGAGGCCGGTACAGATGCGTACAGGTGAAGATTTTAAGACCTCCATGATACTAGAGGTGAAGACAAAGCCCCCTGAAATCCCCAGAATAATAGGAAAATGGTAATACTTTTTATAGACCTGAAAAGTACTTTTGAAACATTACTGTTCTCACAAACTCTTATCACTACTAAAATTAGTCAAGCCAAGCCAAGCAGAACCCATCCTTCATACAGAGGTCAGCTGAAATAGAGAAGTCTATTTCATGAGAATAAAATTACCAGCACAGAGAGGAATTACCACATATCTTAATTAAATAATATATAATTGATTACTGTATAAATATGGAATGGGCAGACCGTGCTCAGAAAAATTGAGGAACTTGATATTAGAAAGGCATTTGTTGGGAAATAGATAGAAACTTTTGGTAAACAGAGGATATCGCACGCAATATGACTTAGGAAAGTAAAATATTGTCCAATTAATGAAATAAGGAAGATGATCGTTAAGACAAACTGTGTATGTCCAATAATAATCACACAAGTAATATGTACCAACATGATCTCAGACTGTCAGAAATGTGTAAAAGGGCAGTCTTTTGAGGCCTTAGTTAGGACAGACATTCAGGTATACTCAATTGATTGAAGTATATTATCTGTCGGCTCCATATGCTGAAAGATTTGTTCTTGTAACCTGTTAATGATTATTAATAAAATATATATTACTTATACCAGCATATTGAGTTGTGGTGAGGTCAGTTATTGAAGGCTGTAAAAACAAGCGGCTCTTCGCCCCCCTTCTCTCCCCTCTTCTGCCCCATTTATGGATCCAGCATCTATCCATATCCCCTTCCCTGCACTCTGATAGACTTACTGGACCTTCCTTCCCCTCACACTTCTGGTCCACCTAATTTACAATGCTCACCCTCCCTCCCTCCACACAAGTATGGCCTCTTGGACTACCCTCACTTACCAAATCAGCAGCGTCAGCCATTCAGCAGAGGCAGTGCTGAAAACAGGCTGCTCAAGGCCAGTCCTGGCTGGACCTTTCCTCTGCCATGCCGGAGATGAACTGACAGAGGAAAGGCTGCTGTTGCTGCTTTGGGTAAGGGAGGGATGGATGGAGGAGGGTTTGCATCTCAGGACCACTGCCTCTGCTGGTGCTTAGAGGCTGGAGGTAGGGAGCGGGATTTGTGGCTCAGGATTGCTGCCACTGCTGCTGATTTGGGGAGGGAGGGAGGGTAAGATTGCAGCTCAGGACTTCTGCCACTGCTGCCTCTTTTGGACTGGTCCACAACATGATCCTGTTCAAAGTAGAAATGGATTACCAAAGGGGATGAGAACCAATGCAACAGTGTTTAACTTCAAGAAAGGGAACTATAATGCCATGAGATGAATGGTGAGGAAGAAACTCAGAAACAGCACCATGAAAACACAGACTGTGGGGCAAGCCTGGTCTTTATTCAAAGACATGGTAAATGAGGCGCAAAACCAGATCTAGGAAAGGATGCAAGAAGAATCATACAAAAAACCCAGCATGGATAACCAATGAAGTAAAGGAAGTGATAGGAAAAAATCATTTCAGAAGTGGAAAAAGGACAAAACTGATGAAAATTGGAAGGAGCATAGGAAGCAACAAAAAGAATGTCACCGAGTGGTCAAAAAAGCATAGAAAGAATATGAAGAGAGACTAGCCAAGGAAGCACAAAATTTTAAACCATTCTTCCGATATGTGAAGGGAAAGCAGCCGGCGAGGGAGGAGGTGGGACCTTTGGATGAGGGAGACAGGAAGGGAATGGTGAAGGAGGAAAAAGAGGTGGCTGACAGACTAAACATGTTCTTCTCATTGGTCTTTACAAGAGAAGACACATCCAACGTGCCTGAACCAGAAAAAATCTTCAAGGGGGATCAAGAGGGAAAATTATCATACATGAAGGTAAGCCCTGAAGATGTGCTCAAGCAGATAAATAGATTAAAAACTGACAAATCTCCGTGCCCAGACAGAATCTACCTGAGAATACTGAAAGAGCTCAGAGACGAAACAGTTACTGCGGCAGATTTGTAATCTATCCTTGAGAACAGGGGTAATCCCAGAGGACTGGAGGATATCAAATGTTACACCAATCTTCAAAAAAGGATCGAGAGGCAACCCAGGGAACTACAGACCGGTGAGCTTAACCTCAGTTCCGGGGAAGATGGCCGAATCATTGATCAAGGATGTATTAGTGAGCACATAGGAAAAAATAATCTGTTGAGAACAAGCCAGCATGGTTTCTGTAAAAGAAGATCATGTCAAACGAATATACTGCATTTCTTTGAGGGGATAAGCGAACAACTGGACAAAGGTGACCCTATAGACATCGTATATCTGGACTTTCCAAAAAGCCTTCAACAAGGTACCCCACGAGCACCTACTAAAGAAGCTGTGAAGCCACGGGGTGGAAGGGGATGTGCACAGATGGGTCAAAAATTGGCTGGTGGACAGGAAGCAGAGGGTAGGAGTAAAGGGACACTACTCTGACTGGAAAGGGGTCACGAGTGGTGTCCCATAGGGGTCAGTGCTGGGACCTTTGCTGTTCAATATATTCATTAATGACCTGGAAACAGGGATGAAGTGTGACGTTATTAAATTTGCGGATGACACAAAACTCTCCAGTAGGGTCAGAACTGTTGAGGAATGCAAAGATCTATAAAGTGACCTGAACAAGTGACCTGAGTGGGCAAACAGATGGCAGATGAGCTTCAATGTAGAGAAATGTAAAGTCTTGCACATAGGGAAAAGGAACCCGATGGGAGGGAAGGTACTGGGGAAGGGCAACCTAGAAAAAGACTTGGTGGTATTGGTGGATACAACGATGAAGCCAGCGGCACAATGTGCAGCGGCCTCAAAGAAGGCGAACAGAATGTTGGGCATTATCAAAAAGGGTATCACTACCAAAACAAAGGAAGTTATCCTGCCGCTATATCGAGCGATGGTGCGCCCGCATCTGGAGTACTGCGTCCAATACTGGTCGCCGCACCTTAAGAAGGATATGGCGATACTCGAGAGGGTCCAGAGAAGAGCAACAAAGATGATTAAGGGCATGGAAAACCTTTTATATACTGAAAGGCTAGAGAAACTGGGGCTTTTTACCCTGGAAAAGCGGAGACTTAGAGGGGACATGATAGAGACTTATAAAATCATGAAAGGCATAGAGAAGGTGGAGAGGGACAGATTCTTCAGGCTAGCAGGGTCATCAAAAACAAGAGGGCTTTCAGAAAAAACTGAAAGGAGACAGATTCAAGACAAATGCTAGGAAGTTCTTCTTCACTCAGAGAGTGGTGGACACCTGGAATGTGCTTCCAGGAGAGGTGATAGGACAGAGGACAATATTGGGTTTCAAAAAGAGATTGGATGACTTCCTGAAGGAGAAAGGGATTACAGGGTATAGGTAGAGGGTTACTATACAGCGTACTGCAGGATTAGGGTATAAACATTTTAGACGGTGGAGAACTTACAGGTCATGGACCTGGTGGGTGAAGACCCTAGGCCTTCACAGATAGACCACTCAACTCTCCTTATGCTGATACAAATAATATGAGTTTTAATAATCAAATAGTAATAGCTTACAGGAACAAATCACACAGCATACAGAGTGATAGAGCATACACCAGACTGGCCAGGCTGATGGAGAATTTCCAATGAGTTCTGAAACCATGGTTCAGGGAGCTTTCTTTTATATGATTCTGGCAGCTCTGGCCCACGTTGGTGCAAGTTACATTTCACACTTTCATTGGTTAATCATATTCATTATTTCATATATTAAGCTATGGATTGGTTAATAATTGAGTGATTCTGTGTCATGCCTCTTTCCATTTGCTCCTCCCTTACTTCCCCTTTTAATGTCCTCTTAATATACCAAGTTCCTCTTTTGTGCACCTGGGCCTAAAGGTTTTTCAGCTTTGTGGTTAGCCTTCTTGTATACTTCTGTCCGTGGTTCGTCTTTCCTCTGGTGAAAGCTATCATGTTGCTTATATTTTTCATTAGAACTGTTTTTCTCTATAACTACGCTCTCTGTTTCTAGGAAGAACAGAAGTGTCTTTCACAGTTCACTGCTTCTCTCAGAGTTGACAATTTCTAGTCAGAGAGCCCATTTGCTTTTTCAGCAACCGTTTTAGGTCTTAGCTGTACTGGCCTTGCTTTGGCCTGCTATTGCTGTGACATGGAAATTCTCGGGGGTCTTCACCTGAGCTTACAGGACTTTCCTCCCCCTCCTCAGGGGCTGCCACAGGAGCGGAATGCTGAGCATGATGAACCCCTGGTCTGACCTGGCAGAGGCAATGCTTATGTTCTTATGGAGGGAGGGAAGTTCATGGCTCAGGACTGCTGCCTCAGATTCAGGGCTAGAGGGAGGGGGTTCACAACTCAGGAACATTCCCATTGCTGCTGGACAGGCTGGATTGAAGGGAGGAGGTTCACGGCTCAAGACCACTGCTGCTTAGGGGACTTTTTTTTTGCCAGTTGGATGAGAATGCTGGTTGCTTGAGTACCAGTTAATCGAGATTCTACTGTATTATGAGACATTCTTGTAGATCACCAAGCAGTGTCTGGAGTAGCCTAATGGGTGGTATAGTGAACCATAGAGAGGGAGTTCTAGGAACATATCCCACATTACCTACTACATTTATGGTAGAAAGTGTGAGCCCACTAAAAAAACACCCGAAACCTACTACACTATATACTGCCATATAGGTGACACCTGCAGCCTAAGGACTAGTGGGGTGGTAGACAGGTGGGTACAGTAGTATTTGGGGGAATTTTGGTGTGCTCACCATACACTAAAAGGAGGTTCTGGTGACATATGTACCTGACATCCTTTATGTGAATTTCATAGCAGAACAGAATAAAGTGGAAAATTGCTGGACATGGAGCGGCATAATAATAATAAAAAAGTCTAAGTCCATTTTGGGCCTAGGGTGCTAGTTGCCCAAGTTGGCAGCCTCTAAAGTCCATTCTCGAAAATTACGTCCAAAATATTTTTTTTCGAGAATCGTCCAATTATACATCCAGCCGTTTGATCGTCCAGAATGCCAAATTGCCTATCTTTATACCGCATTCTCGTCCAAAAAATTTTCCAAGTCCAAAATGCCTAGAAAAAGACTTTTTGGATGTAGGGAAGGGGTCAGCAAAGTGATAGACTACCCACCGAGACATGGCAACAGAGTAGTGGGGCACCTTACAGGGCACTGCTGTAAACTTTACAAAAAGGGTGCTATATAAACATCTCACCACAACTCCCTTGTAGGTCATGCTGAGCCCCCCAAAACCTACTATACCCATCTGTCTACCACCCCAATAGCCCTTATGACTGCAGGTGGCACCTACATAAAAAGGCAACCTAGTCACATCAAGGTTTGTGTGGGGGACGCTCAAGACGCCAAAATTGGCTCGCAACTAACAAACCAAAATGGGGTGAATATAATATAGGGTGCTCTCAGTGTGAACCCTCAGTGATAGGAGCACAGCTCTGACACTTCACTTCTGGGTCAAGGCGGTAAGCCTCCACCCACACACCATCATTGAGCACCCTGAGTGTGTGAACCCTCCTATCACTGAGGGTTCACACTGAGAGCACCCTATATTATATTCACCCCATTTTGGTTTGTTAGTTGCGAGCCAATTTTGGCGTCTTGAGCGTCCCCCACACAAACCTTGATGTGACTAGGTTGCCTTTTTGTGTTTTTTCTACAGTAGGAATTTTGGCAAATTTGGAGTGTATTGTTGTTGTGGTGGCACCTACATGGCAGTACAGTAGGGTTTGGTGGGGGAGTTGGTGGACTCATATTTTCCACCAAGGATGTAGTGGTTAGAGTGGTTTTTGGGCCGGGTCCTCCTTTCTATGTTTCACTAGCCCACCTCCAGATTACTTAAGCCACCTCTGTACAGATCTACTAGGCTTTCCTATGCCAGGTGCTGATGTTCAGGAGGCAGGTATGTACATTTTTAATGGTGGTGTGTGTGTGTGTTGGGGGGTGTCTGTACTTTGTCCCTGCTGTGGTTATATGGTCACTTTGGATACCTTCTGGGCACTTAGACCTGTTTTTAGATTGCCTAAATCACAATGTATAAGTTCCATCTAGGCAGTCTTGTTAAACTTTGATTATCGCTGCAGGACGACTAACTTTGTTTGGCCCATATCCCACCCACCTCCTGCCCTAACTACTCCTCAAAAAATGCCTCTTTTCACTCTCAATGCACAGCGGCAGTCAAAAGGCTTAAGTTGTCTCTAGATATCGGCACTTGGATGACCTGTCATTTAGGTTCTAAAACAAGAGGACATCAGATTAAGGTGAAAATGAACAGACTCGGGAGTAATCCAAGGAACTATTTCTTTATAGAAAAGGTGGCAGATGTGTCAAATGACCTCCCAATGGAAGCTATGGAAATAAGGATTGCATCTGAATTCAAGAAAATATAGAACAAGCTCAGAGGATCTTTAAGGAAAAGGAAAGAATAGTAGAGATTAATACTTAGTAGTCCATAAGGTTTTTATTTGCGATCAATTTTGTATGCTTCAATTTTATTTAGGTAGAAATATTTATATGCTGTGAAACAGACTCTAAGCAGCTTACAGTCATAATGAAATTACATAAATAAGCATAAAATAATCAATACACAATAAAACAGTTTAACAATGCCTTTACCTTTTTTTCTAAATCTCATAAAATCCACCTTACACTTCACATCTAGTGGCATTTCTTTCCATACAATAAATTCAGCACAGGAAAATGCATGTAAGCGAGTTTCAGTCTTTTGCCTAAATGAAATCTGTGTTTAAAAGCATGTACTCACTTTAAAAGGGCATACAATTTTATATTAAAACTACTGTATAGTGCCTTTGGAAATTTTCAAAATTCCAAGTAGCATATATTGACTAAGATGCACTAAGAAATGAGTTTAGTGTACCCTTATGTGGACCTTTCCCATGCACCAAGTCCATTTCTAATGCAGCCATTAAAACAAAAGTGTTTCAATTGCTTCATTAATGCCTCCTATTTTGGTGACATTAACAAGCAAATTCTGTATAGTCCACCTAAAGATAAGTACCTACATCAGCACACGTTATGCAATGTAGGTACCTAACTTTGGGTCCCTTTTATCAAGCTGTACTAGAGGATTTTAGTGTGGGATGACACAGTAAATGCTCCAAAGCTCATAGAATTCCTATGAACATTGAAATATTTGCCTCACCGATCCACGTTAAAACCTCTAACAGTTTGATATAAGAGGGGAATAATTGTTTAATAGACTTAAACACTGCCAATAATTGAAAATTGACAAATTGCTTTTAACTAGATGCTAAGTGCCAAACTTGGTAGACCCCCATCACTTTGAGGTAGGCGCCTAGTCCAAGGCACCTGTCACAAAGTAGTTGTAGTTAAGAGATGGATCACGGACATGTTTTGCATGTAGATGCCTGTTTTGTATAGGCATCAGTAGGCGCTTAACCTAGGTGCACATATTTAGAGCAAGAAAGCCCTGCCATAAATAGGGTATGCCTAAAGTTTGGATGCCTAGCGATGTCTAAGGCCACTTATGTGGCACTAAATGTGATTCTATAGAATGTGCTTAACTTTTATAGAACCCCGCTTAGTGCCATACTAGTCAGCACCTAGTTTTTGGCACATTATATAGAATCGAGCCCTAAATGATCCTGTGTTATGGATGTTCTAACTAGTTAGCAAGGCATTAATGTACTCATGCTAGCTTATTAGCACATCTACACCTATTCTCCATCCCCAACATTTGCTTACCAATAAACAAAAAAATAATTACAGCACAGATGGCAAAACTCAAGCAGAATGCTTTACTATGTCTGACATCAGGCATGTGTTAGTGCCTGATGAATCCTTGTAAAGGATTGAATCACCAAAAAATGACCAGAAGGATGCCTCTACGATGGGAAAGAATACTCAAAAACAAAAGTCGTGAATAAGAGATGTCTTCAACCAATAAAGATTCTGGTTGATGAAAAACATTCTGGTTGGCAACATCTCTTCTTCGCAACTCTTTGTAAAGGACCCCATAGCGATGTTGCTCACCTGTAAAATGGACTCGTCATAAAGAGCAAGAGAAATCAGCCACATAGTTAGGAGACATAATTTTATAGCTCTTAAGAAAACATGCAATATTTCAGGGTATGTATGAGAGTTCCCACCTCATCTATTTTCAGTCTCATTCCTGAAAAAGCTACTCATACTGAAAGAGCTACAGGCAACTTTTCCAAGAAAGAGGGTGAGTCTGTGTGACTGATTTTATCTTGCTGTCTTCAGAGAAGTGCCATTAAAGGTAAACAACTTTGTTTCCTCTACTAACAAGCAGGATAAATCAGCTATACAGGTGACAAATCTCAGAGATGAATATGGGCAGTGGAGTGTTGTTGACTCTTTTCTGTGCTGTCTCCTTTTATCAAGAAATCTGAAATATATGCAGTCCAAAAGTCAAGATAAAAATACCAAAAAAAGAAATCAAACAAAAGGAAAATGTACTTAATTCTTTACAAAAGGGGTAAACTGAAAGCAAAGATCCAACACAGGCAATATTTCAGCTACACTACCTTCACTGAGGGTCAGTCTGTTATACTGTAAACCTGTTATAAATCTGTTATAAATATAATGAATACTAGTCAATATTCCTATGAGCGTTGGAGCAGCGTCAGAGCATTTAGTGCTCTGGGTCAAGGTAGAAACCTTTACCGTGGCTTAGTAAAAGAGGGTCTTATTTATTTATTTTTATTTCTTTACACAAAATTTGTATTGTGGCAATAATATAAAAAACATAAAAGTCATATTTAATTAAACTCACCCTTATTACAATTAGATAATATAAAAAGGACATACAACCTAAGCAAATAGTTTCAGACAATACATTTAGAAAATATATATGTCATGATTGCTTTTTAGAAACAAAGAAACATAATGGCAGATAAAGACCAAATAGCCCATCTAGTCTGCCCATACACAGTAACCATTATCTATTTCTCTCTCTGAGAGATCCCATGTGCCTATACCAGGCTCTTCTGAATTCAGACACAGTCTGTTTCCACCACCTCTTCTGGGAGATTGTTCCATACATCTACCACCTTTTCTGTAAAAAAAAGTATTTCCTCAGATTACCCCTGAGCCTATCACCTCTTAACTTCATTCTATGCCCTCTCATTCCAGAGCCTCCTTTCAAATGAAAGAGACTCAACTCATGCACATTTACATTACATAGGTATTTAAACATCTCTCAAGATCAAAAAGAGTAGTAACAGTAAAACCCAAATTATTCCAAAAAATGTCACTCACCAGCAGTGGGCTACCTCTCTAAGATCCAACATTGAAATTCAAAAACAGGTGGAGAAAAAGCCTCAAAAATATTTTAAATATGCAGCAATCATTGATGATTCACAGCTGGCATTCTTTTCTTATCATAGGCAAAAAAACTTACACCTTCAGCACAATGTAAAAAGATCTAAAAGGGAAAACCCCACTACTGTGCACAGTATATATTTTAAAAAAACTTTTTATACTTTTTATGAATAAATATATGAAATATAAAGTTATAAATGCAATATTGCAGAACAAGGAAGCAAAATACTTAGCTCTGGCACCAGAGGACAGAGCTGAAGGAACGCCACCAGTATGAAATGCTATTTATTCTTTTTTCACTGGCAGGCAAAAACTCCCACCGCACACAGTCAAGTCCAATCAAATCCACAGCAGAGCAGCCTCCAGAATTGTACACAATATTCTAAATGAGGTCTCACCAGAGTCTTATACAGAGGCATCAATACCTCCTTTTTCCTACTGGCCATACCTCTCCCTATGTAACCTAGCATCCTTCTAGCTTTTGTTGTCATCTTTTCAATCTGTTTGGCTATCTTAATATCATCACATACAATCATATCCAAGTCCCGCTCTTCTGTCATGAACATAAGCTCTTCATTCTCTAATCTGTACCGTTCCCTCTGGTTTTTGTAGCCCAAATGCATGACCTTGTGTTTCATAGCATTAAAATTTTAGCTGCCAAATTTCAAACCATTCTTCAAGCTTCGCCAGATCTTTCTTCATGTTATTCACATCATCCGGCATCTCTACTCTATTGCAGGTTTTGGTATCATCCACAAAGAGGCAAATCTTACCCAATCTGTTATAAAACCCAACCCAATCTGTTATAAATATAATGAATACTAGTCAATATTCCCATGAGCGTTGGAGCAGCACCAGAGCATTTTATGCTCTGGACCATGGTAGAAACCTCTACCGTGGCTTAGTAAAAGAGGGCCTTATTTATTTATTTTTATTTCTTTACACAAAATTTGTATTGTGGCATTAATATAAAAAAACATAAAAGTCATATTTAATTAAACTGATAAGTCATAAAACATAAAACTCATAAGTCAAAAAACATAAGTCATATTTAATTAAACTGATAAGTCATAAAACATAAATCTCATAAGTCAAAAAACATAAGTCATATTTAATTAAACTGATAAGTCATAAAACATAAAACTCATAAGTCAAAAAACATAAGTCATATTTAATTAAACTCATAAGTCATATTTAATTAAACCCTTCAGAAATATTTATAAAAATGTTAAAAAGAACAGGCCCATGAACAGAAAGTTGAGGCACACCACTGGTAACATCCCTTTCCTCAGAGCGATCTCCATTGATCACTACCCTCTGTCGACTTCCACTCAACCAGTTCTTGACCAGCCCATCACTTTGGGACTCATCCCAAGGGCACTCAGTTTATTTATTAGACGTTTGTGTGGAACACTGTCAAAGGCTTTGCTAAAATCTAAATACACCACATCTAGCACATATCCTCTATCCAATTCTCTAGTTACCCAGTCAAAGAAATTGATCAGATTTGTCTGACAAGACCTACCTCTAGTGAATCCCTGTTGCCTCCAGTCCTGTAATCCACAGGATTCCAGAAACTTGACCATTCTCTGTTTTAAAAGTGTTTCCGTTAATTTTCTTACCACAGCCTTCCCTTGTCAGACCAATGGTCAAACTAGCCCAGTATCCCATCACAAGTACCTAGTAAAAACCCTAGCAAACATTATTTTGCTAAATTTAAAACAAACCTCAAAACTCTTCTCTTCTGAGATGCATTTCAATTATAAATCAGCCTTCATGTTAGTTGATCAGTGAGAGGTACTGACACCTGGAAACTGAAATCTACCAGACTGCCCATGTTCTTTCCTATTGTATGCTGTATTTCTCTTCTTCCTTTAATACAATAAATTTTATTGTAAACCACTCTGAAAGGCCTCTAAAGTGTGGTAAATCAAATATTTATAAAACTTGAAACTTGATAGCTGAAATGCACTTTAAAAGTTATATATTCACTTGTCACTGCAGTATTTATTAGAAGAGAAATTGCCTTATAGTAAATTCCCAGCAAAGTCGTCAAAATATAAAAACAGCCACCAAAGGAT
Organism: Geotrypetes seraphini; assembly: GCF_902459505.1. Lineage (NCBI taxonomy): Eukaryota > Metazoa > Chordata > Amphibia > Gymnophiona > Dermophiidae > Geotrypetes > Geotrypetes seraphini. The sequence continues at coordinate 72,844,449 of NC_047089.1, read as the reverse complement.
GAGTTTTAACAGGGCTGGTCAGCTAGAAAGGCCAAGATTCTTAAAAGGATTCCTAAAATTAGGCACTTAGATCGGCACAACTAGGTGCCTAACTAGATATAGGTGCCTAACTTAAGGCCCTTTTTCTCAAGCTGCGCTAGAGGATTTTGGCACGGGTCAGCACTGTAAAAGCAACAACGCTCATAGAATTTCTAATAGCATCAGAGCAATTACCTCACTGGCCTGCACTATAAACATCTAGCACAGTTTGATAAAAGAGGGGTAATTATTTAAAAATCTTTAATTAGTATTGTTAGTTGAAAATTGCAATTAAATCACAATTAATTAGATGGCAGGACCCATATGCACCAGTAGACACTCTACGGCACCTAAGTTAAGTGAAAAATGCTGTTTAAAATACTTTTTGAAATGATTTTCAAGGTGCTTATCAACACCTATAAAATGGTGCCAAAATCACTCCTACATAGGCGCTTTATGATACTTAATGCCACTGTAGGTATGGCTGATGCCATAAGTTCAAAGAAATCTCTCTTGCCATATTCAACCAAGAATGCAAAGAACTAATCAATGATATTTAAACACTGGGGATATCTCAGAACGCTGTTCTGATGATTTTTTATCAGCATAGCAGCACTCCTCACTGAATTCACCCAGTGTATATCAAAATTTTTTGGAACTCTTTATTATATATCAGACATTAGCTTCTATTAAAACCTATTTTAAACTTCTTTATCTTTCATCTTTTTATCTAATTTATTATATCCGTTATATCGTCCATAATACTTTTCATATTATTGAATTTCATGTTATTTTTTAGACTTATTCATTTTAACTTTCCAGTCTTTAACATTCATAAATGAACTTAGCTTTTGTTCAGCTGTATGGCCACACTGTTCCCCACCAACGCGTTTCACATTCTTCTTCAGGACGGGGCTAGTGCTGCAGATGAATCATACAGCAAACATACTTCATCATAATGTACACACAAAAGTTATCCTTTTTCATTCCATAAATATTTCAGATATACCAGCCTGTTGTACCCCCCAGTCTGAGATATCCCCAGTGTTTAAATATCATTGATTAGTTCTTTGCATTCTTGGTTGTATATGGCAAGAGAGATTTCTTTGAACTTTAATTGATTGCTTGCCATTTTTTAGCCCATTTATTAGCTTAATGCCAGAAGTGGCATTAGTCACCATAAAGTACCTATGTAGGTGTGATTCACATCAATGGTAGGTGCTGGAAATGTAGACCTTGAAAACCTTGTCCTACATTTCTGGTGCCTATTTTTGCTGGAGGCGCAATTCTCTAAATGGCACCTTCGTATGATTGACACATGATCGGCAGCTGCTTTTAAGATGGCCACTGACAACTGGCCATTTAGAAAATCAGGGCCTAGGTTTCTTCCTTGGTAGGCTCCTACACTTCGAGGTATGCGTCTACTTCAAGGCACCTATCAGAAAATAGGTGTATTTAGGGGAAGATTATAGTTGTATTTTGACTTATGTGCTAATAGGCGCCTATCTTAGGCACACTCATTTAGGCCAAGAAAACCCTGGCATAAAGGTTTCAATACCTGCCTAAGGTTTCAATACCTAGTAGTACCTAAGACCACTTTAGGTGCTGCTAGGTGTGATTCTATAAATGGCGCCTAACTTATGATTGGCATGCTTTTAGGCACCTATATGTTAGGCACCGTTTACAAAATCAGGGCCTTTGGGCCTGATTCTCAAAACAGCATCCCAATTATAGGTGGCGGTAGGAATCATATGGACTAATCGGGAGTCATGTTTAAAAAAAAAAAAAATTTGGTGCGGTGAATGACCTATAATGTAGGTGTCTGACTCATGCCTAGGGAAGCGCCTATGCCATAGGTATCCATAGGCATGCCTAGGTGCTTCCATAGGCACGAGTCAGATGTCTTAAATGTAGGCTTGTAAAATGCTGGTCTACATTTAAGACGCCTGTACAAAAAATAGATGTGATTTTGGAAGCGACGCCTACCAGTGATTGACATTTTGCAGGCGCCTACTGTGGCAAGCGCTGTTTCCAGAACCAGGCTCTTTGGGTGGAGGCAGATGTGAGCATAAATCTAAATTAGTGCCAATTAACATCAATAATTTTACTGTCTTGTTGATTAATTAATTTACAACCTATATAGAATTCAGGGGATAATGGGCACTCTTTCAAACAAATGCTTCCTACTTGGGAAAGGAAAATAATCTTTTTCTGGAAAGCATATCCATTTGCACACTGTTCATACATATGCAGTTGTTCGAGCATGCTCTGTGGCACACTATGAGGAAAACAGCATGTACCCTTTTACCAAACAGGACACACTCTTCTGAAAGAGTGTACACTATTACTGGCAAAGAAAAAGCACAGTTTTTTTGTATACTTGCTACTTGTTTTGGAATTTTAATGACATGCGACAACATGGGATATGTTGCTGACATTGTCCACATTGCTGCAAATGAGAGTCCATCCCTACATTTTAATCTGGATTTGAATAAAGCCAGAGGAAGCATAGCTAAGCAAGACTCATCATTGGGCTTCAGTAGCTACTGATTAGGTGTGGACTGAGGGGGTCAAATGCTTTCTTTGCAGAGTGAGTTAGATATTTTGTGACATTCTGCCACATCAGTTTCTGGTTATACTGGTTCAAGCAGACAACCACTTAGTGCTGGTACGAAAAAAAAATCTTGCTTTTAACATGGTTTCTTAAAAAAGTGTTTGTCTTACTTATAAGTCCAGTGTCTTAGATGTGTTTCCTGGAGGTGTGTTAGAAAAATCATGTGAACACTTAAAAAAAAAAAAATTAGGTCTGATTGTATTCTGACCAAGTACTTGGGCAGCTAGTACAACAGCAGACATGGCCAATCTTCTCTCCAAACCATATACCATAATCATGTCTACACAAACATAAACCAAGATACCTATGTCATGAGCACTAATGAAATAATGTAAATCCTGGACATGGCTAGTCAGGTTTTAGTTAATTCCACAGCACTGTAACTGTATTGCAAAACATAATTGATGACTGTTGGAAGCACTTAGATAAAGGTTACAATGCCCTAAGAGCTGCATTCAGTACCATTGACCATCCTCTTCTCCTGAACAGATTGGCCAAAATTGGAATCAACAACATGGCCCTTAAATGGTTGCCCTTCTTCCTAAAACAAAGATCCAAACAATACAATTTGAGTCAACCCTACTGAAACCTAAACCACTCAACTATGGCATTCCACAAGGAAATCTCTCTACGCACTGCTGTTCAATCTATATATCAGACCTGTCCTGAACATAGCCATGAAGTACCAAATCCAAATCCACTCCTTCGCTGATGACATCCAATTATACCTTCCATTAGGCAAAAAACCGTGATACCCAAATCACAAAACTCCCCAGCTGCCTAACAGAAAAAAAAAAATAATAAAATGGATGGCCGTAAACAAACATCAGCTGAATGCATCCAAAACAGAATTACTCTGGATACGCAGTGAAAATTATACCTACCCACAAAATTATACCTCCTGTGTCATGACCTCCCTAACTGCCAAGGACAAAGGGCTCCTTTTACAAAGCCGCATTAGCGGTTTTAGAGCGCGTGACTTTTAATTACACGCTAACCCCTGCGCTAGCCGTAAAACTACCACCTGCTCAAGAGGAAGCAGTAGCGGCTAGCATGGCTGACAGTTTAGTGTGCGCTATTACACGTGTTAAACTGCTAATGCGTGATGAAAAGTGTGATGAAAATGATAAAAGGCATTGAATGACTTCTCTATGAGGAAAAGCTAAGCTAAGTCTCTTTAGCTTGGATAAGTGACTGCTCAGGGGCAATATAATAAAGGTCTATAAAATACTAATTAGAGTTTAAGGGCTCCTTTTACAAAGGTACGCTAGCGTTTTTAGCGCATGCACCGGATTAGCACATGCTACCTGAAAAACTACCGCCTCCTCAAGAGGAGATGGCTGGGGGAAATCCACTGCTTATTCCTAGGATATATATCATAAAACCTGTTTTACTCCTTTGGATTTTACCAGGTACTTGTGACCTGGATTTGGATACTGGATACTGGGCTTGATGCACATTCGGTCTTTCCCAAATTGGCAACTCTTATGGTTTTATATGTTTTGTCTGCCTTTTGTGTGATTTTGTTTTGCATTCTTTTGGAATTTCTTTTCCATTTTTTTCTGTTTCCTTCCTTTTTATGCTATACTAGCTGATTACCCGGCATTGCCCGGATATTTATTTATCCCAAAATGTCCAACCCCCTACATGTCCCACCCCACTATGTCCCACATGTCCCACCCCCCACGTTACCCCCCCCCCACATGTCCCATATGCCCCACCCCCATGTCCCAACCCCCTACCCTCAACATGTCCCAAAGGAATGTCCCTCTCTATGGGGCTGAACTTAGACTTAAACGGCATCGGGAGTGTCGGTATTCATCTCTGCGAGCCCGAAAACTATGGGTTGGACATTAATATCTGTCGCTTTTGATAATTTTAACATATCACCCCCTTCCCACCCCCACAGTATTTTACCCCGTCCCACCTGCACAATATTTTTCCCCAGATAGTAAGTCATATGTGTACCAAGTTTGGTTGAAATCTCTCCATGCGTTTCAGAGTTATGCTGAGTATTCATCTGTGAGCCCGAAAACACTATGGGGTAGATACTAAAATCTTGTCATTTTCAATCATTTTTACATATCCCCCCCTTCCCACCCCCACAGTGTTTGTCCTCAGATAGTAAGTAATGTGTATGTCAAGTTTGGTTGAAATCTGTCCATGCATTGAAGAGTTATGCTGGAACATACATACATACATACACACACACACATATATTCAACTTATAATGTGAAATATTTGACAAAATGAATACAATACAACTAACGCAAAACTTGATTATAAACAACATTTTTAGTTTCACCTCCAGGAGCAAGAACATATAAATTCTTGGGTGAACCCACCCTTGAGCAAGCAACATATAGTTGTGGGCCGCGAGACCCCCAGAACATATCACCCCAGGTAGTGAGGGATCTACAGACCAAGTTTCATTCAAATCGGTCAAGCCGTTTTTGAATTACTGTGAGAATGTCAGCTTTTTACATTTTTTCCATTGACATGAATGGGTGAAATCTGATTTTCTGTTTGTAGCTCCACCCACGTGTGCAGGTGGGCCACGAGACCCCCAGAACATATCACCCCAGGTAGTGAGAGATCTGCATACCAAGTTTCGTTCAAATCGGTCAAGCCGTTTTTGAATTACTGTGAGAATGTCAGCTTTTTACATTTTTTCCATTGACATGAATGGGTGAAATCTGATTTTCTGTTTGTAGCTCCACCCACGTGTGCAGGTGGGCCGCGAGACCCCCAGAACATATCACCCCAGGTAGTGAGGGATCTACAGACCAAGTTTCGTTCAAATCGGTCAAGCCGTTTTTGAATTACTGTGAGAATGTCAGCTTTTTACATTTTTTTCCATTGACATGAATGGGTGAAATCTGATTTTGTTTGTAGCTCCGCCCACGTGTGCAGGTGGGCCGCGAGACCCCCAGAACATATCACCCCAGGTAGTGAGGGATCTGCATACCAAGTTTCGTTCAAATCGGTCAAGCCGTTTTTGAATTACAGTGAGAATGGCAACTTTTTACATTTTTTTCCATTGACATGAATGGGTGAAATCTGATTTTATGTTTGTAGCTCCGCCCACGTGTGCAGGTGGGCCGCGAGACCCCCAGAACATATCACCCCAGGTAGTGAGGGATCTGCATACCAAGTTTCGTTCAAATCGGTTAAGCCGTTTTTGAATTACAGTGAGAATGGCAACTTTTTACATTTTTTCCATTGACATGAATGGGTGAAATCTGATTTTATGTTTGTAGCTCCGCCCACGTGTGCAGGTGGGCCGCGAGACCCCCAGAACATATCATCCCAGGTAGTGAGGGATCTGCATACCAAGTTTCGTTCAAATCGGTCAAGCTGTTTTTGCGTGATCGCGGCACATACACACACACATATATACCTCCGATTTTATATATATAGATTGTTTTTATTTATCCTCTTAACCTTCTCTTTTTTTGTTCCTTTTACCTCTTTCGTCCTCTATTACCCTTTTCTATCATTCCCCTTTTTCCTCTGTTCTCCTTTTCTTTTTCCATCCCTTGTTTTCATCTATGAATATTCTCCATCCCCACTTTGCTGTCCCAGTGCCTTTTAATCTTGCTCTTGCTGTTGTGGCAATTTTTGACAATTTTCAAACGCACAATGTAGGAATTACAGAGTTGATCTTGTGATCTCAAATCTCTTTGCATCGCACAGATCAAAATAGAGGTGAGTCACATGTTTCAGCAATGGAAAAAAAAATCATGAGTGTGCTAGGGGACAATTTCTAGCATCATGGCAACCTGGCATTAAGAATGTGTTTAATTCTGGCTTAAGAACATTTTAGTATTGCTATAATACTTTTATTGACTTGAACAGGTTTTTAATATATATAAAATTTAGCCATTGATGTGGCCATGAAATTTGTCTGATGTTCAGCTTTTAAGTGGTATAGGCATTATTTTTTTAATATAGCTTTTGAGAAGAAAAGCTACCAGGATACATTAAAGATAATCCTTATAAACTGAAAAATAATCAATTTTGGGCTGTTTTCCAGAAAATCCCTGTTGTATTGTGTCAGCTAATATATAATTGTTCCAGCATTAAGATTAATGGTTAGGTGAGGTGTCTGAATTGCTAAGCTTTTATGAGCCATCTGTTTATGCATTTGCTATAATTTTTTAAATGTATATGTAAGAAATACTTTTGCTAAGACTTAGGGGCTCTTTGAATAATGTGCACTAATTAATTAATACATGAATTAGAATGTGTTGTTAAGTATGGTCATGGTAACTTTTACCCCACTGGCTTGACAGCACCCTCTAATTCTGATGCCATGTACTTTGTTATGGGGCAAGGACTGGGTCCATTATGGGCAGTGAATGGGCATGGCCTGCAAATGGCAGTTATCACATGATAAATTACTGTACACTGCTCCTACAATAGATAACTTTTATCCAACTCTTGCTCGTTTGATCAAAATTTTTGGGGTTTATTTTAATATTCCTTTATCATTTGTGAAACAGATTTCCATAATAATACTTGCATGCTTTTTAAGTATAATTTATATTAGACCTCTTAATAAGTGGCTGGTAAGCTGTTTCCAGCTTCCATGGATTGAAGAATATACAGTCGCCTGGGAATCATTAATGAATTATATAAAAATATGCAACCTGAAAAGGACAAAGACAATGTACCCCATACCTACAACTTCTCAATTATGTATTTTGCAAGAAGAGTAAGCTTTTTAACATCTTTATCAATGATCTAGAGACAGGAATAATTAGTGAGAGAATTAATTTGATGATGACACAAACGTCCAAAGTTGTTAAGTCGCAAGAGTGCTTTATGAGACTGGGAGGCTGGGCATCAAAATGGCAGATTATGTTTAAGGTTAACAAGAGCAAAATGATGAATATGGGAAAGAAGAACCTGAACTATAGCTATGTGATGCAGGGTTCCATGTTAGGAGTCAGGTGTCAGCATTAAAGATCTAGGATGTATGTGTCAGCATTACGGATACGTTAAAACCCTCAGCTCAATGTGCAGCTTCAAACTGAACTAACCCTAGATATTCAATGATGGCACATGCCTGGCTCCCAGCACTATCTACCAGGTGACAGCTAATGTTCAGACAGCTATTTTGCTGTTTCAACTCTGTGGTTACCTTGCTATTTAGTGAACTGAAATTGCCACCAACCAGCTTGATGCTCCTCCATAATTCTTCCCCTAGCCTACTCCTAACATATCTGATTAACTAGAGGATGGCTAATTAGTGGATATACTCAGTAGCTTTAATCAGTTAGAGGTTGGCTAGTTCAGCGGTGTTTAATGGGGTAGGAGCCTCTTCTGCCCATTAAAACCCTTGTGAATATTGAGCCCTTAATTTTCTGATTGGTTATAAGTCATCTGGACTACTGCAATGCTTTATATAATGGTATTGCTGGTACTCTTTTATGTTGTCTTATGTCATTTTCAACTTTTTCAAAATAAAAATACTGCCATCAAATTTATTGTATTTGATCATGTGTCACCTTTGCTTATGGAGTCACATTGACTGCCCATATTGAGTTTAAAATTTGAATATTGACCCATAAAGCATTTTACACAATTCCGTCATACTTTTTTCTTTGGACTTATCGGCCGCATTTGACACTATAGACCATGCATTACTTTTAGATAGATTAAAATCTATCGGTGTTCATGATCAGGTGTTACAATGGTTTGTCTCTTTTTTAGCAAATAGACAATACACAGTCCATTTTAACAATACTAGTTCAAAACCTTACTCGCTTAGTTATGGAATCCCTCAAGGATCCATACTATCACCTCTACTCTTTAACATTGTTCTTTTACCTCTACTTAGTTTATGCCAATCCATTGGCTTTTCTTCATACACTTATGCAGACGACATTCAGTTGTTCCATCCTTTAAATCCCGAATGCAGTGAAGAAATTGCCCAGATCAATAAAAAATTAGACACCATCAAAAATTGGCTAGCTGAAAATAGATTAGCATTAAACATCCCTAAAACAAAAGCAATACTGTTTTCATGGAAACAAGGACTAAAGCTAGCAGCCCCTTTTATCATCAACAATATTCATATAGATTTAGTTTCTTCAACAAAAATACTTGGGGTTGTGATAGACGAACATTTCTCCTACCATGAACATATCAGTAACGTTGTTAAATCCTGCTTCTATAAACTTCGAATGATCCGTTCAATTTTCAAATTTCTTGACTCTAAATCCTTAAATATCCTAATACATTCATTGATAATTACAAAACTTGATTATTGTAATGCATTATTAATCAACATTACACAAAAAGAAAAAAAACCGGTTACAAATAATTCAAAACACTGCAGTTAAACTTTTATACAATGGCAAAAAATTTGATCATGCAACCCCCTTTATGATCGAGTCGCATTGGCTCCCTATCTCTCACCGCATAACATTTAAAATCTTATTGCTGGTATTTAAAACTTTATCTACAAACGAACCCTTATTTATAAATCGGATGCTTATTCCACACAATTTATCACGTTCTCTTCGCTCTTTGACTCAGGGGTTATTGGCAGTCCCTTCCCTGAAAGTGGTGGGTACCAAACGTCATGATATGTTTTCAATTGTAGCCCCCCAAACTTGGAACTCTCTGCCACAATATATAAAAAATGAAAAGGAACATAGTCTGTTTAAAAATAAATTAAAAACCTTTCTTTTTAAAGATGCTTTTAATCTTTAATTAAAATACTTATTATTGCAGTTAAGTTATCCCTCCTAGTGTTTTTCCCTTGAATGTTCCTTTCTTGAAATACCTATTATGTAACTTTTTCCCTTTTATCATTATGTGTCTTTGTATTTGTCTATTTATGGGTTTGTCTTTATTCAGCACTTAATTTTATTAACATGTATATCAAAATGCTTATAATCGTCTTATAATGTTAAAGTGTTTGTCAGTTTAGGAATTTGTTTTTTTATCAAGTATTTGTTATTATTAACATGTTTTAAATTGTTCATGTATTTTATTGTAAATCGCTTAGTAAACTACAGATAAGCGATCCATCAAATGAAAAATAAACATAAACATAAACATACTCAGATTCACCTCTTTGTCTAATTTACTGACTCCATATTGTCCTCCAAGATCCCTGAAACAAAATGAATGGTGTTTCCATCACCAATTCTAGTTCAGTATGAGAGCACTCATCACTAATTTTATTTTCTAGCTCCTGGTCTCTGGAATTCTCTTCTTGCTTTTTTAAGTTCTGTGCGTGATGATCCACTTTAGAAGGATATGCATGGTTGGGGTTCATGGTTAGGGAACTCTGCAATCTTTATTTCTTTCCCTCTTTGCAGCTATGATAGAGACATAGAAACATGATTGCAGATAAAGGCCAAATGGCCCATCCAATCTGCCCATCCATAGTAATCATTATCGCTTCCTCTCTCTCAGGGATTCCACGTGCCTATTCCAGGCTTTCTTGAATTCAGACAAAGTTTCTCTCTATGCCACCTCTTCTGGGAGACTGTTCCATGCATCTACCATCCTTTCTGTAAAAAAAAGTATTTCCTTAGATTATTCCTGAGCCTATCACCTCTTATCTTCATCCTATGCCCTCTCATTCCAGAGCTTCCTTTCAATTGAAAGACACTCAACTCATGTGAATTTATGCCAAGTAGGTATTTAAACATTTCTAGAAGAGCAGTGAAATTACGTTCCTGGACCACGTGTGAAACAGTGACTTGCCCTTATGGACTTTCATATGTTGGCCACACTGCCAGAAGTTTTAAGACACGATTATTTGAACATCGGTTCAACATAGCACATAAAAAAGAAGTGGACATTTTCACCCAACATTGTGTCAAAGAATGACATAGTTTTGAAGAATTCAATTGTTTTGTGTTAGAACATGTACCTGTCACTTCGCGGAGGGGAAATGTGAAGCATCTTCTATATCAGCATGAGCAGTGCTGGATTTTTTATTTGGATACTTTATGGCCTAAGGGGCTTAACCAGCGGGTAGAGTGGGTCCCGTTTGTTGGATGAATTGGCAACATTGAGCAAGTTTATATCATCAGCTGTTCTCTCCCGGTTCGGTGGCCATGACCCGGAAGTGCCCCCAGAAGCAGAATGTTCGTATTCTTTTTAAGCAACGGCTGTTTCTTGTGCCGGTGTGCATGGAACAGGAGCTAAATTTTCGGCTGATATTTATTCCCTGAGGAAGCCCCTTGTGGGGCGAAACAAGGCACTTGTTGGAATTTGGGACATGGTCTTCGGTCTGTTCATCTTGCCAGCGCCGTTTGTTTCAGCTTGTCTGGCCAGACGGTTCCAGCCACGGCATTTGGATCATGGATCCTAAGCTAAGTTAAACTTTTCAGTTTTTTCTTTTCCTGTGCACAGTGTTGGGTTTTTCACCCTCTTGATAAATACATTTGAGTGGTGGTGGAGTTTTTTGCCTATGATAAAAAATTAAGCAGATTTGAACGTATATCAATTTTGATGGTTGGCTGCTGATATCAATTTTGAGGCTTTTTCTCCACTTTTTTGTTTAAATGTTTATCGGGGGTGGGAGGTGTAGCCCATCCCTGGAGAGCGAGATATATATTTTTTGCAGATTTTTGATTTAAACATTTCTATCATATCTCCCCTCTCACACCTTTCCTCTAAAGTATACATATTGAAGTCTTTAAGTCTGTCCCTATATGCCTTATGATGAAGACCACACATCATTTTAGTAGCCTTCCTCTGGACCAACTCCATCCTTTTTATATCTTTTTGAAGGTGCGGCCTCCAGAATTGTACACAATATTCTAAATGAGATCTCACCAGAGTCTTATACAGGGGCATCAATACCTTATTTTCCTACTGGCCATACCTCCCTCTGTGCACCCTAGCATCCTTCTAGCTTTCACCCTCACCTTTTCAACCTGTTTGGCCACCTTAAGATCATCACATACAATTATACCCAAGTCCCGCTCTTCTGATGATTTTTTATTTCCATATTGGATATCTAACAAGCAGTGGAAAAACTAGCTTGAGGAGCTAGCAATAATGGGTCTAGACACAATACAGCAAAACTCATCAGGGCGAGTCTTCTCTGGAACCCTACAGGGGAATAAAGGGATAGAAAAGTGGTGTGGCCCCCCCAACCTCCAAGGAATTTCAGCGAAAGCAGTCAACAGCTGAGCAAGGCATGAAGGAGACAATGAGACCAGTGGCTTGGACACTGGTGGGCCCCAGTGAACAAAGGTCCACCCACTTTGGGTTCAGGCCCACCCTGCAAGGATGCATAGCCTTTGTGTGGTTGGTAGGGATCCCCAAGCTATACCAGTTAAAGATGTCCTTTGCTGAAAGCCCCTGACCATCTGAACACTGGTGAACTCAGAGGCTTTTCCCATCTGTTGACACTAGTACTTCCCTACAGATGCTCAGTCCATGCTCATGAACTGAGCATGCACAGGAAATGCTGGTATTTGGAAATGGACCTCTGAAGATTCTGGTGGAGGTCTTCAGTAAAGCTATTAATATTTAATGAGGGGAGAGTTCCTGGCCTGAGCATCAACCTCAACTTGCTGCTTATGCCAGCATCGGCTTTTCCGCCAATGTCACTTCCTGGCAGTGTTGCAAGATAATTTTTTCTATTCCCTCCCAATTACCTTGAAAAAGTGGCCCCAAAACAGCGCAATGTATGAGGGGGTACTGAAAAGTTGTCAGCCCAACTAATTTCATTTGGGACAGTCTCCATCAAGGGCTATACATTTAGTCCAGCGAGTTTCCACTTTTTTCATTCAGTACTTTTTCTGACAGACCGAAAAAAACGTGGAAACTCGCTGGACCAGGTGTATAGCCTTCTATGGAGACTGCCCCAACTTTTCTTGATGGGCTAAAAACTTTGTGCAAAAGAGAAACACAACAAAGAGACAATCTGCACGTGCTGCCTGTCTCTTTTCTTCATTGTGTAGCTCCTGGCCTGCCTGTCACTGCAATGTCTCAGTGCAATTCCTGGGCTTTCTCTCTCAATGTGCAAATAGCATGGTGCTTGTCCCTGCCTCTTTCTCTCAAAGTGCTCTTCCAGGGCTGCCTGTCTCTTTCCCAATAGTGCAGCTCATGTGCTGCCTGGCTGTTGAGTGCTGACAGTGTTAGAGATAGGGTCAGCCTGGGAGAAGGCTAGACTGCTGATTATGATTGGCTGTGGGAAAAGGGTGGGCAAAGGCCATCATTGGTAGGACATTGAGCACATGGTCTGCACTAAGTGCTGGTCTGCTGAATGCTGAGCTGTCTTGAGAATACCGTGCCATGATGCAGCCCAAAAATCTAAACCAGCACAAAAACTGCAACCCACAGCTACTCAAAATTACCCGTAATCAGCATTCCAAATTGGATGAGAAAATCGCAGGCCTATGCTTCCTGGATCTGTGCCTAGGAAATGACATCAAAGGGGCATCCGTGCATGCGCAGAGCCAGTGAAAATACAGTGAAGAACTGGTGATAAGATTGTAGCATGTGAGAATAAGGTGGAGACCCAGTAATTAGATGGAAAGAAATGTGACAAAGTGCATAAGAGTATAGTGATGTTTGAAAAGAAAGTAATGACACTTAAAAAGAAAGGACACTCAAAGAGAAAAAGAAAAAAACAAAAACAGTGTGTTTTTGTACCCAGCCAAACTAAAACATGTGTACGGACCACTTTGAAAGGGCAATCTAAATGTGGTTAAGAAAGCTATAAAAGAAAGCGCAGGATGCAGAATATGGAAGGTAAATACCCTATGAAGTCCTATCCTATGCTTGAGCGTAACATGATCATACAGGCAATACATGATCATCCTGTCAATAGGCAGGCAGCAAAGCTCTTAGAGAGGATGATGGCAAAGTCAAAGTATAACAAATTACAATAATCAAGTGAAGCAATCACCAGAGCCTGCAGTGTGTTTCTGAAATCATCAAGGCATAGATATAATCTGGAATTTAGACAAACAAATCAGAATTTTTTTTTTATTTTTTTTAACTGCTAGATTCCAAGCTTGCAGGAATAACCAATCGCCAATTTGAATACATAGGGGAGCCTCATGGTCTGCATAAGAACTGATCAGAATGTTCTCAAGGGTTGATATTCTGTTTGGTCTAAGTGATTAGGAGGGGCTCCTGCCTGCTTAAGCCATGGTCAGTGTCCTGACTGCCAATATTCAGTGGCACTTAACCAAGCGCTGTTGCTGAATATCTGCTTTGACTGCCATGGCTCTGCCCGGTTAATGTCGGGACACTCCAGGGTGGAGTTGAGGAGCAGCAGCACTGAATATAGGGCTACCAGATTTCCTCTTAAAAAAAACCAAAAAGGGGACACCCGGCCCTGCCCATTCCACCCCCAGCCCTGCCTAGCTCTGCCCCCCAGCCCCACCCCACTCTTCTCAGCGTTGCCACCACCACAAACCGCATGCATGTAACATCATCACATTGAAGTCTGCACATGCACAGAGGACATCCAGACACAGCCTCGAGCTCGGGGTCTTCCAAAACCTGGACAAACTGCCAGGTTTTGAAAATCCCTCTGGGCACTCAGACAGTCCTCTAATAAGAGGACACATCTGGGTTTTCCGAGAAATCTAGTAACCCTGAGTACCCAGGGTTAGCTGCTAACCTGGAAATTAAGGAGGGCACTGGTCATTTTCAGTGACAGTGCCCACAGCAGTAAATGGGCAAATAGGACTACACAAAAGGCAAACCTATCTTTACCCACTTAGCAATGAATGTCTGCCAATACCTGCATATCTTCCGGGTCAGTAGGTGACCCCAGATATTCAATGCTGAAGCCCAAACATGGTCCAGTATCAAATATTAAGAAGAGTTATAGGAATGCTATTCTTTCTTAGAAAAATAGTTTTTGCAAGCTACGATAACTTAAAAACAAGAAAAAGAAAAAATACATGTACACTTCCTAATGCTTTCAATTTGTTTAAGTACCTTAAGATGTTTATGCAGTGTTGACCTTCCCCCTCCCCCTTTCCTTCATTAAGTGTTATCAAATCAGCTGTTCCTGCCCTGTTAGGGCCGTTCAGGGGTTGCTTTTACTCTGCTTCTTATCTCTTGGTCCACACACAGTATCTTAGATGTCATATCTACCGTGTCATTAATGATGTGATGCCACTGTTTTTGATTCCCTGCCCCTGTCTTGGGGCAGATGCAGAAAGCTACCATGGGCTACAGTGCTCCCTTAACATGCTTTTCATTAATGGCCACTGTATGCATAAAGGGCTTCTGCACTCCTGCAATAGACATCAGAGCAGTGGCGTACCTAGCATATGTGACACCCGGGGCCCATCATTTTTTGACACCCCCCCCCCATCTGTACGAAAAACATGATTTTTAGTAACAAGCCACACGTCACACATGAGTACCTAGGAAAAGGCAGCATCTTACATACTGCAGTGAGTAGTACAACATCAATACACCCATTGTAAAACTAAACAAGCCAGACTAGTACAGATCAATCCTACACCGTCAATCCTAACAGAAAACCATATCTTTCGAAAACACAAAACAGAGAAAACACCTTTGCCTAGTATGGAATATGTCATCACAAACTAATCCCTTCCCCTTTTACAAAACTGTAGTGTGGATTTTAGCCACGGTGGTAACAGCTCTGACAAACATAGAATTCTGAGCATCAGAGCTGCTACCACCATGGCTGGTGCTAAAAAACGCTCCACAGTTTTGTAAAAGGAGGGATAAAATAGAAACACATAGACAAAGATTAAATTGAACCATCAAGAAGTTGGACTCTGCATACAATGCAACACCACAGAAATAGTGACACATGTCTCCTAAAGCAATAAATAAATAGAAAATTTTTGTTCTACCTTTGTCTTCTCTGGTTTCTGCTTTCCTCATCTTCTTGTTAATCTTTTCCTTCCATACACTGTCTGCCGTCTCTCTGCCCCTATATGGCATCTTCTCGCCTTCTATGCCCTTCCAGAAACCATATGCCTCCCCCTTCCATCTCTCCTTTCACCCCCCATTGGTCTGGCATCTCTCTCCTCTCCTTCCCTCTTCCATACCACTCTTCTGCAATCCCTTTCTTCCCTCATTTTCCTTTTCAATTTATTTTCTGCATCCATCTAGATTACATTTTTACTACCCTCTCATCAATTTCCTTTTTTACTGTCTACCTACAGCTCGCCACCTCTTTCCCTCACCCCCTCTAGTATTTCCCTAACTCAATCCTTTCCCCCCATCATGTGCCCTCCTTTTATTTATCCCCTCCTTCCATCATGTGCCCTCTTTCTCTACCCCTTCCATCTAGCTAAAGAAACACTGCTTGGGCTTTGCAGTCCCCAGTTATTTCTCTAGCAGGATATATATTTCAAATCTGATATATTCTAATGACAAAATAGAAATAAAATGATTTTTTCTATCTTTTGTTGTCTCTGGTTTCTGCTTTTATCTTCTTTTCACTCTTTTCCTTCCAGCGTCTGCCCTGTCTCTTCAATCCAGCGTCTGCCCATTCCATCCACTGTCTGCCCCTTCCAGAAACTGTCTGTCTCCCCCTGCCATCTCTCCTGTAGACCCCCCCCCCCCCTTTGGTCTGGCATCCATTTTCTTCCCTCTGTTCCCTCATGGTCTGGCATCTTTCTCCTTTCATCTCTCTTTCCCTCCCCCCTGTGGTTTTTAACATTTCTCTCTTCTCATTTCCTCCGCTCAGATCTAATATCTCTGTCTCCTTCCCCGTTCTCTGGCATCTTTCTCTCTCCTCTCTCTTCCCTTTTCTGGTCTTCCTTCTTTATTTTCTGCCTCCGTCTAAATTAAATTATTTCTTACTATGCAGTCCTCAGTTTCCCTCTTTCCACTGTGTCTACCCACAGCATGCCACCCCTTTCCTTCACCCCTCCACTATCTCACTAACTCTATCTTCTTCCCCCATACAATATATGTCCTTTTTCTTTATCCCTCCTTCCATTTAGTATGTGCTTTCTTTCTCCATTTCCATTCAGCATTTGCTCTCCCTTCTCCCCACTTCCATCATCTGCCCTCTTCTCTCTCCCCACTTCCATCATCTGCCCTCTTCTCTCTCCACCTTCTCCCCATTTCCATCATCTGCTCTCTTCTCTCTTACTCTTCTCTCCACTTCCATCATCTGCCCTCTTCTCTCTCCCCCTTCTCCCCACTTCCATCATCTGCACCCTTCTCTCAATCTCTCCATCCACCACAGGCCCATCTCTCTCCCTTCCTCTCACCTTTCCAATTTTGGCAACAAGATCAGCAACACCCCCCCCCCCACACACACACACAGTTAAGATCGGCAACAGGCCTGCTTCTACCCCCGGCATCAACAGAACTTCAGATCGGCAACACGGTGCTCAGTCCAAAGTTTCCCTCTGACTCAGCTTCCTGTTTCCGCCCAGTTGCAGATCTGAAGTGCTGTTGATGCTGGGGATAGAAGGAGGCCTTTTGCCGAACTTAACTGTCATTGTGGGGGGAGGGCATTGCCGATCATGAATTGCATCGTAGGAGGAGGGCCGCCTATACCGCTCATCGCCATTGCAGCCCAGACGCTGCCGATGGCCCCAATACGATCTTGCCAGCCCTGCATGGACTGGCACCGAATGACCCGGACCTGGCCGACTGTGCACCCCCCCCTAAGGCGTGCACCCGGGGCAGACCTCCCCCTCCCCGCCCCCCCCCTTGTTACGTCACTGCATCAGAGCACAGCATATTAAAATGCATGCTAGATAACTAATCAAGCTACCCTGCAGCATGCAGTGGTATTGACAAAGGGTGGTGTGTGTGTGAGGGAGGGGTCCTAGGGGCTAGCAGCCCCAGTTTGAGCTCAGGCCCCCTTCAAAATTGCAGCATCCTATTCAAGGCTGGCAGGGTTGCTCAAGCCCTGCTAGTAAAAGAAACACCCTTTATCTCTTGAGTGGAGCTGTTTTAGGCTAGTAGTAGCTTTTCCTGAGCGTCCCCCATCCAAACCCTGTTGTGACTGGTTGTGCCTCCTTGTTGTTACTATATTAGGATTTTTGGCATATTATTTGAGTGTAGTGTTGGTTGTATTATTAGTCTCACTCTATGGAGTTGCCCGAGTGGCAGCGTACTCTCTGCTTTTCGGCGGACCAGGTAACGTCATGTACTACCCTAACCTCTTTGTTTCAGGCAGACCACCAGATGAATACATATGCGCCGGATTTTGTGGCTAACAAGAACATATGGTCTAATTTACAAAAAGAATTAATTAACCTGGATCTACATAGTATGTCTTTGGTGGAGTATATAAAAAATCATTATATTCCGCGGGGTTTGCGGGTTCACAAACCCCCTGGTATGTTCACCAATAGGGACCCCTTTCTCCATAAATGGGCTGCCATTCTCAACAAGTGCTCTCTGGATCTGATGGTGTTGTTGATTGACACCATCCAGGAAGTATCTCAAGAGGTTCAGGCACAAAGTGCTGAGATACAGACCAAATTAACCACTGATCCCAATACATCTCCACTGTTTGCTCAATGTTTGCCTGATTTACAGGCGTTTCATGAACAGTATCGTGGTAAGATCAAACAGGGGAAAATTAACAAATTCCATAGGGATGCAGAGGACTATGCATCCGGGTATGTGTATGCTTGGATGCAGCCCCAAGGGTCGTCCTCTGCAATACAGCAGGTTAACACCTATCCCACTTACCCAACGGAGGACAGTTCCTCCAACAGTGATTCCAGTGGACGTAGTTCTTATATGGGGTCAGCGCGTTTTTTAGGTCGGGGATCCAGAAGAGGTCCAAGAAGACGGTCTCGGGGCCGCAGGGGCTACCCGGACCGCAATGCAGCGCAAAACATCCCAGTGACCCGCTCGCAGGTAGCGAGGGGTCCCTAGTGGTCAACATATCAGGGGTTCCTCTTTCTGAAGCACAGACTCAACTATTGGAGAAGGGGCTCTCGTTTGTTCCCACCACTGCCCTAGATCTGTTTACTGCACACCGGGATATGGCACGGTTTGTCCGGGGCCTCCAGATCAAGCTGTTCTTTTCCACTCAGGAGGGTTCCCGGGACGATTCCCTTTTTAGGGTTAAATCCCATTGGACCCCTCCGGGGCCTATTGATGCTCATATAAAAGTATTCCGGGACTTGGTTTTACGTGATATCGACCAACTCCCGAATGCACACTCTACGCATCATTATGTTAATATTACTAAGGCCCAACGGCTTGCTCTGGAGGCTCTTAAGAACGCCCCTGATTTGGACATCAAACCCGCCGACAAGGGCGGAGCGGTGGTCGTTCAGTCCACTGCCCAATATGATGCCCAGGTGGCGACCCATATTTCCAACGTGGACTGGTATACTAAACTGGAGAGGGACCCCTCTCCCGGTCTGCGTATGGAAATAGCGAGTTTGGTTCAGGAGGCGCTCTTGGATAATATTATCACTCAATCTGAAGCCAGGTATCTTTCCCAACCTCCCAGTCGCAGCCCTCGCTTTTACACGGTACCCAAAATTCACAAGACTCTTTCTAACCCTCCGGGTAGGCCTATAGTCTCCCTTTGTGGGACCATTCTTGAGCCCCTGTCCAAAATGGTCGATCATTTTTTGAAACCCAGGGTTGCTCAGGCACGCTCCTTTGTACTGGACACCACCAATTTTTTGAATAAAATCGAGTCCATTCAGGTCCAACATACTGACCTCTTGGTCACTATGGATTTGGAAGCCCTTTATTCTAACATCCCTCAGACTGCGGCTTTGAAGATTGTGGAACAGCAGTTATCTGAAGGGCTTTTCCATCATCGTATAACCAAGGTTTTTTTGATGCAACTAGCCACCTTGGTTTTACAGCGGAATTTCTTCGAAGTAAGAGGGGAATTTTACCTGCAGACCCACGGGGTAGCCATGGGGACGGCCATGGCCCCTAGTGTGGCTAACCTCTACGTCACGAATTTCGAAGAACAGCTGTTATATCCTTCGACGTGGATGTCGGAGATTGGTATATGGCTCCGGTACATTGATGATGTGTTCCTGGTCTGGACTGGCACCAAGGCCAGATTTGATGAATTCCTCACCTGGCTGAACACCTTGGACAGACACTTGAAGTTCACCGCGATGGTGGATGCAGCCAGGGTTACCTATTTGGACACCATGGTCAGCAAGTCCGGTGGGCATTTGGTCACAACGGTCTTTCGGAAAGTCACCGATCGTACCTCGTACTTACACTTTACCAGCTGTCATCCAGCCAGGCTGCGGCAATCATTGCCTGTGGGGCAATTTCTTAGGATCCGCCGTATCTGTTCCTCATTAGGGGAGTTCAGAATTCAGGCCAAGCTGTTATGGCAGCGCTTCAAGGTACGCGGCTATCCAGATTGGACCATAAAGAGAGCCTATCGCAGAGCACGCTATGCTAATCCTGAGCTTCTTCGGGCTCCTGCTATTAGGCCGCCCATGGAAAAGCAGGTGTGTGTCATTTCATTTTCTGACCAAGCCCACCAGGTAGCTGGCATTGTGAGAAAGCATTGGCATGTTTTGGACCACCATGCTATCTTTAATCAGGCTCCTTGCATGGCTTTCTCTCGCCCAAAAAATTTGAAGGAATTGTTATCTACTAAAGGCCGAGCTTCCACCGGGGGGAGGCATGGTCCATGCGGCCATTGTGATATGTGTGTGTCTTCTCTATCTATTTCTCAATGGCAACATCCTCGGACGCAGCGCACTTACCATCTGAGATCCCAAACGTCCTGTGATTCTGCTTGGGTGGTATATATTATCATCTGTCCTTGTGCGCTCCACTATGTGGGACGCACAAGTAGAAAGATCAGGACTAGACTTCAAGAACACAGGAGTCGGATCAGAACGGCATCTTTAGCCGCCCCTCTGGTGCCTCATTGTCTGGAAGCCGGTCACCAGTTTATTGATCTTACATGGTTCGTGCTTGAGCAAATTCCCTGGGATTTCAGGGGGGATAAACAATTTCAGTTAAACCTTAGGGAACAATATTGGATTTTCCAACTTCAAGCTGTTGCTCCCCTCGGCCTCAATGAAAGTGTGGAATGGAACACCATTATTTAGGGTTCCTTTCCACCCTTTCTGGGTGCCGTGTTTTCATGCAGGTTCCTGTGCTGGGTGGTTTTCAGCACGTTTGGGTCCGAGTACTGTACGGGTCTTACTGTTCTCTTTTAAAAGTTTTGGGGCTTTTTTCTTTTTCCCGCCCCTGTATGAGAGTTTTAGGATGCGTTGTATGATTGGTTGGGTTGTGTATGACGTAGTTCCTGGTCCGCTTTTTAGGCGTGAGTGCTCTCCCGCTCGGCTACCCCTCCCTCCAGCCGTCCCGCCTCGTTTTTCGGCATTTTGCATTTTTTCATTTTTTTTGTTTTTGGCTTGCGGTCGGGGGCTGGTTCCTGAAGAAGGGCTCCTCCCCGAAACCAGCTTGGTTGAACTTCGGCTCCTGGCGTTTTCATTGTGGCAGTTTGGTTTAGATAAGTATATTTTTTTGATTATATTTAAGTATGTTTTGATTTTGATTTTGCTTTGTTGCTATCTTGGCGGGTTTCGGCTGGCAGGGTTTGTGTGGGGGTCGCTCAGGTTGTAGTTTCACCGTTTGAGTTTTAATTGCTCACGGGTTGTTTGATTGCATTATTTATTTAGGGCCTTATTGTAGGTTTTCATTACTATTCACACATAGGGGGCTCAATGATGGTGTGGTGGAGGAGGCTTCCCGCCTCAGCCCGGAAGTGAAGCATCGGAGCTTCTGCTCCCATTGCTGATGGTTCACACTGAGAGCACCCTTTATCTCTTGAGTGGAGCTGTTTTAGGCTAGTAGTAGCTTTTCCTGAGCGTCCCCCATCCAAACCCTGTTGTGACTGGTTGTGCCTCCTTGTTGTTACTATATTAGGATTTTTGGCATATTATTTGAGTGTAGTGTTGGTAGTAAAAGAAACACAACAATCCTGACTCTAATAACACATATAATACTGTGAATGTTGCTACTTTGTGGAATTCAGATACCACAATCTAGAAAATATCTGGAATTTACCAATAATGTTTGCATGCGACTATTTAACACTCTAGTTTTGTTTTTGTTTGTTTTTTTAATATCACTTCTTAAAGGCTTATCTGATGCTACTAATTTTGACATTTGACAGTTTTGATTTTTTTTTAGTTGCATCTTAAATCTCTGATGTAAATCTCTGGTGTAACCTACAAACCCTCCCTCTTTTGCCTCAGAGTGGGGAAAATATAAGCAAATACCACTCTTTCTACTTAAACACTGCTCATTTGCCTGATACCATAGAAATCATAAAGAAAGAAAAATATAGCCCAGACAAGTCCACAGGCTCTGTCTCCCCCCTCCCCACACACACTATCCCTTCTATTAATGAAGTCAATAGAAGGAAGGAATTACCCCCTACTAGTTCATGTCCCAAGCACTGCCATGTTTCAAAATGGCAACACTTGACTCCTTGCAACACATTAGAATATAATCCTAAGGATCCACCTATCAAATAAGGGAATGCAGTTCTGACATATAACTCATTCAGTTTCACTTAAAGTTAACTTCATGCAGAAAAACAGTGATTATTTTGCACATTTATTTTTCTTTGTCATAAATCCAGTGTAAGCAAACAACATTGAAAATATCCATGTCATCTCTCTGAGGTCATACTTACGGCCTCTTTTACAAAGCTGCACTAGTGGCTGTGCTGCGCTAATGGCCCCGAAGCCCATAGAGATTTATAGGGCTTTGGGGCTGTTGCCACGTGGAAGCCGCTAGCGCTGCTTTATAAAAGAGGCAGTTAGTTGATCTTCAATCACTGAACTTTCTTCCATTCATTTATAAGTTGCCTAATCAGGTTACCCCACCAACACACATACACTGTCTATATACATTGGAACAGCTATCTAACAAATCCACACAAACAGCAAGTACTTTAACAATCCATAATCCCCCTCCCCCTGCCTCCAGAATGCATTCAAGAACAATACCAAATACCCTCCTCTGTCCTTCACTTTGAATTTACACAGTGGCAGAAATGTATCCTTATTTCCTGGAAGACTGCACTCTGGTTTCTCATCATTCCTATTAGTTTATCTAAACACAAGTTCTCCCACTTTCATATAACACACGACCCCTCCACCCTTTTCCAACTTCATACCACCTCCACTGTACTAACAGTTGCAACTCCATTATCTTCTTCCCTCTCCTTTTCAACTTGTCCTATTTTTCATATACACAGGGGCATACCGGGCACTCAGCTACCATAGTTGACCTAATATGTAACACCACTTTATTCCTGGACTTCTTAATGACCTTGCATTCCCACCACATATAAATAAAATATCCAATTCCACACGTAGAGGTGCATAATCAAAAGAAACATCTAAGTCGCCCAAAATCAGTAGTGGAAAAATGTCCATTCTCAAAAAGTGCATCCAAAATAAAAAAAAATTCAAAAATCATCTATATATACATCCAGGTGTTTGCTCATCCAGACTGCCAGTACATCTATCTTTATAATGTATTCTCAACCAAACATTTGTCCAAGTCTGAAACTTCCAGAACATGACCCTTTGGACATGGGAGGGGCCAACATTGTGATGGACTGGCCATCCAGACATAGCAACACAACAATGGGGTACATCACAGGGCACTGCTGTGTACTTCACAAAAAGGGTGCCACATAAACATATCACCACAACTCCCTTATAGGTCATGGTGAGCCCACTAAAACCCACTATAGCCACCTGTCTACATCCCCAATAGTCCTTATGACTGTAGGTGGCACCAATATGGCAGCAGAGTAGGGTTGAGGGGAGTTTTGTGGGCTCACATTTTTCACCATTGATGTAGTGCAGGGGTGCTCAATACGTCGATCGCGATCGACAGGTCGCTTGCTCAGGCAACCCCAGTCGATCGCAGAGCGGGTTCCCTTTTCCCCTTCTCTTTTTTCCCCTCCTGACTGGCCCGCCTCTTGAAGAACGCCAGCCAATCAGAGTGCTGGCAGGGCAGGGTGAACATCGGTGGCGTACCAATGGGGGAGTGGACCGCCCCGGGTGCACAGCCGGTCAGGTCCGGGTCCTCCTGCCCTTCTTTTCCCCCAGTCCGCGCTCGGGGCTCGCGCCTGCCTGGTCCTGTGCCGCCGCCCAAATGGTGCTGTTGGTTTTCGTGAGACTCGCAGGAGTTGACTGCACCATTCGAGCAGCAATGTGGGACCAGGCAGACGCACTCCGGACTCGCGTCTGGATTTCACTTCCGGCGCAGAAGGGGGAGCCAGCCGAGCTGACACCATTCGGGCAGCACAAGACCAGGCAGGCGCGCTCAGGGCTCACACCTGCTTATTACCGCCGCGGCAGATGGGGACTTGGGTGGCTGTCCAGCAGGGAAGGCTGCCGATGCAGCGCTGGACCGCCAGGATTGCATCAAGGTACCGGGGGTGAGGGGATGTTTAAAATATCAGGATAGCCATCTAGGGAGGGAGGGATTTTAAAAGGTACTGAGGGTGGAGAGATGTTTAAAATACCAGGTTAGTCGTCTAGGGAGGGAAGGAGGGATTTTAAAAAGTACAGGGGGTATGATTAAAAAAAGTACTGGGGGTACGTAGGGAGATGATTTAAGGTACTGGGGGCATGGGGGATGGTTTAGGGAACGAAAGGGGTATGGGGCCTGCCTGACACTAGGCCTGCCTGCCTGCCCTGTGCCCTGTCCCTGCCTAGCGGCAGTGGTTTGGGGGAGGGCAGGGAGACAGAAGGAAAGAAGGGAAACAGAAAAAAGAAAGGGGGCATGAAGAGAGAAAAAAGAAAGGGAGGCAGGGAGAAAGAAAGGGAAGGGAGAGAGGAAGAAAAAGTTGGGGGAGAGAATGAGGTCTGGAGGAGAGGAAGCATACAGGCTGAAAGAAGGGAAGAAAGATTGGATGCACAGTCAGAAGAAGAAAGTGCAACCAGAGACTCATGAACACCAGACAACAAGATAGGAAAAATTATTTTATTTTAAATTTAGTGATCAAAATATGTCTGAATTTATATCTGTTGTCTATATTTTGCACTATGGCCCCCTATTATTAAACCGCAATAGCAGTTTTTAGCGCAGGGAGCCTACGAGTGTTGAGAGCAGCGCTGGGCATTCAGTGCAGCTCCCTGTGCTAAAAACTGCTATTGTGGTTTAGTAAAAAGGGTGGGGGGTATATTTGTCTATTTTTGTATGGTTGTTACTGAGGTGACAGTGCATAGAGTCATCTGCCTTGACCTCTTTGAAAAA
Source organism: Geotrypetes seraphini (assembly GCF_902459505.1). Classification (NCBI taxonomy): domain Eukaryota; kingdom Metazoa; phylum Chordata; class Amphibia; order Gymnophiona; family Dermophiidae; genus Geotrypetes; species Geotrypetes seraphini. The sequence continues at coordinate 72,819,617 of NC_047089.1, read as the reverse complement.
ACCCCGGAATAGGAATGATAATTAACATTTTCTCAGCGTACAGTGTGCTTTGTGGTTTTTTAAAAAAATTTATTGTTGGTAGATCATTTTGACTTGGTCATTTTAAAAGTAGCTCACAAGCCCAAAAAGTATGGACACCCCTGATGTAGTGGTTAGGGTGGCTTATGGGTCTAGGTCCTCCTCACTAGCCCACCCCCAGGCTACTTAAGCCACCAGTGTGCAGCTCTACTACGCTTTTCTATGCCAGGTGCTGATGTTCAGGAGACAGGTATATACGTTTTTTTTTCTGAACTTTATGGGATATGACAGGGTCAGTGAACATGGGGTGTGTGTGGAGTTCTTTACTTTGTCTTTGCAGTGGTTATCTGGTCACTATGGATAACTTTTGGGCACTTATACATTTCTTTACATCGTCTAAGTCACAACATATAAGTTCCATCCAGGCTGTCTCATCAAACCTTTGATTATCCCTACAGGACGACTAAGTCTAGGTCGGCCCATTTCCTGCCCACATCCTGCCTAACAACTCCTCCAAAAATGCTCCTTTCAGCTCTGGGTGCATGGCAGCATTCAGAGATCTGAAAAGTTCCTGGATATGTCTAAAAAACCATTTTGATTATCGGCATTTGGATGACCTGTCTTTTAGATTGTCAAAGTGCCGACTCTTGGCACAAGAAGTTGTGAGAAAATCTTCTAACCTAGCATCCAGAAATAAGCTACTCTACAAACCACAAGTATCATATTTTTCACTCCATAAGACGTACTTTTCTCCACCCAAAAATGGGTGGAAATATCAATGCGTCTAATGCAGTAAAGATATAAATTTTTAACACCCCCCCCCCCCCGGTCGGACCTTTTAAAAACACCCCAGTACCTTTTTTAACCTTCGTCCCTTTTAAAATACCCCCTGCCCAGTCCCGTCCCTCTTCAAATCTCCCCCATTGCCTGTTGGTCTGGCGGTGCATTGGCCAGCAGGCATGAGCCCTCCGCCCGCGTGCCTGTGCCTGTGCAGCCTCTTCCTGCCCTGTTCCACACCTCCTTAAGCCTATCCCATTGCCTGGTGGACCAGCAGTGTCAGCGCCGCCCTCTGAATAGTGTTTTCAGCGTTGGCCAGTAGGCGCGAGCTTTCCGTTCACCTGCCTGGGCCAGCGCCTGAATGGTGGTTAAAAAATGTTGTTTTTAATTTTTGTTTCATTGTTCTGCATACTGGAGGTTGCTCCCTGCTCTAGAAGGGGGTGGGGGTTCATGCTGTGGTATTCTTGATTATTGTTCCAGTTTTGTTTGGGACTTGTTTCTGTTTTGGGTTATGCCCTGTTTGTAATTTATTTTGGAAACCAATAAAAAATGTTGTACCATACAAAAGAGAGGGGGGATTAAAAAAGGTACTGGGGGCAGGTTACAGGACAGGGCAGTACAGTGGGACAAGGTACAGAGCCTGGCAAGGAGTGTAGGGTTGGGTGCACAGTCTGGCAGGGAAAATTTGGTTTAGAATGTTTTTTTCTTGTTTTTCTCCTTTAAATTTAGGGTGTGTCTTATTGTCAGGTGTGTCTTATGGAGCAAAAAATATGGTAATCCTTAAGCCTTTACTACGTCAATCAAAGGCCTATTGGGTGGCCTAAGGGATTTGGCCAATCGGAATCTTAGGCTACTTTCAGTGCACCCCAGAATGCACGGAGATAGGCCTAAGATTTCAGTTGGCCCAGGTGTCTAAAGCCCCTTCTACAGGAGGAGCCTTAAGTGCCTGGGCCAGTTATGGCCTTAGGCCCTTGCCCAGAGCATCCCAAGGTGCAGAAGGGGAAGGCCCACCATTCCAGCAAAAGCGGGCCAGCCAGAAGCAGGCAGAAGCCATCTGGATGGCCAACTAAATCAGGTTAAGGGGGGTCCGAGTGGGGTTATGGGCTTCCGGGTGGGGGTGGGGCAAAATTTCAAGGGGGTGAAGGTGTCAGCAAGAGGGACTGGGCATCCCTCCTGCCAGTGAACTTTCGGGTGGTGGGGATGTTGGCAGGAGGGACTGGTCTTCCCTTCTGCCAGTGAACCTTTGGGGGGGTTTGTCGGTATCAGCAGGAGGGCCTGGGCAACCCTCCTACCGCAATGCTTATAGGGATTCACAGGGATTGCGGCAGGAGGGATTGGGCATTCCTCCTGCTGGGGAGGATTGCGGGAGGGTTTAGGGTATCGTGGCAGGAGGGATTGAGCATCCCTCTTGCCAGGGAAGATTGCGGGAGAATTTGGGAATGTCACCAGTGTAACCACCACTGTAGCCCAGGAGAGGGCTCAATATCACTCACAGTGGTAACCACAATAAAGCACTCTGACGTGTGGCCCGAAATGGAGCCACCCTGCAGGACCGGATTCCAAACCGGAATCAACAAAAAAACAAAGTCACCAGAATTGTAATTCAAAGGAAAATAATTCAGCTTTTATTCTTTCCTTCACCAAGGTAAGTAGTCTTTCAATATAGTTGCCAAACTGGTCAGAATGTTCCCAAACAGTAGCAAACAAAAATATCAAAACAAGCAAGCAAACAGCCTACAATAAAGTTCTTGGCTTGCTCTCAGCAAGGATTTAGTCTCAGCTGTGTCTGAGAATTCAGCTCTCCTCAGAGCCAGTTCTGACTGCTCCCCGGCAGGCAGTTTCAAAAACACAAAAAAAACAGTTCATGGCACTTATTCAGTAGCACTAGTGCTCAAAGTTCATTAAAGCCTCTGGCCAGTTCAATTCACTGCCAGGACAGGAGAGTGTCAGGTTTTGCAAAATAAAGCCTCTAGACAGGCTTTCAAAAATTCCCTCCCAGGGTGTTAGCAAAACCTCTCCCCAAACAATTCACACTCCTAGCTAAAAAAGAAACAAAAATAGTCCCAAACAGTAAAGTGCAAAATCAACTCACTGTTTGCAGGCTGAGGCCCAGTCCACCTGCATGGCTTCCGGAAAATCAGGAGCACCCTCGGTCAGACTTTCTTCACATTCCATGGGTTGTTCTTCTTCTGGAATCAGTAGCTCCTCAGCTTGTCCAGCCTCTAACAGCTCCATGGGTGTAGGTTGGTTACTCCTGCTTGGCCCAGGGGACTCCCTAGGGAGAAAAGGCTTAAACCTTCTCCCTAGCTGGCCTCCCTGTCTGCTCTCCACTGCTGGTTTAAGTACTCTGGGGCCACGCCCTACTCTAATCGAGTCAGCAGTGTTCCTGGGACCTCTTGGGCTCCCCCGGTGGTGACTCGGGGATAGATCACCTACCTCTTCCTCAAACACCTCAGGCTCCCTCTGGTGGTCACAGGGTAAATTAGCATTCTCAGGAACCATATGCCCCTTCCTGATTCCACCCCGGGCTTTCCTTTTTACATTTTCCCCTGCCCTAACTGGGACCTTGGCAGGGAGAATACCTGGCTGGTCACACCAGGAGAGACTGAGTATCTCCTGCCACGATCGTTGCCAGGGAGGGTGGGGGGCGGATGGTTCCATGATTTTCTAACCGGCACCTATGACAGATGCCGGTTAAAGAATCATGCTTTTAGGTGAAGGACTGCTCCCTTCCATGCCTAAAAGGTCAAGGTTTGGAACTTAGGCACATATTTTTCGAGATTAGGGCTTAAAGGTAGACATAGTGGCGGTCTGGGTGATTAAATTTCTGAATGTACAGGTAGGCCATTCTCAAAAAAAAATGTCCAAAATGTGTTTTTTTCAAGAATGGACATTTCCTTGCTGCCTACTTTGGGCGTCCAGGGTCTTAGGCCAAATGGGGACTTAGACCTTTTTTAAAAATTATTATGCCCCTCCACATGTCACTGAAGAAAGTACACTGAAATTGTTTGCAAACTCTTCAGCAGCAGCCGAAAAGGCAAACAGAATGCTAGGAATTATTAGGAAAGGAAAGTTAAATAGCTCTGCATTGCTTCATGGCGTGATCTCACCCTGGGTATTGCATTCAGTTCTCAAAAAAAGATATAGCAGAATTAGAAAAGGTTCAAAGAAGAGAGACCTAAATGATAAAGGGAATGGAACTATTTTTATATGAGGAATGGCTTAAAAGGTTAGGGCTCATCAGCTTGGAAAAGAGACAACTGAGAGGAAATATAACTGAGGTCTACAGAATCCTAAGTTCTATAGAACACATAAAAGTGAATCGATTTTTTACTCTTTCAGAAAGTATACAAAGGGGTGCTGAAAATTTCTCAGCCCAACCAACTAAACTTCCTAAATTCTGAGTGTTATTTTGCCACTGCGTTATTTTATTCCATTAAGTGCCAACTTGCAGAAACAAAATTCTATGTTTTGACATAGTTTCGAATTATTGCACCATATCCACATCATTCTCTTCTTGGTTAGGCTGAGAACTTTTCTGCACCCCCTCATATTCTCTGAAAACACTTGGCTCCAAAACATCTACCAGGAGGCTGCTCGTGCATCCACCCTTCTTGCCTTCACTTGTCCCACTCGGCTCCGCTCTATCAGTGCTCAGTGGTGAGGGTGAACTGAGACACTCTATGTCAATACATCTCAAGCTTCTGATGCAACCCTGGAACCCATGGAAACTGATGTTTCTGATGCCAATACCAACGGACTGGTCTTATCACTGAAAAGCATTCCTCACTCTTTGAGATCATAGGTGCCAGCTGAGTGATGTGGATATCCGAGCACCCCAATATTTTTGGGAATGAACATTCAAGTTTAAACTGTGCCCAAATCCCACTCCCAGGAATGAATCAACTCAGGCAATCTTTAACACACAGATGTGTGCACACAAATAAATATAGGGACCTATAACTTGAAGAATTTTGTGAAATGTGATTTCTGCACCTAAGAAGAAAAAAACAATTATCAACATTTTACAGTGAGACAGTAAACAGGGGAATGTTTTGGTTATCATATTTTATGCTGATATGGCTTCCCCAGGAAAGTGTTATTGTCTGAGCATTGCAAATACAGGGTGCTATAATAATTTACCACCCTACTTTCACTCATTTGATATTGCTAGTTTTATGACTCTAGCTGACTTTTTTTTTTAACTTTTTTTTAAAGCTGCTGGCTTTGTGGAGATACCAAATTCTGACAAGGTTGATGCAGCACAAATATTGTACAGGATTTGATATATGATTCACTGTCAAAGAAAGTGTAGTAGGGTTGTCAAATGACTACAGATTTACAGGATAGATCGATCCATTCCTGGTTTTATCCTGGGAATGAGCTTGCAGTTGTGCTGCCTTTATTTATTTTCTCTTACAAAAAATAAAATAAAATAAAATTACAAGAATATGTGGGCACTGAAGTAAAACCATGACCAGACCACGCTGTTCTGAACATTTTGGGGATGATATTGGGGGAAGGCAACCAAGAAAAGGACTTGGGGGTTTTGGTGGATAAAACAATGAAACCAGCGGCACAATGCACAGCGGCTTCAAAAAAGGCGAACAGAATGTTGGGCATTATCAAGAAAGGTATCACTACCAGAACCAAGGAAGTTATCCTCCCACTGTATAGAGCGATGGTGCGGCCGCATCTGGAGTACTGTGTTCAGTACTGGTCGCCGTACCTTAAGAAGGATATGGCGATACTCGAGAGGGTCCAGAGAAGAGCAACAAAAATGATAGAGGGCATGGAAAACCTTTCATATGCTGAGAGGATGGAGAAGCTGGGGCTCTTTTCCCTGGAAAAGCGGAGACTTAGAGGGGATATGATAGAAACTTACAAGATCATGAAGGGTAGAGAGAGGGTAGAGATGAACAGATTCTTCAGACTGGCGGGGGGCAACAAAAACTAGAGGGCACTCAAAAAAATTGAAGGGAGATAGGTTCAGAACAAATGCTAGGAAGTTCTTCTTCACTCAGAGGGTGGTGGATACCTGGAATGCGCTTCCAGAGAAGGTGGTAGAGCAGAGTACGATTTTGGGTTTCAAAATGGGATTGGACGAGTTCCTGAAAGATAAGGGGATTGAGGGGTACAAGTAGAGGGTTACTATATAGTACAAAATGCTTTGGAGTAATAGATCACTCACAGGTCTTTGACTTGGGGGACCGCCGCGGGAGCAGACTGCTGGGCATGATGGACCTATGGTCTGACTCGGCAGAGGCGATGCTTATGTTCTTATGTGTAATCCTAGGGCCCCTTTTACAAAGCCACAGTTGCGATGCTACCGCAGTAAATGTACCAAACATCATTCAATTCCTGCAGGCTTTGGTACATTTAAGGGGTCTTTTACTAAGGCAAGCTAGCTGATTTAGCACCCGCTAAATGCTAACGCATCCGTAGAATATAATGGGCCCATTAGCATTTAGCGTGCACTAAATCGGCTAGTGCTCCCAAGTAAAAGACCACCTTAATGCGGCAGCATCACTACTGCAGCTTTTAAAAAGGACCCTTAATGTATACAGTAATTGAGTGATCCACTTAACTTTGGCTAGTGTAGGCTTAGAAATCCTTTTTAAAAGTATATATTCAAAACTTCTTTAGAAACAAAAATACTACTTCTCCAGATCACAATGGAATACTTGAAGCAGTTTACAAAACTGTGCATGAAATACGAATAGCAGTCCCAAACTAATAACACATAAAATAATACATTTAAAACATATAAAAACAAATATTAGGCCAGTTGAATGCCAAGCTTCTTGAATATTTTAATACTTACACATTTGCCATTATAGCAAAAATATATTAAAACATTATACAAAGTTAGTTTCATTACAATTTTATATTGCTTTTAGTATACTAAAACTAATTATATTATACTGGAATATTCATGCTCTAAAAATCTAAAATTAGTTCAGATTATGGTGTTTTGCCAATTTAGTAAGACCTAGGTCCTAGGAATTTGTACTAGAAAAGTTTGAGGACTGTACACTTGCAATTTTCAAAAAGATTTCAAAAAGATGTAAATGAGTTTACCTGCTTTAATTGGCTTGTATGGAAACTGCTCCAGCACAAAGGCTAAAATATAGCCAGTTGTTACAGTATCAGATAAAGCACTGGTTCCATGTACAATGAAATTTTCATCAATAGCACAGCGTTTAGGTAGGGCGATCAAAGGGTTTTGGCCAGTGTTGCAGACCACACCCTGTTTCCAGAAGTTGTACTGTAAAATTTATTTAACAAAAAAATTGTAACTTAATTGATATGCTATGCAGAGCGGATGTGTGGTCTAGCACACAGTTCTTCAACCGCCGGTCCGTGGACCGGTGCCAGTCCGCTGAAAATTTCTGCCGGTCTGCGCAGGGCCGGCGAGATCAAGTCGGCAGTTAAATTTCCTGCCGACTGCGGTTCCTCCTGACTGCGGTTCCTGCTGATTAATGTTCCTCCCAGCCTCAGGCGATCAAGATAGGCTGCCAACGTCGGGGCCTTCCCTTTGTGAGTCTCGCCTGTTCGGAAACAGGAAGTTGAAACAAAATAGGCGGGACTCAGAGAGTGAAGGTCCCGACGTCGGCAGCGTGTCTTGATTGCCACCCCTGCCGAGTTGCTGAAGAGAGCCGCGGGGAAGTTGTGATTAGACCGGAGAGAGCTGCAGATTCAGGTGCAGGTGGAGGGAGATGGTCAGCATGTATGAACAAGATCCTGTGGAGCCTTCACAATGGCTGTCTCCCCTCCCACCAGCTCTCCAATTTGCCAGGGCAGTGATTTACCGGCAACTTCCTGCAGGCAAGTACCGAGAGCTGCTGGAAGGGGAGGAAGCCACTGTAGGAGGCTGGGAAGGTCTGGAAAAGGGAGAGCTGTTACTGGACTTGAAGGGAGATAGAAGGAGAGATGCTGCTGGGAGGGGAGGAGGGAAAGGGATGGGAAGAGAGTTACTGTTGGATGGAGGGAGGAGGGAAGGGAGAAGAAGGAGAGATACTGCTGGGAGGGGAGGAGGGAAAGGGATGGGAAGAGAGTTACTGTTGGATAGAGGGAGGAGGGAAGGGAGAAGAAGGAGAAATGCTGCTGGGAGGGGAGGAGGGAAAGGGATGGGAAGAGAGTTAATGTTGGATAGAGGGAGGAGGGAAGAGAGAAGAAGAAGAGATGCTGCTGGGAGGGAGGAGGGAAAGGGATGGGAAGAGAGTTAATGTTGGATAGAGGGAGGAGGGAAGGTAGAAGAAAAAAAAGGAAGGAGGGTAGGGAGAAAGAAAAAAGGAAGGAAACAGCTGGCAGGGAGATTACAGGAGGGGAAGGGGGTCAGGGTGGAATGGAGAGATTAGATGAGAGAAAGGGGAGAGAGAGGAATGAGAAAGGGGGTCAGCAGAGAAATGAGAGAGGGATAAAGATGCTTGTTCTGGTGTAGGAGATATAAAAATGAAGAAGGCAGTGAAGCTGGAATGAATGATGTAAAAAGGAGAGAGGAGGATGGACAAGGAAGAGGGGCATAGAAAGAAGTCAGATACATATGGAAGGGGGAGAGGGCAGACATTGGATGGAACGGGCAGATGCTGGAAGGAAAAGAGTGAAAAGAAGATGAAAGCAGAAACCAGAGACAACAAAAGGTAGAAAAAAATAATTTTATTTCTATTTTGTCATTAGAATATATCAGGTTTGAATTATATATCCTGCTAGAGACATAACTGGGGACTGCAGTATTCTGTTAGCATGATATTTCTATGTAGCATTCTATAATAACTTGGCTTGTTCAGTTTTCTTGATAGTAGAGGGGATATATGTAAAGGGGAGAGGAGACAGGGGTTTTGTTGGTCCGTGCTCTGTATATTTGTATTTATAAAATCACAATTGTTCAATATTATTTCTTTTTATACTTTAATAAAATACGTTCAATATAAAATCATAATTGCGACTTGTGCAGATGGGATCAGATGGTTTGCGGGGACCGAGCTCACGGAGATGGGGCTTAAACGGGGTTTTTAAATTTTAGTCCTAGTAGTTTGCCGGTCCACAAAATAATTCTTTTATTTCTGCCGGTCCACAGGTGTAAAAAGGTTGAAGAACACTGGTCTAGCACAAGGGAGAAGCGGGTGGGACATTTTTGCTGTGGGAGAAGTGCAGCATGTGAAAATATGCAGGAAGGGAATGTTGCAGTACACCAGTTTATAAACATTCCTTTATAACATATGAGACTGTGGGGGGTAGTACAGTGGTACCTCGGTTTACGAGTGCACTGGTTTGCGAGTGTTTTGCAAGACGAGCAAAACATTCACAAAATCGGCACCTCGGAAACCGAGCGCGCTTCGATTTGCGAGCGCCCCCCCTGCGAACCGGCACCCTCCCCCGCCATTGGGCACTCCCCCCCCGCTGCCATTGGGCACACCCCCCCCCCCCCCGCCGCGACCTGAGGTCCCCCCAACCCACTCGAACCCTCTTCTTACTTTGCTGTAGCCTCCGCAGCGGCACCGGCACCAGCATGTCCTGTGCGTGGTGCCGGTGCTTGAAGATCTGCTTCCTGTGCTGGGCCTTGAGCATGTCCTGTGCGCATCTATCCATCAGCCATAAAAAAGAACTTGACATGTTGACACGTCATTGTGTAGAGAAAGAAACATACATTTCAAGAATTTAAATGTTTATTTCGAGCACACATTCCTTTTACAAAATGGAGAGGAGACTTCGTACCAACATAAAGCAAAGATGGATTTTCTTTTTGGACACTCTGTGGCCCAATGGTCTTAATCAGAGGCTGTAATGGTGTGTGTTCTACTGACTCAGCTGTAAGGTGATATCATCCCTCCCGGAAATGGTCTTGCCGGAAATTGATTGAGTGTAACCTTTTTGTTCATATGGTGCACCTTCTGCCGGTAGTGCACGGACAATGTAACAAGCCCAGCACTACTGCTAGCCTTGTTCCAGTTAAAAAGCAAAAAACCACAGCCCTTAAACTGAGAAGAGCTGACCAGTATAGCAGTTCAGCTCCTCTTATTGATCAAGACTCTGATTCTAGCCAAGTTTTCCAAGAGCAGGAGCCCTGGGACGATTCAGTGCCCCATGAGGGTAAAATGACTTTTAAACAAAAGCTAAATACTGTTAGGACGCAGCCCAGAAAACAGGCACTGTCCCTTTTAAATCTGTACTTGCTCAGGTTAATTTTGATCAGGAGAGAACACAGGGGGAGCTAGAGCAGTGCAAGCCAGAGGCAGAAGGCTGGTCAAGCAGAGGAAACAGAGGGCAGAGGGCTGGTCAAGCAGAGGAAACAGATCAATGGCTGAGTGTTCCAGAACCAATGCAAGATAATGAGATAGAAATGCAAGATTGAGAGGAATCTGTGCCTTTAAACAAGCCAGAATGCCTGGGACAATAGGACCCAAGGACATTACAGTGCAAACTGTTTGAAAGCATAGATGCAAGTTAAGTTTTTTGTGTTTTTTTTTGAGAAACTGACAATTGCCATGTGTTTTTGTGAATGGAACTGTATGTTTGCTGGCTGCCTTTGAACCTAGCAGCCAGGAGCCATTTTTTTGAATTTAAAAACAACTGGACGGAAAGCTGCTCCAGCTCAGAAAGGACTATGTTTCTTTTTGAAAGAAAATACAGGGTCCTGCAAGGACTGCTACATAATAGCACCACTGAGCACAGGAAGGAATTATCAGTGTTGTTTGTGGAACTTTGTGTTTTCCTTTGCTTTTCTCCTTGTTTGGCTTTCACAAGCCACTCATTGTCATGGTGGAGATTGTTTGGGGCAGAATCCATAATATATCCAAGGGTTTGGGATTGCGGGACCTGAAAGGCCATTTACTTCTGTGGATCTGACAATTCCCCCCACCCCCAACTCACTGGAGTTGGGGGTGAGCCTGAATGTATTCAAAAAGGCCCAATGAGATTTACAAGCGAGCATTTTGGACTATATGAACTGCTATGTGAATACATGATTTTGTTTAGGTCTTTTGTTTGAGGAATACCAGAAGTCTAATTCTTGAACTTTCCATGAATGAATGGTGTAGCAAAGCATGTGCTGACCTGAAAGCCTGAGGTGCTGCATTATAACCCCAGGAACAGGTGAACTGTTTTGTGTTTTTGTTTCTTTGCTTTATTTTATGTCTTGGCTGCAACCTGTGAGAAGGGAACTGTTATGCCCTAGCATACAGGAAGCTGGGGGAGCTAAGCAAGTGAGTTGAAACTACCCTATTTTTTTTTGTCTTAAATGCTTTGGAAAGTTTTCAAGCACTGAATAAATGACCACTCCATCTTACCAGTGATTGAATTGTGGTCTTATTTCTCTTTTGAGCATTGTCAGCAAGAAGGTTATCACCAGAACAAGACTTTCAACTCTTGATTAGCGTCAAGTGGGGTCACCTGACTGGGACCCGCTGTGTGACAATATACTGTGGGAGCATCAGCTGTTCAAAATCCATGAGACAGCTGTCTGGTGGTGAAACAAGGACCTTGTTGGACATGAGAACAAGCATGGACTTTGAGCAGTTTGTGCCAGCTTAATTCATCATCTTTTCGACGCTTGGGGTGAAAGGAAACAACTTTGGATATATGGTGAATACCATGCTCTTGAGTTAAGTGTAAGTGGTGTGATTGGTCAGTGTGTGAGATTAACATTTTTGTAAGTGGAATTTTTGTATGCCCATGAGAACTAAAAAAAGCAGTTTAAAATCATGTGGATTGCTGCCTTGTAACAGTATTTTGAGGCTTTTTCTTCATGTTTTGTAACAAATGTGTCTCTCTGTGAGGTAAACCCATTGCTGACTAGTAACATTGTTGTTTATTGTGATTTTTTGTATTTAAATGTCTCTATCATATCTCTCCTCTCCCGCCTTTCTTCCAAATATTTTTGAGATTTTTAATTCTGTCCCCTTATGTCTTATAATGAAAACCATCAACCATGCTTCATCTGGACTGACTACATCCTGTTTATATTATACATAATATTCTAAATGAGATCTCACCGAAGTCTTATACAGGGGCATTAATACCTTCTTTTTCTTATTGGCCCTACCTCTCCCAATGCACCCTAGCATCCTTTTAGCTTTTGCCATCACCTTTTCAACCTGTTTGATCTCCTTAAGATCATCACATAATATCACACCCAACTCCTGCTTCTCTTTTGTGTACAAAAGTTCTTCACCCCCTAAACAGGTTTTTGCAGCCCAAATGTATAACCTTGCATTTTTTAGCATTAAATCTTAGCTGCCAAATTTCAGACCATTCTTCAAGCTTTGCTAGGTCTCTATTTATGTTATTCACACCATCAGAGATGTCTACTCTGTTGAAGATTTTGGTATTATCTACAAAGAGGCAAATCTTACCTGATAGCCCTTCAGCAATGTTACTTGCAAAAATGTTAAAAAGAACAGGCCAAGAACCAAACCTTGAGGAACACCACTGGTAACATCCATTTCTTTAGAGTGTTCTCCATTGATCATTACCTTCTGTTGCCTTCCACTCAATCAGTTCCTAAACCAGTCCATCACTTTGGGACCCATACTGGCCATATTGGCCCCCAGACCTCTCTCTGACATCATTTCTTATTCACAGCACCAGTAAATGATGTCAGAGGACAGGCTCTGACAGTGAAAGCAGCAGGTAGGAAACCCTGCTTGCTGCCAGTGAAGTATGAAGACTTAAAGAGAATTGTGTTTAGAGCACCTAGCATTGTTTCATTTATTTGCATGTTTATGATTTATAGTTTATTTATTTAATATACTGCTCTTTCACTTTTTATCACTGAAGTATCTAAGGCAGTTTCAGCAATATCATCAATGCAGAATTTTTACTTCTATGGTTCACAGGACCCCTGAGGAAGGCTAATCTGCCCGTGTTGGGTCTAGGCTCCAGTGTTTGTTGGTGTAGTTTGAAATTTGAAATAAAGCTTTTGAACTTTTAACTCCTGTGTCCAGGAACAGGCTCCACCTGATGTGCTTTGTGGATCTTTCTCAAACAATAACAGAGCAGTTTACAATAAAAGGAAAGGTGGGATAAAATAGAAAAAGTGAGGACAAAAAGATTAGGGTTCTAGTAAATCTTCAGTGTCATTTGCAGCCAGCTATGCATTAAAAGATTTCTCAAAAAGGTGGGTTTTCAACAGAGGTCTAACCTTTAAGTAAACAGACTCTAATCTAACTGAATGAGGGAGAGAATTCCAAAGAGAAGAAGAGATACAGAAGAAAGTTCTATTTCTGTTTAATTCATAATGAACTTAATGCACTGATGGAATCTGAAGATGTTGATCATTTAAAGAATGCAAAGTACAAGGTGGACAGTAAGACTGAATGAAAGAGGATAAATATGATGGAAATTTGAATGAATAGATTTGAAAGTAAGGATAAGGTTCTTGAATGAAATGTGAGAAGAAATTGGAAGCCAGTGATGTTGAATATAAAAAGGAGTTATTCTATTGAAATATGTAACATGTGAAAGAATGCCAATAGTTGATGCTCGGGAAGTCCTAAAAAATACTATTGCAGTAGTCTAATTTGGACATAAGGAGAGTGTAGAGAATGCTTTTTGAAGGGCTTCATCTAAAAAAGAACAAATAGCTCTGAATTGTCACAAAGTAAAAAAAAAAAAAAAAAATAACAACTCGATTTTGACAAAGCAGTATATGATGATAAAAATAAATTTGTTGGTCTAGAGTAACACCCAAATACCTGAAATGAGAAATTAAGGTAATAGGAGAACTCAATAGAATTAGAGATTACCTTGGAACTATACGCTTTCCGGTGATCCAAAAAGCAAGAGATTTTAATGAGTTAAGCAGAAGACTGTTTTTCGGAGAATTAATAGGGAAAAGGCGAGGAGGGAAAGGTCAGGGGAAGAAGGACTAGTTTCAAAAACTAATAATTTGTTAGCATTAAGAAAAAAAAAAAAAAAGCTTGCATATCATGTTCCTGTATTAAGAAAGTCAAAAGACTGTATGTAACAGACACAACAAGAACAGTTTAAAAAGAAGTGAACCAGGAAAGCACAGTCACTGAGAGACCACAGACATGAAGCCAAAAAAGAAGAATATGTTTATTTTTATGTTTATTTAGTACTTGTCATATTGCTCTTACTGAGTGTATAGGCCACAGCGGTGAACATTTAACATTTAGGTGTGGCCAAATGTTAGGCCTAAATCCTTGCACCTAAATTGTATGTGTGGATCAGGTGTATTCTATAACAGTGTGCCTAACTTTTAGGAATGCCCATGACCTTACCATACCCCTTCCCAGTCATGCCCCCTTTTCAAACTCATACACTAGAATTACGTACACCACTTTATGGAGTATGTCTAGAAAGTTCTGTGCTTAAATTCTAATTAGTTCCATTTAGCACCGATAATTGCTTGTTAATCAGCAATTATTGGTACTGATTGATTTGATAACCAATTTACTCCCTTGTACTAAGCCATGCTCATCGAATTCTTATATGCATTGGAGCAGCGTTGCAGCATTTAGCATTCCAGGTTATGGTAGAAATGTCTATCTTGGCTTAGCAAAAGAGGGTCTAACTTGCACATTCAAATTGGCTATGTATACAGATTTCCACAGGCAATTTTCATTGTAGAATCAGGAGGCTCATGTGTAATGTATTTTAAAATATTCCAGGAGACAAGAAAGACGAGAAGATTGTCCCTACCTCACAAAGATAAATTCATCATCCTTAGCTTGATGAAGAGAGTTGCAGAGTTTATTTAATTTGAGGCCTACTGTTTGGCTGACCAGACTTAAATGAGTAAATTTGACCAGCCAACACTCATTGCCAGTGCTCAGCCAGCCCCTGGAACACCCCCAAAGTATATCCCCACTCATTACTAGTGCTTAACCCTACCCCTTAAACACCCCCACAAGTATAGTCATAGTTTGGAGGGGGCATCAGGAGTAATGGCCTCCCAACCCAAATGTTCCAAGTTATAGTATTGGATTTTCACTCTACCCATTTCTATTCCTAGTACCCCTAAACTAAGCAAGGCAATTGCTAGGCAAGTTCTTTTTGTCCAGCTATGGGGTTTTTTGGGTTTTTTAAAAATCATTTTTATTAGGAATGAAGTCAACCAGAGAAACAAGTGGAATACAGTAAAATCAGATGTAAACATATGCCTCTGGGAACAATGTGGTACAAGCATCAACAATAAAGAACATAATAACAAGAAGAAAAATATAAATATAAATACCACATTGCTAGCAGGAAGAAGAAATGAAAGGCAGATAACTCCAGACCGCGCTCTTAAATCACATCCACCGGTAATACAGCCCAGTTCCGGGGGGATTGGGGGGAGGGAGGAGAAGATCTGAATGGGGAGGGTATGTGATGCCAGCTATGGGTTTTTAACAGACAAGAATTAACTAGTCATTGTTTCTATACACTTTTGAGGCAAGAGCAGTTGTTTTCAAATGAGTATTTTAAGCATGAATGTCGTACTCAAAACTGGTTCTAAAATGAACTTTTGATTCATTTTTCAATAAAATCCATGTACAAATGAACAACAAAGCTAGCACTGCCTTTTTATTACAAAGCTTTAGTCTGATCCCTTCTGTTCCCTTGCAAGTAATTTTGAAATACTTGTATATTTTTTCTTCAAAACTTTGGATGTTGTCATAAGTTTTTCAGTTTCATAGTTTGGTTTTCCCTGGTTTTGCAAGTTTAATATATGCTAATCAGCTGGGATGTCGTGGGAAGAAGTGTGGCAAATGTAATCAAATATATGGCATCTGATCTCACTGAATATGCATTATCCATTGAGTGACAGATGAGTCCCAATAAATTCAGACACAGAGTTTTTATTATGAAAAGCTAAATAAATATTTACACTAGTTTTATATATTTTCCTTACTGTGGTGGCAATCCTACTTAGAAGTCTCTGTATCCCCATCCAAACCTCGTCTACAGAGTCTAATCATACCTTAGCATGAAACCAGACTTAAACAAGAAAATGGCTTAAATTTATCTAACCCCACCTCCCCCTTTTACAAAACCGTAGCATGGATTTTAGGAATTCTCTGAGCATCGGAGCTTCTACTGCTGCAGCTGGCACTAAAAACTGTACTACAGTTTTATGAAAGGGGGGGGGGAGGTTAAGTTAAAATCTGAATGATTAGCATGTAGTGGTTCTGTTTTATGTAAATCTCTCATACGTATTCATTAAGGATATCCTTAAAACCTGTTTAAACTGGTGTGTCCCAAGGACAGGATTGAGACCTCTCTGGTCAAGACTGATATGAGTGGGTTTGCAACTTGGATCATTTCAACTATTTCCTAAAACAATTGGCATTATTAATTTTGTATTTAAGCCAAACTGATCTATTGATCCATTGATTACATAATTGTAGCAAGTTGTGAATCTACGAGGCTGTACTTCTCAACCTAGTCCTTGGGGCACACCCAGCCAGTCAAGTTTTCAGGATATCCACAATGAATATGTACGAGATAGTTTTACAAGCATTGCCTCTTCAGTATGCAAATCTCCCATTTCCTATTTTTGCAAATATCCTAAAAACCTAACTGACTGCATATGCCCCGAGGATTGAGACAAGAAGTACTGTTCTATAGTATATATGTTAATAGGATCCTATGATATATACAGGCAAATGGAATATATTTCTTCATGATTTATTATTTTGCAGTCCTTAATTGTATGTAGGTGTGGAACATATTTATAGGCAGGTGCAGTGCAAAATAAATTAGCACCTCAAATGTTTTGAATCTATTAAGGCCGATAAATCTGCCTAGTTAGTTACTCAAATATTAATTTCATCTGTAGTTCTAATTAGATTGCACACAAATGCAATTAGCATAAGTATACAGCTGATACTGCAGATGCTATGAAGTACAGATATTTAAGAAATTAAAATCAAACTAGAATATTATGGATGGGGTATTACATTACTTTTCTGCTTCTCCATGCATTTTCAGATCTGTTTTTACTAATATTACTCCCCTTTTACTAAACCGCAGTAGCGGTTTCTACTGCGTCTTAGAGCGCTAAATGCTCCGACACTGCTCTGATGCTTTTATAATTCCTGATTGGTTGGGATATACTAGGGAAGGAAGTACTTTATCCAACCAAGCAGCAAGGATGGCCACAAATAATTTAATCATATCGTGAAATGGTTCTCAAACATATAAGAGCCACAACCTTTTCCGTTAAGGGTCCCCAACTTTGGAATGGCTTACCACTAAAAATCAGACTATTAGAGAATCTTGACAAATTTAAATCAGAACTAAAAACATTCCTTTTTTTTGATGCGTATGAGAATGGTTAATAAACAATTTGATATGTAGAGAGCCTTGTTTTAAATTAGATTGTACTATTTATTTTTATTTCTTTTCTTTTAATATTTTATGTAAAGCTAATATTTGGCTTTTTAGACTGTACGCCACCCAGAAGGCTATGACCCTTGGTGAGGGATAGAAACTTGGATTTAATAGTGATATTGGCCTATACAACCCCAGCTTCATCTGATCCCTCCCAGGTTTGGGCCGCACAACAATAGCAGCATGTGTCAATCTGTTCTGCAATACATATGTGGAACAAACATCAGTGCACAGAGCTTGGAATGGCCCTATCAAGTTTGTCCCCAAAAGCGTATAATATTCAGGTCCTAAGTCATCAGGCCCTGGCGCTTTGGCCAGTTTAAGGCGCTTTATCACTTGCAGTATTTCCAGCTCTGTGACTAGAGAGTTTAACATGTCTTTCTGATCCTGCTGGAGGGACAGTAATTGGAGAACCTTAAAAAACATCTTGGCATACTCCAGAGAGTGATAAAAGCATAAAAACTGTTCTTGAATGTCCTTGTCCATAACCACCAGTGAGCCTTCTGGGATCCTAATATGGGTGATTATTTGCTTTGCCTCTCATTGCCTTATCAGAGATGCCATAAGTTTACCCATTTTATTTCCCCAGTGATGCAACTGATATTTATAGTTATATGTTGCCAATTGCTCTCTGATTAGGTACCTCATTAATTTGCTTCCAAATTATGTGATACTGTTGGATGTTATCATCCACCTTACCAACCAGGTCACCCCATGCTGAATGCAGTTGTTACACTAAATTCACCAAAGGTTGGTCTGATTCCCGCCTCTGTCAGGCCATATATGCTATTTTTTTCCCTCTGAGAACCACTTTACTAGCTTCCAATAGGTCACTGCAGAGACCTCAGTTGGATCATTCTCATTTAGATAATATTCCCATTGTTGTGCAAGGTAAGTTTTAAAATCTTCATCTAAATAGAAGGTGGAGTTCATCTGTCATGTCATCAAATTATCCCTTTTTGGGATTGCCAGGTCTATCCATTCCATATGATGATCAGACACTACACTAACCTCAATGGCTGCCTTCCACATCCCAGACACAAGAGGCACTGCTACCAAGATGAAATCAATATCATTTAGGTATAAGGAAATTGACACCTTGGTCATTCCCCCCCCCCCCCCCCCCAATTTGGCCTAGACTTGGGTGGCTTACAATCTATGAGTGGATTTGCAGTAATATTAAAATCCCCACTCATAATTAACTGATGGTCCTGCAAGGGCACCAACAAGGAAAAAAACATATGGAAATAAACATTTGGGGTATATTCCAAGCACAGAGCAGGTCTACTACCTATGATTTTCCTTAGCCATAGGATAAATCTTTCTTCTGGGTCTCCAACACTTTTATTCATTAAAACATGAGTATTGCTTATATATTAGGATCACTACCCTCCTCTGCCTATCATTGAAAAAGGCATAAGACGGTTCCCCCACCCAATCTCTCCATAGTTTAAAATGTTCTACAGCAAAAAGATGAGTTTCCTGCATGAATAAAACATCAAGTTTTAGGTGTTTACAATTTAAAAATTGTGTTATTTTCAAAGAAGAATGGATCCCATCTGCATTCAGAGATGCAATTTTCAAACTCGCCATTCACAGAAACAATAGAAATACTAAACTTTGAACTCAACCTAATGAAAGTCCTGTTATCGGCCTCCCAGCTCAGCCGACACAGGACAAATATGGCAGGAGTGCTCATTAATGCATCTCCAATGCTATATCCAGAAATTACAAAACAGTCTTCAAAACCAGAATATCATTAATTCCCTTATGTGATCATGAAACTTACTCTCTAATCATCTTATTAACAGACCATCAGAAGCGGCACTCAAAATGATAACTCTTTTATTGAGCTTTTGCTGCAAACCTCATCATTGGTCAATTTCACTTGATATTTCAAATAATCTCTTATATAACATGCTTTTTCATTTTTTTTTGTATATGTTTAAATATCCAGAAATTCATTTATCTTAATTTCTTTTTTGTTTGATTACAGTGTCTTCAAAGTTAAGCCAATGCCGATATGCATGTTTTGCAAACTTTTACTTGAGGGGTTGGCTTTCTTCAGCATTCAAAATCGCTTCTTTCATACTGTTTCAATACTGCAGTATGAAAGAAGCAATTACTGTATTGAATTTTGATAAAAGAGGGCCTAAGCCATTTTAAGCTGCGGTAAGCATACCACAGCTCAGTAAAAGGATCCTGTAGTTATTTTTATTTATTTATTTATTTTGTGGAAACCAATATGCAAAGTCTTTTTTTAAATGTCAGTTTAGGTAAAACTATGCCTTACTGATTTCCTTTGCATGGATTTGCAACATAGCTTATTCATGTGGAATTTACATAAATGAACTTTTTGTGAAACGTTTTCTAAAGTTCAAAGGGCACTTTTATGATACTATTTCACAAAAGTGTGCTTTACAAGAAAAAAAAAAACAACATGAAAAGAAATTTTACATTTTTTATGTTTGGGGTGTTTTTTTCCCAAATAAACCATAATTTTTGGAAGTGGCTTCACATTTTTTTAGTGCATGGCCTGTTTTATTTCCTCACAAAAAATACCACCTTCACAAATCATGAAATCTTTGACAGCATGCGTGGGTGTTTTAGATCGGTGGTCCCCAACCCTGTCCTGGAGGACCACCAGACCAATCGGGTTTTCAGGAAAGCCCTAATGAATATGCATGGAGCAGATTTGCATTCCTGTCACTTCCATTATATGCAAATCTCTCTCATGCATATTCATTAGGGCTAGCATGAAAACCCGATTGGCCTGGTGGTCCTCCGGGACAGTGTTGGGGACCACTGTTTTAGATTATATTAGAGAACCAACAGCTGAAGACTGTGCACTTTTTTGAACCTTCATCCAGAATCCAGACTCCTGAGGCAGACCCTTTGGGTTCGTAATACGATCATATCGAGTCTTTTTATTCAATAAAGGAAATTGAACATCGATCAATTGCCTTCGTTGTTTGTTTTATGTTTTCTATTTTATTTCCTGACAAAGTAGAAAAACTATCACATATTCATTACAAATAAAAACCCATTCCTAGCTGTAACATAGTAATTGATTCCATATAAAAAGCAGCATGACCTTTGACCCATCCAGTCTGCCCTGGAAGATGATTAGGACCGCACCTGCCACTCTTCTATGCCTTTATCTCTGTACAGGTTACCTCCTTCTGTGCTGTTCTGATTTTGATTTGTTTCTGAAGTATGAAAGTCATAATTATTGCTTTTAGTGAAATGCTGTATTACTTTGCTTCCATCATCTTCTTATGCAAGAATCCCATGTTTATCATAGAGGCCCCTGTGTTTATCACAGGATTTCTCTTAAGCAAAATGTAAAGCAACCTATCTATTCATATGAACAATATAGTGAATTGATAGTCTGTACAGATAGATGTGGACTAGATTTATAGTGGATGTTTGGTAAATTATCACATATTAAATCTTAAGAACATATCTTAGGTTGCTTTACATTTTGCTTAAGAGAAATCCTGTGATAAACACAGGGGCCTCTATGATAAACATGGGATTCTTGCATAAGAAGATGATGGAAGCAAAGTAATACAGCATTTCACTAAAAGCAATAATTATAACTTTCATACTTCAGAGCTAAATATTAGCATGCGCTAAACGCTAACGCATCCATAGATTATAATGGACGTGTTAGCATTTAGCACGCTAACATGGCTAGTGCGCCTTAGTAAAAGGACATGTTAATGTGGCCAATAATGAGGGGCATTTCGAACCATTTGAACAGGTGTAGATAATTTCATCACATTATCTGTAATGTAATTATCATGTTGGAAAAACATTGGGAAATTAGCATGTGGCTATTAATGTGGGAAATTGGAAATGTGGCCATTTTAAAGTCATCCTACACATGGCCTCAGCACTTGGGAAAATCCTTGCACTACTGATACCACAGGCTACATTTTAGATCAGCTTAGTAAAAGGGCCCCATAGCATACTGTAAGCTCATTCAGTGAGACACCACATGTAGCACCAAAGCTAGTGTCAGAGTGGGACTAGTAGAAATACTCCTTTTCAGGAAAAATAAATACATAAGTAACTAAAATACAAAGGAAAACAACAATATCTAAGGACTCCTTTTATCAAGCAGTGGTACAGCATTTTACCGCAGGCCGGCAAAGTAAATGTTCCGATGCTCATTCAATTGCTTTGAGCTTTGGAGCATTTACCTCACCAACCAGTGGTAAAATGTTTTCCCACTGTTTGATGGAAAGAGCTCGAAGATATGTATTTCTTCATGACAAATTGATGGGAAGAAAATGCGTGACTATTCAAATGTAGGGTGAGGAAACTCGAGATTTAACATGGAGTTGTCATAGGCAAAAATGAAATGTAAAGAAGTAGAATTCAGATTGTAAATGAAATACAGCACAGGAAGTTGAACAAAATAGAACAGAATGATACAGACGTTTATGAGAAATGAATGAATAAAATGGAGACACAGGAAGGTTGCAATTCAGAACTTATTGTTTAAAAAATTAAAAGAATTGCCATACGGGGCAGAACGAATGTCCATCAAGCCCGGTATCCTGTTTCCAACAGTGGCCAACCCAGGTCCCAAGTACATAGCTAGGTCTCAAGTAGTAAAACAGATTTTATGCTGTTTATGCTAGGAATAAGCAGTGGATTTCCCCAAGCCATCTCAATAATGGCTTATGGACTTCTCTTTTAGGAAATTGCCCAAACCTTTTTTAAACCCCACTAATCTAACTGATTTCATCACATTCTCCAGCTAAAAATTCCAGCATTTAATTACACGTTGTATGAAGAAATATTTTCTCCGGTTTGTTTTAAATCTGCTACTTAGCATCTTCATCATATGCCCCTTAATCGTAGTATTTTTGAAAAAAAGTGAACAAGCAATTCACATCTACCCTTTCTACTCTACTCAGTATTTTATAGACTTTTATCATATCATCCCTGAGCCGTCTTTTCTCCAAGCTATAGATCCCTAGCTGCTTTAACCTCTCCTCATACAGAAGTCATCCCAAACATTTTGTCATTATGTTGCCCTTCTCTGTACCTTTTCTAATTCAGCTATACCTTTTTTGAGATACGGCAACCAGAACTGTACACAGTATTCAAGTTGTGGCCATACCATAGAGTAATACAAGGGCATTATAACATTTTCATCTTTGTTTTCTATTCTTTTCCTGATGTTGCAATATTGTTGAGTTAGAAGAGGGGATTTATGGGTTAGGGTCTGGAGCAACAGAAGAAGAACCAGATTAGCAAATAGAGTTACTGTTCGATACTAAGCTCAATGCTCATACTCTCTTTTCTCTTCCCTACAAGCTGCATGAAGGAAGGGGCTCAAGCAGAATACCCCTGTTGCTCTAGAGCAGTGTTTTTCAACCTTTTTACACCCGTGGACCAGCAGAAATAAAATAATTATTTTGTGCCTGCAAACCATCTGATCCCATCTGCACAAGCCGCAGTTATGATTTTATATTGAATGTATTTTATTAAAGTATAAAAATAACAATATTCTGAACAATTGTGATTTTATAAATATAAATATTCAGAGCAAGGACCAACAAAACCCCTGTCTCCCCTCCCCTTCACATATATCCCCTCTACTATCAAGAAAAGAATGCTACATAGAAATATCATGAAAACAGAATACTGCAGTCCCCAGTTATGTCTCTAGCAGGATATATATTTCAAATCTGATATATTCTAATGACAAAATAGAAATACTATTATTTTTTTTCTACCTTTTGTTGTCTCTGGTTTCTGCTTTCATCTTCTTTTCACTCTTTTACTTCTAGCGTCTGCCCTGTCTCTTCAATCCAGCATCTGCGTGTTCCATCCAATGTCTGCCCTCTCCCCCTTCCATATGTATCTGACTTCTTTCTATGCCCCTCTCCCCTGTCCATCCAGCCTGTGCCTCCTTTCTCTTTTTTACATCATTCATTCCAGCTTCACTGCCTTCTTCATTTTTATCTCTCCTACACCAGATCTAGTATCTTTATCCCTCTCTCATTTCTCTGCTGACCCCCTTTCCAGCATCAATGTCTCTCTACTTTCTCATTCCTCTCTCTCCTCTTTCCCTCATCTAATTTCTCCATTCCACCCTGATCCCCTTCCCCTCCTGTAATCTCCCTGCCAGCTGTTTCTTCCTTTTTTTATTTCTCCCTTCCCTCCTTCTTTTTTTCTTTCTCCCTTCCCTCCTCCCTCTATCCAACATTAACTCTCTTCCCATCCCTTTCCCTCCTCCCATCCCAGCAGCATCTCTCCTTCTAACTCCCTACAAGTCCAATAACAGCTCTCCCTTTATCCAGCAGCTTCCCAGCCTCCTACCGTGGTTTCCTCCCCTTCCAGCAGCTCTCAGTACTTGCCTGCAGGAAGTTGCCGGTAAATCACTGCCCTGGCAAGTAGGAGAGCTGGTGGGAGGGGAGACAGCCACTGTGAAGGCTCCCCAGGATCTTGCTCGCACACGCTGACCATCTCCCTTCACTTGCACCTGTATCTGCAGCTCTCTCCTGTCACCAGCGGGGTCAGGGCAATGGGTCCCGAGCCGCTGGGACATGGATTTTTAGCTCTTGTGTGCTGCGGCTGGTGACACAAGGATGGATAAGTCAGGTTTAGCAAAAAGAAAACACACTGGAAACAGGTAAGTAAGAAAAAACCAAAACCTGGACTGGATTTAATTTGTGATATCCAAAACCAAAATGGTTGCTTCACACTGCAGCCTTATAACAGTCCTCAAAACAAAATAATCAAGAAACAAACTTTGTCAGGAATAGGCAAGTCTCTCAATGTTCAGCAGAGGCAAAACTCCTTATTCTTATTGTGCTGGATACTCTCTCCAACAAGGGAATTTCAAAACCAAAAACAGCCAAAACCACAAAACTCAAAAATCTGAATCTTTAACTCTCTATGTTCAAAAAGAGTTATTTTTAGTTAAGACAGAGTTCCTCACAATTAAGTTTCTTTAGTCTGGCTAAGACATAGATTCAGCACAAGTCCTTATTTATTTCCTAACCAGACTGAGCCTGAACCAAGTGCTACGGCACTGGTTTCCTCCAGCCTCTGCAGTGCTGGACAAGGTGGTGTGCCTCACGTGATAAAATTTTGCCAAACACTGGCCCGCTATCCCACCACATATAATGTGAGGCTAACCCCCACACACCTTGCAAACCAACCCGGTCTGACCAGTTCAAAAATAGTCCTTCCAGGAAAACCTGGACACTTGTAATCCACTATGATACAGCAATGGACACTTGCCTTTGGTTAGCAGACTTCCATGGGCTGTAGGCTGGCAGGTAACTCAGGGAGAGACTCCAGCTCCAAATCCAGCTCCATGCCTTGGAACTCCTCAAACGGACTTTCAGGTGACTCTGCCCCAGCCTCTACAAGTTCCATCGGCTCAGGAACTGAACAGCTAGGCAGAGACCCCAGCCCTGAGCTTTGCGACTGCCTTACTCCAATTCCCTTTTTCTTCTCCTCTTCCAGCAGGGCAGACCTAAGATTTAGCAGATGAGAACCATGCTCCAAACTCTGTAGGATATCCTGTTTCTCCTTCCCTGACTACGTGGAGGAAGGGAAACCTGCAGTCTGGCACTAGCACTCCCCCTACTGGACACAGGAGTAATGGCAGGAAAAAGTTTACCCTGAGGTTTTAGCAGAGCTGGATGGGCACTATCTGCTGTAGCAATGGGCTTTATGTTAGGAACAGCCCTAGCAGGCATACCTTGCATATCACACTACATTCTACTTGCAACTTCCACAGGCTGCCAACGTCGGGACCTTCACTCTCTGAGTCCCGCCTATTTTGTTTCAACTTCCTGTTTCCTAACAGGTGAGACTCACAGAGGGAAGGCCCCGACGTCGGCAGCCTGTCTTGATCGCCTGAGGCTGGGAGGAACCGCAGTCAGGAGGAACCGCAGTCGGCAGTAAATTTAACTGCCGACTTGATCTCGCCGGCCCTGCATAGACCAGCAGAAATTTTCTGCGGACCATCACCGGTCCGCGGATCGGCGGTTGAAGAACAGTGCTCTAGAGTAGTGTCTTGCAAACTTTTTTCAGCTACGGCACACTAAACATGGGCCCACGTCTGGAGGGCCTCTGCGCATGCATGGATGTTGACCCGATAACATCATGTGCACATGTGACATTATCATGTTGATGTCTGCATATGAGCAGTGACCCTCCAGATGCTGGCCCTGAGCTTGGGAACTTCCAAAACATGAACAAATAGCCAGGTTTTGGAAATCCCTCTATCTGCTAATACTGGAATTACTACGTCAGGGGGAGCAGTGAGGAAGAGAAGTGCCTGCAACGGCTGACTCACGTATGGTACGTGTCTCTCATGGCATACCCTGAATAACGCCGCAGCACACAATTTGCGATTCACTACTCTAGAGTCTGAAAAGAAATGGTAGAACTGTGTTTTAGGTCATTCCCATAGAAATGAAGCCCTGGTACTGTTGTAGAAAGAAGGGAAGGAAAAAGAGAAAGGAAAAGGGAAGCAGATGTAGGAAGATATAACAGATATGACAGAACCCAACGGGACTTTGTCATTTCGGCATTATATGTACAACAGGACTCAATTAAGTCCAAGTGTATTCTTGTTCTTATTAATAACTTTTCAAAGATTTTTTTGGTCATGACAAACTGAATTGAATTGAATCTTGAAGACCTTTTTGCAATAATATATTGAATTGAATTAAATTAAATTTTGTTAATTTTGGGACAGTTCAGGGTGTTTTATAAGCTCTTTTTTTCCCCTCCCACTTGGAACTTACAGTGAGCTGATGAATTTTTACTACTTTTATAGATATACAGTATTTGAAAATAAACTAAAGAAAGATAACTAAAGAAATAATAACCTTTCGAGACAATTTATGATGTACAGGGCAGAGCTTATGTAGACTTTTGGGCTGGTGCTTGTCATCTATGAGTCCCTGCCTGGGGCCGAATTATTATTGCCCATACTGATATCTCTTTTATAAAAATAATTCATTTGCTTAACACTGTTCCTTCTCAGTGGGAGTGAAAAGTTTTGGCCAATTATATTTTTGCTTATTTCTATATGATTATTGACATTTTTTAGGTTCTTTCATTGCCTAATCTTGGTAAGATATAACAGACACACAAAGAAATAAGAACATAAAAGAAAAAGCACTAAAATTCATATTTTTTAACTGTAGAGAAATGGTGCCGTGTCACCAGCCACTAACCACTGCATTAGAAGCTTAGTACATGATGTACAGTCAAAGAACATTTCAGCAAGTGGATGGACATGACCCTTTTAGCATCACTTCCCTCATGTAGTGCCTCAGGATATGGCATAGTTAGGCATAAGCACCTCAGTGACATTGATTCTCAGTGGATTCTAGTTCTGTAAGTCAATCAACAGCAGCAGTGCCATTATAAAAGTGCATTAAATGTACACAGAGTTTTCAGGGGAACTCTTTAATCCCATGGCCACTAATAGAACAAGAGACTATGAAACTGAAAAGTTACACAGCAGGTTTTATTTCTAAGAAAACTGGTTTTTATGTCAAGGATGCTCATAAAGCAGTAGCAGATTGTCCAAGGAGTTTTCTCAGAATTAGGAATGAAGTGGCATTGCTGGTAAGTACAAGCACAAGCAAACTTGTTTTTAGATCACCCAGTTGAAATATGATTCAGAGAGGTTGTGAACTTCCAGTAAATTGCATTGGTGGCCTATAAACAAATAACTTATAGCTTCATTTCTTTACCCTATGAACAGGCATCTACATCACTACAAAAATAATATATATATTTTTTTTAATCTCAACTAGCACTGACTGTCTACTTTTGTCTTTTAATTATTCTTTCATGAACGATCATAATTTTCTATTATTCAAAAATTATTGCAATTTACTGTATAAAATATCATACATTCCAAAGTATTGAGTATAATACTTTTCAATGAATAATATGTAGGCAAAACATGTGAAGCCCTATTTTGTATAGGGCATCTGGGTGGAAAATGGAATACTCAAAATGGGTCATTCACATGGTCCTGTGTATTTTACAAAAGGTTCTATGAATGCAGAGCCTTCTAAAATAAACATATAAGTGTAACATTATGAGAAATTCAGCAGTATAGTTTTCTGAATTCTCAGTGCTGTTCCTTATTCTATTCCTGTGTCAATGTTTACACTGCTGATTTTCTGCAGAGTGTCACAAAGAAAACAGTGAAGGCGACCGAGCAGTGGCGTACCAAGAGGGGGGGATATGGACGCTGAAAGGACATGGGGAAGACAGAGGGGGAGAAGGACGCTGAAAGGACATGGAGAAGACAGAGGGGGAGAAGGATGTTGAAGGGAAATGGGAAAGAGAGAGAGTGGGGAGAAGACGCTGAAGGGAAATGGAGATGACAGAGTGGGGAGAAGACGCTGAAGAGAAATGGGGAACAGAGAGTGGGGAGAAGATGCTGGAAGGGAAGAAGACAGAGATGCCAGACTATGGGGGGAGAGTAGGGAAGAAGATGGGTGCCAGACCAATTTGGAAGGGGGGAGAAAAGGAGAGGCACAGTAAGAGAGCAAATGGAAGATACAGAGAGAAGAGAGACAGTGGATGGAAGGAATTGAATGAGAAGATGAGGAAAGCAGAAACCAGTCAACAAAGGTAGAAAAAAAATTATATTTATTTTTCTTTTTTTTTCTTCAGGATAAAGTAGTATATTAGTTGTATTGATAAAAATTTATAAACAAAGCCCTGCAAGCTGAACATCTCTTTCTAAAGTTCAGCAGCCAGAACTTTGATTTATAAGGAAGGAATAAGCTAAATATTGCAGTACTGAGGCTTGTATGGATGCTGCGGGGACGGTGACGGGGCGGTGAAGGGAATGACAGTGATAGAGCGGTGAAGGGGATGGTGCAGTGACGGGGACAGATTTTTCCCTGTGTATTCTCAGTGCTCACGTCAAAAGCTTCAATCTGACTTAGCTTGCTGTTTCCGCTTTTGACTGAGCACCGTGTTGCCGATCTGAAGTTCTGTTGATGCCGGGGGTAGAAGGAGGCCAGTTGCCAATTTTAAGTGTCATCATGGGGGGGGGGGGGATTGCCGATCTTGTTGCCAAAATCGGAAAGGCGAGGAAGGGAGAAAGATGGGCCTGTGGTGGATGGAGAGATTGAGAGAAGGGGCAGATGATGGAAGTGGGGAGAAGGGGCAGATGATGGAAGTAGGGAGAGAGAAGAGGGCAGATGATGGAAGGGGGGAGAAGGAAGAGCAAATGCTGAATGGAAGTGGAGAAAGAGAACACATACAGGATGGAAGGAGGGATAAAGAAAAAGGACATATTCTGGATGGGGGAAGAAGATAGTGAGATAGTGGAGGGTTGAAGGAAAGGGGTGGCATGCTTTGGGTAGACATAATGAAAAGAGGGAAACTGAGGACTGCATAGTAAGAAATAATTTAATTTAGACAGAGGCAGAAAATAAAGAAGGAAGACCAGAGAAGGGAAGAGAGAGAGAGATGCCAGAGAATGGGGAAGGAGACAGAGATATCAGATCTGAGTGGAGGAAATGAGAAGAGAGAGATGCTAAAAACCACAGGGGGAGGGAAAGAGAGATGAAAGAGTGGTGCAGGAAGAGAAAGGGGGCAGGGTGGTATGGAAGGGTGGTGCTGATGGAATTGATGTACAGGGAAAGGGGAGAGAGACATAAGGGGGAAGGATACTGGATGGAATTGGATCGGAGGGAAAGAAAGGGGGCAGATGCTGATTGAAGAGGAGTGGATGGAGAGAGAAAGGGCAGACATATGGTAGTGGGGAGGGTAGAGGGGGAGCCTATGCTGGATGGAAGTGCAGATAGGAGTGATAAGGGAGCAAATGCAGGAAGGAAATGGAAGGAGAGAAAGAGGGGAGCAGACGATGGAAGTAGACAGAGAGAGGAGAAGGTACTAGATGGAAGGGGTAGAGAAAGAGGGCACATGATGGAAGAAGGGGATAAATAAAAGGAGGGCACATGATGGGGGAAAAGGATTGAGTTAGGGAAATACTCGAGGGGGTGAGGGAAAGAGGTGGTGAGCTGTAGGTAGACAGTAAAAAAGGAAATTGATGAGAGGGTAGTAAGAACGTAATCTAGATGGATGCAGAAAATAAATTGAAAAGAAAAATGAGGGAAGAAAGGGATTGCAGAAGAGAGGTGTAGGAGAGGGAAGGAGAGGAGAGAGATGCCAGACAAATGGGGGTTAAAGGAGAGATGGAAGGGGGAGGCATACAGTTTCTGGAAGGGGCATAGAAAGAGAGAAGATGCTATATAGGGGCAGAAGATGGCAGACAGTGGATGGAAGGAAGAGAGTAACAAGAAGCAGAAACCAGAGAAGACAAAGGTAGAACCAAAATTTTCTATTTATGTATTGCTTTAGGAGACATGTGTCACTATTTCTGTGGTGTTGCATTGTATGCAGAGTCCAGCTTCTTGATGGTTCAATTTAACCTTTGTCTACGTATTTCTATTTTATCCCCCCTTTTACAAAACTGTGGAGCGTTTTATAGCGCCAGCTGTGGTGGTAGCAGCTCTGATGCTCAGAATTCCATGAGTGTCAGAGCTGTTACCACAATGGCTAAAATCCACACTACAGTTTTGTAAAAGGGGGAGGGCTTAGTTTGTGATGACATTCCATACTAGGCGAAGGTAATTTCTGTGTTCTGTGTGTTCGAAAGACATGGTTTTCTGTTAGGATTGACGGTGTAAGATTGATCTGTACTAGTCTGGCTTGTTTAGTTTTACAATGGATGTATTGATGTTGTATTGCTCACTGCAGTATGTAAGATGCTGTCTTTTCCTAGGTACTCATGTGTGACGTGTGGCTTGTTACTAAAAATCATGTTTTTCATACAGATGGGGGGGTGCCAAAAAATGATGGGCCCCGGTTGTCACATATGCTAGGTACGCCACTGCAACCAAGAGTGCTGGAAGGCTTTATTTCTACGAATAAAGGACTCAACACAGGCCTACATCAGGAGTCTTTGTCCTATTATGGGTAGTAGATTGAAAAGCAATGATTGACTGTATTACCTTGTTGAAAAAGAACACCTCTGTGTGTATGTCAGTTGTAATCAGAAATTCAATGAAATGAAGTCTACTCACAAACTGGGAAAAGGTAATTTAGCCAATTGTTGGAATTTTTAATTTACTACCATAATAGAATGAAGACTCCTGATGCTGGCCATAAGGCTGAAACAAGTTTATATCAAGTTCTTTATTTGAAGATATAAACCCTCCCAGCAATCTTAGTCACCGCGACTGTTTTCTTTGTGTAGTTCTATCTTGAGAAGGTGGTTTCTCTTGTTTCATTGTATTATTCTCTGTACAGTGAGCCACTCAGTGCTAAGTACAGTAACTGTCTGCTTGTTTCAGTAGCAGATAAGCAGACTTAAGGCCCCTCCAATCTGTGGCCTTTCAATGAACATTTTTATTTCCTGTACCTGTCAGGAAAGGTACCAGTATGACATCAGATGCTTCCAGAAAGGAAAAGACCTATATAGAACAGTTGAAGGGTTTCTTTAAGCTGCTAGAAGAATAGGAATGCTTTATGATAATCAGGAGGAAGAGTCTGGGAGCAGCAGAAGGCCCCCCCACCCCATTTTAAGCTACTCTAAATCATCTTGGGTACCATCCCTTAGCTTTGACCTGTAAATATAAGGGAGATGTCTCCTTGCCTAGCCTGCAGCAGTATCTGGCCAATCAATAAGAACAGAATAGTCCCCTTCTCTACCCCAAGAATTTTATTTTGTAGTGTGAGGATAGCACATATACATGATACCAGGTCAGAATAGCCCTGGAAAAAAAAAAAAGATAAAAAATGTTTCTGACAATATATCTTCTGCCATAAGCCATAGATAAAAGAACCTACCCACAATTTGTCTCCTGAAAAATGACTCCCCAAGAACAGGGCCTACCCCTGACTGTTTTACCCGTGCTGCTGCTGTATGTGTCCCACTGCTACTGCTGCTGGTACTTGGACAGGGCCACTACTTAGGCAGGGGCAACAGAGGAGGTGGTAGAAAACTGGAACGCTCTTCCGGAGGCTATTATAGGGGAAAAACCCTCCAGGGATTCAAGACAAAGTTAGACAAGTTGCTGCTGAACCAGAACGTACGCAAATAAGGCTAGTCTCAGGGCACTGGTCTTTGACCTATGGGCTGCTGCGTGAGCGGACTGCTGAGCACGATGGACCATTGGTCTGACCAGCAGCAGCAATTCTTATGTTCTTATGCTGGACCCATAGATGGAGATAGGGAGTTATACCAAATTATGGGGGATGCAGGGGATAGAAAGGGAAAGATGCTGTGAATGTGTATTCAAGTATGTTCTTAATGCTTGTTGGACTCTTGAAAAAAATTGATAATTTAAAAAAAAAAATAGAAAGGGAAAGATGCTGGACCTGGAGTATAGGAGGAAGAGAAGAGAGAGGAGAGAGACATGGCACAGACAAGCAATGCTGGGCATAGAGTGAGAATAGAGAGAACACAGGTTAATGCTTGAAAATGGTTTTATAAGGACACTAAGAGGGCAGATGCTGAGCAGGCACACAGAGGGGGGAGATGCTGGACAGAACAGATAAGGACATAGAGAGAAGATAGATGGCAGTCATAGTGAGAGGAAAAAGTCAAGAGCTATTTTGTTACAGGGGCTATTTTGGCAGGCCTATTTTCTACAGACTATTATGTCAGGGTGTTCACATGTACATCCCAAAATTACCATGGGACACCTCAGTTCACCCCACGGTAAGCCATATTTTGTTGTAGTAAGCACACATCAGTGCTTACTGCAGCTTTGCAAAAGGGTTCCTTAGTCTTCCTCTATAGTAAAAATAATTCCCCATGTCTTAAGCATCTCCTCATTTACATAACTCTAGGTCTATCCCCATGTCTTAAGCATCTCCTCGTTTACATAACTCTAGGTCTATCCAAAATAGGACAATGAAGAAAAGAAATCCTAAATGTCCCTATTACTTTGTATCAGGGCAGAAGAGCCATAAGCAGTTCTAACCAGTAAAAAAAAAAAAAAATCCCCACTGCAGTTGATACAGAAGTTTTCTTCTTTTGTTTGCAAAATGTAAAGAGAAATATTTTGGTTAGTACAAAGTTCTATAAGTTTAATTAGTTCTGAGGATGCTGGCAAGGAATTCATGAAGTAATGAATACTGCAATTTTTCCAAGAATGCTGAATGTTGCAAAAGGGGTGATTTGTAACTAGAAAACAGATTTTGTAAGTAAAATGAGCTAGCTGGATATAGGCACATGGAACAACATAGACTGCTCAATTTCAATTCAGTACATTAACCAAGTGTAATTATCATCAAATAAACTTAAAATGATATTTTGTGAAATCTATTGTAGCTAAGATCTGAAATGTTCATCTTCATATTCTTTGTTTTAAATGAGTATATGATCATGGGAATTACAAATTAAGGCATCATTTTACTAAATTGCTGTTAAAAGTGGCCTTAGTGTATGTACCCTTATGCATGTCATTCCTGCATTCTAAGGCTAATTTTAAAGCAGCTATAAAAATGCCTTTTTTCTATTTTTTCTCCCCATTAATGGCCATGCACTAATAGCATCAACAAAATTTAGAAATAACCCACTGGTATTAAATCATGGAGCTCAATAGCCACACTTTATAACTATCAATTTAGTTTGCATATCAACTACTGACTCATCGAGGCAAAAAAGCCTCAGAATATGGATCTACAGTATTTACCCAATTTGGGTCTTTACATGAATAATTCACTTGCTCCTGCTCATGTCACAGGCAAAAAATCCTTAATTCCTTAAATTATATTTTATTATTAAGCCCTAGACAAAAGGACCTGCCCATAATTTGGCCCCTGGTCTAGGCTATCTGGTCCAAGTTTCTAATAAGAGGCACACTTTTTCAAGCTAAATTCCTTTTATGGATGTGGATTATTGTGAAACTATTTTTTTTAGCCCGTTACATTAACGGGTACTAGCAGCCCTTCTCCCTTACTTTTACCACCCCCTGTCAGCAGCACCCCTTCCCTGCTCCCCCTGTCCATCAGTAGCCCTTTTCCCTTTATTTTACCTTCCCCCGTTCAGCAGCACCCCTTCCCTGCACCCCCTGTCCATCAGTAGCCCTTTTCCCTTTATTTTACCTTCCCCCATTCAGCAGCACCCCTTCCTTGCTCCCCCTGTTCAGCAGTAAGCCTTCTCCCTTACTTTTACCATACCCGGTGTCCATCAACACCCCTTCTCTTCTCCCCCTGTCCAGCAGTAGCCCTTCTTCCTTTGTTTTACCTCCCCCCATTCAGCAGCACCTTTTCCCTGCTCCCCCTGTCCAGCAATAGCCCTTCTCCCTTACCTTCCCCACTGTCCATTAGGAACCCTTCTCCCTTACCTGCAAACCAAGCAGCCTGGGGGCTTTTGGTAGGCCGGGCCATCTTGCATTTTAGAAGTGCCCCCCCCCCCCCATTCCCTGTGCAACAGGGCAGCAGCATTTATCTTCATTTCTGGCTGGCTCCCTTACCGAAGGCATGTTTCATTTCAAAGCCACGGGCAGCGGTGGCTGCTCGCATGATCTGTGCCTACGTCGGAAGCCTCTCTGACGTTGTGACATCAGAGAGGTTTCTGACGCAGGTGCGGCTCTTGAGAGAATCTGCCGGCTTTGAACAGAAAAATAACATTGTCAAGGAAGCCAGCCTTCAAAGAGGCTTTGGACACATGGCAGGATGCAAGAGGAGCCGCCACTGCAAATAACTTTAGTAAGGGAGCTGGCCAGACAGTGGGCCAATGGGGAAACAGCTGATGGTTCCTGCTACTGTGCATGCATGGCACGCTGCTACGGATCACAGACTCACCAGGTTTGAAGTGCGCATGCACGCTAAGGGAATTATAGCGGATAATTTTTCAAAAATGTGGGTTTCATGAGTATTTACCTAAAAATATTTGAACCCTATGAAGAGTTAGGTGAATCATGGGCAGAGTAGCTCGTGTGAAACAAATCACCACTTAGGTTTCTGAAGATTATATCTTGCATGAAGATTTTAGCTGCGCTGCTTTTAAAGGTGTAGTAGTGCTATTCATAATTACACATTGAGCATTGAGCATGAGTACAAAGTTTATCAGTAATGGCATAAAAAAACTCATCATATGGCTAGAAAATACATCTAAAGTGGGACAACCTCAGACTGGGCACATAGTTCACCTAATTTGTCCACTGTGAATGCACAGATCAGAATGATAAATTATCCCCTGAAGCAGCCAGTATATTTGTTGGGTTTTTACTGTCGGATTGCTTTGCTTTTTATTGGACTTTTAACATATGAGTGCATTGTTTGAACATTTAAGCAAGTAGGTTCCATAGTGGGCAAGATAAGTGATGCATGTGCTCAGTCTGAAGTTGTCTCACTTTAGAGGCATGTTCCGACCATATGATGGAATTTTTTTTATGCCTATGATATTACTGATGACAGCATAGAAACTAAAACTTGAGGGTTTCAGCTGTTACTTGAGGCTTTTTTCTCCATCTTTGTGCGGCCATTTTCGCCTCTAGTGGGATACCTATAGACTAATTGGTGACATTTAGATTTGTGATGGCCCCTTAGAAATATACCATAAATTTGTACAACTATATATTTAGACTTCTGGATTTAGGTTATATCTTTTCAGTAATTGCTCATTTACATCTAATCCAGGGCTTCCCAAACTGTAGATTGGGACTCCAAATGGGGACAGAAAATATAAGTTTTTGGTTGTGAGCTGGGTGTGTTCTCTTTAGGTGTACCATTACTTTGCACCTCTGAGATTGTCATATGATTTGGATGCAATCATATGGTCATGGCCACAAAAAGATTGATAAGCACCGGTCTAGACTCTACGGGGCCATTATTCAGACCACAGGAGCTAGCTGGGCTGACTCCCATGGGAAGCACTGAGCCTTGATTTTCAATGCCGGACCATTTTCAGTTACAGGCATTGAATATCCAATTAATTTATGGCTGCTATAAACTTAGCTGGCTACATTGATATTCAACACTGACTGACTAAGTTCATAGTGGCCAAAGACAGACCAGCTAGTTAAACGGTCTAATTTGGCCACTAAATTCAGCTGGCTTCTGTTTTCTATTTCAGGGATAGCTGAACATGGCACTTGACATAGCCTGCTAGCTACAATGTGCTAATATTTAGTGGCCATCTTGCAATGAATATTAGCAATTGGCTGGCTTAGTGCTATGTAATGGGCAGTATTTGCCTGGCAAAGATATTTCTGTATACACTAGGCAATTATTTTAAAGTACTGCCTTTTCTGCTTAAAGGAAATTTTCGGACCTTTTAAATACAGTATATTAGTCTTACAGTTGGCAATTTAATGAATTTGAAATATAAAAAGAACCATGGATCTCTTCCCAGAGTCATACCAGTCTGTACTTATTGATCTGTCTGGGTACTGTAAAAGATTTGCCAGTAGGAGGGAGTTGGCTTCCTTCCTTATGGTCTTCACACAAAAGTAAAATGACATTGAGAACATTACATTACTTCACATTAGTATTTATGGATCACTAATATGCCCCAGAAGGAGTTCAATGTGATTTACAATTTAGAAGAGCCTAGCCATATCCAGGGATTATATTATTTCATTAGGGTTCATGATACAGATAATTTGGTTTGTGTAAACATACGATTATGACATATAGGGCTCCTTTTACTAAGGTACGTTAGGGCCTTAACGCCCAGAATAGCGCATGCTAAATTGCCGCGCGCGATAGGCCTTAATGCCAGCATAGAGCTGGTGTTATTCTAGAAGCAAACCGCATGGTTTAGTACGTGGTAATTTTGTGCGTGCGCTAAAAACGCTAGCGCACCTTAGTAAAAGGAGCCCATAGTTTGGAGAGAATACTGGCTATATCTGGTATTGTAGTCTTGATATTATGAGTTCTGATATGGGTGTCTCTTTCCTGGTTTGCAGGAAGTTTGGTCATCTATTGAAATAGGAGAGGTGATTTGTGTTTTGTTTGGTTTCTGGTGGTTGTAGCCTGTTTGTGTATGGGGGGGGGGGGAGTAAGGTATTTTCTAAATAGAGATGTTTTTAGGCCTTTACGAATGTTTTAGTAGGTGGGAGTGTTCTTTAATTGTGCTGGTAAAGGATTCTGCTACTTTTCTGTCATAGTAACATAGTAACATAGTAGATGACGGCAGATAAAGACCCGAATGGTCCATCCAGTCTGCCCAATCTGATTCAATTTAAATTATTATTTTTATTTTTTTTCTTCTTAGCTATTTCTGGGCGAGAATCCAAAGCTTTACCCGGTACTGTGCTTGGGTGTGGGAAGGCTGTAGAGTGAATGATTTTGTATTTGATTCCTCTAGGATTTGGGAATCTTATCCTCATATAGTTGCTGATATATTTGTCTTTGGGTGGAAGATTGAAAAGATTAGTGTACATCGTTTAAAAACACACGTTGCTTTGAAGGGCAGCCAGTGCAGTTCAAGGTACATAGGTGTCATTTACCCCCTCTTTTACTAAGGTGTGCTATGCTTTTTAGCGCGTGCTAATCACGTGCTAAATGCTAACACGTGCATGTTATCCTATGGACGCATTGGTGGTTAGCGTATGCATTGATTTAGCGTGCGCTAAATGCACACTACAACGCTTAGCACACCTTTGTAAAAGAGGGCCTTAGTCATATTTGGTTGCTGACAAAATAACCCCCTCTTTTACTGAAGTGTGCTATGCTTTTTAATGCGTTGTAAATATTAGCGCACACTAAACGCTAATGCCTGCGTGTTATCCTTTGGACGCATTAGCAGTTAGCGCACACGTTGATTTAGCGTGCGCTAAACATGGGTTAAAACGCTTAGTGCTCCTTAGTAAAAGAGGGCCTAAAAGTCTGGCTGCTACATTTTGAATAGCTTGTATTTTCTATATATTTTATTTGTACCCCACATAAAGGACATTGGAATAATCTAGTTGGGATAGTACCAGTGACTGAACCAAAATCTGAAAGTTTTCTTTGGCGAAGCAATGCCGGATTCGTCTCAGTTTTCTCAACGTTGTGAATATTTTCTTTGTTAATGTTCGTGTTTGGGCCTCCCAGGATAGGTTCTTATCGAATATAATCCATAGGATTCTCAGTTCTGATTCCAGTTTCAGTGAGGTATTATGCAGTATTATTTGAGTGTCATTGTTTGTAATTCTGGATGGGTTTATCAGTAAAAAAAATTTGTATGTTTTTTTTTCTTTATTTAGTTTCAGTTTCATGTTGTTAGCCCAGTCGGCAACTAGATGAGTGATTCCTTTATTGATTTGTTGATCTTGTTTTCTTTCTTATAGAAAGGAATGCATATTGTAATATCTACATAGCAGAAGTAAGGCTGAGAGAAGTTGTTGCTGGTTCCTTTTCTACAAGGGCAATCAAACACTGTTACTGATCTGTAATTTTCTTTGCCTGGATCAGTAGGAAGCAATATTATTAATTGCATTAATGTTCTCTGTCACTGTCATTGAGCTACTTAGATAAGGTTTATGTTAAATCAAGGAGGAAATCAGTGTAATTGTGTTAGCTCTGATGTGTGCAACCTCTGTATATGCCCTTGTTATCTATCACTGTTATGGAGTCTGCCTTTACTGTGAATTCTCCCTTTGCATAATCACAGGGTGGTTTTCTGTATGAGTATAATATTATGTCTGATCCTTAAATCAATTCAACAAGATGCAACTTTCTATTTTGCATCTATGTTGCAGATCTATAAAGAATTACATCCATTTCATTCTGATGCCCAAAACTTGCCTTTAAAAACTATGGGATTCATAATTAAAAAAAAAAAAAACCATCTAAAAAGTGTCCTAAATGGCTACTTGGACGATCAAAAAGCCTGATCGTCCAAGTACCCATAACCAAAGCTGTTTTTTAGATGTATCTAAAAACAGCTTAGGCCTTTCCCCTGCCTCTAGATGCACAGAGGGAAAAGAGGTGTGTTTAGAGGATGGGAAAGGGCGGGCAGTGGGCCGACCTACACCTAGGCGTAAAACAGGTATAACCAAAACATTTACAGGTTGCCTAGTCGGCACTTAGACATTTTTGACTTAGACGAAGTCAAACCAGGTCTAAGTGCCGAAAAAGGGGCTGCTGAGCTGATGGCCGCTGGCGCCATCAGTTCAGCGGCCCGGCAACCTACCCACCGCAAGCATCGCGGCAGGAGAGATGCCTCATCTCCCCTACTGTGATGCCATCACTCCTCTACCTGAACTGCCGTGACCCGCGGCAGGAGAGATGCCCGCGGGTCGCGGCAGCTCGGATATAGTGATGGCATCTCGGTAGGGGAGATGAGGCATCTCTCTTGCCGCAATGCATCACCCCCTCCACACACACAACATTGGGGCAAGAGGGAGCTCAAGCCCTCTTGCTCCGTCCAACCGCGACCCCCCCCAACAACATTGAGGCAAGAGGGAGCCCAAACCCTCTTCCCCCGCCGACTCCCCGACAATATCGGGGCAAGAGGGAGCCTAAGCCCTCTTTCCCCGCCGACTCCCCAACAATATCGGGGCAAGAGGGAGCCCAAGCCCTCTTGCCCCGGTGATGGTGCCCCTGCCCTGACTCGATCTGGCCAGGAGGGAGCCCAAGCCCTCCTGGCCCCGGCAACAACCCCCCCATGACTGGATTGGGCCAGGAGGGAGCCCAAGCCCTCCTGGCCCCGGCAACCCCCTACCCCCCACTACACTACAGGCAGGAGGGATCCCAGACCCTCCTGCCCTTGATGCAACCCCCCTCCCCCCAATGACTGCGCCCCCCCAGAACCCCCGATCACCCCCACACCAACCCGCGACCCCCTGGCCGACCCCACGACCCCCCACACCCACCCCCCTTCCCCGTACCTTTTAAAGTTGGCAGGACAGACGGGTGCCAAACCCGTCCATCCAGCAGGCAGCCGACGCCAGAATGGGCCTGGATTGGCCCAGCCATCCCAAAGCCCCGCCCACAGATAGGGCCTAAGGCGCCTGGGCCAATCAGAATAGACCCGGGAGCCTTAGGCCCCTCCTGTGGGCGGGGCATTAGGCACATGGGCCGGAGTTTACATCTTAGCATGCAAGAATGACCTATGTAAGGGCATGCTAAGGCCACTTTTTACTGCAATTTAGTAAAGGGGCAAACATTTTGGAGACCAGCTTTCTCTGAATATCATGTCTTATATTTTTAGACTAGATTGATAGTGAAATAACACAAATTCTAACAAAAATTGTTATGTAGATTTGACTACCTTTATTTCATAGACACACTGCAAACAAGGTTAGTAGGGTTTGTGAGATTCAAACTACATATCGTCTATCTACAGTATATATCTGAGTATGTACCGTAATGTAATTTATGCTCCACTCAAGCTGGAGAGTTATATGTCCCTGCTCTACAGCAGGCAAGGTTGAAAGTCACAATAATGGAAGCTTTTTCTTGTGCTGGTCCAGAAAACAAAAAGATGTGATTGTTTTTAAGAAGTTCTTGAAGAGACATCTCTTTTGCGAAATGAAGCATGGGTGTTGAGCAATTTCTTTATTAGGTAAATTGTATGATATGTTGATGAAATTTATATACAGTATGTGTGTCTAATAGCTGTTTGTAATGCTTATTGTGAATGTGGTATTGTAACCGACCTTGTTAAAGGGAGGATATAGCTAGATAAACCATAAACCATATAGCTTAATTTAAATCTCAATTCTTCTGTCCATTGACATAAAATTGTATGTTGAATTGGAATGTTACTTGATACCTAATATTTTTATAGCTGTGCAGTTATTTTAAGAGGAGCTAAATATTATATACAAAATACCAAAGGCCTCAGTTCGGATAGATAAAATGCAAATATTTTCCTCTGACTTTAACGGGTTAAAACATTAGACATGTCTGCCACTTATCACTTATATTTACCTTTGCAATAGTCATTAGTAAACATTATCCATAAGTATACAGTACATGTATGGTACTCTACATGTATATTATTACATTACATTACATTAGTGATTTCTATTCTACCTTTACCTTGCGGTTCAAGGTGCATTACATAAGAATTGCTATGATCTTAAGTACATATTAAAGAGATATGAAGAAGTATTTAGGAATAGATTGAATATTATCTAATTTGCTAAGAGGTAGTTGGTAATTTAGGCGGGATTCAGAACATTATTGTTTGAGTTATATTGGTTTTATGTATTTTTTGAAGAGTAGGGTTTTTGTTTCTTTTTTGAAGGTTTTGTAGTCTGTGGTCGAAGTCAGCAGGTTGGTGAGTTGTCAGTCCAGTTTCGCTGCTCTGGTGGCCAGTAGGTTGTCATACATTTTTCTTCGTTTGACATTTTTGGTTGGTGGGTGTACGAATATTGTGTGGGTTCTTTTGTCTGTTTGAGGTGGAATGAGTTAGTCAATTGTTCCAATAGGTAGGGCTGTTTCCGTTTATAGCTTTGAATAGTAGGCAATGGAATTTGACGTGTACTCTGGCTTGTATTGGGATCCAGTGTGAGTCGTGGTATGCCTCTGTGATGTGGTCATATTTTTCAACGAATAGATAAGTCTTAGGGCTATATTTTGTATTGTTTGAAGTTGTTTTATCATTGTTGCTGAGCAGGGGAGATATAGTATGTTGCAGTAATCTATTAGGCCTAGGATTAGTGATTGAACTACGAGTTGGAATTGTTTTATGTCGAAGAATTTTCTAACTTGTCTTAGGTGTCTCATAGTGGCGAATGATATTTTTATTATTTTGTTGATTAGTGGTTGCATGGTACCACCTCTGTCTATCAGCACTCCGAGGAGTTTTAGTGTGGGTTGAATGGGGTATGAGATCGAGTTTATTACTAGGTTTGTCAAGGTTGGGGTTTTGCTGTTTTTAAGGAGGATGAAGTTTGTTTTGTCCGGGTTAAGTTTTAGTTTGTATTCTTTCATCCATGTTGCTACTGTTTCAAATGTTCTGTGTATTGTGCCTATCATGGAGGGCTCAAGTCGGTCGAAGGGAGGAGTATGGAGATATCATCTGTGTAGCTGTAGGAGGTAATCCCTAGTTTGTCTAGGTAGGAGCTTAGGGAGGCAATGTATAGGTTGAAGAGTGTGGGAGATAGGGGAGATCCTTGTGGCATTACACATGGGTTGGACCATTGTTCTGATTTTTCTTTATTTGTTTTGACTCTATAAGTTCTGGATTTTAGGAATCCTTTAAACCATGTTAGAACTTCTCCTGTAATTCCTATTGAGTCTAGAGTTTGTAAGAGGATTTTGTGGTCTACTAGATCAAAGGCTGCAGAGAGGTCTAGTTGTATGATCATCATTTTCTTGCCTGTGCAGAAGTGTTGTCTCGTGATGTCCATGAGTGTTCCTAGTAGGGTCTCAGTGCTGTAGTTGGATCTGAAGCCAGACTGTGTGGGGTGGAGTATGTTGTGGTTTTCTAGGTATACATTTAGGGCTTTAGCTACTAGGCCTTCCATTAGTTTGACATAAAGTGGGATTGAGGCTATGGGTCTGTAGTTGGATGGTTGCTCCTTTGGGGTCTTTTAGGATTGGAGTTATGATTATTTCACTGAGGTTTTGTGGTAACTGGCCATCAATGAGTATAGTTTATATCCATTGTAGGAACAGAGTGCGGAATAGCATACTGGAGGTTTTCAATAGGTTTGGTGGGCAGTGG
The DNA here is from genome assembly GCF_902459505.1 of Geotrypetes seraphini. NCBI lineage: Eukaryota > Metazoa > Chordata > Amphibia > Gymnophiona > Dermophiidae > Geotrypetes > Geotrypetes seraphini. The sequence goes on along the minus strand of NC_047089.1, from coordinate 72,777,832 downwards.
TTATGTTCACAGGCTGCGTGACTGTATTTGTTATATAGTTTGTTGAAGTCTGACCAATGTATAGGTGAGAAGTGGTGCCAGATTCTGTCTGCTGCTATCGATTCTTTTTCTGTGGGGGAAGTTGAGATTTCTTCTAGGTGAGTAGGTATTCCATTAAATGTGGCTCTGATATTTGCGATCTTATTTTTGAAGAATGTGGCTAATACGGTGGCTGAGGGAGGGGGAAGTTGTTATTGGTCAGATGGTGTGGTGTCTGTGAGTTTATCATATCAATTCTTCAGTTTTTGTCTTTCACAAAAATGGATTTTAGAAATATTTTGTAACACATCAAAGTGCAGAGTCAATTATACTAAAACTGATGGTATGTCAATCAAACTCCCCACTGATGGTAAAGAGATTTTACAAAACAGCTGTGATTCCAAATGGGAATTAAGTATTGCAGAATTAAATTATCTCCTTATACAAAAATTGCTATTTCAATTAAGCTACTCACCATGATTATCCTTGGAAAAAATATGTATGTAAACTGAGTTGATTAAATTAAGCATAATCAACATATCTGCAGTTCTATAAATATTTTATTGCTTATTGTACTCTAGGGTGAGATCTTTAACCTCAAGCAGAACCCAGAAAATTACATAGGGCCCATTTTTATCAAATTGCAGTAGAGATTTTTACCATGGGCTGGAGAGGTATGTGTGTCGGAGCATTTACCTCGCCGGCCTGCGGTATAAAGCTCTACCATGGTTTGCTAAAAGGAGCCCATAAATTGGTAAAAAAATGTGTGTTTCAGAATACCCAAAAGCTCAGAATTTGAGAATACAGTACATTTGACATGCTCTTTTTTTCAATATCAAGTTATCAAGATCAGTCATTTACCTTGTTAAAGTAATCATTTTTAATTTAAATTTGAAACCAGAAACATTGTAGCACCCTTTTACCAAACTGCAGTAAAAAGTGACCTCAGTGTGTGCTTACGAGAGCCATTCCTGCATGCTAAGGCCATTTATGCCACAAGGGTAAAATAGCTGATTATTGGCTTTTTTTTTTTTTATTAATAGTCACATGCTATTTATTTATTTATTCAATTTTCTATAACGTTCACCCAGGGGAGCTCAGAACAGTTTACATTCATTTATTCAGATACTCCAGAATTTTTCCCTGTCCGTCCTAGCGGGTTCACAAACTATCTAATGTAACTGGGGCAATGGGGGATCAGACAACCCATCCGGGGTCACAAGGAGCAGTGTGGGCTTGAACCCACAACCTCAAGGTGCTAAGGCTACAGCTCTAACCACTGCACTTCACTGTCAGACATAGTATGATAGAAGATAACATGTTAAACATTGTCTGACAGAGACAGCAAGTTATAGTTAACAAAGCATGGTAAAAACATCACATGATAAAACATGGTATGGTGAGACATAGCATGGCGAGAATAGTTTGGCAAAACATAGCATAGTAAACATAGTATTACAAAACATGGCTAATATAATATGACTCAACTTGCCAGAAATGGTAAAGCAAACGTGCATGATGAAACAAAGTATGGAAGATATGGAGTGGTAGACATGTGGCAAACATGGTGGAGCATGGTGAAGATAGTATGACAAACATACTGTGGTAAATATGGCATACAGTATAGTGTAGTAGGACAAGGATGATGAATAGAATGACAGAGTTTGGTAGAATATTGTATGACAAAACATAGCATGGTCAGACAGCACAAAGCACATCAGTGTTTGTGATTTGAGACTGTGGGGGGTTGGGCCCTTTGTCAGGAGGTCCGGGGAATTTGGATTGGCACACTCTTATAGCGTATAGCCATTAGCTTATGAGTCCCTACCACCAACATGTAGGAGGTAAGGACTCGCGCGCTAACCACACACTAATCAGTTAGTGCACAGCAATGCCGCTATGCTAACAGATTAGCATAAAACACGCCTACTTTCCATTGCTTAACTACCCCCAGAGCTAAAAATATACCCCCTTTTTTACAAAGGTGTGCAAAGCTTTTTAGCGCATGCTAAATATTAATACACGCTAAACAGGCGCTAAATGCTAACGTGTGCATGTTATCCTGTGGACACGTTAGCGGTTAGCACATGCGTTGATTTAGCGGGCACTAAATCCGTGCTAAAACGCTTAGCGTGCCTTTGTAAAAGAGGGCCTTAGTAAAAGGGGCCCTATGGTTTTGAACTCAAATATTAGAAAATAAAAAAGGGAGGTTAATTTCCAAAGACATTATATTGGGGAAAACATGTGTTATTTCGCTAGAACTGGGTTTTATAAATCTGCCTACTGGATTTGCAAGAAATGAATGTGGGTAGTTAATTATATTCCACTTGCATGGGGAGGAACACATGGAGGAATGATGGGAACACATGACTATACTTTCAGATCTTCAAATATATTCAGTTTTTTCCAGAAAAGTGTCCACCCAGTACTATATAAGTGTATGCAGTTATATTTCCTTGCATAGGTTTCAAAGTGAAAATAAGCATTGACTTTTACTTCAAAAATCTGTAAAATCTATGTACTATAAGGTATGGTTTAGCAGTTTTCACCCATGTCATTAGTTATAAAAGTCACTCCCAAATTGTTATAAACAATATAAGAAAGCAACAACTGTAGGTAGTGTGTGGTAGTGAGTGTGTGGCGCAGTGGTTGGATCTACAGCCTCAGCACCCTGGGGTTGTGGGTTCAAACCCTGCGCTGCTCCTTGTGACCCTGGGCAAGTCACTTAATCCTCCATAGCCCCAGGTACATTAGATAGATTGTGAGCCCACCGGGACAGAGAGGGAAAATGCTTGAGTACCTGATTGTAAAAACCGCTTAGATAACCTTGATAGGTGGTATATAAAATCCTAATAAACTTGAAACTTCTATGCCCAAAACATATCTCTGTGGAGAGGTAAATGTCCTCCAACAGAAGTCCATTGATTGTAGCAATTGCCAACTCTGAAATTTCACAACAGTAATGGACTGGGCCCTGCAAGCAAATCTTTCAGTATATGAGAGCCTCTGTTTCATTCTCTCTTTTTTTTTTTTTTTGCTGTCAAATGTCAAGTATTTTATTATTGCAATAAAATATGCCCAGGCTCAATGCTCTTCTGAAGTAGAGATCTCCTAAGGATGCATCTGGCATTTCCTCTGACGGTTCATGATGGACATGATACAGCCTCTGCTAGAAGCAGCAGGCTAATAAATGCATTCAAGTGTACAATAGCAAGGGGCTTCACACTTTCAGATTGGATGGTGTTTCTCTCATTCCATTCCCTGAATACATGTGTAAGTTTGTTCTCAGCAACAAAAAAAATGACAGTTTTGATTGGTTTCTGAACCTTAGGGATGCAACAAACAGTCCTGCACACTGATTAGTGGTTCCAATAATTCCTGCTGTACTTGTACACAATATATGAGGATTGTGACATCTGAACACAGGGAGAAATCTCTATGCTGTGCTTTGACACAACATGTGATGACTGTACTTTTATAGAACATATAATGACAGGAACATCTGAACTCAGGGAGACATCTATACATCAAAATTCTTTAAAAGCCCTCAGGGTTCTTCTGACGCCTTCTAGAGCTGAGTTTTAAATAGAACCACTCAGATACACTTGCTGGAACTCAACATGAGTTAGAATGGGCTATCAGCAACAATGCCTAGGGTGGCTGTTGATGCTGTTCAAGCAAGGGAAATCTAGCCATCTGCTGAGTATCCTCCAAGGGAGAGGGGAAAAACAACTGTTAAAATCAGTACCCCATACTGAATTCTATTAGGTCAATAAACTGAATATATATCTTTGCAGAGAAGATTCTTAAAAGATTCTTCAGCAGTGACACCAGGGGCTATGTTAACTGAAAAACATTATCTTGATCTATCTACCTTAAGCTTACATATATTAACATGCATTAATTATTATGGGTCCCTTTTTATGCAATCAGATCTAGTTACTAATAACACCACTTATTCTGCATTAGCATGTGTTAACATGGCAACCTGTTATAGTGGATATGGCCCTAAGAACAAAGACACTACATTATAAATTAAAAAAGTGTCACATATGAAACATGAACAGGATCAGAAGACTAAATTTCTTCTAAGTACTCATCAGCTATAGCCACAGATGAGAAAAAAAAAATTGGAAAAGCTTCCTGAAAGGAGTAGAGGAGATAGGTTCTGTGTCTGTGGCTCTCTGAGGATCAAAGGGCCAGATTCTGTAAAGGATGTCTAACTTTAGGTGTCATCTTATACTAATAATCCTCTAAATATTTTGTGATTCACACTAAACTTACATAAACTTTTGGCCAAAGCACAAATTGATGCATCCCACTAATTATAAGAGAGAACTTTGAACGATCTCAAGTGCTCACAGCTACCAGCCTGATGGATATTTCAAGCTAATAACCACACGGTGAGCTATCATTGATCTTATTTTGTTCTCTTTTTTAATTTTTCTCAATTTTTTGAGCATTTATATATTTTTTTATCTTATTCATTTACTGGTCTTCATGTCTTATTCTTTTTTACTGGTCTTCATTAAGTTTATAGCAGTATTTCTTTTTGAAAATAAACCCTAAGAAGTGTTTAGCTTCATAACTATAGGGTACTTAGCTTCAAAACGACGACGGAAGATCTCCGTTTCGCTCATGCATTTAAAGGAGCTTCGTCAGGACACCGCCAGCAAACATACTCTTAATACTGACGGTTGCAAAGACAAACTTTCGGCTGCAAAGATAAACTTTCAGAAAGCAACCTGAAGCCTAGGAAATTCCAAAATCGTCTGCCTAACGATATTCACACCGGCAAATATCGTTAGGCAGACGATTTTGGAATTTCCTAGGCTTCAGGTTGCTTTCTGAAAGTTTATCTTTGCAGCCGAAAGTTTGTCTTTGCAACCGTCAGTATTAAGAGTATGTTTGCTGGCAGTGTCCTGACGAAGCTCCTTTAAATGCATGAGCGAAACGGAGATCTTCCGTCGTCGTTTTGAAGCTAAGTACCCTATAGTTATGAAGCTAAACACTTCTTAGGGTTTATTTTCAAAAAGAAATACTGCTATAAACTTAATGAAGACCAGTAAAAAAGAATAAGACATGAAGACCAGTGAATGAATAAGATAAAAAATATATAAATGCTCAAAAAATTGAGAAAAATTAAAAAAGAGAACAAAATAAGATCAATGATAGCTCACCGTGTGGTTATTAGCTTGAAATATCCATCAGGCTGGTAGCTGTGAGCACTTGAGATCGTTCAAAGTTCTCTCTTATAATTAGTGGGATACATCAATTTGTGCTTTGGCCAAAAGTTTATGTAACTTTAGGTGTCCACAATGTGGATGTCCATTGACTTAGGCATCCAAATAAAATGGATAGGGAGTCTAATTAATTACTTTAATAAGCATTGATTGGAACTTAGACATCCAAACACTGGATGTCTTTCTCAAAATAGATGTCCACAATTTCATGGATGCCTATCCAAAAAAGTTGCACCTAATAGGATAGGCGTGGTTGTGGCATGGGCATGGCTCAGGACCCGCCAACATGCCATGTTTCGCCTCCTTGGCTGTATCAAGGCTGTCCCCTAGGCACAAAATAAAAACAATTACTACACCCAATCTATATTTATTCATTCATGTTAATACATTTTAGCTGCTAGTTACTTTAGTTACTTAGTAAATTTGTCTCTACCATCAAGCCTAATAAATTCTTAAGGACAAGATGGCGACAGCGTTCATTTGATAGTTTTTATACAAAGTACACTGTGACATAAAGACGTTCGAGACAGCTGATTATACCACCGTCAATTTGACATCTCTCCTATTGTTGTTTTCATTTAAAACACTTGTTATAGCCTTTGATTATATGGCATTATTAATGTTTTTAGATTTTTTAAAAATGTATATAGCCAATTTTTATGGCATTCTTAATAACTTAATTGATATTTAAAGCTTAAAAAATATGGGGCTCATAATCAGAAGAGAAAAACGTCCAAAAACTGGCCTAAGTCGGCACTTGGACAAACATTTCTCAAAAACGTCCCAGTGCCGATAATAAAACCGGGTTTTGGACGTATTTCTAAATGACCTAGGCCTTCATAGTGCTGCTGAACAACCAAAGCTAAATGGGGCGTTTCGGGGGGAGTATCGAGGGCGGGAATTGGGCGGGATATCAAAATATACTCATCTTCATCTACGCGGGTGATATTTAAAGTATTTATATTCATATATATAAAAATCGAAAAAAAGTATTATAGAGGCCTATGACGACCATGGGTGCCAATTGAGTCTGTATGATCTTAAAAGCTTATAGACATACAGTATGGTACTTCTGAGGTCTGTTAGCCTGAACAACTATTAAATGTCTTAAGTTGAAAGACTCCTTCTAGTTATTTATTGCTGTATATCTTTTATAAAATCAGATAGGTGCCTATTGTGCAATTATTATTTTTTTGCAATTATTGAGTCTATTAAGGATATTTTGCCAATTAAGTTAGGCACCCCCTTGTGCGTGCTAAGAAATTAGTGTGCAATAATGCAGTAGCACCTATTGATGAATTCCCCCTAAATGTGGATATTCGTTGCAAGATAACCAGTTAGTTTCACTAGATATTCCCGGTTAATGGCTAAAGGTTAGCCAGCTATTTTGCTCAATAACCAGCAATTTTCAGCACTCACTTTCCAAGTTTAGCAGCCAAATTGGACCATGCAAATAGCAGTCCTATCTTTGGCTGCTATAAACTTTACCAGTCAGCACTGAATATTGATTTAATTGGTTAAGTTGATACCATCCAAAAATAAAATAGATATTCAATGGTGGTCATTGGAAACAGCCCACCACTGAATATCTGCAGATAGCGTCAACAGTGGGAATTAGCCAGCTTGCCTCCTGCAGTCTACTATTTTGTTATTTCAATGTTAGTTATTGGTTCTTTTATGAGGCCCATTCAAGTACCAGCTACCTGCTTGTTAGAACTTGAGGACTTCACCAGTGATTGAGGGGGCATCGTGTTAACCTCTTTGTTATCTAGCACCACCTCAGATATTCATTAAAATGAGTTCTTTCACTCAGCTCCATAATTAATTTTGCCTGTGTAGCTTTGTGAAATCCTGCAATTACATGTGTAAACACTGACAAATACAAGATTGGAACCTACATTTTTATTTGCTGATGCTTACACATGCAAATCACTGAGTGTTGCCTTTCTTTTTTTTCTGAAATGGCTGCTCCTTCTCTATACATGTATATGATTACATCTTTATAAGTGTTTTACTGAAAGCTTCACATTCAGCCTTTGAAAATAACAGAATTGTGAACATCCTAATCTAGACACTCCAAACTATATCCCCTCTCCTCAAAGAAGATCTGTATGTTACATGTCCCTGAGTTCAGAAAGAAAAGTATATTGATACCTGCTGTCTCCATTGCCTGACAAAAGAGCAAGGTTCCCATTTCCCACTGATCCCTTAACAAGAAATGGTTGACCATCCCACACATGCAAGAACAGAATCCTAGTTCCCCCCTCATCTTCTCATCCACCATTAAGAAGCAGGTCTTGGTGTTCTTGGTGCTCTCCAAGTCACCAACACAAACATAAAACTTTGATCTCATAAACACCATACCCTCATCCTAAAATAGAATTTTTTTTTTTTAAGTCTGTTGTCTCTCCATGTAAGAATAAGGTGCCATACTGCCTGGACTTCCACCCCAAATCCAATTTGTGCCTTGATCCCCCTGGTTTCCTATCTCTATTTCCATCCTTTACATTGATGGGCAATGTAGATTGAGGAAGGAGAGGTTGTAGATAGATGCCTGTCCCATTTGCAATGAGTTTCAAAATGGCAACAACTACCTTCTTGAGCTAACAGGTGATTGGATTTATCTGCTTTCATGCATACAATTTTCACCGCAATTTAAAATATGATAGCACTGATGATATAATCGAGAATATACTTTATTTTCTAGATCTTCTTTCTTTCTTTCTTTTTTTTTTTGTTTCATTTCTATAGTCATCAAAGGTAAACAGATGGTTCTGGTTGTGGCAAGGGAGAAAAAAAAATCTAAATTACAATGAAATCTTTTATAAAGTTTTTATTTTGCTCCTTGATTAAGTCAAAGGATCATCAGCGTCTAAACTGTATGAGATTATCAAGCAGTCATTCATTTATAATTTTTTATTTTATTGAACATTTGGCTATATTAACATTTTAAATATAAAGTAGAAACAGTGCCAACCCATTAGTTTAATAATAGCTTTATAAAGTCATATTTAGCTTTAATTCAATTCTCTGACCAAATGTTAGAGCTTGCATATTTCCTACAATTTAGAGCCTCAAGGTCACTCTTCTTAAAAATACTAGACACTAAATAACATTTTTGGACCATAACTTAAACAGGGCCTTTAGTTTGTCTTTATCATTCTGGACTATAACGTGGTATAAAATAGCAAACTCATTTGAGACTTTGTACATGTATATAGTGACACACATATGAGATATGACTTTTTCCACCTTTGTGTGAAGTACCATCATTTACACATATGAATGGGGATTTTGCAGAACTGCATACTAAGCAGAGCCAGCTAGAGAGTCAGTCTCAAAAGTTCAAATTATTTGCTTTACAAGTACACCTTTATATCATAGATGCAAAAGTGCAGTTCCTCTCTTATTCATGCCTCCAAACCCCCGACTGAAATGAGAAAGTTTGATGACTGTTATATGAATGGGCATGTTGAAGTTTTTTGAACAATCGGTACCAACTAGCATGGCACTCTGAGCAATTCTACAAGGTGCACGCTTTTTATAGAATCATGTTTAGCATCTGTATCTAATGTATAACTTATGTGCAGGCATTTAGGCCAGCTCAAACCAGGCCTAAATGCCTGTGCCTACGTTGTGTATGCATTAGGCATATTCTATAGCAATGTGCCTTTTAGAAATACCCTTGATCCGCTACTGGCCACACACCCTTTTCAAATTTGCATACTGCAACTAGCATATACTTTTTACAGAATGGCACTTTCTGAGTTGTGTGTGTAAATTTGAATTAGCCCCAATTAATGTAAATTATGAGGTGTCAATTGCCAATTATTGGTACTGATTAGGTCAACTGATCAATTAAGTTATGTGTGTACATGCCTGGGTGCACTGATGGACAAGCACAACTTTATGCAGAATGTGGGGGTGAAGTACATATCCATTAGAAAGTAGGGCATGCCCATATATTTCTAAGATCTGCACAACCACATTCAAAGCATACCCCCTTCAAATTTTTGCATGTTGTGCAGTTTCTTTTCTAAAATTGCTGCTTATATATATATATGCCTGTTTACAGGTGTAAATCATCTTTTCACACATGGAAATGGTATCTTACTCTTTCAGAATTTCATGACCACATTTGCCCATCTGCCAGATGAAATTTGAGGCATTTACCACCATTTTAAAAAACAACGAGGTTAATATTTCAAGTGACTGAATAGGGCAGGAGAGGTTCCTATATGGTTAAATTGCAATGGCTAGCCAAGGATTTCATATTCAGTTGCTCTTAACCAGAATTTTGAATTTTACCACTGTGTCACTCACTGTGGCAGTCTGGTGACAGGGTAAGGAAGGAAATCAGGAACTATGCAGACATCTGCAATACTTGGTGCTGATTTTTGCATAGATAACTGGACATGTAAGACCACACAAAAGGTAGTACCAATATTGCCAGTTAGCTATGTGAGTATGTTACTGAATATCAATTGAACCACCTTACTTGTGGGAACTTCCAAAGACCCAGACAATCAGTTCATTTGCCCTAATAGCACTCTACATTGAATATGCCAGTCTAAATTTGTAAAAACAAAAAACAAACTGCAGACTCCTATGTACCAGATGCAGGCAATGTTTATTATACCAAATATTTTATGCAGTTGAAAATACTACCTTATAACAAACCAAGGGACCTGACACGGTCCATGTTTCGGAAAACACTCCTTCCTCAGAAGTCCAGCCGTCTGTATGGTATCCTTCTCCACTTAGAGTGTGTGACGCAAAACTAGTAAAACAAAAGTGTTATTTTCATTGATATGGTTCATTGACATGTAGTTGAAAAGGGTGTTTGTCATTTTGCTTAAAAACTAAAGTAGGTCCTGTTCCTTTTTTTTTCAGTTCAAAAAATTTTAATGAGTTTAGTAGATGAAGTACAATAAATGTTAACAAGGCAAGGAACATGCATGTCGTACCAATGCAAATATTCACAAAATATTATCTACATAATGTAATACAGCAGGCAGACCTATGCCTATCTTCCTTGTAGAGGCTATGACATAGCTTTAGGCTATGGCAATTAAGTTTCTATTTCTGAAATTAAGCCCAAGTTTAAAGCTATGGGTAAAACTATGAGAAATAAGCTAATAAATAAAGTTTGCTATAAACAACATTCTATAAACAACACTCAAAGTTAGCTGTTGTTTATAGAATAGCACTTAGTTCCAGGCTCTGTGCCTAACTAAACCCTGGTATAAATCCCAATGCCTAAATTAGGTAAGGAGCCTCCTCTATTATTATTCAATAATAGAGCACATAAATTACAGGAATGCCCTGGATCCATCTATGACCCTTCCATGGCCACGCCTTCTTTTTGGGAATCAGGCATAAAATTTGTAAGTAGATCCTAGCACCTAAAATACCTGCATATTTTATGCAAATTAGCATTGATAATTGATTAGTAACATCAAATTATTGCTGATAATTAGCTTGTTATTCTATTAAATTGCAAATGGAAATTGGAGACACGTCAACATTTTTTGCTCCATTTTTTTGAATTAGGTCAACAATGTCTAATTGCTTTTGAAAACCTGACCTCAAAATCTGAAATCAACACTTCTCAGACACTCAACTCTTGTTTACATATGCCGAAATGGGTGAAAAATAGAGTTTTTTTAATTGTAATATTCATATTTTGAAGGACATCTTGTTTTGAACATATTAACAATATACCGTATTTTCGCGGATATAACGCGCGCGTTATACGTGATTTTACGTACCGCGCATACCCCTCGCGTGTTATATGCCTGAGCGCGGTATACAAAAGTTTTTAAACATAGTTCCCACCCCGCCCGACGCCCGATTCACCCCCCCAGCAGGACCGCTCGCACCCCCACCCCGAACGACCGCTCGCACGCGCTCCCACCCGCACCCGCATCCACGATCGGAGCAAGAGGGAGCCCAAGCCCTCTTGCCCGGCCGACTCCCCGACGTCCGATACATCCCCCCCCCGGCAGGACCACTCGCACCCTCACCCCGAAGGACCGCCGACTCCCCAACAATATCGGGCCAGGAGGGAGCCCAAACCCTCCTGGCCACGGCGACCCCCTAACCCCACCCCGCACTACATTACGGGCAGGAGGGATCCCAGGCCCTCCTGCCCTCGACGCAAACCCCCTCCCCCCAACGACCGCCCCCCCCCCAAGAACCTCCGCCCGTCCCCCAGCCGACCCGCGACCCCCCTGGCCGACCCCCACGACACCCCCACCCACCTTCCCCGTACTTTGTGTAGTTGGGCCAGAAGGGAGCCCAAACCCTCCTGGCCACGGCGACCCCCTAACCCCACCCCGCACTACATTACGGGCAGGAGGGATCCCAGGCCCTCCTGCCCTCGACGCAAACCCCCCTCCCTCCAACGACCGCCCCCCCCCAAGAACCTCCGACCGCCCCCCAGCCGACCCGCGACCCCCCTGGCCGACCCCCCCACCCCCCTTCCCCGTACCTTTGGAAGTTGGCCGGACAGACGGGAGCCAAACCCGCCTGTCCGGCAGGCAGCCAACGAAGGAATGAGGCCGGATTGGCCCATCCGTCCTAAAGCTCCGCCTACTGGTGGGGCCTAAGGCGCGTGGGCCAATCAGAATAGGCCCTGGAGCCTTAGGTCCCACCTGGGGGCGCGGCCTGAGGCACATGGGCCAAACCCGACCATGTGTCTCAGGCCGCGCCCCCAGGTGGGACCTAAGGCTCCAGGGCCTATTCTGATTGGCCCACGCGCCTTAGGCCCCACCAGTAGGCGGAGCTTTAGGACGGATGGGCCAATCCGGCCTCATTCCTTCGTTGGCTGCCTGCCGGACAGGCGGGTTTGGCTCCCGTCTGTCCGGCCAACTTCCAAAGGTACGGGGAAGGGGGGTGGGGGGGTCGGCCAGGGGGGTCGCGGGTCGGTCGGAGGTTCTTGGGGGGGGGGCGGTCGTTGGAGGGAGGGGGGTTTGCGTCGAGGGCAGGAGGGCCTGGGATCCCTCCTGCCCGTAATGTAGTGCGGGGTGGGGTTAGGGGGTCGCCGTGGCCAGGAGGGTTTGGGCTCCCTTCTGGCCCAACTACACAAAGTACGGGGAAGGCGGGTGGGGGTGTCGTGGGGGTCGGCCAGGGGGGTCGCGGGTCGGCTGGGGGACGGGCGGAGGTTCTTGGGGGGGGCGGTCGTTGGAGGGAGGGGGGTTTGCGTCGAGGGCAGGAGGGCCTGGGATCCCTCCTGCCCGTAATGTAGTGCGGGGTGGGGTTAGGGGGTCGCCGTGGCCAGGAGGATTTGGGCTCCCTCCTGGCCCAATATTGTCGGGGAGTTGGCGGTCCTTCGGGGTGGGGGTGCGAGTGGTCCTGCCGAGGGGGGAGAAGAATCGGACGTCGAGGGGGGGCATCAGGCTTTCAGGATGGGGACAGGACTTCAAGGGGGGACAGGCAGATCTTCAAGGGGGACAGGCAGACCTTCAAGGGGGACAGGACTTCAAGGGGGACAGGCACGGAGAGGCGGGGCAGTGCACCGAAAGTCAGGGCGGGTGAACGGTGAGTCGGGGCAACCAGAGGAGAGTCGGGGCAGTGCACCGAAAGTCAGGGTGAGTCGGGGCAACCAGATGAGAGTCGGGGAGGGCGAAAGGAGAGTCGGGGTGGCCAGAGGAGAGTCGGGGAGAGCGAAAGGAGAGTCGGGGTGGCCAGAGGAGAGTCGGGCAGCATGCGCGTTATATGCCTGAGCGCGGTATAGAAAAGTTTTTTTACATATCTTCGTGATTTATGCGCGCTATACCCCTGTGCGCGTTTTACAACGGTGCGCGTTATATCCGCGAAAATACGGTAATCATGGTCTGTATAAGTTAATGTAGAAATGTAATGAATATACCCCCATCTCCTTTTATAAAACAGCAGAAGCGGTTTTTAGCACAGGCCGGCACACTGAGGGCTCTTTTTATCAAGGTGCGGTAGGCGGTTAACGCGCGGAATACCGCACGTTCAACCGCCTGCCGCGCTAGTTGCTAACGCCTCCATTGATGAGGCATTAGGTTTTCGGCTTGTCGCGGGGGTTAGCACGTGATGAAATGTCCAACGCGCTAACCCCCGTAGCGCACCTTGATAAAAGGAGCCCTGAAAGCTCTGTGCTGCTCCTGACTCTCATAGGAATTCTATGAGTGTCAGGAGAAGCATAGAGAGTGTTCAATGCACTGGCCAATAAAAACCGCTTCTGCAGTTTTGTAAAAGGGGGAGATAATATTATAAATTGTCATCTTTTCAATTTATACATATAAGCATGTTTACAGTTCAATATTTTATTTATTCTTAGTTTGCTTTATGATAGTATAAGTGTAAAATACAGTGGGCGATTTTAGTGTATTAACTGACTAATGAACAGGCTACACATATACAATCCAATGCCAACTGCGGAGCAGAGCCAAACCAAATGGCATCGTTCAGCACAATCTGCGAAAGATGGGAGGCTTTATAACCATTTTAATTAACTGTAAAATAAAATTGTAGCTGTGCTTTTTAATTGCAGCTGCAGCTTATGGTAGATTCAGATTCTAATGTCTTGTTATATTTTGTACTGTGTTCTTCACTGTGACCAAATAAGCAGGAAAATGTTAGTGGTTTCTGTCACTAGGAATAGAAATAAAAGATTGATTAGTTCTAAATAAGTACAAATATTGGAAAATGAAGGTTGGGGAATGAACTTTTGAGAGAAATGGCAGCATCTTCATTCTTAAAATGTCCCGAAAGGTCAGTCAGATGGCCCATCAACAACATTGTGCATAGCTGTGAAGGAAACCTGATTTGGATTTTTGGGCTTGGATAAAGTATTGTGCTTGCACAAAACTAAAGGCTTATACATATAACAAGCATAAACATGAATCACTTCATATTCTTGTATTTATTAGCCTTTCTTTATGTGGATTCCTGGACTTGTTTTCCATTTTTCTGGTTAGAGAGGAGCTAGAATGCAGCACAAGTAATATTCACAGCTCCCTGAAAGCAAGAGAGAAGGACAAAATTTGTCCTTCTCATAAAAGCATCATCTATGTCTTAATGTATATTAAAGGGAAATTCTATAAACGGCACCTAAAGTTAGCCGCCTTAATAGACAGGCGCCTATCTTAATTAGTAAATTAACTTCAATAATGAGATTTAATAAGCTCATAATTGAAAAAAAATTAATTGGGAGATAAGCACCTATCTTTTTAGGCATGATTCTATAAAAGATAGGCGCCTAGCAGCGCCTAACACCAAAGTAAGTGTGTTTAGGGCTGGAGAAAGACTTAGGTGCTGCTAGGTGCAATTCTGTAAAGGACTTAGGCAACTAAGGGCAAATTCTATAAAGGACGTTATTAGGATGTCTATGTAATGCCTAAAAGGTGATTCTGCAAAGGATGTCTAATAATATAAATGTGCTTAGATTCGATCAGCACCGCTGTGCGCAATTCTTTATAGTGCGTCTATGCATTATAGAATCACGCTCCGCATTCTGCTGATAGACATCTAACAACGCCTAATTTTTAGATGTCCTTTACAGAATTGTCTCCCTATAATATAGGCCTTAAAAACCCTTATCTATATTATAGATGCCTACATTTTAAGTTAGATATGATTCTATAATGGGTGCCTAAGTGTGATTGACATGTAACAGGCACCTAACTTTAGGCACCAGTTACAGAATCTGGCCCACTGTATGTGGGAAGAGGGATCATTTTAGAAAAGTTTTTTTCTATATGTTAAAAAAAATATATACATGCAGAAAAAGCCTTTTATAAAGTTTCCCTATAGCATGTGCATGCCAATATACTGTATACATGTTATGAAAATGTCACATGCTTCTTCATGTGCCAAGTTTACAGTATATGTTCCAAGGCAGGGGTGTCCAACCTGCGGCCCGAAGGCCACAAGCGTCCCCGTAAAGTATTTTGTGCGGTCCCGATCGAGGGCGATGCAGTGTTTTTTTCTCTGCTGCCCCTGGGTGTTTACCGTCTTGTCGGCTCCCTCCTCTATCTTGTCACAGTGTTTACGCATTTGTGTGGCCCCAGAAACATTTTTTGGGGTCAATGCGGCCCAGGGAAGCCAATAGGTTGGACACCCCTGTTCCAAGGCATTGTTTGAATGGAATAGTAGGAGAATATATGTATACATTTCATAAAATGCACAAGTATATAATTAGCACATATTTACACTTGTTTCCCAAACAGGTGTAAAAGTATGGGTCTGTATTTCCATGGAGTTGGGGCTAGAGTTTGGTGCCTATTTTGTAAATGTTGATAGGTGTCTATGTTGCCTCTATCTATCTCTCTTACATTTTTGTGGACCACTTACAAGTTAACAAAACTGTGAAAGCAGTGTACAATTATAATCACCCTACCCCTCCCCAACCCACCCTCAAACACTTCCAAAAAAATATTTATCTCCCAACTCCCTTCCAACCTATACAAAGCAGGACATAGAACCCAACGTACTAGGATATACTGTATCACTAGTTTAAAAAGTTCCTTCACCCATCTCGCTACAATACTGACTCTCTCTTTGAATACCATCCCCCAGCAGGCTCCAAGTAGGAAGCAAATATCTAATGGTTCTTATAATACTCTACATAAAAATTGCCAGGTTTTTAAAACTTTCCTATGACCCCCCTAAAATAATCTAACTTGCAGAGCCTAAGGACAATTTGTTCTACAACAGATAAGTACTTCTAATAGGTCACAAAGATTGAATTACTAACAGTGAACATTGACTGGAACAGAGGAAGCAAGTAGGAGAAAAATACACCAACTTTTGGGACAGATATAAAGGACCCTCATTCTGTAAAACCTGCAGAATGAAACACAGAACTTTAAATCAAATCCTTGATTCCACTGGGAGCCATTTTAGCTTCTATAATAGGCTTCAAATAAGCACCATTTCAAATTTTAGATATGGGTATTCCATTATAAAATCAGACCTTTAAGGGATAAATTCATAATAGGACACATAAATGGTTTTTAAAAAGTGCCTCTTTTGGGCATCCCTCCTGCTGGGTTCATTCAGGGGGGGTGCCAGGCAGGAGGGACTGGGAATCCCTTCTTCCACGTTAGTTTGGGAGGGGGGGGAGGTTCTGTGCAGGAGAGATTGGGCATCCCTCCTGTCACAATCATTTTGAGGGGATTCTGACAGGAGGGATTGGGCATCCCTCCTGCCGGTAGTCTTCATGGGGGGTGGGGATGGGTTGCTGCTAAACTTATTGCAGCAGGGAGATCCCTTGCTGCAATAAGCTCAGCAAGAACCTGATTCTCTAACCAGCATCTGTAACATGGACGTTGATTAGAGAATCAGGTTCATTTCAGGCAAGCTTAGGTGCGATTCTGTAAGACCGGACGTCCTTTACAGAATCCGGGCCTTAGTGCTCCCGGCCATGGTAGAAACCTTAGTAAAAGAGGGCCTAAGTATATAGCTCTCGATGGAGACTACCCCAACTTTGTTGATTGGGCTGAGAACTTTTCAGCAGCCCCTTGTTTAGGACAGGAGTTGATTCTTTAAATGTTGCTATGAATTTGGCACCCAAAAATGGTTCCAAGCTAGTATTCTATAATAGCAGAGTTGAGCACCAAATCATTTTAGAATACTAGTGTAAAGCCACTGTGGGACGCTGTACATAGCAAGCAAACTTCTGTGCTGTTTATGACTAGAGATTAAGGCCCTGATTCTATAAACAGCGCCAACTCATAGGAACCATTAGGCACAATTATCAATCATCCGCTAGGTGCCATTTATAGAAGAGTACCTATCAGACATTGAGTTTAGTTGCACTTTCATTTGGGTTTCCTTAGCGTACCTGCATCTAAGTCAAACCACTCCCCAAATTCACCCTGAATCTGCCCTTAACCACACCAATTTGCTGGTTGGTGCCTCAGTGTAGGCTCCTACTTCAAAGTGCTAGGCACCTACCAAATCAGATACTTTTTAAAGGATTTTTAATTGATTTTAAATGGTGCTTTCAATTATCAGTGCCGATTAAGCCAATTAAGAAACTTAAGTTAGGTGCTTAGATCAGCTATGTGTACCAATCTAGGCACCTAACTTCAGGCACCATTTATAGAATCTGGGCCTAAAAGCCCACTTTTCTGAGGCTGTTTTTAACTCCTAACTTCTGCTTGCTTATCAAGTACCCAAGTTTGTTTTAATCATTCCCAGCATAAATAATTCCCTAAATCCCTTATTTGTCCTTATTCTCTATTTTTTATTAGATTGTAAACTCTGTAAAGCAGGGATTGTCTCTTATGTGTTTAATGTATAGTGCTGCATATGTCTAACAGTGCTATAGAAATGATTTGTAGTAGCAGTAGTAGTAGAGGACATTTTATGGATATTAAAGTGTTATCTGAGGCTGTCCTTATTCAGGCTTGTGCTACCAACCAGCAGTTCATAGAAGTTCACTTGTTGAAATTGAAAGTCCAGGCTTTGGAGAATTTAGACAGTCTCTTTAAAAGATAAGAATTATACCCATTGGGAGAGCTACCGGAGGGTGCTTGGAGAGAGAGGAGACTTTTACTTGCACTGCAACAGCTATAGCAACTTTCTGTCTGTTTGCCTGAACTTTTTTTATGCTTGTGGGACTGCTCTCGATTTGGGCAGGCATTGGGGAGGCGGCTAGTGACATCATTGGGGCCCGCCCCCTCCATGTGAAAAACTGCTGCAGCTGCAAGGCATAGCCACAGGGTGTGGCTGCAGGGTGTAGCCAAAGGGGTATGCCCTAAGGGGCACACCCTGCCCCTTGGGAGCCACGGAGGCAGGAGATGTTGAGAAAATATACCATCTTTGGGTAAGATCTAAAAAAATTTTTGTGTGTGAATATATTAATGGGTAAAAGAAAAGCTAAACCCAAAAGCTCCACCCCTGCCACAGTCGGCCCTATGGACCGCCACCTAATACCAGTGACTCCCTCACAAGTTAACCAAGAGTATGCTTCCATTTCGGGTGCATATTTAAGTCCCCTTGAAAGGACCCCATCCCTTCCACCATTATCCAATGGTTGTGGGGCCTAAAGTAGCCCCCAGTAAAACTTCTGAGGATCCCCGAAAGTCAATAACTTTAGCCAAATTACAACATATTTCCTTACCTAAAGCATTAACTTTATTGGATTCAAGTGATGATAATCAGTGTACCTCAGAGGATCCAAAGGATATTAGCTTGAAAGATTTGTGGTCATTAAATAAGAGTGTGGAAGGGTTATTAAGATCAGTTGTTAAACAATCTTCAAATTTTTCAGTTGAAGTTGTAAAGAAGTTTGAAAGTATGGATTCCAACTTAGGGCTCCTTTTACAAAGGTGCACTAGCGTTTTTAGCATGTGCTACAATGCCACACACGCTAACCTTGCACTACATGGAAAATACTAGTGCCAGCTCTATGGAGGCGTTAGTGTGTAGCACGCGCTAAAACAGCTAGCGCACCTTTGTAAAAGCAGCCCTTAGATTTGGCAGATAGAAGGTTAATGTTGGTTGAAACACAGACATCCACGCTGCAGCAAGTTTCGACTTCTGCGGTTAAGGATGTGTGTGTAATTCATTCTAAACTAGAAATTATGGAGAATATGTCACGGTCAAAAAATCTCCAATTTGTTAATTTTCCCATGACTCACTTGATATCACCAGAGATTTTATTATGAAAATATTTGAAAGAGATACTAGGTTTAACAAACTCAGAAACCTTTTCTATACAAAATTGTTACTATATATCACAGAAAAATAGAATAACATCAGATCAGGGAACAGATATTTTAATTTCTGCTGAATTTGATTTAACTCAATTTCTTGAAGATTCCCAAGATGTTATTAAAACTAGGGCTACTCTTTTGATGTTTAAGTGAATTAGATAAAAATCTACTTATGAAATTATATTTTAAAAACAAAACAACAAAATTCTGTGGTGATACTGTATTGATATTTCCTGATGTGGCTAGAGCTACCCAAATGCGAAAGAAGGAATTTCTTCAGTTAAAACCTAGGGTTTTAGATCTAGCCGCTAGTTTTTTTTTCTAAAATTCCCTTGTAATTGTATAATTAAACTACAAGAGAAGGAATTTATTTTTTGGGATCCCACACAGCTTCAGCAATTTTTAAGTTTTCGTGGTCAAACGGTGAGCCGGGACACGAACATTCTTACCACTTCCTGTCCCAGCCAACTGTTAACCACCCCACCTTTCTCCTGCATCCCGGCCCCCTCTATAGCATACTTTTAAAACCTGGTAGTCTAGCAGTGAAGCAGGGCAGGAGCTATCTTTGTTTGTTCCTGCCCCGTTTAGAGCTACAATCAGAAATGACTGCTGAGAGTTCCTGCAGCAGTCTCGAAAATTCTCGCAGTCTCATGACACTTCCTCGGGAACTTGCGACAGGCATCTGCACTACATTTTTGTTATTGCAAATGGCCACGCCTAAAGTTAGGCATGGTTCCTGGGCATAAGTCTATTCTATAAACCACTATTGATTCACATAAAACTCATGCCTAGACTGGGAGGTGGAACTTAAGGAATGTAAAGCATAGATAGTAAAGTTATGCAGCCACTCAAGAATAACCTCAGTGTATAAGTAAGGACACCAAAAAGGCAAGCCTAACTTAGGAATAGAAGTAGTGTCTGTGTTGCAGCTTGAAATATATTCAGCAATGCAATTTAAATAGCTGGCACTGTGAAATATAAGAACAAAGTGCTGTTGCCAGCATTATATTTTATCAGGCAACATTTTTTAAATGTGATGAATTTAAGAGAAAGTGTGCCATTCTGATAACTCAATTGAGATTAGAGGTTAAAATTAATTCTTACTTTCTCCGAGGTGCTGGCTTATTGGTGAGTTATTGTAGCACTGTTAACCTTTAGCAATAATTGACTTCTTAAGGACATTCTGAAGTTTAAAAAAAAAAAAAAGGGTTTGTCCACTTTACAAAAGTAAGTGGAAAAAAAAGAAAAAGAGGAGTGCCCTGGAGTTATACAATAATTTAAGCTTAGTTCTTCATGGCATCTAGTTCACTCCTCGTTGACAGAAAATCTATATAGAGCTACTAAGAAGACAAAGTGTTGAGATAAAAGAAAGGTCTTCATTTGTTAAAACTATATGAGAGGTATCACCAGTCTACAAACATAGATATAAAGGATAGGTTGTCAAATAAGGACCATATAGACTATCTAATCTGCCCAATTTAATTCTTGTTCCAGGTATTATGTTAGGTCCCAGATGATTCCTATCTTCTATTTCACTTTTTTGTAACTAAGGATCTTCTATGCTTATCTCAGGGATCCATCTCCACTTCTGTGAAACAATATTTTATATTTTTTATTCCTGAGTCCCTTTGAGCTTCATGATAAAATCTTTTTCTAGAACAGTGGTTCTTAAACTTGTCCTGGGGGACCCTCCAGCCGGTTGGGTTTTCAAGATTTCACTAATGAATATGCTTGAGGCAGATTTGCCTATAACAGAAATGACAGACATTCCAGTCTGCCTCATGCATATTCATTAGGGATATCTTGAAACCCCAATTTTAATGGCCTACATTTCCAGTACCTACCTTTGACGAGAATCATGGCTACGGAGGCGCCTTAAGACTCTTAAGGTCATTTTCGGCATTAAGCATGCCTTACAAAAAAACCTATAATTGGCTAGACTGGATAAATCCTCCGGGGGATTGTTTAGCCTTGAAGAAATAGAAAAGCAAGCCTATTAAAAATATTAGCGGACCTCAGTATGAGCTCTTGGAGTGTAAACGGGGGGTTTTCTGAGCTCAGGCAACAACTCATGGGTGACCTTAGGCATTCTAAGGTACCTCTGTAGATGCAATGAAGTTATTTTATTTTTAGGCACCAGTAGGCACCTACACTTTTTAAAATTATTTTAAAATGGCTTTTACCAATCAAGTTAACAAGGTGCTGTTTATAGAATATGGGCCTAAAGTAAAAATTACCTTCCTTTTATAAAACCATAGCACAGTTTTTAGTGCCGGTCATGCCAGTAACAGCTCTGATGCTCATAGAATTCCTATGAGTGTCAGAGTTTTTACCACTGTGGCCAGAGCTAAAAACTGCATTATGGTTTTATAAAAAGGGGGAGGGGATAAATGTTTCTTTTGTATTGCTTCTACCATCAAAATGTCTGAATGTCTCTAGATTCACTCCTCTGTCTTTCTTCTTTCCCGTGCTATAAAGATGTAGGTCTCATAAGAAATTTAGTATAGATCCAGTACTATTATAATAGTCTTTCTATACTTCAACCTTTTGGAGTTATGGCCTCTAGAACTGGACACAGTACTCTTCTGAATTTTACTATGCATCCTAGTATTTTTAGCACTGGAATCAAATAGAAAAAGAACAGAAGACAAATTGTAAAAATTTGCCCATAGCTCACATCACACAGATATATATAGAAACATAGAAATTGACGGCAGAAAAGGGCTATAGCCCATCGAGTCTGCCCATACCAATGACCCACTCCCTGATTCTTACTCTCCTAGAGATCCCACATGAATATCCCATTTTCTCTTGAAATCTAACACGCTGCTGGCCTCAATCACCCTCTGAGGCAGCTCGTTCCAATGATCTACCACCCTTTCAGTGAAGAAGTACTTCCTCGCATCACCCTGAAATTTCCCTCCCCTGATTTTCAGCGAGTGTCCTCTGGTTACTGAGGGCCCTGTAAGACTGAAGATATCATCTTTCACCTCTATACGCCCAGTAATATACTTAAAGGTCTCAATCATGTCCCCTCTCTCTCTTCGCTCCTCCAGTGAGTACATCCGCAGTCTTTTTAACCTTTCTTCATACGTGAGTTCCCCGAGCCCCAAAACCATCCTGGTAGCCATTCGCTGAACCGACTCAATTCTCAACACATCTTTTCGGTAGTGTGGTCTCCAGAATTGAACACAATACTCGAGATGAGGTCTCACCATGGATCTGTACAGCGGCATTATGACTTCAGGTTTTCTGCTGACAAAACCCCTACGGATACAGCCCATCATTTGTCTTGCCTTGGACGATGCCTTCTCTACTTGATTGGCAGCCTTCATATCGTCGCTAATGATCACTCCTAAATCACGTTCCACCGTGGTCCTGGACAAGGTTTCACCATTTAGTGTGTAAGTTCTGTGTGGATTTTTTTTGCCTAGGTGCATTACTTTACATTTTTTAGCATTGAAGCCCAGCTGCCAAGTTGATGACCACTGTTCAAGCTGTCTTAGGTCCTGCGTCATAGAGTCAGGCACACTGCTTTTGCCAACTATGTTGCATAGTTTGGCATCGTCGGCAAACAGTGATACTTTTCCTCTAAGTCCTTGGGTCAAATCTCCTATGAATAAATTGAATAGAATCGGCCCTAAGACGGAGCCCTGAGGTACTCCACTCATCACTGCTGACGTTTTGGAGGGGGTACCGTTTACCATCACCCTTTGAAGCCTACCATCTAGCCAATCCCTTACCCATGTTGTGAATGTATCCCCTAATCCCATCGATTTTAGTTTGTTCAACAGCCTGCGGTGTGGAACGCTATCAAAAGCTTTGCTGAAGTCCAAGTATATCACGTCAAGGGACTCACCGGCATCCAGATGACTGGTCACCCAATCAAAGAAGTCAATCAGATTAGATTGGCAGGACCTTCCCCTGGTGAATCCGTGTTGATGTGGATCACGTAGATTTTCTTCATCTAGAATTTTGTCAAGTTCCTGTTTGATCAGTGTTTCCATGAGTTTGCACACTATGGATGTAAGACTCACCGGTCTGTAATTTCCTGTCTCCGTTCTGCAGCCCTTTTTGTGGAGTGGAATTACGTTAGCTGTTTTCCAGTCTAGGGGTACTACTCCCGTGCGCATGGAAAGATTGAAGAGTACAGATAGTGGTTCAGCCAGATATATAGTATAAGGTGTGGCTGGGCCCAGGAGGGTCAAGCCTATAGTTGCTTAGTACATAAACTCTGACAGAGCAAATTTTATCTGGAGTTGGTCAAAACTAAAAACATATTCCTTTATGGATGCATTCAGTTCTTAATACTAAAGCCTCTAATCCCCTCTTTGGTTAAGACTCAATTTCAGGCCTCTTTCACCAAAACGCCTTTCTAAAAGAGAAATCCTCCCAAATGTCTCTTCCCTCCCCCTCCATTATTTTATCTTTTTTTATCTCAATGTATTTTTTACTACCTCTTGTTAGTCCCCCCCCTTGGTCTTGTAATCCCTTAATTTTTTTTATTTTTATAAATTTTAGTTGTTCCCTTTTTTTAAAAAAAATTTAATTGCTTATACTATATTTTTGTTTGAACCGTTTTTTATTGATTGTAAAGCATCTAGATACTTTATTTGATAACCGATATATTAATGAAATAATAAACTTGGTAATATGGTACTTTCTCTAGCAATTACAGTCCTTGACCACCTTTACACAGGTATTTCGCTTGATTTTCTCAGGCTGAGCCAAACCTACATTCTCCAGGCAAGGCAAATCAATTCCTACAGACTTTTGCCTTCCTTTAAATTTCCTTTTTTTAGTTCATTGCAGTGCACAACCTGAAATGCCACATTGAGTAAGGCCAAACTTAATGGCTTTAGGGACCAACCTCCCACATGTAACAAACCCAGGTCCATTTCAGATTTTTCTCATAAGAAACCCAAATCCGTCCCAGGTTTTGTCCCAAGCAGCAAGAGAAACTACACTGAGCCTAGGTGCAGGGGTACTGACCAGGTGACTTGCCAATTAACTGATGAAGCTGACTTCTGCTCAGACAGTGATATGGAGGTAGAAGAGGCAGAGCAGGAAAAGATTAGAGGGAAAAACTATACTCTGTACAGACCTGTCCCTGCCACTGTCAGAAGTCTAAAACCATTTGAGCAGCCTGTTAGAAACAGGGTTAGGGAGAAACCTGCTGGTGGTAATAGGAAGCAGGCTGGTGTGTGGAAAACCCTTCCCCCACCTACTCAGAGGGGGAGTGGCTCTCCACCAGATATAACCAGGCTTCTTAAACAGGAAGGGGGTACACAGGAGAGAAGCAGACGGGAGAATGGGAAGCTGAGAAGAGGAAGTCGCTCTCAGACTGTCATATGCTTGAGGCAGACGAGTTACCTCTCATCTGGGATGCTGGAATACAAACAGAAGGAGAAGCCATGGAGGTGCAGGAAAGCTGTTTAGGAGCTGACACTCTGCCAACACCCATGGAGACACAGTAAGCCTGAGATTGAGATTTAATTTCTTTATGCTGCCAGCTTGTCTCTTACCTGTTTGAAGCCAGTGCAGAAGTTCTCCTGGAAAGCCACATTTTGAGGCTTTCTGTAAAGCAGGAATGTATGTGTTTTCTGACAAACCATTTTGAATGTATTTTCTGTATGGTGATTCAGCTAGGAAATCTCGATGGTCCTGCACAGCTGTGCCTGATTGCTACAGCAACGTTTAGAGGGAAACGTTTGCCTGATTTTGAACTCTGAATAATGCTGTGATTCTTATGTGTTCTGGATTGTTTGATAAAAGCATTACTTACCTGAATATTACTGCTCTGGTGAAGAGGACTGTATTTCTTAACTGATTAAAGTCCAGAAGCAGGGGACCGTACACAAGGCAGTGCTGTCCAAGATTCAACTGCCTGATTATATATTTTTGGAACCTTTTCATTTCATGCAATATAAGTTCATCCTGAACTACAAGGCGGTTGCCTGTATTTTGGTTTATTCAACCAGTGGTTGAAATAAAGTTTATTTTTATTTTGCCATCCCTGACTAAGATTCCTTTTTACCTTGCATACTTATAAGTTTTAGAATGTGCCTGTTTTAAAGACTTGAAGGATCCCTTAGTGGAAAGGGACACGCTGGGTTTAAGCTTTGGTCACGTTCCCAGAGGCTTGCTTCGCCTTACGGGAGCCCGGGTTGTGACACACAATGACCAGCTTTTATGGTCCCTCCCTAAAGGACCCTTTTCAGGCTCTAACAATTTAAAAGTTCCCTGCAATATTGCTACACATACACACACAGAGCGGCTTTTAGCAAAATGCTATCAAACAGAGCCTTTAAGTTTCCTGTTTTCAGCAGCTCAGGTAAAACTACATTCCTGAATAAGCCTACAATACTTTAATGCCAGCACAGTTTCCACTCTTATTCATTGTCAGTCTCCATTTGACTTTCAAGAAAGGAAAATCTGAATTAGCTTCACAAAGTTCCATAAGCTCTTCCTAACATAAAGACTCCCTGCTATCAGTGTTCTGTCAGAAAAGCCTCCTGCATTTCTACTTCAGGGTAATCAAAAATACATTCTTGTAGATGTCTGACCTGATTTCTTTGAGGTGATTTCCTTCTCCTCTCCAAGCATGGTTGTGCTACAGGTCTCCTAGTGAGAGCTGTTTGTCTAAACTGGCTCCCTGCTTATAGCATGGTGTGACCTGTTTAGAAGCACTACCTGCATCTTTCCTTCCTGGCTTTATGGTTCCTACTAGGGCTGACTTCATCTTACTGAATCCGGACCTAGGAAAAGATAAATTGGTACCAAGTTGCTTGTACACATTCTCTTTAGTATTTCCAGTGTATGCCCCTTTCTTCCTCCCAACTCTAGGCTGTGGTATGGGCTTAGGTTTGTCTGTGGACTGGCTCAATTTAGCTTGCCTTTCACTTGTGACAGGTTTCTGTGTTTACATTTTCACTCACAAGGACTTCTCTGTGATAATATGTGATCACATCCCTCGAAGCGGAAGCCCTGCCTTACTTTACCTTTAATTGTTGTAGTCGCTAAACAGGCCGATATTAAACTCCAAAAAATGCTTTAAGTGCACTTTTCTTTTTAGAACCAAAATTTGTTTCCAGAACCAAATTAATAAACTCTTAAATCAGATAAGTATTATTTTGGGAGTCTGATAAGAACTACTTTAATATCTGTCCCAAACAATTGGTTCTTTTTGTATAAATTTTTCTTTCTTTCTTTCAGCACTAGTGACACTCCCTTCTGAAAGGAGATTCTATCAGGTAAGTTGATGTTAAAGTGACTGGTGCTTTACTTTTAAAAAATAAATTGAATGTTCGAATGGAGTCGGTTCAGTGAATGGCCACCAGGATGGTCTCAGGACTCAAGGATCTCCCATATGAGGAATGGCTAGGTAAGTTGCAGCTATACTCTCTCGAGGAACGCAGAGAGAGGGGAGATATGATGAAGACATTCAAATATGTAAACTGGCCGTATTGAGGTAGAAGAAGATATCTTTTTCCTTACAGGACCTATGGCAACAAGAGGGGTGGGAGATTTCATAGCAACACTAGGAAGTATTTCTTCACTGAAAGGGTGGTTGATCTTTAGAATGATCTTCCACTCACATGTAATTGAGGCAAGCAACGTGCTTGATTTTAAGAAAAATGGGATAAGTATGTAGGTTCACTTTGTGGAAGTGCTTAGGGGGGAGGGTCCTTAGAGTGGGCAGACTTGTTGGGCCAGTGGCCCTTTTCTGCCATCATCTATGTTTTCATATACAGGTATATGTGCACAAAAATTAAAACTTATCTTCAAGTCTCTTTTCTTTGCGTTGGCCAGCTTGCTTTTTCCTCCTTGTTCAGGCTCTCAGGAATTTTGTCTTTCTTAGTCTTCAGAGTTTCAGCAGCATAAAGGAAACTTACAGACCTAAATCAACTCAGGCTTCAACCACGCTCAGCCTGATAACCAATAATTATCAACTTTCAGGCTTCCCTTTAAATACGCTACAATTCTCAGGCTCAGCTCAGTAATCCATTTACAACTTGCTCTGATCTATGTCAGTGGTTTTAATCCACTCAGGCTATACAGTATATTAATTTAGCCTGTACTTATTCCTAACCTAAATTCTGTTATAAATACCCTTTTCCTTTTCTCTGTCAAAAGGAAATATCTTACAATTACAACTCTTATAACAACAACAACAACACCTATCTGTCTTTCATGTAACTCCTCAACTGACTTGGAATTTTCTTTATCCCTATAACATATTGGCTTGCCACCTAGTATCCAATCAGCATGAGTAATACAAAAGTTGCAGTTGATGGAATCTCTATTTGAGAAGTTCTAGGCTCCATTTTGCCAGACTATAATGGAGGGAAACATTTTAAGGATAATTTGGTCAAATTTTAAAGAAAACACTTCCCAGTTGATAAGATGGTCAAGCACATCTTTTCCTATAGTCTTGTGCTTTCAAATTTTAAAATGATGCATTCACATGGGTGCTGGGTGATTTTCTCACAAATGTACACTTTTAAAATTATCTAACTAACTAAATGGTTCAAAAACCACTAAGTCCAATATGGCTTTTCAGGAGACCCCAACTGTTGGAACTGTTTAAATCGACCCCCTACGTCCCAAAATCTTTCAATGACAAAAATGTGATTTCTTTGGAAGTCTGGACCGTATACCTATAAAAATCAAGGCCCAGGCTTTATTTGTGGCCTACCGGAGGTCAGTTCACATTCTGAGCAAGTGTGAACTCTTGCACATGCTCACAGCTGCCCATGAGTTTTGAAGAACCCCATGACAGACAGCAACCTCACAGGAGGTAAGAATTAATTTTAACCCCTGGTTACACATATATATATGCTTAACCTAAAAAAATTCCACTTAAATATTTGCTAATACATTGTTTAGAATCAAATATTGTATAATTTTTCAGCATTTTATTTAACATATTAGTATAACTTAACAGGTCTGAACTGAAATTTCCATGTAGCTTGCCTAATTTACACTGACTTTTACAAAGCTGTGGTAGAGGTTTCTACTGCAAGCCGGCAAGGTAAATGCTCCAATGCACATAGAATTCCTATGAGCATCGGAGCATTTACCTTGCCGGCCCGTGGTAGAAACTTCTATCAAACTTTGTAAAAGGAGCCCTGAATTCCTATTTCAATGCTAGAAATGCAAACTGAACACCATAACTGAAAGTTTGCTTGGCTTAGCCATGCCTGCTTGAATTGCATTACTACTGTGCCTGCATGAATTGCATTACTACTGTCACTTGTGCTGCCTCCACCATGTGACTGCTGAATGTATCCACTACCCTTTCAATGAAGAAACCTTTTTAATGTTGCTCCAAAACATAGGTGGTCAGTAACTCAGATGTTTGGGAAAGCTAAAGTGGAGCAGGATGGGATGGGACGTGGCAAACCAAGTTAAAATCCTTATGGTGAAAACACCTGTGTCAACAGTAAAGGGACAGTGGGGGGACTTTTGAACACAGCAATCTCCCCCACCTAGTACCTCTGTTACGGATGTTATTATACATACTGAACACACTCTAGGGAATTATGCGTCATAAAATTCAAAATAATGTACCAAAATAGTACAACATATTAAACAGAATAGTATTTGCATTATTCTGGAAATATAGACATGTACTTAACCCTTGGTTGTCAGACAGCCCTAGCTCCTCAGTTCAACATCTT
This sequence comes from Geotrypetes seraphini, assembly GCF_902459505.1. Taxonomy (NCBI): domain Eukaryota; kingdom Metazoa; phylum Chordata; class Amphibia; order Gymnophiona; family Dermophiidae; genus Geotrypetes; species Geotrypetes seraphini. Next base: position 72,749,191 of record NC_047089.1, on the reverse strand, counting down.
TCTGTTGGCCAAGTGAACAGTAATGTTCAGCAGCACTGTTAGAGGAATCCTGAGGTTAATGGCAACCATAAAATGCTTAAAAGATATTAATTTAAACAATACATTAAAATATCCTGATTTGTTAACGGGCAAACAGTGATGAGTGGTATATGGCACATGTTCTCAAAAACTAAAGCTGATAGGAGAAAACTGGTGTCATTTTCGGAATCAGTAGGACAAATACCACTCATCACTCTGTTTGCCCATTAACAAATCAGGATATTTTAATGTAGTGTTTAAATTAATATCTTTTAAGCATTATAGAAACATATTAAAGAAAGGTGTACAACATGAAAATCTACTAATTTCATGCCAAAATAGTCTGCCATCATGTGTGAATCTCATCTTCCTTGGAATCTGGCTTCCATTTTTTTTATGTCTTGGTGAAATCTTTCATCTTGCTCTTTACATAAGTCACCAAGGTTCTTTGGAAAGCGATCTAAGTGATTGTGCAGATAATGGACTTTACAAGTCTGTTGAAATAAATAAGCATATCCTCTACTAATTGTGTGTAGCTGTCTGCCTTCTTGTTGCCAATAAATATTTTCATAAGAAGAAAGAAAACCAGGCACATGATTCAATTTCATTCATTGATACTATGAAATGTGGGTCATTTATAAGTTGTCTGATCTGTAGATCATTGAAAATTCCTGCCTTCAGTTTTTCCATGGTAAGTCCAGGTAACGTATATGCACACATTCAATGCATGAACTGTCTTTATTCAAAGCCTTTACTAATTGTTTCATCAGGCCTAGCTTTATGTGTAGTGGTGGCATTATGATTCTATCTCATGCTACCAAAAGTTCATTGATTATATTTTGTCCTCCAACCACCATATATTCCCTCGGAAGTCAATATTTTTTTGCCCAGTGTTCATGTTTGGCTATACTATCCTAAAGGCATAAAAAACAAGGATATTTTGTGTAGCCACCATATCTAAGAAACTAGAGCTGATGCGTTCTATCCAATGTGCGTAATTTTCTGAATCAGCACCCCAAATAACCCTTGGAACAGGTCAAAAATCCAAAAGACCAATATTTTTTTTTCTGTCTTGAATTTGTGGGGGGGGGGGAATGACTTGTGCTTCCACTGCATTAATTCCATTTTGAACTCAGGATCTCTGTGATAGACTCAAATCTCATTTCCAGTCACAAAACAATGAAAAAAAATTCACCTTGTCTTCATGGAGCATATCCAAGTTCTCCTGACAGCACTGGAACCTTGTGGCCTTCTGACATGGCATCAGCATTATTGGAACCCATCTTTCACTAACCTTGGATATGCCCAATTTGTCATGAATTATTTTCCAAACTGTACCTGTCAAGATGCCCATTTTTTTCAGCTATTCGGGAAACCTTAATTTGCCTGTCTGAAAAAATTAAATCCTTGAATTTCTTGCACATTTCTGTGGAAGTTGCTTTTTTATGTTAAATGAAACATGTTCCCACTTCTCCACTGAAATATAACTTGATAATCTGATGTGTGTCTCTGCTTACAGTTCTGAAGTATGGATATTTAACAGCCCTCTAATTAAAACTGTAGTATTCATGCAACAGATGAAGACTATTTCAGAATAAAATAATATCAATAAAAGCTAGGAACTAGAATGGATATTATGTGGTTTGTTGCCAATGCAGCCATGAAGGGTAGAATAATTTGCATAGCTAGAGTAGCAGTACCAAAAAAATGTATCTTCTACATAACTGTGATTTAGTAAAGGAAGTTAATGAGATGAAAAACATGATAGCCAGGTAGCACAGCATTTTACTTTGTAAAGGAAAACTTAATGCTTTATGCTGTAGAAAACAGACAAATGAATAAAGGTATAAAACAAGTGAAATCAATGTGAAAAAAAAAATTGCATAGCAGAATAAAATGATTTTACATCTAGTCAGTTGTTTGTATGTTATCCAATCAATTTAACATAGAAACATGATGGCAGATAAAGGCCAAATGGCCAACCCATTTTTTCTTCCTCTCTCTAAGAGATCCCACATGCCTATCCCATGCCTTCTTGAATTCAGACACAGTCTCTGTCTCCACCACTTCTGGAAGACTGTTTCATGCATCTACCACCATATGTCTCATACCCTTTGTAATTAAAGTCTTTGTATCAATCTTATTCTCTCAGTTTTATATTTATTTTATTTTTATTTCTACAAATTGTATTTCATACTATTGTAAACCAACCAGATACTTGTGATGGTCACTATATCAAAATTTAAATAAACTTGAAACTATCTATAAAAGCATTTCCTTAGATTATTACTCCTGAGTCTATCACGTCTTAACTTCATCCTATGCCTTCTCATTCCAGAGCTTCCTTTCAAATGAAAGAGACTTGACTCGTGCATTTATGCTATGTAGGTATTTAAACATCTCTATCATATCTTCCCTCTCTCACCTTTCCTCCAAAGTATACATACTGGGATCTTTAAGTCTGTCCCTATATGCCTTATGACGAAGACCACACACCATTTTAGTAGTCTTCCTATTTGAAAGGTGCGGTCTCCAGAATTGTACACAATATTCTAAAAGAGGTCTCACCAAAGTCTTTTATAGGAATATGTATATTTCCCCCATTTTTTGCTTTCCAATCCTTGCCCAGAACTACATTTGATCCCCGTATCTGCACTTGTAGAAAAAAAAAATCTAAACCTCAAATGTTTAGATATTTGCTTATGGCAGCCAGGATTTTTGTTTAAGTGCCGTTCGTTGTCTATAACCTAGTCATTGTAATCACTATGCACTGTACAGAAGCATCAGAATATATCTGTTGTTATATCAAATATAACTCCCTCCCCTTTTTACAAAACCGTAATGTGGTTTTTAGTGCTGGCTGTGGCAGTAACAGCTCCAATGCTTATAGACTCATAGAATTCCTATGAGTGTCAGAGCTGTTACCACCGCAACTAACACTAAAAAACACACTATGGTTTTGTAAAAGGGGGGGAGGAGGTTATGTGCTAAAACAGCTATTAGGTACCAAAATGGAGATGAACCAGCACTTGGGTGCTATTCTATAACGTGGCAGATAAGGGGCTCATTTTTAAAACACAAACACCTCCAACAAATGGCATAAATTGACATTTGGATGTTTTTCTCACCAAAACATCCAAGTGTCGATTTTCAAAATTGGCTTTCTATACTTCTTGCTAGTCTTTTTTTTTCTGCTGAGTGTCCAAAGATCAAGGGGGCATGTTGGAGGAGTGTTATGAGTAAGCGTTGGATGTGCCTAGAACTTGGACGTCTTGCAGTGATAATAGAATATTTCCCAAGATATACAGGATGCCATTTAGACATCCAGAGCTAAACCTGTTTTAGAAGCATCTAAGTGCCACAAAGGTCCCAAACTGGCCAGATGACTACTGGAGATATTGTCATGACCCCCAACACTTCCCCAGTGGTCACTGACCCCATCTCATCCCTCAAATATCTGAATAAAATAGTACATACTGCCTCTAGTGCAGCAGCATTTGGTATGGGAAAGCCTACAAGAGCAGCATGCTGGTGACTGGAGTAACCTGGTGGGAGATATAATAATTTATCAAAAAGTATACAAGCTGAATATCCAAAAAAATCAAAAAAATAACCAACAAATATTCAGAATAAAGCCGCTAATAGTGGAAGGAAACAGGCTGAAAGGCAAGTAACTAACATAGAGAAAAAGACCTCAGTGTTTCAAGGAAACAACCAAGAAACTATATGTTCAGTTATAAACTGCCATACAAAACACATCCCAGGTCAAAAAACTCCATGGAAAAAATTCATAAAGATACAGTTTAAAATACACAAGTTAAACTGCAAAAAAAACAGCAAAAACTGTAAAAACTTGCACTTATCTTCCATTCATCTCCCACAAGCAGTGGAAATAAATATCTGTTGCTCCAATACGGAACCAGACACACTTTTCAAAGAATGAACTCATTCATACTCATTCATTCATACTGAGTTCATTCTTTGAAAAGTGTGTCTGGTTCCGTATTGGAGCAACGGATATTTATTTCCACTGCTTGTGGGAGATGAATGGAAGATAAGTGCAAGTTTTTACAGTTTTTTGCTGTTTTTTTTGCAGTTTAACTTGTGTATTTTAAACTGTATCTTTATGAATCTTTGCCATGGAGTTTTTCGACCTGGGATGTGTTTTGTATGGCAGTTTATAACTGAACATATAGTTTCTTGGTTGTTTCCTTGAAACACTGAGGTCTTTTTCTCCATGTTAGTTACTTGCCTTTCAGCCTGTTTCCTTCCACTATTAGCGGCTTTATTCGGGAGATATAATAAACCATAGAGAGGGTTCCCAAGCCCATATAGCACTCTAACCATTACATTTATGGTGGAAAGTATGAGGCCAATAATTCTCCCTATATCCTACTGTACCGCCATATAGGTGCCACCTGCAGCCATAAGGCCTATTTGGGTGGTAGACAGGTGGGTATAGTTGGTTTTGGGAGCAATTTTGAGGGCTCACCATACATTATAACTGGGTTATGGTGAAATGTGTACCTGACACCTTTTATGTGAAGTTTGCAACAGTGTCCTCTAAGGTGTATCACTGCTCTGCTGCTATGTCTGTTTGGCCAGTGTAGTATAAATGGTGGTCCCTCCTATGTGCAAGTGGTTTGGATTTGGACCTTTAGAATTAGACATTTTGGTGGTTGAAAATGGCCAAAAAGTTAGGTGTCCTAAGTTTGGATGTCCTGATGGCCAGACATCTAAATAGGCGATTTTTTGGAAAAAAAAAACACAAAAACATGGCCGTCTAGTGGTTTTAAAAATAAACATTTTAGCATCTGAAGTTTGGCTACACTTCTTAAGACATCTAAATTGGACTTAGATGCACTATTGAAAATTGGCGGGTTTAAGATCATCTGGAAATTCTGGATGAAGGTGGGCATACGTACTTCAGACGGTGTAGTATCAGACGGAAAGCTGCTTGAGTTTTCACGACTGCAACAAAAATTTGATATTGCTAAATCTCATAGTTATAGGTGGTTGCAGTTGAAGCAGGCCTTTCAGGAGGGGTTCCCTGACTGGAAAATCTTAAAAATCAGTATAGTTTGCTGTTCCTGTGTTTCCAGGTGATTTCCTGGGTCACCAGGCCATTCAGTGGTATAAATTAATATCTGGACTTTTGAATAAGAAACCAAAAACTGGTCTTTGTGACATTTGGAGCATTGAGATAAAGCATCAAATTACTGCGTCTCAATCGCCACAAATCAGAACTTGGAGGATGAGATGTATGGTGTCGGCATCTATGGGACAAACGTGTGTTTTTTTTGTTACATAGAGAATTTTGGACTCCGGTTAGATTACAAAAATTAGATAGTTCCAAGTCTAATAGATGCTGGCACTGCCATCCTGAACTTGGGATATTGGATCATTTATTATATTATTGTCCCTCGATACTTCAATTTTGGAGATCCATTTGGGATCAGGTAAACAATGTAATGGAAGATCCAGTGGCACTAACATATGACACTGTGCTATTTGGCACTTTGATGAGAGGTAAAAGCCAAATATCATCTCATAATTTTAAACTTCTCTTTATTATGACAGGGGTTGCCATACAGCTTATTTTAAGGAATTGGAAAAATTGGGATAGATTGAACTATACCTTTTGGTGGGAGTCGCTGTATCACTTTTTTTAAATGGAATGTATTATGGCTATACAACAGGGACATTACAAAAAATTTCTGAAGATTTGGGAACCATTGACAAAATTTTGCAAAGAGTGATTATTGATTTTGCCCTTTGGTCATGCACGTCCAGAGTGGGTGGGAGGGAGGGTTTGGAAAATATTTTTTAATTCTTTAATTTGAGTGCAATTTTTGAATGAGTGTGGGGGGTGATATATCTATTTGTCATAGATTGTAATTTGATTGATTTTAAGTGCTTTTATAGTGCAATATGATAGTATAATATGTTGCACTTATATATGGCTTAAAAATGAATAAAGATATTAAAAATATATATATATATATAGGAATTGTACTTTGTTGATTTGCCAAGGAACATTGTTACCGAGACCCATGTGCTGCTGAGCTATTACAATTTCTACCTTATAACTTAAAAAAAAAAAAAGAAAGAAAATGCACTTCTAAGTGTTCTAGTGCATAACTGTAAAGGAGGGGCGTGGGTGGATCCTGGGTATTCCAATTATTTAAGCAAGCAAGCAACATTACTCAGGCCTTAGGCTAGTATTCTATAATGGATTAGGCATACAAATCTGCTTTTATAGAATACCAGCTTAAGGCCATATTCTATCAATGGTGCTGTAAATTAGTCAATGGTAAGCGTAATACCGCTGCCTAACTTAATTGTTTTTATTCAGCATGGTAATTTACCTCATCATTTAAACCCAATTAAAAACTTGCTAAACAGGAGGCATCTACAGTGTAGGTGCTGGAATCATATCTACACGGGAGGGGTCCAGTGATAGTATGCAAGGGGAGGTCATTGGACCTTTACCATTTTCTCCCCTTGCTTACCTTCCACACTGAGGACTCCTCTTTCCATATATTATATATTATATTTAGCATTAGTGCGCTAGACAGGGTGGGTCGCTCTGAGAGTCTATTAGACTTTTCATTGCTTTTTGTGTATCTTAAGTATCTGCTGCAGTATTTTTTTGGAGTTTGGATTGGAATCATATCTACAGCAGGATGCCTAACGGTACCTTATGCCTAAGGGTGTGTGATTAGGGGGCATAGCAGGACTTAGGTGCCATTAGGCATGATGCACTAAAGAACTTAGACATCTGCAATGTAGGCCGGTAAAACACTGGCCTACATTACAGGTGTCTATTTTTTCTTAGGATTGTTAGCCATGATTCTGTTAACGGTGCCTAAGCGTGATTGAAATGCAGCAGGAATCCATTTTCATAGACACCGCTGATTTAGGTGCCATTTATAGCATCCAGCCCTTAGGGGGAAATTCTTCAAACAGTACCTTAACTTTGGCACTGGTAGGAGCCCTACCAGTTCCTAAGTTAGTAAGGAAACACCGTTTGAAATGGCAAATAACTTTAAATTTAAAGTGCCTACTGGTGCCTAAGGAAAAGGCATAAAAATCACGCTTCCAGAGGCACCTACCAGCACCTAATGACACTTTGGGCATGGCTAATGCAGGAAGTGGTGTTAGACACCATGAAGTACCTTCGAAGGTATGATTCACAACAAAGATAGGCACCAGAAATGTAGGCCTGGAAAACCCCGGCCTACATTTCCAGCACCTATCTTTCCTGGAGGCTCAATTCTCTATACAGTGCCGTCATATGATTGATACATGATTGGTGGCTGCTTTTTAGGCTGTATAGTGAATCTGATACTTAGTGCTGGGTTACTTTATTTTTTTTTTTACATAGTCCTCTCTTTTGTTGAAAAATTAATTAATTATGAGGCCCATAATAATAATAAAAACATAGACGTCCAAAAGACATCCTAAAACAGCACTTGGATGTCCTAATCGCTAGGACGTCCAAGTGCCGATAATCAAAACCATCTTTCTGTACATCTAGTGAGGTGTTTCAACCTAACCTATATACGTTCAGAGCACGAGATGGGCATGGTGGAGGTGTGTTATGGGTGGGCTTTGGGCAGTCTCAAGGGTGAGTTAGACATGGACATCATACTACAATAATCAAACATTTTGCAAGGCACCCTGGACAGAACCTAGACCTGTTTTAGAAGGGTCTAATTGCCACAAAGGTGCCCAAACTGTCCAGATGACTACTGCATGCAACAAGGTAAGACACCCCCACACTCCCCTAGTGCTCACAGACCCCCTCACACCCATAAAGATCAGAATACAAATGTATATACCTGTCTCCAGAACATGAGCACCTGGTCTAGGAAAGCCTAGTAGAACTGCACACAGGTGTCTTAAGTAGCTTGGTGGGTGGGCTAATGAACCATAGAAAGGAGTAGAAATTCCCATAAGCCACTCAAACTATTACATTCATGGTAGAAAGTGTGAACCCATCAAAAAACCCCAAAACCATATTCTACTGCCATTTAGGTGCCACCTACAGCCATAAGGGCTATTGGGGTTGTAGACAGGTGGGTATATTGGGTTTTGGGGGGCTCACCATGACCTACAAGGGAGTTCTGGTGAGATGTTTATCTGATACCCTTTATGTGAATTTCACAGCCGTGCCTTCTAAGGTGCCCCACTGCTCTGTTGCCATATCTTGGTGGCCAGTCCATTACAGGTCTGGCCAATTCCACATTCCTCCTCCACCCTTTTTACAAAATTGTAGCACAGTTTTTAGCTCTGACCACGGTGGTAACAGGTATGCAACATATGGGAATTCTATGAGCATCGGAGCTATTACCACCGTGACCAGCGCTAAAAACGCTAGCACAGTTTTGTAAAAGGGGAGGTCAGTTAGCATGATTAACTGTAATCTTGTGTTATCCTATTTATTTTGTGTTATCCTATTTATCATATGTAGTTGGAATGGTTAAAAGTAAACATAGCAGTGGCGTACCAAGGGGGGGGTGTGGGGGGCGGTCCGCCCCGGGTGCCAAGCCCTGAGGGGGTGCTCCTGGTCCGGTCCGGTTCTCCCCCCCCTGGGCCGGGTGTCACGTCTGGAAACAGCCTGCAGCAAGATCGCGATGCCAGCGATCTTTGCCGGCTGTTTCCTCCGCCACGGTCCCGCAACTCCTCTGATGTCAGAGGAGGGGCGGGACCGCGGCGGAGGAAACAGAAAAAGCAGGCAAAGATCGCTGGCATCGCGCGATCTTGCTGCAGGCTGTTTCCCCAGGGAAATGAGCGGGGAGACTGGGGGAATGAGTAGTGCTTCGTGGTGGTGGTGGTGGGGCCGAGCGGTCCTACGAGGTAGTGGGGGGTGGGGGGGCAGCAGGCCTTCAGGGTGGGGCAGGCAGGCAGACCTTGTGGAGGGGGGAGACAGGCCTTCAAGGGGGACAGGCAGGCCTTCGGGGGGGTGCAGGCCTACGGGGGGGGACAGGCCTTCAAGGGAGGGCACAGGCCTTCAAGGGGGGGACAGGCTGGCAGGCCTTCAAGGGGGGACAGGCCTTCGAGGGGGGTGTAGGTCTTCGGGGGGTGCAGGCATTCAAGGGGGGGAAAGGCCTTCAGGGGGGCCAGGCCTTCAAGGGGAACAGGCAGGCAGGCCTTCAAGGGGGGACAGGCCTTCGAGGGGGGTGTAGGCCTTCGGGGGGGATGCAAGCCTTTGGGGGGGGTGCAGGCCTTCGGGGGGGTGCAGGCCTTCAAGGGGGGGGACAGGCCTTCAGGGGGGCAGGCCTTCAAGGGGAACAGGCAAGCAGGCCTTCAAGGGGGGGGACAGGCCTTCAAGGTGGGGACAGGCCTTCAGGGGGGCAGACCTTCAAGGGGGGGAACAGGCCTTCGTGGGGGTGCAGGCCTTCAGGGGGGGTGCAGGCCTTCAAGGGGGGGACAGGCCTTCAGGGGTGCAGGCCTTCAAGGGGGGGACAGGCCTTCAGGGGGGCAGGCCTTCAAGGGGAGCAGGCAGGCAGGCCTTCAAGGGGGGGACAGGCCTTCAGGGGTGGGATGCAGACCTTTAAGGGGGGGACAAGCCTTCAGGGGAGGGGGGCCCTGGTGTAGAAGTATACGGAGGGAAGGAGGAGGGGTTCAAAGAGACGTGCATATGCTGGACTTTGGGTGGGAAGAAATAATGGGTCTGAAAATAGAGGAGAGAGAGAGAGGTGACGGACATGGGTTTTAGGGAGGGAAGGAACAGAAAGGGAGAGAAGTTGGACACAAGGGATGGTGTGGAGGGGGGATAGAGATACTGATTAGGAGGGTAGTTGGGAAAAGAAAGGGAGAGATGGTGGACCCTGGGGTGGTGGGGAAGGAGGGAGAGCTGCTGGATGAAATGGTAGTTAAGAAAAGGTGGATCTGTGGAGGGAGACAAAAAAAGGAAAGATGCCAGACATCCGGGGGAGGGAAGGGAAACAGAAGGGGAGGACAGAGATGGCAGATGGATGGTTAGCACGGAGAAAGAAGAAAGAAGGAGACCCTGGCAAGCAAGTTATCAGAAGACAACCAGAGCCTTGGACCAACAAGATTTGAAAAATAACCAGACAACAAAAAGGTAGAAAAACTAATTTTATTTTCTGTTTTGTGATTACAATATGTCAGATTTGAAATGTGTATCCTGCCAGAACTGGTGTTAGACCGCAAACGTGAGCTAGGATTTAACAGAGAGAGGAAAAGTCCTTTCTGTTTCTTTATTTTATTTACACCACAGCGCCAGTGTGGTTAGGAGAAGCCAAAGCTATAAAATAAACCCACCAGGATGTTTGAAAAAAACACCCAATTGGGCAGGAAAATCGAATCGATAAACCAATTCAATAGGCTGAATCGAATCAAAATTTTTTTTCCTGAATCTGGCAGCACTAGTTTGCGCTACTGTCTTAGACTTTAGGACCTGGGATTGGGGAGAGATGGCATCCTCAGTACTTTATAATGCAAGTGAAATGAGGATTTGGTCAGATTTTTGAAGGGTCTACACTCTGCAGAAGAAAAATATTGTATAGGCCGGGGACATGAGACAGCAGGAAATGGGAACTTTTCTTCCTTCTATTTTTGTGAATGGAAAGGCTGAGGATGTCAGAGAGTTCAGTTAAAATATGTGCTTTATAAGAAAATATAATAATGTGTTTTATAAAGTTTATAACATTGCTGGCCTACCCGGTGAGGTGTTCCTAGTGGTGATGGTGGCAGCGTGTCAATGTGTTGAGAGGAAGAGGTGATCTGGGAAATTCTGCTGAGCAAACTCCGGGCCCATTTCCACCCCCCAGTTAGTCCACTCCACTCAACTGGTTCACACACTGAGTGGGTCTTTGGGTGTTGTTACTGGGTAGTTGTTTTGGGATCTCTTCCATTGGTTTGTCAGTATCTCCTTCTGGTCCAAGGAAGGAAACTTTGTTAACCTTAGCACTGACCTACAGAATATGTTTGTAACAGCGCTGCTTGTGTGGCATTAGTCTATGTAGTGATCGAAAGAAAAAAACCAGACCTTTGCACATTTTTGCACTATATTGTGGGTGTATGAGGAGATTCACATTTCCTGCACAGCTAAGTCCTTGTGAAGTTACCTTGTTCTTTCTGTATTTGACATCTAGCAAGGTCTCTGTTTGGAAGGAAAGATCTAAGCTTAAAAATGAAGTGGCCAGAAATTATAGTAAAAGCAGATAGCATTGCTGATTTTAAGAAAGGTTTGGACAAATTCCTGGAGGAAAAGTCCATAGTCTGTTATTAAGACATGGGGGAAACATCTGCTTGCCCTGGATTGGTAGCATGGAATGTTGCTACTCTTTGGGTTTTGACCAGGTACTAGTGATCTGGACTGGCTACCATGAGAATGGGCTACTGGGCATGATGGACCATTGGTCTGACCCAGTTAGGCTATTCTTATGTTATGTTCTCATCTGTAGGGGCCTTTGTTTTCACTTCTTATTTTAATGTATTTTTTTTCTGATAACTTATCAGTTGTTTTTTATAATGGGAACAAAAATGGAAGAGAATTAATGTGTGTGGAATGGGGGGGTAACTAATTTCTTCAGCTAAATAATTCAATCCACCTCAACCAGACATAGGAGAACTCAAGCACCATTCACACACCCTCCAACCAAAAACGTCAAAAGAAAAAAACAGTTCGACAACCTCCTAGCCATTCGAGCTGCAACACTCGACCCCCAACTCTACAACCTATTGACCTCGACCACAAACCACAAAACCTTCAAAAAAGAAATAAAAACCCTTCTATTCAAAAACACATAAAACCGAACTAACACAATCAGAACTGTCCCAAGCATCACCTGCAACTACTCCATATGTACTTCTGATGTCATGACAATTCAGACATAATTTATGTTATGTTATGATATGTTTGGAATAATGGTTACATATATGAGGTTCAATAAAATAAAATTTTCACTGCCTGTTTCTATTATGACCATTTATTCAGTTTCATGGTTATTACAAAAAATATTTTTTTACATGGTGGGGGGGGGGGGGGTCAAAAAATTATGGGCCCCGGGTGCCACATATCCTAGGTACGCCACTGAAACATAGTACACATATATGACAGTGTACAGATGCAAATTCAACCATGGTACCCTAGCCAAGCAAGCAGGAGACCGACAATAATCATAGCAGCTCTGAATTGACTCCCTAGTCAGTAGCAGTATAGAAGCTTCCAATAAAGATAAAGATGATGCCTACTGGTGCCTAAGTTGATTTAGGCACAATTCTACAAACAGTGCCTAACTTTGATTGACATGCGGTAGGTATTGTTTTTACAGGTGCCTACCAAGTTAGTCACTATTTATAATATTGGGCCCTTACCACCTACAAGAGCAGCCTAGGCAAACCCCGCTTAGTAAGCAAGAGGATGATTTTCTCCCTGACCACTGGGTAACCAGAGAGGGAAAACCTGCCACCACTGCAGCTAGGTTTGGGTGTGGCCCAAACAGACAGAAAAGCAGCTTACACAAGCTAGCAAAGGCAGTGGAGGAACAGTGCTTGAAAAGAGCTCTCCAGTCCAAGTTGCAGGCCCAGGAAGGAGAGCCCATGGAATGGGTCAGTGCTGAAGATTCCCAAACTGCAAGCCTAGAACCAGTGGAAGAAAGGATGGACTGTACAGAGCCTGTGCTTGTCCCTGAGCCAGTTCCTGAACCAGTGGAGATCATGGAGGTGAACTGCTGTGAGAAGGGCAAGTAGCCATTTTGTGGCAAGTTTGTTTTTCTTTTGGCTCAAGAAAAGAAAAGCCAAACCCACAGCCTAGTTGTGTTTCGTGGGGGATTTATCAAAGCACTAAATGGAACTTTGCAAGCACAAGCCTGATGTGTGGATAGCTGTACTATTTTGTTCGTTTGTTTGTTTTTGCTAGCAGAGAACTGTTCCAATTGAGAAGTTTTTTTTCCTGCACTGCTGTTTGTGTGCCTAATTACCAGCTTTAAGGACATAAAAAGTACAGTGGAGAAATAGGCTGGGAGGATGTATGCTGCAACATCCGGGTGGGATATTTTTGTGGGTCTTCTCTTCCCCTATTGTTGTTGGGAGAGGGGATGAATAAAGCTACATAGCAGCCTATGCCCCATAGTGGCTCTAAGGAGCCAGCACACGCCTGTTTATGATAAAGGGCAGACAGGTACTAAAACAGTGATTGTTTTGTTTTTCACAAAGAAGTTTTCCTTTTGTTGGATTAATTTCAACAGACTGATAAAGAGACTTGTTATTCGTTTGTAGCAAGGACAGGAGTCTTGCAGGGCTGAGGCCCATAGGCCAGCCCCACAACCCTAAAAGGGAACTTTGGACAAATTGGAGATTGTTTGTTTGTTTTTTGAACTGTTTGCTCCTGGTTGGGAGAGTATTGATGGCCTAATCCTGACAGAAAGAGTTATAAGAAAGTGATCTACTTACCTGTGAATATTGTTCTGTAGGCTGGACATTACAATAAACCACATTTTCTTTTTGTACCATAGAAAGTGTGCAAGTGTGGTTTCATAAGAACATAAGAACTGCCATCTCCGGATCAGACCTTCGGTCCATCAAGTCCGGCGATCCGCACACGCGGAGGCCCTGCCAGGTGTACACCTGGCGTAATTTATAGTCCACTATATCTTTATATGCCTCTCTTAAGGAGATATGCATCTAGTTTGCTCTTGAAGCCTAGGACGGTCGATTTCGCAATAATCTCCTCTGGGAGGGCATTCCAGGTGTCAACCACTCTCTGAGTGAAGCAGAACTTCCTGACATTAGTCCTGAACCTGTCCCCCCTTAGCTTCATTACATGTCCTCTAGTCCGTGTCAAATTGGACAATGTAAATAATCTTCTCTCCTCTATTTTGTCGATTCCTTTCAGTATTTTGAAGGTCTCAATCATATCCCCACGCAGTCTCCTTTTCTCAAGGGAGAACAATCCTAGTGTTATAAGTCTATCCTCGTATTCCAGTTTCTCCATACCCTTCACCAGTTTTGTTGCTCGTCTCTGCACCCTCTCCAGCAGTTTTATATCCTTCTTTAGGTAGGGAGACCAATGTTGGACGCAATATTCCAAGTGTGGTCTGACCATTGCCCTATAAAGCGGCATTATAACTTTCTCCGATCTACTCGAGATTCCTTTCTTTATCATGCCCAACATTCTATTTGCCTTCTTTGCCGCTGCCGTGCATTGTGCCGACGGCTTCAGGGTCCTATCTATCAGTACACCCAGGTCCTTTTCTTGTTCACTCTTCCCCAGAGTTGCACCTGACATTGTATACTCGTATTCCTTATTCTTATTGCCTAAATGCATTACCTTGCATTTCTCCACATTGAACTTCATCTGCCATTTCTCCGCCCATGTTTCTAACCGACACAAGTCGCTCTGGAGTTCCTCTCTATCCTCCTGCGATCTGATTGCCCGGCATAGTTTTGTATCGTCTGCAAACTTGATGATCTCACTGGATGTTCTTTCCTCCAGGTCATTGATATAAATATTAAAAAGGATCATGCTAAGTGACTTTGTTTTGCCTGAAGGGCCACTTGCTTGTTAGAGTGGCACACAGCGAACTAACTTATTACCCTGCCCACGTTACCGCTACCTAGCGCCAAGCGGGAGGGTGACAATATATATAGCTGCATGGTGATGGAAACCAGCCATTAAATATATGGAAAATCAAGGTTTTTATGATCACAGTAAAAATGGCTTTCGCATGTGGGAAAGGCTAAACCCAATTTTTACTGCAGCTTTGTTAAAGGACCCATAAGTATTGAAAGAACAAATAGATTTATTAGCTTTCCTGCTCACTATACCAGTGTATGTTAAAGATATATGATGGCATTAATGTCAAAGGATTATAAATCTGTAAATAATTGATTTTTTTTAAATATGCTTTCATTCAACAGATGGAAATAATTATATCAAAGAAGTAAGTTATATAGAAAAAAATAATCCAAAAATCATTTCCAGGAGAACTCACCAATAATACTCAGATTATGAATGTTTACAACAAAGTATTAAAAATAAAACTAGAAGAATTCATAACAGATCTATAGTTACTCGAGACTGAAACACTGAAAAAAATATCCTTTGATTCCCTTTTATAACTTTCTGTCACTCACTCAGTCTATAGCAAACACTGGTAAGAAAGAGATAACAAAATCTCAGTAGGAAAAGAAAGTCACTAAGCCCTGAAACACACCACACCAGATCATATCCCGAAATTCTATGACTAGTCACAAAGATAGCGGTTCACACATGCTCTAGGAAAACCTAAGCACACATAAAAAAAGGACAGAACATTACTCATACATTTCATTTCACTCTTCTGTCACAAAATAAATCTAATCAAAAATGAGACACATACCCCCCCCCCTTTTACTAAACTGTGATAGCGGTTATTAGTACAGGGAGCATCGGTAGCTTGGCTCCATGCGCTGATAACCACTTTCGTGGTTTAGTAAAAGGGGGGATAATTAGAAAGTGAAAAATAGCAATAGTTGAAGTAGAAAATATATATATATATATTTTTCTATTTCTATTTTGGAGGTTGAGGGGAGACATTAGTATGGGTTATTTTTGAAATGGAAAGGTACTATTTCTTTTATTTTTCTACAGTTTACTTATGCTGGGTTTTACTAAACGGCTGGTGAGGTAAATGCTCCAATGCTCTTAGGAATTGCATGAACATCGGAGCATTTACCTCACTGGCCCACATTAAGAAGCTTTTTTGTGATTTAGTAAAAGGAGTCCTTAATGCTTTTTTCATTTCAACATTTTTTTACAAAATCATTGGATATTAATCTCAGTCTATGAGATGGACATTATAGGTTTCATTATGATATCATCATTTATTCATTTTGCATGTAATTAAAAAGCTATGGGGCTCATAATCAAAAGAGAAAAACGTCCAAAAACCGGCCTAAGTCGGCACTTGGACGAACATTTCTCAAAAATGTTCAAGCGCCAAAAATAAAAATGGGTTTTGGATGTATTTCTAAATGACCTAGGCCTTCATAGTGCCGCTCAATGTCCAAAGCTAAATGGGGCATTTTGGGAGACGTGTCGAGGGTGGGAGTTGGGCGGGACATGGGCCGGCTTAGACTTAGTCGTACAGCATGTATAACCGAAAGTTTAACAACAGAGTCTAGACGGAACTTGGACGTTGTGACTTAGACCATGTAAAACATTGTACAGCATTTTTGAAGTTGACAGTTGTTAAAAGAAATCTTCCAGTCTCTGTATTAGTCTCAATTTGAAGAAGGTCTTTTGAATCATGGAGTCATGGCCACAAAAAGATTGATAAAGTGGCTTGCAGATTAACTGTGGGCTGATAACGCTAGATGAGCCAGCGAAGAATGGGTTGGAGGGAAGGGTTAATTAGATATTAGCAGGTACGTAGGAGAATGGTAGTGGGTTGTTAGGCAAGTTAGGTAAGGGGAGGGGTGGAAATAAGAGGGTAAGGATAGGCAATAGAACGAGTGAGAATTGGCTGGGGAATGGGGCTCTGGGATTGGATGAGTTTTCTGAGGAGAATTGGGGGGCAGGGAGTTTTGAGGGAGTGAGGGAAGGTAGGGTTGGTGGGGAAAATTGTCCCGCCCTTCCCTTCCCTATTTTGGGGGTTCTTTCTTTGCAGGGTTTTTGTGTTGGGGGTGGGGGTGGGGTTGGTAGCAGTTTTGGTGCGGAAAAAAATTCTATGTTGGGGAAACAATTTTGGATCCGTGTGGCTATGCAATAGATTTGGTGACTAAATTTTGTAACTGCTCATGTGCGATACCGCCATGGGTGGCGGCTGGACTCTGCGGCACCGCGAGTCTCGCTGTAAGGAAATTGGGGAATGGGGGAGAATTTTGAAAGAGGAGCTAGTTCGACACTGAGTAGCTCCAGAATTTTGAGAATAAGCTACACTCTTTTTGAAAATGTGGATAAGTTGATTTTATTAAGGTTTGTTCCTAATGACAATAAAGCTGCGGCCCATTTTTTGCGACTATATCTGAGTTGGTGTATTTTATGGTGAACAATCTAAGCGTGGTGTGAATTCCAGTTTTAGCATTGGGGTGGGGTCGATGATTTAATCAGATGGTGAATGCATGTTATTTTTTTTGACTGGTCTAAAGCTTGAAACCCAATTTGCCCATATTGATGTTGGCTCTTGATATCAGGGGGAAAACATTCTGGGCCTGATTTGGTATAGGAAGCCTGGCCTCAACAGCAGCCTAAATGGCTTTTGAGAATTGCACATGGGCGTCCTTTATAGAATAGCATCTGTCTTGATGGACAGATGCCTAACCTCTTATAATCACCCCAATTCTCTAACTGGCGTCCATGTCACAGATGCCGGTTAGAGAATCGCATTCCCGTGATCAGTTTAGCAGTGGCAGCAGGGAACCCATTCTACTTGCAAAGTCAGATGTTGGGGTGTCAGGGATTGTCAGAGGTGGAGTCAGGAAGTGTTGGAGTGGAGTCAGGAAATGTTTGGTGAG
This sequence comes from Geotrypetes seraphini, assembly GCF_902459505.1. Taxonomy (NCBI): domain Eukaryota; kingdom Metazoa; phylum Chordata; class Amphibia; order Gymnophiona; family Dermophiidae; genus Geotrypetes; species Geotrypetes seraphini. Next base: position 72,731,701 of record NC_047089.1, on the reverse strand, counting down.
GTTCAGGGGGTCAGTGACAGCAGGGAGTGGGCATCCCTCCTGCTGGGGGATGCCTCAGGGGGTGGCGGTAGGTGGGAGTGGGCATCCCTCCTGCCTTGGAATGTGTCAGGAGGGTTTGCCGTTGCAGCAGGAGGAATTGGGCACTCCTCCTGCCACAGACAGTTGGGGGTAGGGCTTAGGGGTTCCGGAAGGAGGGAGTGGGCATGAAAGATTAGCATATAAGTAAGAAGGAACTAAGCCAAACATGATCTTTTAACAAATACATCCCAGGGTTTTTTTATACTTGTAATTATAGGGCTATCTACTCTAAATGAGCCATACGGTATTTATGTAACATTTAAATAAAATTCAAGGAACATTAATTATAATGCCTACAATGATCGCTACAACCTCTGTCATGTCATTTGTTAGCATCTGTTTGTATTTTTTCTCTAGAGGAAAGTTTGAAGGGTAAAGTAGTTTCACTACAACAGTTTTCTAATCTTTACATAGGATAGCATAAATATTAATCACAGGCATATTGTTCAAAGAGTATGACCCTACGGTTTTCCATAAATATAAAATGCATATGTTTAACATTTGTGTGGTGAAAGAAAATATTTATGAAATCAAATAAGGCCATATACAGTAATAACATTAATTATCATCTTCAGCATTTACAAAGCATCCTTCAGCTGATCAAAGTACTCACATTATTCACAATTATTTCACTTCAGTTGCATGCATGTCGCCAACTTAGAAGCATGCAATGACAGCTTTTTCTGTATATGAAACATTCTGAATGTTAAGTTTGGAGGTGATGTGCTCTTCTTATTTCAGTTTTATACATTATGCTAATCAGTGCACCATACAGTAAAAACATAACAGCAGAATCAATCTATTACTGCAATCTACTTCTAACTGGTCTCCCGCAGTGCCGCCTTTTCCCCCTACAATCTGTGAAAAACTCTGCCGCACGACTCATCTTCTTCCAGCCTCACTACACTCATGTCACCCCTCTCAAATCACTTCACTGGCTCTCTATCCGTCTTTGCATACAGTTCAAGCTTCTATTGCTGACCTACAAGTGTGCTCATTCTGCTGCCCCTCAATATCTCTCCTCTCTTCTCTCTCCTTATACACATAAAATAACATAAGCTTTTATTTATGTATCGCAAAATGCCTTTCGGTTCAATGTGGTTACAGAAATATAAGTATAACAGGGAGAAGAAAATTTAACAATAAAATAGTAGAACCATTTATATAAGGTAGTAGACATATTGAATTCTGCTAGCTGACCCATGCTGGGATCACAATATGAGTTAAGGAGCCTGAAATACAATGGTTAGAACTGTATGTGAAGGAAAGAGAAATACATAAAGTTCCAAAAGGTTAAATAAATAAAAATTTAAAAAGGGAGAGGTAAAGTAAATGGATTTGACCTGAAACAAAAAAAAAAAAATAAAAAATAAAATCTCGAGATAAAACAAAAGAAATAAGATTCAATCAATAAGAAAAAGTAAAACAGAACATGTCCATATTTGATGGCAGACACCGGCTGAAATCATCTGATCTTCAACAGTCAGCTGTTTCCAACCTTACCTTCTCTTTTTAAATGTCTGATTTAAATACACCTCCCAGAGAGCTCAGATCAGCTGCTATCAGCTGTACCCTTCTCCTCATCTGCCAATTCCAGACTTTGTTCCTTTCATCTAGCTGCCCAATATGCCTGGAATAAACTACCTGAGTTTGTCCGCCAGGCTCCTTTCCTTACCTTGTTTAAAAGCAGATTGAAAACCCACCTTTTTGATGTAGCCTTTAATCCATAACCCTACTCCCCACTGCCCACCACCCTAGCCAGCAAATTAACCATTCCCCTTAACTGTATCTATGATATCCTGTTTGTCAGTCTTGTCTATTTAGATTGTAAGCTCTTTCAAGCAGGAACTGTCTTCTTTGTGAATCTGTACAGCACTGTGCATGTCTGGTAGCATTAAAGAAAAAAATAATAGTAGTAATAGTAATAGTATTTTTCCTAAGACTATACCAGAATAAAGGCTCCTTTTAAAAAAGTCACAGTAGTGATTCTCCTGCAGCGAATTCACCAAAGCTCATTCAATTCTTATGGGCTTTGGTGTATTTGCCATGGGAGAATCACTACCATGGCTTTGTAAAAGGGGCCCTAAGGGATGAATTCATCAAGCAGTGTTAGTTTAATGCACCTTAACATGTGCTAAGGGAATCAGTACTTGTTAAACACTAATCGGCTAATATTGATCACTATTTGAGGCCAGAAACAGCTCTTCCTGGTGTGAATATCTGCTGAAAATTTGCAGTTAGCAGTTAAGTCAACTGGTTATATGGCATGAAAACTGGCAATTTTCAGCACTGACTGGCCAAGTTTAGTGGCCAAATCAGGCCATGCGAATCGCACCACTATTTTGGTCACTCTAAACTTAAACTGCCAGCACTGAATATTTACTTAATTGTTAAGTTTACTGGACAGAACCTCCCGATATTCAATGCTGGTCACCAGAAACAACCTGGTATTGATTATCTGTGGTCAGTGCTGCCTGCAGGAGTTAGCCAGCCTGCCTTCCAACATCAGAATATCAGTCAGTAAAAGCCCATAGATATAAAATGGGCTTTAGAATTTAATGTTCATTAATTACCTTAATGCTCATTAAAGATATGTTAAACCCTAATGCTGCTTGAAACCTTAGCAAGGACTACAGCAGAACGGGATTTGGGGGTGATCATCAGTGAAGACATGAAAATGGCCAATCAAGTGGAGAAGGCCTCATCCAGGGCTAGGCAAATGCTGGGTTGTATCCGAAGAAGCTTTGTTAGTCGGAAGCCCGACGTCCTAATGCCCTTGTACAGAACCATGGTGAGGCCTCATCTGGAGTACTGCGTACAATTCTGGAGGCCACATTACCGTAAAGATGTGCTGAGAGTCGAGTCGATACAGCAAATGGCCACTAGGATGGTCTCGGGGCTTAAAGATCTATCATACGAAGAAAGGCTGAACGAATTGCAGCTATATTCTCTCAAAGAACGTAGGGAGAGAGGAGACATGATTGAGACGTTTAAGTATGTCACTGGTCGTATCGAGGTAGAAGATGATATTTTCCTTCTTAAAGGACCCTCCGCCACAAGAGGACACCCGCTGAAAATAAAGGGCGGGAAGTTTCATGGCGACACCAGGAAATACTTCTTCACCGAAAGAGTGGTTGACAGCTGGAATAAGCTCCCAGTGCAGGTGATCGAGGCCAGCAGCGTGCCGGATTTTAAGAACAGATGGGATGCTCATGTCGGATCTCTACGAGAGAAAGGTCATCAGAGAGCGATTAAATAGGAGGGTGGGTCAGTGGTGTGGGCAGACTCGATGGGCCTCGGCCCTTTTCTGCCGTCACTTTCTATGTTTCTATGATGAATTCCCCCCTAAATAAGGCTGGGAACTTATGGAGTGAGTGAAACGTATACAATACCTTTTTTCTGCACCTTTTTATGATGTTTGTAACACTTAGCTGAGGAGGTCAGAGAAATTGGTTGGACAACCAAAGTCAACCAATGAATAAGACTTAGCATTATTTCCCCTCTCCAGAACACTGGAGTGATAAAATGCAGTCTAATGCTCCAAGGTACAATCTTAAACAGGTCAGTTTCTACAGACCAATTCTACCTCCGCCAGAGAAGCTTCCACTCCCAGGAACTACTGAGTCAAGGGCAAGATAGATACCTGGTCAGTCTCTAGGTTCAAAATGTCCTGATTTAACCCTAAGGGCTCCTTTTACTAAGGTGCGCTAGAGTTTATAGCACGCGCTGCAGATTAGCGTGCTCTGCCCCCATGCTATGCGTAAAAACTAACGCCAGCTCAATGGTGGTGTTAGCGTCTGGCAAGCGTGACAATGCAGCGCACGCTAAGCGTGCACTAAAACCGCTAGCACAGCTTAATAAAAGGAGCCCTAAATGTAGCCTTGTAGTACTATCACTAGGGGGTCAATTTTCCAAAAGGGCTGTTTTAACATCGTCTAAATGCTAAAAAGGTACCCATACTAACCAGATGTCCACTAGAGGGATTAAGGCATGACCCCCTCCCCTTACTCCCCCGGTGGTTACCAACCCCTTTCCACCACCGATGTTAAAAAAAACAACCCCAAAACGGTACATTCCAGGGGTGATGAAAAGTTCTCAGCCCAAGCAGCTTAAGATGTTAAGAGAGACATTGGAGCAGAGAAAGCAGAGGTTACTGTAGTGAATTTCACATTAAAAGTTCCAGGTACAGATGTCTATTGTATGATGAGCCCTCCAAAACTTACTGTACCTACATTAAGATGACACCTGCAGGCTTAAGGGCTATTGTTGTGGTGTACAGGTGGGTACAGTAAGTTTTGGAGGGTTCACTATATATTAAAAGCAAGTTAAACTGGCATCTGTACCTGGTACTTTTAATATGACATTCTCTGCAGTAATCCTTCTACTGTGCAGAGAAATGCTCAGCTGTAATGTAATGTAATGTAATGTCTGTGACAGTTTGCTAAGAATGTTAGCTGTTGAAAAACTTCCTTTTGTTCATTTTTCATGTGGACACTTTTATATTTGAGAATGCCAGTAACTGGTAATAATGGCAGTAACTGGTAATTTTTTTTAAAAAACCCTAATGCAGCTTGATAAAAGGAGGCCTAACTTCCTTAGCAGAAGCAAGAGAGTGTGACTAAAAGTATACCCTGCAAGCAGTCTTTGAAGGAGCTAGACTAGAGAAAGAGCGCAGGAGGGACATATACAGGATGAAGCTCTTGAGACAGTGAATAGGACCCCAAAACCAGGTGTTCCAAAAGCTGAAATTCCTTAGGAAGTAAATAAGACCTAAAAGTAATAATTAAACCAGAAAGGTAAAGAAGCTGGTAGAGGAAAGCCTTGGAAGTGGGTCTGGGAAAGGAAAGCCTTTGGGAACATAAGAACATAAGCCGTGCCTCTGCTGGGTCAGATCTGAGGTCCATCATGCCCAGCAGTCTGCTCACGCGGCGGCCCATCAGGTCCAGGACCTGTATACTAGCCCTCTATCTATACCCTTCTATCCCCTTTTCCTTCAGAAAATTGTCCAATCCCTTCTTGAACTCCAATACCCTGTCCTATCACTCCCTCTGGAAGCTCGTTCCAGGTGTCCACCTCCCGTTGGGTGAAGAAGAACTTCCTAGCATTGGTTCTGAATCTGTCCCCTTTTAATTTTTTGGAATGCCCTCTCGTTCTTGTAGTTGTCGAACGTTTGAAGAATCTGTCCCTCTCCACTTTCTCTATACCCTTCGTGATTATATAAGTCTCTATCATATCCCCTCTAAGTCTCCGCTTCTCCAGCGAAAAAAGCCCCAGTCTCTCTAATCTTTCAGCGTATGAAAAGTTTTCCATACCTTTTATCAAACACGTAGCTCTCTTCTAAACCCTCTAGAGTATCGCCATATCCTTCTTTAGGTACGGCGACTAATATTGGATGCAGTACTCGAGATGCGGGCTCACCATCGCCCGATACAACGGCAGGATAACTTCTTTTGTTCTGCTTGTAATACCCTTCTTGATTATTCCTAACATTCTATTTGCTTTCTTAGCAGCTGCTGCACATTGTGCCGATGGCTTCATTGTCATGTCCACTATTACCCCCAAGTCCCTTTCTTGGGAACTCTCACTTAATAACAGCCCTCCCATTGTGTAGCTGTACCTCGGGTTTCTGTTTCCTACGTGTAAGACTTTGCATTTCTCTACATTGAATTTCATCTGCCATCTCGTCGCCCACTCCCCTAGTTTATTTAGGTCCCTTTGTAAATCTTCGCAGTCCTCTTTAGTCCTAGCCCCATTGAATAGCTTGGTGTCATCTGCAAATTTTATTACTTCGCTCTTCATCCCCATTTCTAGATCATTTATAAATACATTGAATAGCAGTGGTCCAAGCATCGACCCCTGCGGAACACCACTCGTGACCTTCCTCCAGTCCGAGTAGTGGCCCTTCACTCCTACCCTCTGCTTTCTGCCCACCAACCAATTCCTGATCCATCTGTGTACGTCTCTTCCACCCCATGGGTTCTTTCATTTCCAAAGCAGGCGTTCATGAGGTACCAGAGTTTAATTATATGAGGGTCCTTTTACTAAGGCGTGCCAGCTGTTTTAGCGTGCACTAAACGCTAATACGTCCATTATATTTTATGGATGCATTAGCATTTAGCATGTGCTAATTAGAAACAGCTAGCGTGCCTTAGTAAAAGGTCCCCATGTTGAGTGAAGAAATATCTTCTCTGGTTTAAATCTACTTTTTAATAGCTTCAATGCATTCCACCCCCCCACCCCCCAGTCCTAGTATTTTTGGAAATAGTAAACAAGCAATTCACATGTACCCATTCCATTCAGTATTTTATAGACCTCTATCATATCTCCCCTGAGTCATCTCTTCTCCAGGTTGAAGTACCTTAGCAGCTTTAGCTTTTCCTCATAGGGAAGTCATCCTGTCTCTTTTACCATTTTTGTTGCCCTTCTCTGTACCTTTTCGAATTCTGCTATATCTCTTTTGAGATGTGGTGACCAGAATTACACACAATATTTGAAGTGCAGCCACACCATAGAGCGATGCAAAGACATTAACATTTTCATTTTTGTTTTCCATTCCTTTCTTGATAATTCTTAACATTCTATTTGTTTTCTTAGCTATCCTCACAGCACACTGAACTGTGATTTAAGATATTAATATAAATTAAAATGCTGAAGCTTGCTCTTTATAGCAGGTAATGCTAAATACTTTCGATCTCTCTGGTTACTTCTTGATGCTATATGTAAATAGGTACAAACCATTTTACCATTCAGAAAATCACACTTTATAATAAGCAATGAAAATATAATTAGGTAAAGTAAATAGCACAATTAGTCTTTTCTAAAAAGGCCAGGGAGTCTAATAATATTTATCCCTGAAGAAATCAAATGTTTGATGTTGTTTTTTTCATTTGTAAAATTCAGCAAAAGATAGGTCAGTAAATATGACACTTTTTTCTGCATCATTTTTACAAATCAACAAACATAAGAATATCACCATTTTCTACTCCATATATCTTCAAATGAGTTTTGTAGCCAGCTTATATCAAACAAAAATCACATTTTAAAGCCAGCAATCTTTGTCATGAATGCTTAAGGCATTATACTCTGAATTGATTCACTCTGAGCAAAAAATGTACTTCTCACAAAGGAATACAAAATATTCAAGGTTTCTTTTGTTACCTCTAGCTAATTTTGACTACCCAAACATGTGATTGGTTTATTCCCGATTTTTGCTTTGCTTTCTTTGGAAAATAGTCAGAGTGACTTCTTAAAAAGAAATTGAAATACAAGAATACAAATGAACAATAAGTTAGGTCTTTTAACTATGAGACTACTGCACATTCAATTTATTTTTGAAAATGAATTGCAATCTATTTGCATTCAGATGGAAAAAAAACATTTTTTTGTTTGTTTCTGTTGTCCAGTAGCTGAATTTTGAAGAATATATTAGGGTTATAATAATGCTGTATTATAATAAATCCTGTTTGTTGAAAAATAGGTAAAATTCCATGTGATAGATGTGAGCCAAGATTATATTTGTAGGAAATAATTGAAATATTGCTCTTTCCAAGTATTGTTACAGGACTCAACAAGTCTATTATTCTTGTTTATTGCCTTTTTTTTTTGTCATTTCTGGCATATAGTTTCAGATATTCAGAAAAATGGTGGCTATAAGTTTACTGCAGTTATAGTAATACTATTAAAATTAATTGCGATGGCCACAGTATCCGCATTAGTCTGTCACAGCTGAACAGCTAAGGTATTGTGGAGCGGGGGTAGGGGCAAGGTATTCTCATAGCATTCATAAAAGTCAGGAAATATTGGCACTGCCTTAGAACAAAAACAACAACAAAAGATTCCAGCAAGTGCTTTGCTGTTAAAGAGAACTGAGTTCTGGACAGGGATTGATCTACTGTATATGAGGAGGCTCTGAAACTCATGAAACTTACGAGATATTCTGCACTTTTCTTGACACTTTACAATTCATTTCATTAATCTAGGTAACGTTCGCTATTTTGCAGATATATTGTACTATCTGAATAGTGAATCTGAATATCCTTAGACTATGCTGGCAGCTTCCACATAGTGAATGGCGGTCTATGGGTGGAGCTAAAAGTTATCCCATTAGTGGTGAAATTCAGACCACTAATTGGATAAACATCTGTATAAAATTAGGATAGTACTGAAACTGGATGTTCAGGACCTGATTCTGGAAATGGCGGCTGCCGTGGTAGGTGCCTGCAGAATTGGTGCCTATTGCATCTCTGATAGGCGCTGTGCCTATAATCACATCTATTTTTGTGCAGACACCTTAAATGTAAGCCAGCATTTTACAGGCCTACATTTAAGACTTCTGACTCATGCTTATGGAAGCACCTATGGATGCCTAAAGCCATTTCCGGTGCAAGCCACACCTACACCAGCCTTAGGCGTCCATAAGCATGTCTAGACACCTCCGTATGTCTGTGAACGACATACATTGTAGGTGTCATTCACCACATCAATTTAAAAACAAACAAACATGTGTCCCACTTGGTTCGTTAGATGGTGTTAGGACGCCTTCAGCTGCCTACAATTGGGACACATTTTGAGAATCAAGCTCTCAGTGTTTGCTACTATCTGGATGCCAGTGCTGAATTTCTGGATTTAATTCAACTATTGTAAGAGTTGCTTAAAAAATTCTGACTACTCCAGCTTAATATTGGCACATTAGTGCACTCCGCATGAAACTTGCTGAGAACACCGACCCGATTCACTAACCTCTGTGCCAATCATCCTGTGATCCAACCGTGCATGCAAATGAGGGGGAATGACATGCAAAGTAGAAGGACGCAATTCACAAAACAGTTTCAGAAACATAGACTGGGCTAGCTGATCCAAAAACAAGCGACTGCTGAGGACCAGTCACTTGTGCAAAAACCCTGCTCTCTGCCCCGATTCTGCTTCTCCTGATCCCTGCCCCGATTCTCCTGCTCTCTGCCCCAATTTTTCTGCTCTTGCTGTCCTGCTTTCTGCCCAGATTCTGTGGTTTTAATCCACGGTGCAGTCCCACTTTCAACCCATGGGTTAAAACTACGAGTTCGCAAAAGTTTCCAGCTCTGGTTTTTTGTGTTTTTTTAAAGTTTCCAGCTCTTCCTTCGCAGTGAGCATGCGCAGACCATCTACAGGCACAGAAGATGGTCTGTACATGCATCAAGATTGTTCTCCAGCGATCCGTTTGGTCAGTGGGGGGGGGGTGTCTCCGATCGCCCCCATTTGCATGAGGACGCATTGCGAATTTGTCAGCCTGCCATGGATCACACATGGATTGGACACGATTGGGCAGGTTAGTGAATCTAGCCCAAACACTTCTTCTTACATTGAACCATACATACACACATTCATTGACTTAAGCAGGATTTAATTTGCAGACAAAAAAAGAAAGAAAGTGAAACTGTAGAGCCACAGGATAAGCGGGATTGAATTAGGGAATAAATTGACTGTTTTCTTCTCTGCTCCAGACTCACTCCATTTCTGCCTGTTCCATTTAGGCTTCCTGAAAGGAAGATTCTGGAGCAAAAATCCATGCTATTCTGAAAAGAAGTTGTAGAACTCCATGCCCGAGTCATTCCCTCAGAAATTAAGCCCTAGACTTAAGTTATACTTAGATGATGGCCTCTTTTGAGTAAGAATCTATTATCTGTTCTCGAATATGTAACTTGCCTTGAACTCATGTTTGGAAATGGTGAGCAATGAATTGGGGCTCATTTTCAAAGCATTTAGATACACAAAGTATTATAGAAACCTATGATACTTTGTGTGTGAAAGGCAGGGGTGGTCAACCCCGTTCCTCCAGTTGGGTTTTCAGGATTTCCCAATGAATAAGCATGAGATCTATTTGCATGCACTGCTTTCAATTCATATTCATTGGGGAAATCATGAAAACCTGACTGGATTCCGACCCTTAAGGACTAGAGTTGCCCACCCCTGGTCAAAGGGCTAGATTCACTAAACCCACCAATCCTACCCAATCCGTGGGTGAACAGAGGCAGACCAACTGATCCATAATGTGCCTCATGCAAATGGGAGCGATTGGAGTCACCAACTTCACCAATGACACGGATCGCTGGAGAATGATCCCAATGCATACACAGATCATCTACTTTGCCTGTAGATGGTTTGCACATGCATTTGCTGTCTGTGCTTTTTTTCTTTTTACCTTTTTACTCGCAAGCCCGTGGGTTAAAACCACGGGGTCACGCTGCAGGGAAGGGCGGCAAGCAGGAGAGTCGGAGCAGAGAGTGGGGTGGCCAGCAGGAGAATCACAGCAGGAGAATCGCGGCAGAGAGCAGGAGAATCACAGCAGATACTTTCCTGAAGTCGGCAGAGAGATAGGGGCAGAGTGAGCAGGAGAATCGGGCAGAGAGCAGGGTTTTTGCTCAAGTGACTGGTCCTCACCAGTCACTTGTTTTTGGATTAGCCAGCCCAGTCAGTGTGCCTTCTTTAGTTTAGTGAATCATGTCCTTCCTACTTTGCATGCCGTTTCCCCTCATTTGCATTCGCAGATCGGAGGATGATCAGCACAGAGGTTAGTGAATCGGTCAGTACACGACTGCAAACACAGTCAGTGGGCTTAGTGAATCTAGCCCTAAGTGCTTGGAAAATGAGCCCCTAAATGTAAAATCCAGATCTAAAAAGGGGTTTGGACAAGTTCCCAGATAAGAAAGCTATAAGCAATTAGTAGTGAGATAGACCACGAATGTTACTGCTTATAATGGGAATAGGGTAACAAGCAATATATCTATTTTTTGAGATGTTTGAATAATTTCCTCTCACTCATTTATGTCACTGTTGAAAATAAACTGCTGAGTTTAATTAAATCTTTAATCTAGCATGGCAAATCACTTATTCTAAAATTGTTGTTGTTGTAATTATTATTATTATTACTACTGCTTAAAAACTACTGTTTTCCATTTCTAATGTTCCTATACTGAACACATCCCAAAATGGGACTCTTTGAAACAGATCTCTGAGAAGCAACAATATAAAGGTGTACCCTAGCCATCTGAGGCATCAGGTCTGTAATACGAGGGTGAATCAAAAACTAAATTGTAAAATTGTGTGATAACCAGAATAGAGCTAGTGAAATGCAACATATATACTCGTATGGCTAGTTCATGGATAGTGCAACATATGCCTCTTGGTTAGGTCATCCATGCACAGGGCAGCACTCAGCCTATTGTCATGTGGCAGCCACGAGGTCAGAAACATGGACGTGCCATTTAGCATGATTGCATCATCAAAGAATAACGAGCAGTAGTGTGCTTTCTTTGGGCAGAGGGAGAGAAACCTGTGGAAATTCACCATTGGATATTAACTCAGTATAGACACAGTACCATGGATCAATGAAAGGTTTATGAGTGGATAAAAAGGTTTAAAGCGGGAAGAACAGGTGTAACCGATGAAGGTCATTCTGGTCACCTATCAACATCGAGTACACAAGAGCACGTTGACAAGGCAGATGTCTTGATCAGAGAAGACCGAAGGATAACGGTGTCTCCACTGGCGGCAAATTTGGATATCAGCTATGGATTTGCATTTGCCATAATGCATGATGTCCTGTGCACAATGAGTTCCCAAACAACTTGCTGCTCTGCACAACCAACAGCATGTGGAGGTTGCGACCCAGTTCCTGAGATGGTATGAAGAAGATCCGAGTTTTCTAGAGAGAATTATCACCAGTGACAAGACGGGTTATCCTGTTAATGGGATAACTTTTAGCTCTATCCATAGACCACCCAGCACTATCCGAATTCTACCAGAGTAGTCTGTAGGGATATTCAGATTCACTATTCAGATAGTAAAATATATCTGCATAATAGCGGCCGGGTTCATAGACAAAACCGCGGAAGACAAAGGTGACAACTGAGCGCAAGACGGAGGCGCGCGCTGAAGAAAATGATAGTTTTTAGGGGCCCCGACGGGGTGGTTTTGTTGGGGAGCCCCCCCACTTTACTTAATACAGATCGCGGCGGCGTTGTGGGTGGTTGGGGGGGTTGTAACCCCTTTCATTATACTGTAAACTTAACTTTTTCCCTGTTTTTAGGGAAAAAGTGAAGTTTTCAGTAAAATGTGGGGGGTTACAACCCCCCCCACAACGCCCCCACAACGCGGCGCGATCTGTATAAAGTAAAGTGGGGGGGTTCCCCCACACACATCCCCGTCGGAGCCCCTAAAAACAGTTAGTTTCTTCGGCGCACGACTCCGCGCTGCACTCAGTTGTCGGCGCGCGCCTTTGTCTTCCGCGGTTTTGACCTGACCCCTAGCGGCCGTTACCTATTGCAGATAAATGAAATGAAAAGTGTCAAGAAAAGGGTGGAATAACTTGTAAGTTTCATGGTTCCTATGTGAACCGAAGAGCAAAAGACAAAGCATGATGAAGTAAAGGAAAAAATGGTCACCTGGTTTCGGGAGCAGCCCTAAAAACTTCTCTTCAGGAATGCAGAAGCTAGTTGAACGATACAGCAAATGTGTCATCTTGCATTGGGACTATGTGGAAAAGCGGTATGTTCAGTTGCTCACAGTTACTTCTATTAAAGCCATTACACGTATTTTACCTTTACTTTTTGATTTACTCTCATATTTTAACAGTTTTCCCCCTTCTTTATGGGTCTTTTGTACTAACCCATTAAAATATGGTTTAATATGCATTTTTTGTGAAATTTAACTATAAGATGCAAATGAGCACTTGGCTCATTTACATCCTTTAGTTAAATGCATGCAAAATTTTCACATGCTGCTGCTTGTGACAACATATAAGGACAGTAAAAGAAATGTTAGTACATCACAATATATAAAAGACAAAAAGAAAAAAGTGTGCACAAAAGAAAAAAAAAAAACCACATGAGCTCTATGTTAAATAATTATAATCAGATCCCAATATTAACGTCATCTAAGTGGGAGACATACCCATGTCCCATCCATGTTCCATCTACATGTACATTTCCTCACAATTATGTGCTAAGGCAGTTGTATATTTACATTACAGAACAATACGAGTGAACACTTTTCACCTGCCACATAATTGTGCATTATTGGCCAGATTCGATAAATGGCACCAAAAATTGGGCACCAGTAAAATCTGGCACACAATTCTATTCTGTCATAAATGGAGCTTTGAGATGAGCACTCTATATACAGTAAAATAGCAGTGAGTGCTGATTTTGGCCCTAATTTTTGGTGCCTAATTTGGCATTCAACTTTGAACACAAAGTTTTTTTCAGCTGAAATCTCGTATAAATCCTGGTGTGCAAACTGGGCAAATCCCTGTGTGAGAGATTCAGGGGTCTTCCCTCACTGAAGCTGCAGTCATGCCCCTGGGTAGCAGTGGGCATTAAGCAAATTGGGGAAAACTACATGTCCAGTGCTGAGATTCATTAGGGAAAAAATACAGCCCTGCTGGCTCACAGGGGCGGGATTCAGGCAGGGAGGAGTATTTGTGCCCAGACCAGAATCATTTGGAGAGATCCCAGGGGAAGAGTTCCCTAAGAGAGAGAGGAACTCCCAATTTTCCCTAGACTTGGGCAGAGGCAGAAGCACAGGAAAGCTGAATGCTGCCTATGGAAGTTGACTAGAGAGAGAAAGATTGTCCAAGTGAAACAGTTACTGAAGGCTTGACTGAGGTAAAGCCATACTACCTAAATCACAATCTTAAAGTGTTTTTCAAATAGGAAAATTCCAGTATATAATGCACATTCCCTATTGTGCCAAAGAACAATCTTCAATGATCTTCAGACCAGTGGCATACCTAGCATATGTGACACCCAGGGCCCATCATTTTTGACCCCCCCCCCATCTGTATTAAAAACATGATTTTTAGTAACAATCCACACGTCACACAAGAGTACGGAAAAGGTAGCATCTTACATACTGCAGTGAGCAGTACATCAATACACCCATTGTAAAACTAAACAAGCCAGACTAGTACAGATCAATCCTACACAGTCAATCCTAACAGAAAATCATGACTTTTTGAACACAGAAAACACTTTTGCCTAGTATGTAATCACAAACTAACCCCTCCCCCTTTTACAAAACTGTAGTGTGGTTTAGCCACAGTAGTAACAGCTCAGATGCCAAAGCTAAAAAACGCTCTACAGTTTTGTAAATGGGGAGATAGAATAAAAATACATAGTCAAAGGTTAAACTGAAACACCAAGAAGCTGGACTCTGCATACAATGCAACACCACAGAAACAGCTATACATCTCCCCTAAAGCACAAAAAAATAAATAAATATAATTTTTTTCTACCTTGTCTTCTCTGGTTTCTGCTTTCCTCATCTTCTTGTCACTCTCTTCCTTTCATCCACTGTCTACCCTCTCTCTGCCCCTTCTATATGGCATCTTCTCTCTTTCTATTCCCCTTCCAGAAACTTTATGCCTCCCGCTTCCATCTCTCCCTTCACCCCCATTGGTCTGGCATCCATCTTCTTCCCTTCCCTCCTCTAATGGTCTGGCATCTCTCTCCTTCCCTCTCCCAAACCCCCATGGTCTGGCATTTCACTGTCTCCTCTCCCTTCCCCCCCTTCCATCAGCATCTGCCCCCTTTCTTTTCCTCCAACCCATTACCATGCAGTATCCTTCTCCCTTATGTCTCGTTCCCCTTTCCCTACACACCAATTCCATTAGCATCTGCCCCCTTTCTCTATCTCCACCATGCTTCCATACCACCATGACTCCCTTTCTCACCCTCCACACCCTTCCATATCACCCTGACCCCCTTTCTCACCCTTCACCACCCTTCCATACCACCCTGACCACTCCTTTAACCACCCTGCTATGTTCCTTTCTCTCTCCATCCAAATCAGCAAGGTCCCGCGATGACTACTTCTGCTGCCTCTGCTCCGGAAGAGGTTAGTGACGTCGGAGGGAGGGTGGGCCGGCAGACGCAGGGAGTTACGGCAAGGTCCTGCGATGACTGCAGCTGCTGGTCCACCCCTCTCCAAAATCACTTACCTCTTCAGAGCAGAGGCGTTAGACGCAGTCATCGCAGGATCTTCCTGCACTTCAGCGCGGCTGCCGACTCTACTCTGGAATAAGTACAGCAGCCGTGCTGAGGTGCTGTTTATAGCAGCGCTTGAGGTTCCGGACCCAGCCGGATGTGCACCCCCTTGGAGCGTGCACCCGGGGTGGACCGCACCCCCCCTCCCTTGATATGCTACTGCCTCAGACCACAACCGAGTATCTTAAATTCAAGTGGCTTAATTCCTCATTGATCCTGCTGGAGCGCAGTAGCGGCAGCAATGTTAACAGCACACTGTATCTCCCCGCCTTGAAAAAGATTAGCAAAACGCATCGGCAATGGGGATGAACAGATACTAAAAGCTAAGTACCTGTTTATCTAATATATCTAATGATATGAATGACTAAGATAAATAAATAAAAATATAAAATTAAAAAATTATAAACATAGTATATGCTCCAGAAGGATCGATGAGGAATAAAGCCACTTGAAATTAAGATACTCAGTTGTGGTCTGAGGATCCTTGAAGATTGGAGTTTTGTTCTTTGATACAATAGGGAATGTGTATTATATATTGACTGAGGTAAACCATTGCGTACTGAAGTGGGGATTTTTGGTCCAGATTGCATCATCAAAGAATAACATGCAGTAGTATGCTTTTTTTTAGGCAGAGAGTGTGAAATCTGTGGAAATTCACCATCGGATATTAACTCAGTAAGTCTTGCCTCATACGTCTACATTGTGCCTTGGACATAGTCTATAATGTTCCATTATTGCAGAAAAACGCCCACCTCATAAGCATGCCCTAGCCCTAGCCTAAACATGCCCCCTTCAGATTTAGATACATTGAAGACAATCAACATAGAAATCTGTCTAGAAAATAGTTATGAAAATAGCAATTTGGAAGGTTTGGCGAGACCATAGGCAGTGGAGCACTGTTTGGTTTGGGAGGCCCAGGAGCTCTGCCTTGGTCCTGTGAAATCCTGCAGCATGGTGCAGCCTCTCTCCAGCTCCTGACTTCCCCACCCACCTTCTCCCAACACTGTACTTTAAAATCTTCAGGCAGCCACCACGCAGCATCAATGAGCAGGCCTGCCCCGGAAGTAGAATGATGGGTTCCGTGGCAGGCCTGGCCGTTGATGCTGTGTGGGGGTTGCCCGAAGATTTTAAAGTACACCACTGAGAATCGGGTGAGAAGGCAGGCACCAAACAAGACTGCCAATTTTGGGGGAGGCCATGGCCCCTGTAGCCTCTCCCATTCCAATGCCTATGGGTGAGACAATTGTCCATCTGCCCCTTTATGCCGCTTTTGGATGTGTTTCTTTTTTGAAAATGAGCCATTATATGTCTAGAATAGCCTACCACCATATAAAGTACAATGGCAACCAACTCATAGCAAAATTTGACATGTTTGGAACAGGTACAATGCATAGTGGAAAGTACCAACAAGGGATGCTGGGTAGATTATCTGAATGGATATTCATGAACTACTTGTGAAGGGTGGTGCTGAGAGTAGGTTTGATAGTGAGATGGTGTCTGTGATGAAAGTGAGTTGGAGTTTGTTTAGGGATGAGATGTACGTATTCATCTATTTAAGTGGTAGAAAAACCAAAGGGAAAGAGCATCAATGTAGGGAGACTGGGTTGACCAGCTGGCCTTTTATTTCTCATCATTTATAGTGTTACTATTTGAGCAAAATACGTATTTGTCCTGCTATAACACTGGAATTCGCACCTCGCTCAGATTGTTCACATAAGCTGCGATAAGTTGCAGCTGTACTCACTTGAGGAACGCAGAGAGACGGGTGACATGATCGAGACATTCAAGTATCTCACAGGCCGCATCGAGGTGGAAGAAGATATCTTCTTTTTCAAGGGTCCCGCGGCAACAAGGGGGCATCCGTGGAAAATCAGTGGCGGGAAACTGCACGGGGACACCAGGAAATTCTTTTTCACTGAAAGGGTGGTTGATCGCTGGAATAGTCTTCCACTTCAGGTTATTGAGGCCAGCAGCGTGCCTGATTTTAAGGCCAAATGGGATAGACACGTGGGATCTATTCACAGAGAAAGGTAGGGGAGGGTCATTGGGGTGGGCAGACTAGATGGGCCGTGGCCTTTATCTGCCGTCTATTTCTATGTTTCTATGAAATACACAACTCATATATAGTGGCAAAAATGGGCCACAGCTTTATTGTCATAAAAACAAACCTTAACAAAACAACTTATAACATTTTCCAATACAGTGTAGCTTAGTCTCAAAATTCTGGAGCTACTCGGTGTCGAACTAGCTCCTCTTCCAAAATTCTCCCCCATTCCCCACTTCCCTTTCGGCAAGACTCGCGGTATCGCACATGAGCAGTTAACAAAATTTTATCACCCAATCTGTTGCATAGCCACACTGATCCATAAGAACATAAGAACATAAGCAATGCCTCCACTGGGTCAGACCCGAGGTCCATCATGCCCAGCAGTCCACTCACGCGGCGGCCTAACAGGTCCAGGACCTGCGCAGTAGCTCCCTATCTATACCCCTCTATCCCTTTTTCCAGCAGGAATTTGTCCAGTCCTTTCTTGAAATCCAGTACTGTACTCTGTCCTATTACTTCCTCTGGAAGTGCATTCCAGGTGTCCACCTACACTGCTGGGTAAAGAAAAATTTCCTAGCATTTGTTTTGAATCTGTCCCCTTCCAATTTTTCTGAATGCCCTCTTGTTCTTATATGTTTTGAAAGTTTGAAGAATCTGTCCCTCTCTACTTTCTCTATGCCCTTCATGATCTTGTAGGTCTCTATCATATCTCCTCTGAGTCTCCGCTTTTCCAGGGAGAAGAGCCCCAGTCTCTCCAATCTTTCAGTGTATGTGAGGTTTTCCATGCCCTTAATCATTCGTGTCACTCTCCTCTGGACCCTCTCAAGTGTTGCCATATCCTTCTTAAGATACGGTGACCAATACTGAACACAGTACTCCAGGTGTGGGCGCACCATTGCCCGATACAACGGCAGGATGAATTCTTTTGTTCTGGTCGTAATACCCTTCTTAATAATACCCAACATTCTGTTTGCCTTCTTCGTGGCTGCTGCACATTGTGCCGTTGACTTCATTGTTGTTTCCACCAGTACACCCAAATCTCTTTCAAGGTTACTTCCCTCTAATACTAATCCCCCTATTTGGTAGCTGAACATCGGGTTCTTTCTCCCTATATGCATGACCTTACATTTCCCTACATTGAATTTCATCTGCCATTTATTCGCCCACTCCTCCAGTTTGTTTAGGTCCTTTTGTAGGTCCTCGCACTCTTCCGTAGTTCTAACCCTTCTACAGAGTTTAGTGTCATCTGCAAATTTTATAACTTCACATTTCGTCCCCGCTTCCAGGTCATTAATAAATACATTAAACAGCAGTGGTCCCAGTACAGACCCTTGTGGAACTCCGCTTGTGACCTTCCTCCAGCCCGAGTAGTGACCCTTCACTCCAACCCTCTGTCTTCTGCCTGCCAACCAGTGTTTGACCCATCTGTGTACGTCCCCTTCCACCCCGTGGTTCCACAGCTTCCTAAGTAGCCGCTCATGGGGTACCTTGTCAAAGGCCTTTTGGAAGTCGAGGTAAATGATGTCTATGGGTTCCCCTTTGTCCAACTGGCTGTTCACCCCCTCAAAGAAGTGCAGTAAATTTGTTTGGCACGATCTTCCTTTGCAGAAGCCATGTTGACTCGCTTTCATCAGCCCATGTTTTTCGATGTGCTCACAGATGCTGTCCTTTATCAGTGCTTCTACCATCTTGCCCGGAACCGATGTCAAACTTACCGGCCTGTAGTTTCCCGGGTCTCCTCTTGACCCCTTTTTAAAGATAGGTGTAACATTTGCTATCTTCCAGTCCTCCGGGATCTCCCCAGTTTTCAAGGATAGGTTGCAAACTCGTTGGAGTATTCCCACTATCTCATTTCTTAATTCCTTTAGTACCCTAGGGTGGATTCCATCCTTGCCTGGTGATTTGTCGCTTTTCAATCTGTCTATCTGATGGAGGACATCCTCATGGCTCACCTCTATTGTTGACAGTTTTTCTTCTTGATCACCATGGAAGATCACGTCGGGTTCTGGTACAGTGGATGTGTCCTCGCTTGTGAAGACTGACGAGAAGAATTTGTTTAACCTGTCGGCTACCTCTTCTTGCTCCTTTATCACTCCCTTTTTGTCTCCATCATCCAACGGTCCTACTTCCTCCCTCGCCGGTTGCTTCCCTTTAACATATCTGAAGAACGATTTGAAGTTTTTTGCCTCCCTGGCCAGCCTCTCTTCGTATTCTCTTTTCGCTCTCCTAACCACTTGATGACATTCTCTTTGGCGTTTTCTGTGTTCCTTCAAGTTTTCCCCAGTTTGGTCCTTTTTCCATTTCCGGAATGAATTTTTCTTGTCTCCTATCGCTTTCTTCACCTCATTGTTTATCCATGCGGGGTCTTTTGTTCGGGTTTTTTTGCACCCTTTTCTAAATCTGGGGATGTACATATGTTGTGCTTCTTGCACTGTGTTCTTGAATAGAGACCAGGCTTGCTCTACAGTTTCTCCTCTCCTTGAGCTATTTCTGAGTTTTTTCCTTACCATTGCTCTCATAGCATCATAGTTCCCTTTCTTAAAATTGAACGTTCTCACTGTGGTTCTCTTCCCTTTTGCTGTACCTACTCCTAATTTGTACTGAATCATGTTGTGATCGCTGTTTCCCAGTGGTCCTACTACTTCCACTTCTTTTGCAGGTCCCCCTAATCCGTTGAGGATTAGGTCAAGAGTGGCATTACCTCTTGTTGGTTCCTTGACAAGCTGATCCATAAAGCAGTCCCTCACAGACTCTAAGAATTCTGTTTCCCTCGCACAGTTCGAGTTTCCAATATTCCAGTTTATCCCGGGGTAGTTAAAGTCTCCCATTACTGTCACGTTCCTGTTGTTGCCTTCCCGCCTTAATTCTGCTGCCAGATCTTTGTCGTCTGTTTCCGCTTGTCCAGGTGGACGATAGTATAGACCCAATCTTATGTCAAGGCCATTTTTTTCCTGGTAATTTAACCCATAATGACTCCAATCCTTCAGCCTTTGGTTCTATATCCACTTCGGACGAGGGAATGGTGTCTTTTATGTATAGTGCTATTCCTCCCCCCTTCTTGTGGACCCTGTCTCTTCTATAGAGTTTGTACCCTGGCAGTGCTACGTCCCATTGGTTATCCTCGTTCCACCATGTTTCCGTGATTCCAATGATGTCTAGGTCTCCTTTTTTGGCTATGACTTCTAATTCTCCCATTTTGGACTTTAGGCTCCTTGCATTGGCATACAAGCAATTTAAGTCCCGGTCTTTTCTTTTCTCGGCTGGTTTTACATGTGTTTTGCTCCTCTTGCCATCCCCTATCTGGGCTACCAGTCCCTGTTTTATGTTCCTTTCTTCCTCATTTCTTTGTGCATCTGTTTCGTCTGCAACCTGGTTTCCCAGTCTCTCCTGTTCCTCTAATTTTATCTGTTTGCCCTTCTTGTTGGTCAACAGTTTCTGTTGTTCGTCTCTTGCTTGTTCCCAGCATTTTCCCCAACATAGAATTGTTTCCACCATTAGCTAGTCACCGCACCCCCCCACAAAAGCTGCGGCCCCGGGGGCCCGCTTAACAGGCCTCCAACACATCCTGCACTGAACTCAAAAAAATATCAAGCCCAATATCCGACAAATGTACCCCATCTGCCCTATACAACCCAGGGCAGTCAACAGTGAGCAAATCATGGCACAGAACTAAACCTCCCATCAAACCCAGAAACCTGGAAACTTCAGAATAAACACATTTGTGTAGATGCTCAGTACCTTCAACCTTACGAGCATCCCGCTAGACCAACCGGGAAATGATGCAAGACCATACAAAACGAGTGCCTGGAAAATAAAATGAGGCAGACAACAAATCTTGCTTCATTCTCCGAATAAGGTCCACTCCTTTAGTATAACACAAATCATAAACCCCCAACATGGAAAACAATCACTTGAGGTGAAGAAAAACGTTGAGCTTGTAGCAAAGTTGGAAGAAATTGTTCCCACAGCATGCCTCTCAAGCCGAGCCATCTGATGCGGACTCCCAAATGCACCAGTGCAAGGTTCGGTCCCCAACTAGACTCCTTTGCTCGGCACTGTGCCCAAAAGACATAGGAATGGCCACAGAACCATACGCAATTATCAGGCAGCAAGGCATCTGTAGGAGAAACTGAAGCAAAACCAGATTAGGCATCCACACTGTCTGGTAGAGCGCGCACATAGCGCTGATAACAAGCCGAACGTCAGCACCCAATCCTGCAAAACAAAGATGCAGAAGCTCCTTGCCCTGAAGCATAAGACGCCGCCCCGATTCTAAAAGAATTTGTTCCAAAATGTGTCGGATCACAACCAACCGCTAGTAAACACAATTTGAAAACAGCACCAAACTGATAAAGCATTAACGGTGCACCATTGGCATGCAGAAGCCAAAATAAACCCCCAACAGGTCGCACTGCCTCATATGCCCGAGCACAAAGGACGGGACACACAACCCCAGCCCCCAATGCCCGTAGCACCACCCAGATTCCAGTACCCCGTTGGTCAGTTTTAGATCTACGAATGCGCAAATGCAAACAGCGTTCTTGCAAAACCACATCTGAGACCAACAACCCAGTCTCTCCAGCAGCAGAAGAGGCAGGGGCAATGAGCTCACTAATCCTCAGGGCTGCAAAAAAGGCAACACTAAATGCCACCTTGAACAGACACACTTCAAAGGCATCAGTACAAACATTAAGCAAAGCATCCCAAAACTGCAACAACACTGCCGGAGAAAGAGGCAAACGCAAAGGCCTCAAACCCTGAGCACTTCTGGAACGCTGAAAGCCTTGAAATAATTTCTGCACCAAAAATGCAGCACAAGGATTATCATAACCCAATAATTGGTACAGAAATGCCACGCTCGCTAAGGAAGAGCGCACAACACCTACCGACCACCCCTGCTGCCGAGCAAAAACTAAAAACTGCACCATTAAAGGCACTGAAAAAGGCAGACTACCACGAGAAACTGGATCCGCCAAAAAAAGCAGAACATGGCACTAGCCAGAGCGATAGGATTTCCAAGTATTCACAGCCAGACTATTCCGCAACAACTCCGTTAAGAATCCAGCACTCTGCTCCACATCTCCACCGGCATCACAGTAGGTTCCAGATCCGCCATGGGGTCTAAAGCCCGAAAACGGGCCCACTAAAAACGAGATAATGCATCAGCAATCTCATTAAGCAAGCCTGGAACATGCTGAGCAGTCAGAGTAATATTCAATTGCAAACAACGTAGCACAATCAGACGCAGTAATTCCACCAGCAAAGGACAATGAGCAGATTGCACATTAACAGCCTGCACCACCGCTATATTGTCCGAAAACAGCACCACCTTCCTGTGCTGCAAACGGTCACCCCAAATCATAGTGGCTACCCAAACAGGGAATAATTCCAACAAAGCGATGTTAGCACCCCATCCCCTCTCATGCCACCAGACTAGCCAAGGTTGAGCGCACCAAGCTCCCCCGAAATAGGCACCGAAACCAAAACCTGCAGCCGCATCAGTAAACAGGCGTAAATCTACTGAGGAGACCACTTTTGCTGTCACACACAAACACCATTAAAGCTCTGCAAAAACTGATACCAGAGCCGAAGATCAGCCTTAACACCCGCCGTCAGTCGTACCCTAAAATGCTTTTTAATAAGACCCCTGGAAAGAATGGCCAAACGGTGAGAAAAAACACGACCCATTGGAATCACTCGAGATGCAAAATTAAAGTGACCCAGCAATGACTGAACCTCTTGCAAAGTCAATTTAGACTTCCCCAAAGCCTCCCCAATAGCCAGACACAAAGCCTGCGCCTTAGCCACAGGCAGCCGAGATTCCATCCGAATAGAATCAAGTTCCACACCCAGAAAAACTAAGGATGTAGCCGGCCCCTCAGATTTTTCTGACACCAAAGGCACACCCAAACTCTTAGTCACCGCCTCAAACGCTGCCACCATCTCCGCACACTGAGTAGAACCCACAGGACCCCCGAACAAAAAGTCATCCAAATAATGAACAATATAGCCACAACCTGACACGTGCTCTGTGACTCAATGCAGAAAAGAGGAAAAGGCTTCAAAATAAGAACAGGACACAGAACACCCCATCGGCATGCACTTGTCAAAATAATAACTATCTTGGAACTAAAAACCTAACAAATGAAAGGAATCAGGATGGACAGGAAGTAAACGAAAGGCAGACTCTATATCAGCCTTTGCGAATAAGGCCCCCGGACCCAAACTGCGCAGCATAGACACTGCCACATCAAAAGAAGTATACTGCACAGAACAAAACAAAGGATCAATAAACGAATTAACACTGCATCCCCGGGGGAAAATACAAATTATGAATCAGCCTATACTTTCCCAACTCCTTCTTCAATATCACCCCCAAAGGAGACACCATAAAATCGGGTAAGGGAGGGACCGAAAAAGGACCAGCAATCCTTCCCAAATCCAACTCCTTTTTCAACTTATCCTGTACCACCTCCACATGCAACTGTACCGAAGATGCATTATGACACAAATGTGAAAGGGGGGGGGCAGCAAATTGAATAACAAAACCCAAATGAAAACTCTCCCACAACAATTGCTCAGAATCCTCAACAGGATAAAGTTGTATCCAGACATCCAAAACTTCCAAATTAATAGGCGAAGGGGCTTTAGACATGTACGCTCCCCGGCACGGATCCTGCGGGCCGCATTCCTGCACCCCGGCCTCCCCCACCACTACTGATACACCTAAAGGCTGGGTGGGAACCGGCACATTGACTGCAAAGGTGACGGTATTTACAGGATGCCCTCTCACACCGCCCAGCATTGAACTGGAAGCAAAAGGTACTGGGTCCTCCTCGACCAGCCGATTGCCCAGCACCTCCCCCCCTGCCCAGAAACCCCGAGGAGTAACGCTGCACTGCGGGAGCAGAGACTCCACTCGCAGAGGCTCCGCCATAAAACCCAGACCCAAAGGAACTGGTGGGACGAAAGGACCAAGACCTGGCTTGTGTCATCTCCCCCAACCATAAATCCACATCCTGATAACCCCATGCCCAAGATTTATCTGCCGCCAGACTTTTACGAAACTGCTCATCGTAGTTTAACCGCGACCAGCCCCCATAAGTCCGATACGCCCTCAATATCATATCAGCATAACGGAACAAACCCGCGTACAGAACAGGCCGCCGCACCAACTACCGCCGAATAAAACCCAACAACCAGTTCATTATAGTACGCGGTACACGAGACTTCTTACGATAGCCCTCAGCCTTACCCTCCTCTTTTTTCTTATCACTCTTATCATGCTCCTTATCTAACAAACTAAACACGTCCACAAATTTCCAACTCAAAATTTTGTGCCACAATTTTTTTAGAAATACCACAATCAAGCGACGCGATCTCATACATAGTATGACCATTACGAGTCACACCCACCGCAGCAACTCCAGAGGTACTTGGCACAGACCCAGCCACTGGGGCCTGACCAACCGGCCGAGACTGCCTCTCCAAACCAGACACACACTCATCCTCAGAAGAAGAAGAAACAGAAGAAGGTTCTGAAGAATCATAAGAATCCGAGGACTGCCAAGCTGCCATCGGATCCCCAAGAACACCTCGCCTCTGTTTCTTCTCTCTATCCAAACGCTGGACCACATGTCGCAAATTTTTTAAAAAGTTGCGGTCACGCAACCTCTTACTAACGGACTTCCGACCACCCAAAACCACCCGCCCTGACCCAGAAGACCCAAGACCCCCACCCAAAACCCATTAACAAATCCCCTATTAACAAATAGGGGATCCCCTATTAACAAATCAGACAAAACCCCCAGAGACTCACCCGAAACAGCTGCCGGGCATTGCCAGAATGTCCAGGGAAAGGGTCAGGAACAGAAACTGCAAAAGGACGCCTACGTGCCCGACCAGCCGCAGACTCTGGGCCCACACGCTGACGTGAGGCTGCCCCACGACAACCAGCAGCACCCGGTACACGTCGCAAACCCCTCAAAGCAGCATCAACAGGACGGGACCCAGCCACAGCACCAACCGCCCGAGTCCCTGCCGTAGCACGTCCCCTCCGAGCCCCACCGCTCCTCCCTCTTCTGAAACCACCAGACGTGTTGGCTGGTGCCATTTGTACACAAACCCACCTACAAGTTCCCACAACCGTAAAACCACCCTATAATCCCCCACCATAAACAAACACCCAGCCATCCAAAAAGCCCCTTGCACACACATCCAACCAGCCTCCCCACACACACGTTCCTATCCCCCAGCATAAAACCCCCCGAATACTTGCCAACGTGCGCTGTAGACGAAGCACATCCAGGCACCAAAGCACCCACAATACGGCCTGCACACAGCGTACTTCAGCAGGCATCAAAATGAGGCTCCTGCTGAACACAGCCTGCAAAGCGTAGCAATGCGCCCTACAGAGGCAGCCGGCACACCTGGCCCGAACAAAGCTTTGCCTCCGCTGGAAGAATACCGCAGCCACCACTATCCCGTGGCAGCCCTGTCCCCGAAGGCAGAAAACACAGCGCTGCAAGAGTGCTAAGCGGCCTCTACACTCCGCCGAAGAAGGCACCGGCCCAACGCACTTCCAAGCCAAAGACAGCGGCAAGGAGGTAAAACCTGGCCCCCCCCAAAACTCTCCCTAAACTACCCACCCCCACCCCATCTAAATCGCTAATTTAAACCGATTTTAACCTTGTTGTTGAAAACAATTTTCCCCCACCAACTCTAACCTTCCTACACTCTCTCCAAACCCTTAATGCTCCACTGCCCGCCAATTCTCCTCACAAAATCGTCCAATCCCAGAGCCCCTTCCCCAGCCAATCTTCACTCTCTCTCACCTACCCTATCCCTGCATCTCTTTCTTCCACACCCCTCCCCTTACCTAACTTGCCTAACAACCCACTACCTATTCTCCTACCTTCCTGCTAATATTAATTAACCCTTTCCCCCCAACCCAATCTTCGCTGGCTCATCCAGCGTTATAAGCCCGCAGATAAATCTGCAAGCCACTATGTAGCAAATGGTGGTTGTTCTGTTGAAACTGCTTTGCTGTTTCAAAGGGTTCCATTAAATTTACATAGCATACTTAGCATCATATGCATGCTTTTGGAATTATGTAGAAATTTATGCTTGATTAGATCAGACAATTTTCATAGCAGGGGGCTCGTGTGCGGTTCCCTCATGCACCACAGGTACTAAAATAATTGCCATCTACAGAACAGCTAAAAGACATATTTCCCTCAAATTCAGCAAATCCTTTACTAGTCTGATCTCTCTCTTTCCCCCCCATTTCTAAAACATAGACACAAAAAGAACATTCTCCCTTATAGGCAAGATGCTAAGAATAGGACTAACACCGTTTTTTATAACAGCATGTAAATGCAGCACTAATGTTGCAACTGTGATTATAGTACCATGTGCTTCTTTTTTTTTTTTTAATTAACTCTTATAATAGTAAATGTAATCAGCTAAGGTTCTTGTTACTGATTGGCTGTTTTTGTGCCTATTTAGAAAACATAACAGAAAGTCAAATAAGTCTGATATAAATATGAAAGGCTGATGAAGGATATTTCTGAAGAAGAGACATTAGAGGTGTCATCCCTGTCCCCCCCCCCCCAGATTTAAAATTTATTTCAGATTTGACATACCTTGGAAACATATAGTTAATATTTAGTAAAACATCTGGAGAAAAAAACCCTGAAATTTCTAATCCAGACATTTCAAATTGCCCCTATGAGGAGGTGCTGAAATGTTCTCAGCCCAACCAACCAACTTTCTAAATGTTGAACCTTACTTTGCCATAGTAGCTGAAAAGAGTGTTATCTTATTTCATTA
The DNA here is from genome assembly GCF_902459505.1 of Geotrypetes seraphini. Taxonomy (NCBI): domain Eukaryota; kingdom Metazoa; phylum Chordata; class Amphibia; order Gymnophiona; family Dermophiidae; genus Geotrypetes; species Geotrypetes seraphini. Next base: position 72,704,725 of record NC_047089.1, on the reverse strand, counting down.
AGTGCCAATTTGCAGAAACAAAATTCTGTGTTTTGACATCATTTCAGATCATTGATTGAAACGTATCCACATCATTCTCTTTGTGGTCAGGCTGAGAACTTTTCAGCACCCCCTCATATATTCAGTGGTGCTAAGGAGGTAATTCTATAAAGTAGTCACAAATATTTAGGCGCCAAATATCATAAATGACCAAAATACTGACAATTAAGGGGGTCTGACAATCAAGTTCATGACCTTGTCATTGTACGCTTACGTTGGCAACACTACACAAACAGCTCAGTAAGGTTTCATAACCTTGATATTTCAGTGTCTCACAGCTCTGTCCGTGTCAACTTGTGACAATGCCTTGCTGAATGGCGCTCATTACTGTTGTTGCATGTTTTTGTGTTTCACTGTGAGAATATCAGAGCTTGAATTAGAGCACTGAACAAACATTAAATTTCTTGTTAAACTTGGCATGAGTGGAAGTGACATTAGGGACATGTTAGGCCAAGTTTATGGGGACGATGCCATAAAGAAAACGGCAATGTACAAATGGATTAAATGTTTTTCTGAGAGGAGAGAAAGAGTCACTGATGAAGAGAGGTCAGGGTGACCAGTAATGAGCAGAACTGACAAAAACATTGCAAAAATTCATCGAATTGCATGTCAAAATTGTCAGCTGGCTGTGAGAGTCATAGCAGACCAAGTAAATATCGATAGAGAAACTGAAAATCTTGACATGAGCAAGGTATGTGCAAAAATGGTCCCTTGCGGCTCTTGCATCATGACAATGCACCAGGTCACACAGCACTATCTGTGAGGGAGTTTTTAACCAGTAAACAAATAACTGTATTGGAACACCCTCCCTACTCACCTGATCTGGCTCTCAATGACTTTTTGCTTTACCCAAAGGTAAAAGAAATGTTGAAAGGAAGTCATTTTGATGACATTCAGGACATCAAGGACACGACAACAGCTCTGATGGACGTCAAAGATACGATGACAGCTCTGATGGGCATTCCAGTAAAAGAGTTCCAAAATTGCTTTGAAGGGTGGAGTAGGTGCTGGAGCTGGTGCATAGCTTCCCAAGGGGAGTTCTTCGAAGGTGACCATAGTGATATTCATTTAGCACTTTTTCTAGGATGAGTTCATGAACTTCATTGTCAGTCCTCGTATATCCATATGCACACATACATAGAAATATAAATATTACAGCTATACATAATTGTATAAATGGGTGTCTAAATGCAATGGTGCATAGCTTGAAAATGGGCATATATATGCGTAGTCTGGATGGATTGCACATTTACATGCACAAATTATTGAATATAGTTTGTTTCTGTTTTAGCAAGTTAGGAATGAGCATTTACACTAGTTCTATGCTGGCATAAGTATTGGAACCTATTGTACATTATAGTTGTGTATTTAACCTCATGCTAGAATTCCATAAAGGAAAGTAGTCACCTTCTTTGATTTTTAAAATGGAAACCACATAGGTACCCTCTAGATGCCTAGATATATAGGGTCACTGTTATAGAATTGCCTTCCATATCTATAGCTAGCATCACCAATGAGGGTTCATCAAAAAGTTTCTGCACTTTCATTTTTTCGCGGGAAATGGTTGGGACGGGAGAAGTGGTAAGAAAGCATTTTGTAGAATGTCATGTGACTAGTCACTCAGGCAAGCCAGCTCACCTTGCAGGTAGTGATGTCATTTGCTTTTGAGATTGTATTGTATTGTCTTTATTATTTGCCTTGTACACAGCAAAGAGCAAAATAAACATACATAATAAATAATGAAAACATACATAAAGTCATACTTACAACATTCTAAAGCATGACAATCATATGCCATGCATGTAAATGATATTTAATAAATACCCCTTCTTCCATTAAACTGTGCTAGCGGTTTCTTATGCGGGGAGTTGCGTTGAATGGCCCGCTCTCCTTCTGATGCTCATAGAGTTCTTATGAGCGTTGGGAGCAGCGCAGGCCATTCAGCGCGGCTCTCTGTGCTAAAACCTGCTAGCACAGTTTAATAGAAGAGGGGGTATAGTGTTTAGCAAAATAAAAGTACAGAAATCTTTTGAAAATTCCTCATATATAAAACATGTATAATTATATGCTGTGATGGAGTTAAAGCAATATTAGGAATGAGGGTACTTTAAGAGTAAAGTTGCCTGATAGCTGAATGAAAGCAAGAGGGGCAAGTCTTTGTATTAGTCAATGGGATTTTAAGGGTCACACAGAGAGAGGAGTTTTGGATCAGTCAGCTGCTTAAATGAAAAGCCAAAATGCTCAGAGCCAGTTGGATTCTGGAAGCTGAGGAGGAAACACAGTTACAAGGTGGTGTTGAAAACTTCTCTGCCTAGCCAAGAAGAGAATGATATGGATATGGTTCAATCAATGATGTGAAACAATGTCAAAACATAGAATTTAATTTCTGTAAATTGGCACTGGATAAAATAAGATAAAGCTATTTTCAGCTACAGTGGCAAAATAACGCTCAGAATTAGGAAGCTAATTGGTTGGGCTGAGAACTTTCAAGGACCCCCTCATATCTTGGATGGAGGAATAAAAAAAGAACTGTACTTAAACTGGGAATGCTTCCCAAAACTACTATTTACCTGCGATTATAAAGCAATTCTATAAAGACACTAACCCCCTCTTTTACTAAGGTGCGCTATGCTTTTTAGCACATGATAAATATTAGCACACGCTAATCACACACTAAATGCTAACACGTGCATGTTATATTATGGACATGTTAGCGGTTAGCGCACGCATTGATTTAGCGTGCGCTAAACGAGTGCTAAAATGTTTAGCGCACCTTAGTTAGTTTTCCTTAATACTAGTATCTGACTTGAGTTGTTATATAATGGAGCCTAAGTTGACATTTAGGTGACAACATTTAGGCACCAACACACCATGTAAAAAGTAGGTGGATATATTGGCATCTAGGCGTGCAATTTACTGTACAGTGATCAGACACTATAGTATAGGTAGTGCCTTCTGTAAGAACAGTAATGTGCCTATTTGATGTTTGCCCAAATGGGCACCTACATTCTGTATGAGTGCTTAAAATTAGGCACTTATTTGGTACCAAACTTGTAGCATATTATAAAGAATTAGGGGGTAGATCTTTTACCAAAAAAGGGGACATTTTAGCAAGGGTGATTGTCAAAAACAATATATTTTTGAATTTTGCTTTTGATTTGTAGAATTAGAATGAATTGATACAATTAATATAATGGACTTTTGGGCATAAATGTCCAAGGATTGCTAGAACTTTCTAGAGGGGAAACATCAGAGGATATTTTGAGGTGTTTAAGCTATTGAAAAAACAGACTTCTACTACTAGAATTTGTTATTTCTATAGTGCTTCCAAGATGCATGCAGTGCAGTACATTAAATACACAAGAGCTTATAATCTAATTAACTAAGCAATGCTGAATAGTAACAGAGAAACAGAGAAAAGTAAAGGCAGATATGGTCTATCTAGTTTGCCCATCCATGTTATCTACAGTCCCTTCTTCTCCCTTAGAGATCTGATGTACTCATTCCAAGATTTTTTTAAAATTCAGATACAGTGTATGTCTCTTCCATCTCCGTTGAAAAGTCATTCCACAAATTCACACCTTTTCCCTTAAGAAGTGTTTCCTCAAGGTTACTTCTGAGTCTGTCCCCTATCACCTTCATCCTATGTGCCCTCATTCTGGAGCTCTCTTTCCATTGAAAGAGACTTGATTCTTTTACATTTATGTGGTTATAGAATAGTTGGTGGTTGTAATATCATAAGATAAAGTATGGAACCTGAGGAAACTGTATAAGCAGTTTTAAATGTACTGTAAAACAAAAATGTATTGTTGACTCCGTGAATAAATCAGTTTCTTCAGGTTCCATGTTTTATCTTATGATATTACAACCACTTACTATTCTATAACCACATCAGTTGTTTTGTCCCCTGAAGAAAGCAGTTTTTTCTGCCGAAACCAAGATCCTTGTTCGGACTATTTGTATTAATAAATTTACCTTGGTTGCATTTAGACATCTGCCTTGCCTTTTTCTTTGTACTTTTCCCTATGTTGGGCAAAGGTAGTCTCCCTTCTCTCCGTGTTTGTCTTGTACATTTATGCCACAGATGTATTTGAACCTTGTTACCATATCTCCCCTCTCCTGTATCTCATAAGAACATAAGAAATGCTGCTGCTGGGTCAGACCAGTGGTCCATCGTGCCTAGCAGTCCGCTCACGCGGCGGCCCCTAAGTCAAAGACCAGTGTTCTAAATGAGCCCAGCCTCACCTGCGTACTTTCCCATTTAGCAGGAACTTTGTCTTGAATCCCTGGAGAGTGTTTTCCCCTATGACAGACTCCTGAAGAGCATTCCAGTTTTCTATCAATCTCTGGGTGATGAAGAACTTCCTTACGTTCGTAAGGAATCTATCCTCTTTCAATGTTAAGAGAGTGCCCTCTCGTTCTCCCTTCCTTGGAGAGGGTGAACAACCTGTTTTTATCTACTAAGCCTATTCCCTTCAGTATCTTGAATGTTTCGATCATGTCCCCTCTCAATCTCCTCTTTTCCAGGAAGAAGGGACCCAGTTTCTCTAATCTCTCGCTGTACAGCAATTCCTCCAGCCCCTTAACCATTTTAGTTGCTCTTCTCTGGACCCTTTCGAGTAGTACCGTGTTCTTCTTCATGTACGGTGACAGTGCTGGATGCAGTACTCTAGGTGAGGGTGCACCATGGCCCGGTACAGCGGCATGATAACCTTCTCCGATCTGTTCGTGATCCCCTTCTTTATCATTCCTAGCATTCTGTTCACCCTTTTCGCCGCCACCGCACATTGCGTGGACAGCTTCATCAACTCATTGATTTCTTCAAGTACCACCCCGGACATCCTGTATTCGTGCATGAGATTTTTGTTACCGACATGCATCACTTTACACTTATCCATGTTGAACCTCATCTGCTATGTTGATGCCCATTTCTCAAGCCTGATTATGTCATGTTAGATATCTTCACAATCCCCCTATGTCTTCACTACTCTGAATAACTTTGTATCAACCGCAAATTTAATCATCTCACTCGTCTTACCAATGTCCAGATTGTTTATAAAGATGTTGAAGAGCACGGGTCCAAGCACTGAGCCCTGCAACACCCCACTGGTGATGTTCTTCCAGTCTGAGTATTGTCCATTTACCCCCACTCTCTGTTTCCTATGCTCCAGCCAGTTTTTAATCCACGTGAGTATTTCATCCTTGATTCCATGGCTTGCAATTTTCTGAAGTAGTCGTTCATGTGGAACCTTCTCGAACGCCTTCTGAAAATCCAGATATACATTGTCGACCGGGTCGCCCTTGTCTATCTGCCTGTTTACTCCCTCAAAGAAGTGCAACAAGTTCATCAAACAAGATCTGCCTTTGCTGAAACCATACTGGCTGGTCCTCATCAGCCCATGTCCATCAAAGTGATCAATGATATGGTCCTTTATCAGTGCCTCTATCATCTTTCCCGGAACCGAGGTCAGACTCACCAGTCTGTAGTTTCCCGGGTCCCCCCTCGAACCTTTTTTGAAGATCGGCATAACATTCACCACCTTCTAGTCCTCCGGAATCTCCTCCAAAGTATACTGTGATTTTGAAATCTGTTCCCATATGCTTTATGATGACCATTGACCATATTAGTAGCCATCCTCTGATTCGACTCCATACTGTTTATATATTTTTGAAGGTGTGGTCTCCAGAATTGGAGAGTACTGTATATTGTAAATGAGGTCTCGACAAAGTCTTATACAGGGGCATCACCACCTCCTTTTTCTATTTTCCATTCCTTTCCCTAAGCACCTAAGTATCCTTCTAGCTTCCACCATCTTTTCTACCTGTTTAACCACCTTAAGATTATCACATATGATCACATCAAAGTCCTGCTCCTCTTTTGTGCACAAAAGTTCTTCATCCCCTAAACTGCACCATTCCTTTGGGTTTATGCAGCCCAAATGCATTTTTTAACATTAAATCTTAGCTGCCAAATTTGGATTATTCTTCAAGCTTCACTAGGCCCTTACTCATGTTATCCACATCATCAGGGGTTTCTATCCTATTGCAAATTTTGGAATCATCTATAAAAATACAAACCTTAACAGACAGCCCTTTGGCAATATAGCTTATTAAACATGTTAAAAAGAACTGGTCCAAGAATCTAGCCTCACAACATACTTGTAACCTCCTTTTATTCAGAGTGAGCTCCATTTATTATTATCCTCTCTTGCCTTGCACTCGATCAGTCAGTCAGTTTAAGGCCCGTATCAAGGGCACTCAGTTTATTTAATTAGTCATCTATGAAGAGCCATATCAAATGGGTTTGATATAAAACACTTACTCACAGCAGGCTATTTTCCCAAGACAGATGAATTAGTAGCATGTTTCAACCAGACTTTGAAAGTTATAATGAGAAAGTATATTGACAAGGATATTAGGGAGTGGAATCAACTAATTATATTTTTGCAATATGTTGGAAGTGATAAAAGAATCCTGAAAAGGAGAACATTCAGAACCCATAAATGTATTAGCCTATTTAATGGGAATAAAGGAGAGTATTCAAGCAGCCAGGAGGCTTTTGCAGAATAACTTATTCAAGAATCAGAGAAAACAGAAAATTTGTTGTGATAAAAATGCTAGACAATTAGTATTCTCTGTTGGCAAAAAGGTACTGATATTAGTATTGATTTCCTCCCAAAAGCTGTGTATTTGTGTCGTACCACAAGGCTGTTGGTATGACAGCAGCCATTTTCAATCAGCCACAAGGGGCAAGAATGAATGGGCTTTGTTCTTGCCTCCATCACCCCCACTAGATCATCATGGGAGCCTACCCAGACTGGGGAGATTGGAGATGTTCCAGGGGAGGAGAGTCTGATTGGTGTGGGCTGGGGGAGGGGAATGGAAGGAAGAGGACTTTGGGGGGAGGGTCAGGAGGGGACTTCCATGGCATCACATATCTTTTAAATAATTATGTTTTGTAATTGAGCGATTTCTAAAAGATTCCTATGCAAAGATGATAAGGTTCTCCTAGGCATATAGGGGCCAACATTCAGACTACAGGAGTTAGCTGGAATGCTCAACCTGGGTCCAAATATTAAACGGGCCTTAGCAGAAGCTTGCAATGTTTTCCCATTTAATATTTGGACCCAAGTTGAGCAGCAGGCTCCTAACAAATTGTTTAGAGCATTCCATTTTGGTTCTATTTGCTTTATCTCGGTACCATCTACTGGACCTTATCTATATACCTATATATTGTCACAAGCCCGAGTCCAATGCCGGCCTTGTGCCAGGGAAGAATCATAAAAATCACTCCCTGAAACTTGTCCGGGCCAACCATGTTATCCCTGATAGGCAGGAACATGACCAGAAAGCACAGGCTGTGTTCAGACCTAATGCAGAACACAGCCTGGTGAAATCTGGTAAGGCCCCTTTAAATCCTCCATTTTGTGGAAAGCTGGCTAAGCAGGGGAAAAGGCAAACACAGCTGAAGGAAGTTCAGCCCCGGAGTAGGGCTGGGTGTGGTACAGCAGCTTGGCAGCATTTAGAGAGCTGGCTGACCAAGAGAAAGGGGAAGACTGGAGAAGCTCTCATGTGGAAGGAGCCTCCAATTCCTCCAGAGCCACGGGATGTGGAAATGTTGGACTCTGAACCAGTTGAAACAACCTTGGTAAATCCAGAATGTGAAGATATGGATTACAGTGTTTCACCAGAGGTGGGATTGCATGAAGCAATGGAAATCAGTTAGTTTGGAATTGGTTTTTTTTGTAATTAAGATGTGAATATTTCCAATTCTGCTGTGCATGAGGTTTTTGGTAAGCATGCTAGCTAAAGGGAGATATGCTAGTGAAAATGTGTTTGCTTTAATGAGAAGTTTTATTTTTCTTGCTTACCAAGAGTGCTGCTGTGGAAGGAACTGCAGCAGGTACTTATTCAGAAAGTGTAAATATCCTGTAAGCTTGAGACAGGATTTACACAGCACCAGGGTGAATAGTTTTCAGAGTTTCCTTTGTTTGAGAGTCAAGGACTGTTAGACTCTGCTACACCTGGGACATTGATAAAGAACTTTGGAACAGATATCCAGACCAGGCTGGTTACAATGATATTTTGTTTGTGTTATTTTTGCCAAAGACCATTGG